>NC_138761.1:96476100-97117766 GCF_965113315.1 Podarcis vaucheri
CTTCACCCTCGGCAGCCGAGAGAGTATCGTTGTGCTTTTAGTCCCAGAAGTGTCAAGCCGATAGGTTGGGTGGCCGTCATGGGCGTAGCCAGGATTTTTGGTAGGGGAGGGCAGGCTTTTCTTGGGGCGGGGGGCAGAACCTCAAATTTGTATTGGTTTTGATTGATTTAGGGGGCAGCTTCCCCCCTTGGCTACACCCATGCCCCCTCTTTGATTAAGTTCCACTTAAAGGATGGGACTATGAAGTTTTCAATTTAATTTTTTTTTGGGGGGGGGGGAATGGAGGTTTAATGGATTATGTTTCTTGTTCTTGCTTTTATCATATATTTCGTGTTTTTATATTGTATTTTTATGTACCACCCTGAGATCTACGGATACAAATTTAATAAAGAATGGTAATAACTGTTTTGTCCCTTGCAGTGCTGGGCAGTATAGGTATAAAGCTATTTATTCTATAGTGGGTTTCTCCACCCACTGCCACAACCCAAAAACATCGTTTTGTTAAATCCATCCTGAACTCTTTTCTTTGCTTCATGGTGTGCCATTATAGATTTTGTTTAAAACCTTGGCCTTTCCACATGGTAAGTTCCTTAAGATAGCTCACATCTCTCAGACAAGTGTACCTAAACCCTACAAAATTATTATTATTTCGAGTAGTTTTTAACTTCTGACATTTTATTATGTTTTTATATGTTCTGTAAGTCGCCCAGGGTGGCTGGGGAAACCCAGCAAGATGGGTGGGGTATAAATAATAAAATTATTATTATTATTACAACAACAGTGGGTATCAAACTTTTTTCTCTGGGTCACACTTTAAGAAGAAAATTTTGCTTGCACCACACCCAATTTTTAAGAGATAAGAAATATATTGGGAAACACAACTAGGATTGTCCTCCGTATCACTTGATGTTCTTGCTCTCATTTGGAAAATATATCCATCCATATTCTGCAATTTATTTATTTTTTACTATACTATACTATATTATACTGAAATGTTTAAATGTTTTATGATTGCCTTTGAATCTTAACTGCCACAGTTGCCATCCCCTCTTGCAACACCCTTCGAGAACCACTGCTCTACAACATCAAACCTATTTTATTTTCAAAGGTTTTTTATTTTAAAGGTTGAAGATTGCGGGAGTTCAAAAACAAACAAACATGCAATGTGATATAGCGTTTATTTTGCTACAATCAAGCAGTATATAAATTTTGTGAAACAAAATAAAAAATAAACTTGGTGCTCTAAGCTTTGCAATGAATATGGATGGGGGGAGGACCATCACTCCATATCTGTGTGCTCTATCTCACTGGCACTATTGGCAGAATTGGGTACAGTAAGAGTAGAAAAGTGTGGTGTGATCCACCACTTGATGTAATGCTCACTTCGAACAAATCCTTGAGCCAAGTGGACATGCTAGTTAATCACAAATTCCTACCGTATGTGCACATGATGAAACAGATGTGTGTGCATTAATTGTGCATTACTGTGTTTGTTTGTTTTTTAAGTTATATCTGTGGGTGAAACAGTCTTGTGCAACGTAGCTTTTGCTCCAGCTTTCATATTCCCTGATCTTGGAAGCCAGTCATCCAATGAAGAAGTGGAAAAGCAGTTGATTCTGGACAGAGTGGCCCCTTTGGAACATCGTTTGCTACCTTCTCCTTGGCCTGACCCCAATCCATTAAGTCCAGCAGTTTTCTAACCTGTCGGGTATCTGCCTTATGATCTAGTACCAACCAATCCTCATCTTTCCAACTCATTATGAGGCGTCACCTCAAAAGCCTGCCTGGAACTTATATATGGCTATTTATGTAACTAAAATATATTTCACTCTCAGGGTTCTTAAGCAATAGCGCAGTTGAAAACAAAATTACTAGGAGTAAGTTAGCAAGGCTTTAAAAACAAACACCTTCCCTTGCTTTTAAGTCTTGCTGTATTTGAGGCTAGGATGCCAAGACCACTATGCCACGCAGGGCCAGCCCCCTATGAGACAAGGTGAAGCAATTGCCTCAGGTGGCAGGATCTGCAGGGGCAGCATATCCGGATGTGGAGCTTTATTCCCCCTTGCCTTGTTCCTGACGTAGATCTTCACTCACTCCTTCCTTGGCGGGGATGGAGGGGTGAGGACACCATTTTGTGGTTTGCCTCAGGTGTCAAAATGTCTTGAGCTGGTACTGATGCCAGGGCTAGGTGACCTGTGGCCATTCAGATATTGTTGTAATCCCAACTTTCATCTGCCCCTAAGCCAGCACAGCCTTGGGTCAGGAATCATGGGAGCTGAGGTCCAACAACATGTAGGGTGAGGCACATTTGTAAGTGCGGTACAGCCTGTTTACTCAAAAGTAAGCTCTGCCGATCAGACTAGCACTTAATCCTGTGTAGCCGTGCACACAGTCAGATACTTTCTTGGAAGCAGATCCCCATGTGATCATTTAATTAATTCATTAAAAGCATTTATAAACCCATTAAAATTTCAAAAAGATCTAAGTGGTTATACTTTCTGAAGAAAAAAACAAGGTATCACTAATTCAAACTAAAGCAATAAAGCTGCAGTATAAAACCATACAAAAACAAGAAGAAGAATAGATACCGCTGAGCCCTACTCCATATGCATTCTCGAATCCACTTCCTCCCTCCCTAGGCAGTAG
The DNA here is from genome assembly GCF_965113315.1 of Podarcis vaucheri. NCBI lineage: Eukaryota > Metazoa > Chordata > Lepidosauria > Squamata > Lacertidae > Podarcis > Podarcis vaucheri. The sequence goes on from NC_138761.1 coordinate 96,478,747, forward strand.
TCCAGAGATCCCAATGACATAAAACAGCAGAAAAAAATAAAACAGATTTATTCCCAAGTATGCTTAAGGAAAGAGTGAACTCTGCTCTTAAAAGAGGCTGCTTTTCCCAAGGCGTAAAAAGATGAGGATGCAGTGCAGAATGGGGAATCCATATCTCTCTGGAGGTTGCTGACTACAACTCCCATCATCCCCTGCCTATTGCCCATGCTGGGAATTGGAGTCCAACAACCTCTGGGTGACCACAGGGTCCCCACTTCTGGAATAAAGTGCCTGGTCTACTGCCAAGAGGGGGAGGAAGATGATTCAAGAATGCATATGGAGTAGGACCAGGTATCTAATCCTTTATCACTTTTAAATTGCAGGATTGGGTCCAGACTCACTGTACAATGCTATACACATTTCTAATCAGAAGTCCTGTTGACTTCAACAGAGCTCAACCTTGCCCAAATCAGAGACAGGATTGGCATCTCACGTAGATCCCATTGAAATTGATGGGGAAAGTTTACCACGATGAGCTGCATCCCATTGACTTCAACATGCCCGAAGGGTGAATTTAGCTTGGATCCAACACATCAGAGCTTTTTAATTAAGACCCCCCCCCAGACAAAAGGTAATTGATGGATAGATGTAGGTGGGAGGGGACAGGGAATGTATGAAACGCATTACCTAGTCAGACATGAATTTGCTCTTGGGAAATTCACAATGATTGCTAACAACAACTCTATTTGCTTCCAGATGATTATACCAATAAACTGGTGAATGTGGGATGCACTCTGTCCTCCACACACTGGCATGGGAATAGGCCCCGTTGAGATCAGTGGGACTTTCTTTCAAATAAACATGGATAAGATCCAGTTACAAGTTTCATAATTTGGAAGGAGAAGAAGTTAATAGGCTGCTCTTTGGCAATTGCCATACACAGAATGCCTTGCTTCATAATCTTCCCCAGGAGCAGCTTGGAGCAGCTGACACATCAAACACACTTCTTATATTTTGGAGGAGGCGGTAAAAAGCATTTTGTTTATTGGCTTATAATGGATGAGACAACAGCTCCGCCTGCTTGCAGGGGCACAAGGGGCAGTGGCATAGCGTGAGGGGGCTAGAGGGGTGGTTGCCCTGGGCACAAAATTACCAGGGGCACAAAATTCTGAAAAGAAAAAATAGCACACCCTCCCCCCTCAGTTTGCGCCTTTCTCAAGAGGCAGGGAGCACATCACATGCCACCCATCCTGGTTCCATTGTGCTCTCATGCTCTTCCCCTCCCAAAGTCTCTGCTTCTTCCATCAGGTGAAAGGCACATATTTTGCTGCGCTGTTTATATTGGTTTTTTTTTTTTTAATGTTATTATTTTTCTTATTTGGCCGGTGGCTGCGATCCACATTGAATTGAATGTGGAAAGGGAGAAATGGGTGGCAGAGGCCGATTGGGAAGGTGGGTGGGCTGCAATTGCCATGCCGGTGCTGTCACAGGTTAGGGGACGCCATGCTTGTCTTGCCCTAGGCACTGGCAACCCACGCTACACCACTGGCAAGGGGAGCTCCAAGTCAAAATGTGAACTCTTCAAGAATGTGGACACTAGGTTGGTTGTGTTGGCCAGGCTGGCAGAATCTGTCTCAAAGATAGTCACTCCTGGCCATGATGTGATTTCCTGCAGCTGTGTCTTCCGGGCCACTTGAGTTGGACTCATCCACAGCTGGGAAATCATCTCTTTCGACAGCAGTTTGGGGAACGTTCAGGTGAACAGTCACCAAAAGTATTGCTGTGGAAGATCATGAAGAACCTAAGCTCTCCACTTAAGAGCTTTGGTCCTGTTTGCCTGGCAAGCTAAAGGGTGGTTTTTTGCTTTAAACCATGGCTTAGCTGCAAATATGCTTCACCCCTCTGGTGGCAGAAACAAGTTTGTTGCGTCGTATGAACCCAGATTGTGGTTTGTTTCAAACAAACTGTAAGTGGTAAGGAGAAATAAGCTGAAGTTTGGATTGTTTCTGGCATGGCATGAAACAGGCTGCTATGCAGATCTTGTCTAACCAATTTAAATGTCTGGAGAAATGATTATAGTTACAGCACTGCATTGGCTACCACATATCTCTGCATATATCTTTATTACGGACGGATGTACATTTGTCTTTCTACCTCATTTTTCTGCATGGTTTTCATTGTTGGGGGGTGGCTGTGGTTTTGTTCGCTGTTTAAAATTAGGGATTATTGTGGTGTGAAAACCAGCCCCCCTGGAAATCTCCACCCCAAAAGCACACCTGCACAAGAATGGCTGTCTTTTAGTACAGAACCATGGAGCCTGAGCTTCCACAGCTGCCATGAAACACGATTGGCAGGATTGGCAGCAACAGCAGCAGATACGTTCTATACTTACAATATTTTATTCTCTTCCTAATTATGCTACTTTATATGTGCATTTATATTCCTTTGCTGATGTTTTATTTTGAAAACTTTAAGATAATATTTCGGTATCCTGTTCATTATCTTGCTTTGAATGTATACTTGACTTCGTTCATTAATGTTTTACCCTGAATCGTTTTATTTAATGTTCTGATGTAGGCTGTAAACTCCTTTGGGATTTCCCCCCTTAAAAATATAAAGCAGCATGGAAATGAAATGATGACAGTAAAAAATGTGTATGGACACGTGAGACTTTCATGTGTAACAGACCGTCACTAGATAGATAGATAGATGATAGATAGATAGATAGATAGATAGATAGATAGATAGATAGATGCCAGGAGTGGCTAACCTTTTTGGGGCTGAGGGCTGATTCACACATGGTCAGTCTTCCAGAGGTTGCAGGCCAACATTTAAAAATGAGAGTGGCAAGAACTACAGTCCTTAGGGCAGCCTTCCAAAAGACTTTCCCATCAGCTATTCTATGCAGTTTTAAAATCACTGGGTTGTATCCAGTGCTAGTCTGACTCCAAGTACAACCGTTGAAATTAACAGAGATGACTAACTTGGGTTCATTAATGGCAATCGTTCTATTATGAATAGGGCTAGGATTTTGTACAGCCCATTATCATTTATGATTCATTATTAAATTCAAGGGGTTAAATTTAGAAGGTCAAAATTGATGCCAAAAGCCTTTTTTGTGACCTTCAATTCCTCCCTCCATGTCTTGTCCATTTAGAAAATATTCACACTCACTTTTATACTTTGCCTATGGTCACTTTTTACATGTGACCCCTGAGAGGTTAGTCATGGGTCAATGGGGCACTCAAAGGTTTAGTTAGCCCTTTTCTAAAGATTCAGGTCATTACATATGAGAGGTTGCTAAAGAAATCTCCCTGAAGCTCTCCTTTGATACTATTATCTATATCCATATCTGCTTCCCATTTCAGCTAATTACCAACTTTGATACCTATTCACTGGCCTATTTCCATGCCTCTCCATTAAAAGGGATGTAAGACCTATTCACATTTCAAATGCAGAAACGAAATCGACAGGAGCTTATCTACGCAGAGGTATTTTCCAGGTAACTTAAAGGCTGTGGGAGGAGTTGGAGAGAACCTATTTCTGGGGAGAAAGGAAATGTGATTGAATGAAGCAAGCAAGAACAAGGCAATTTTTAGACTTGCCTTCAAAAATTAAAATCCTATAATTTCGTAAGTATTCTTCTTAATTGATTTAATTATTTTTTTAAAAAATACCAAGTAAGTTGCTGCTCCTATTACTAGCATTTTGACCAGACTGATTCATCAATGACAGAGTTCACATAGTTGCTTCCAGGGAAGAAACACTCCGGCATTGCATCTAGAGTGTGATTGGGACACCAGCAACTAAGGAGCCAGTTCGAAACTGCTCTGGCATTACTGCACTTGAGAAAATCAGTTCACACCATTACACTCCTGGAACTGAAGATCTACATGCCTGTTTTAGACATATAAATGTCTAGAGTGGGACCTACAGTGACAGATTTGGCTGGCTGGTTCAAATCATTTGAAATGGGCAATGGTTCATGCAAAGTTTAGAGAAGCAGCAATCGAGGTTTCTTTTTCTTAAAAGATTGGGTAGTTAATTTATTACTTTATTCCAACTAATCAAACTGGATGACAGTTTCAAATCCTTTGATCTCGGGCACACTGAACACAACCTTTACCAATACAGCTGAAGTACATTCTTCTACTGTTTTCTTTTCTTAATTCAGCTTCCTCCCTCCAGCCTTCTCCTTTTTCAAAGTTTCCACTCACTCCTCTGGACCAACATACCGCAGTCATTCTTTCCTATCCCACCCCCTCCTTTTCTTCAAAGTGCTCTGTTCTCAGCCCACTGATTATTTTATTCCTCTTTGCATAGGCCCCTTCGCCTGCCGCACCTCTATTTCTAAGGCAAGAGTGGGGAATGTGTGGCCTTTCAGATATTGCCAGACTATGGGTATGTTCAGGTTTGTGGCTTAATACGCAGCAAGGTGGTTCTCCCCCCTCCCGACAACCCCCGTGCTTTAAGCCACATTTGGATGGTGTTGCACACATCATAGAGGGGGGTCACCCGATCTATGTGACCTCCCTTTCCCTGCAACTCCTATTCACGATGCTGTCATTTGCACATGTGCAATGGCTGTCTTGAATGTACATACCACTCATAAGCATTAAGTGAATGTGCTTAAGTTTCTTAGTTGGATTGAAACTGGCTTGGGAGGATGGAAGCATTATAACAGCAGAATTTGTCAAACTATAGGATTAATACAGGTTGTGGCTAATGCCGTGTGAATGAGGCTTCAAAAACTAGCAGAGGTTGGAGCAAGTGGTAATGTGAGCATACCCTACAACTCCCATAAACCCTAACTGTTGGCTGATGGATGTTGGAGTCCAACAACATCCAGAGACCCACAGGTGAACTATTCCTGCTCTAGAGTAACAGCAAGTCAGCTAATGGTTGGGCAGACTACTGGGATAAGAACACCTTAGGCAAAACTTTTAGTTCCTATTTATTCCTCAGCTCCTGTTCTGCATCTGATGTCCTATTCTCTGTTCATTCATCTAATGGCATCAGGTGAGCGACAGGGAGGCCTAGCTGGCCAAAGATGCCCACATGGAGCAAACTGGGTGGCCTGGCAGGCTCGATTTGCACTCACGGCCCAGTGGGGCTCCACTTAGAATAAGAGTACCATACCTAGCCAGGAAAAGTGCAACCAAAGTGACTGAAAGAAAAGAAGAAGAAGAGGAGAAGAGTTTGGATTTGATATCCTGCTTTATCACTACCCGAAGGAGTCTCAAAGTAGCTAACATTCTCCTTTCCCTTCCTCCCCCACAACAAACACTCTGTGAGGTGAGTGGGGCTGAGAGACTTCAGAGAAGTGGGACTGGCCTAAGGTCACCCAGCAGCTGCAGGTGGAGGAGCGAGGAACCGAACCCAGTTCACCAGATTACGAGTCCACCACTCTTAACCACTACACCACACTGGCACTCCATCAAAGATGGAGCAACTCCCCTGGGAAGGAAGACTACAACATATGGGGCTTTTTAATTTAGAGAAAAGGTAAGTAAGAGGTGTGAAGAAAGTTGTTCTCCTCCTACACTACTAGAACTCAAGGCCACCCAAAGAATGTTGACAGATTCAGGACAAAAGAAAGCACTTATTCACGCAGCACAAAGTTAAACTATGGAATTCCCATAAGAGGCAGTGATGAACACCAAGGCTAGGGTCAGGCTATCTATGGCTACGCTTTACACCTGGTGTTGGAGGCAGTGGGCTGTGACAGGTTGCAAGGAATCATGGGTAGGGAGAGCTCTTGTGGGCGCATCTCATTGGCCACTGTTAGATCTGGATGCTGGAAGGGCTTCAGCTTGATCCAATGGCAAATTGTTGGTGGCGGAGTTAACTCCTGTTGACCTGTCAGCACTATTCACTATTATTTCTGGTTTTAAGCCAGAACTGCAGTTGAAAGAATCTACAACCTGTTGTCCTTTGTACTAAATGCATGTACTAAACTGCAATGATATATATGCTGAGATCACCCAGAAGCGTGCTGTTAGTTGCCACCCATGTTAACAAAGGCCTGACTGGACTCTACTAGAAGTCATGAATTTTGGTTTATCAGTCCCGCATCGTGGAACACTCTTCCAGCATAGATTCAGCAAGCACCCTCGCTTTTGACTTTCTGACGCCTCTTGAAAAACCCTTTTATGCAGACAGGCTTTTTACAGCTGTTTAAACTGATTAGCCAATCATTTGAACGATTATTTGCACTGGGCTAACTTGTGCCATCAGCACAAGGATCCCTGTTTCTGCAACAGAACTCCTGCCTCTTCTTTTCAAGCCGTCCCAGAATTTTCTTCAGAGGGTTGGGGGAACTCCCAGAACAGATTTAGAGTACCAGCTGCAGAAGATGGGGATGGAGAGTTCTGTTGCACAAGCAGGAATCCTTGCATCAATGCAACAAGTTAGATGGATGCTGCATGTTGTTTTTAATGGTGGATTTATTGCTGCAGGTTGCCCTGTTGGGTTGTTTTGGCAGACTGACTTCCTGCTTTTTAGGTTTTTATCCATACTTTTGTTTTTGTCTGTCAAGGTTTTATGGCAGCATTTCTTTTTGTGGCGCTGTATGAATGCTTAACACTTTTTGGTGGATTCTTTTAAGTGGTAGCACGCCACTCACAGCACTGTAAGGTGCAATGGAAAGGTGGTTGTGTAATGTTTAAGATTAATACATTTGGCAGAAAACATTAGTTATTAGTATCATCCTTCATGGCTGTTGCTTTAGATATGTACCACAGCAGTGCAAATCAAGAATAAAATAGAATCCGAAATACCCAAAACCTAAATATTAAGGCAACCAAAATTGTTCTCTGTTTGTCTATTTCTACTAATGCGATCACATATCACTGGTTATTTAGCTCTGTGTGATACTCAGATGCAACAAAAGGCGATCCAGTATTTTCTGTAGAGCTTAGAAATCCTTGGGCTTGGGAGAATAATAAAGGAGAAAATCATCCCTTTCAAAAGAAGATCTAGTATTTTTTGTAGAGCTGAGAAGTCCTTAGGCTAAGGAGCATAATAAAAGAAAAAACATCCCTTCTTTTTTTAAAAAGGACTACAGATAAAATGCTGATTTATTTATTTTTGCTGAAGAGAAGAGGAGCTGCAACTTAAATACAAGCAGACGAGGTAGTTAAAGCTGTTGTTTTAGAGACACACACCCTACCCTTGGGATATCCAACCCCATTTGTCTGCTTGAGAAATGCAATTGCACTTCGGCATAATGGTGAGTGGACTCAAAGCATTTGTGTCCCAGGCTCAGCACAACTTCATTTCAGTAAAGATCAGGCGCTGCTATGCTTCACAAGCCTGTTAGCTATGATTACAGTGACTAAGTGCCGACTGATCCATCTAGGCTTAATGCTGTTTTAAAGGTATAGCACCTTTAAAGGTACAGCACCTAAATGTGCTAGGCATTTAGAGGAGTGTTGGCATCCGCCTTTCTCTGGAGACACTGGAAAAGTGCGTCTTCCGGGGTAAAGTCAAACCACTGGAGACTTACAGCGCCTGCTGTGGCTATAGAGACCGATATGGGAGAGACATGTTTTACTGCAGGTGGGGCAGACGAAGGTGTCCAGTTTAGCTACTGCAGTGCACCACAGCGTTTCTTCACTCTGCACAACTTAAAACATTCTGGAAGGTGGAACCTGATTGACAACTGTCAATCCTAACACGTATTATAGAGGTCAAGCAACAGCAAGGGGGAAGAGATCCAAGGGGTGAATTGCAGCTTAGATTAGTAGCAGGTGCCTAATCAATGCAGAGGTAGTATCGCTACACAAAAACTCATTTACTTGTATTATTCATTCACTCACTCAAGTCTATCACATTTTTTATTGTGAAAAAGACAAAAAACAACAGCAACCCCAAAGCGTTCTGTTTTAACCATCCAATGAAGCCAAAATGTCAACAGGAATGGTGCACTGAACCTTACTTCTTTGAAGCATTAGAGAAAAACACTGCTGATGCAGACAGGCAAAGAACTTTGGCTTTCAAAGCTGCAACTACACTTAGCTGGCTTTACGATTGGGCTGGATTAAAGGTAAGATGCTCACTGTAACAGGACTGGAGATTTACGCAATAATTTGTTTTATTCACTACTATTAGGCTACATTCCTATGCCATTACAAATCTCCAAAGAACTAAAGGAATTCCACAAAGGGGCAAGCCCAATCAATACATTTTAGCACCTGAGGTTAAAAATCAAAAAATCAAAGTGGATTCCCCTCCTATTCTAAACTGGGGTGTGGAGGGAATACAATGTTAAGCAACACAGAACTTGCCACCTGAAGAAGATGGCTCTCTGCCTCATGGAGCAGCCAACTCCACTGATAAACCAGTAAGGCACCATCAGATTGTAGGATCACAGCATTAGGAAGTAGCTAAATGGCAACTTCATTTGAAAAAAAAGAGAGGTTTATTTCAAAATATGTCAATATGTTTTTGTTATTACAATAGCGAACAAGAAGTTCAAAATGTATAAAAACACCTGAAAATTTTACAATATCACTGGGGGAAAACAGTGTTTAGTTCAGTGGATCACATTATCACCCACCCTGCAACAAACTGTAAGGTCCAATTCAGACATCGCATTCTCAATCTAATAAATGTGGTTTGCAATAAAAGCTTCCCAGTCTGGATGCAAACGAGAAACTGATTTAAAGTATTTTTGTATGAAGCAGCCCAACGCGGCATTTGTTTCTGCTCCAACAAACTGTGGTAGCTGGACTAGGAACGTGACATCTGAAGTACAAACAAGTACATCTGAAGTATGAACAAATTGCAGAGCAGCTGCGTCTGTCTTAATGTGATGGTGTCAGTAAATCTCACTTAATGAGTATGAATTTTCCGTATAGGTTATTGCACTTACTGAAGGTCTTCGCTCTCTTGAGATAAGTCTTTGGTTTTTAAAGCTTTCCACCTTTTCAAACTTTGGAGAGTATGGATTTTTTACGAAGTTCTGTATAGAAGAGTTTATGTTCAATCGCGCAGACTTCTTCATGGATGAGAGAGGGCTTCACCCGCAGGATGAAGGAGAACAGATTTAAAACAAACTGGTAGGAATGAGGAAAATTTGACTCTTTAAAGTATGCCAAATGACCACACACCCTAGAAAAGGGGGAAAAAATAGAAAACAGCCCACAAATTTATTCCAAATTACAACATCCAGAAAAACGGGTACACATCCTATCATTATTCAAGCTCTTCTTGTACCACTACAGCTAAGCATTTATAGACAGCACTTGTGATCTGCAAAGTGTTTTGTAAGTGTTTGCTCTGCTTGCTTTGTGAACAACCCTGATGAGCCTCATGATCCCTGCTTTAAAGATAGGCGACTCACTCTCAAAGAGACAGAAACTTAGGCATGGTCGTACAAAGAATTCACAAATGCGGAAGACCTTGAACCCGATTCTTACTTTTTAAAGAAACCCATTCTAAAGCCCTGTTCACACAAAGCAGTGGAATGTGTGGCGTGGGAGCTGCTCAAAATATAAACGGCAAAGGGTTTGCTACATATGGGCAAGCTGCACTCAATAACTCTTGTGCAAATTTGCTGGTTTCGCTCTTCCAACCATCATGAGCACCCAGATTTATGTAGTGGATTGCTTTACGTAAACAGCTGTGTGTGTGTGTGTGTGCACAGCAGACTCCAAGCTGTTTGGGTTTTAAGAAGCCACAGTGCTACTGTTTGTGTGCCTGAATTAGAAGTAAGGGGCTGTATCCAATGCAGCAGCAATCTGATTACACAACAGGACTTCTCCTTCCTCTCCTCTCCCCACATGACCCCAAAATTTGCTTCACAGGGCCACCCAAGCATCTGGGGGCAGACTCTTAGGGAGCATGATATTTGAGGGTGCATGATAGGCTGCAGGGAAGAAGAGAGGAGAAAGGAAGCTCAGTTGCACAAGTCTTTCCTAGATGATATTTTACGCCGTCTTATTCCATTGGAAGTCACTTTGATTCTTGCTGATAGAACGGCAGGATACAAAAGATGAAACAAACACCTATCTCCAGCTTTCTAGCCCCTGGAATATACTGGGCATCGGTTTAAGAGCAGTACCAGACTAAAACCAGTACTAAGAACTAAGTAAGGAAAACGAGCTTCTGTCAATTAGGAGAAGAAAGTTTCTCTTGACAAACGTTTCCAGAGTCCAAATGTGTCTCTCTTGGTTCTAACTTACGTGGAAAATTACAAGAGGATGTTAGAAGTATATATAATTGATCTTTTTAAGCAAAAAAGACGTTTTGGTTCTTCTTCCAAAAATGAGGTTCACAATTCTAAAATCTACTTCTGATCTCTTAACCATGGAAGATGGTTAAAAGCTTTACAGGTTGGTAGTTTTAAGTGCGTACTACAGAGGTGACCAACACCTGGGCCACTTAGAAATGCAAGAAAGAAAGGAACTAGGTAATCTTGGTTTATTACATAGCCACAGGCTACTGACTACCTTTTCATGTGGTTAGGTCTACTACCCAATAAGGTTTTTTTGTAAGTGCTAACTCTATATTGTACCCTGAACCAATCTCTCTATCTGACGTAGCCACAATCAAGAATGATAGTGGTACTGACCATAGGAAAGGCTACTCAGGATCCCATTTTAATCTGATTTAAAATAAAGGTTTGACACCGACACAACACAGCCTCAAAGCGCTAACACTGCAGAACTGGCAAAAAGCAGCACATTAAATTTTTCAGCAGCCAGAATCATTACTTGAATGCATGAATTCTGTTCTCCTTCCAGCAATAAAGTAGCATGTATGCAAATCTTTTAGGTCTCTCTCTCTCTCTCTCTCTCTCTCTCTCTCTCTCTCGTCTTCCACCTCACACTGCCTGCTGGCAGAATAACATATATTGTTCAACAAGAAATCTATCATTAAAGGATGTTGTGATTAATATACTTAAGCAAACTTTAATGCCCTCTACCATATGTTCTTGTTCATAATACTGCATCTTTCTTCCAAACTGGTGATGAATAATAACAAAAAAGGCAAAAATGTAGGATACCTGAAAGGCAGCAAAATGTAACAGATGGGCGGGATATAAATAATAAATTATTAGTATTATTATATTCAAGTCAACACATTCTACAAGTCTTCTTCTCACAAACGCTAACACATTTAGAACACATTTTCTACAGGGATGTCAAACACTTACTTCCGTTTGCACAGTGCAGTCGTACACAACCAATACTTTCTGTTCAGAGTTGTTAATGTGTCGCCTTTTGGTTGCAAAATCCCAACCAGGCTGTGCCCATGGAAACAATCTATTTCCTCAGTCCAGTTTAACTGGAAACTTGAGGGGTTCCGCTTCTCAGAAGGTTCCACAGACCCAGACAATGTTCGGAACTGCCTTTGAAGGTCCACTACCATTTCTGTACAAAGCGAAATGTAACAATGAGCCACAAAAAAATTTAAAGGCTGTTTCAGAAAGAAATAAAGGCTGGAAGACTTTTATAAAGGAAGCAAACTTCACAAGGCACACCCAAATGCTGAATATAAGTTATTCCCCAAAAACCTTAGTAATTCTGGTGATAGTAAAAAAATTATCAGAACGTAGCATCTTCTTGAAGAATTTGGGTGTCTCATGACAGGAACTTTAATGAAAGTTTAAATAATTTCCAACAGCTGTACACATCACATGGGAAGAACTGACATATGGAAAAAGAGGAGTGTGGCCTGCCGGCCTTTTCTTTCTTTCTTTCTTTCTTTCTTTCTTTCTTTCTTTCTTTCAGAAAGGAACTCTAGCATTGTCTTTGTCAGGTTCCTCTCTTTTCCCAGAGTGCACCTGTCAATCTACCGTATTTACAGCGCAGGAAGCAGAGACAGGAAGGCCTCAAGAATATTCCAAAATGCTTTCTGGGAGAATGGCTCAATATTACATATTTGAGCCGTGTAAGGCTTAATGGCAGATGGTAATTCTGTTCCTACTTCCTTGCCAAACTGAGAATCCCAGTCCCCTTTCTCCCTATGCCTCAGATGTGGCCAGGTTCTTAAGAACTGAATTCAACCTATGGGGAGGGGGGAAGAGTCATGTTTGAGGAAAGGAAGAGGGAATCACTTACGTCTTTTCTTGAGGAAAGCATATGTTTCGTGGACAAAAAACAATAGTGGCTTCTCACATCTCCATAAATGTCTGAAGATGCAAAAAAAGAAAAGGAAAAAGAAAAAGAAATATTTGGGGGTGGAGGAAAGAGAAGACAACACAACACACGGTGGATTATCGTCACAACAACCATATCCTTAACTATGATCTAAACCTGTTATAGAACAGTTGAATACAATCACCTGTTTGATTTCACCATTCACCCCAAAAATGCCAAAAGTGAAATATCTTCCATTAATACCACTGCGGCTACTTAGGGGAAATAGCAGTGTAGTGCTAAAACCCCTCCCACCAGAGCTTAATCATCTCTCCACCAAGGCTACTTTCTACAGAAGCCTTCCCCATACATTCCTCAAAATATTCCTCCCATTCCTTTTACTATAAATAAATAAATAAATGTCAGCAATGGTATCAGAAGTAAAAAGAAAAACCCACCAAAAACATTTACAAGGAGAGATTTCCTAAGACATTACAGATGGGTCTACCCACTTTAATTCGTATCTTCAGGTACTGCCCATTGCTATCATACCCTTTTAATTTCTCCAAACCAAATCAGAGACTGTCAGTCTATGAACACCACACCTGATTCTTCCTTCGTTAAATTTCTTCTGCTCCACATCCAGAGCGTTCTTTACAACTAGGTACCATTTCCGAATATCAAACACTGGACAGCCTATAGTGAAAATGAACGAATTGAGTTTTAACTTTTATTCCATCCTTCTTTCAATGAATTTAAAATCAGCGTGGCCTCGTTATTTCTGCGCAAGATAAGAGAAGACCAAGGAAGCTCCACATCAAATTCCACATACACCACGCAGGGTTCGAAACGCCCACTGTTCTAGGCACATTTTGAGACAGGGAATTTCATTAGCACGAGCGGTTCCTGAGCTCTGGGTACAGTACTGCGCCTAAGATTTCAGATTAAAACTGCAGAGCGGAAGGAAAGGGGGACCTTTTTCTGCCTCCCTGCCACTTCCAGCTACTCTCCGAAGACTGGAGAAGAGACCCTCTTAAGAATATTAGGGGGGTGGGCAGGAGACAGTGTGAAAAGTGAACATAATCTTTTAGCTGCAGTTCATTCACTTTCAACTTTGTATTCTTGTTATAAAAAAACGTGCCTGGACATTAGGCTGTTGCATCCCTAGCCTAGGTGCCATTTAGCTCTTAGCTTTCATATCTCAGTTTCTAACACTGACACCACACTATACTGACTCTCGTTAAGCTGCGATTAAAAGTATTGCATTCGTTTTTCAGCATTCTAGGACATCCAGCTTTAAGGGCATATTTGTATGAACAGATATCCAGTTCTTTTTGGATGTTCTCCAAGGGAGGAGGGATTCAAACCAAAGGATCTGCCTTACACCATCTTGTGAGACTTATTTGAGGGACTAGATCTACTGCTGATCACATCGTTACTACATAGTTGGGAATACAGCAATGATCTACCCAAGTTAACAGAAAACTAGTTAGGTTTAAAGAAGGCTAAAGCCAGCTGGGAAACGTGAGGGCAACAGGCATGAGGACAGAGAGGAACAGAGGAGAGGAAGAATGTGATCCTGCAGCCGGTCCCTGATCTCTTTAGAGCAACTGAAGGATGAGCTATCTTACATCTGCACTGGAGTTTCTGGAAACTGAGCCTTTGTCAGTTTCTATCATTTGCTATGGAACCTCTGCATCTAAAAATTAAGAGACTACAGTCATTCAGATATTGTTAGGAAGCCACATACAAATATAAAAAGCTCCTTTTTCACATGTAGATTTGGGCAGCTCTTACATACAGTGGTGCCTCGCAAGACAAAATTAATCCATTCCGCGAGTCTCTTCGCCTAGCGGTTATTTCGTCTTGCGAAGCAACCCTATTAGCGGATTAGCGGATTAGCGCTATTAGCGGTTTAGCGGCTATTAAAGGCTTAGCGGATTAGCAGCTAAAAGGCTATTAGCGGCTTAGAAAAATGGGGGGGAAAGCAAAAAAAAAAATCGGAACACTCGCAAGACGTTTTCGTCTTGCAAAGCAAGCCCATAGGGAAAATCGTCTTGCGAAGCAGCTCAAAAACGGAAAACCCTTTCGTCTAGCGGGTTTTCCGTCTTGCGAGGCATTCGTCTTGCGGGGCACCACTGTACATTCGTATGACTTACACTTTCTTTTCAATTCACATACTCTACTGAAAGAGCTTCCACGACTGTCTTGCATGTACGCTAGCATCTTAAAATATAGTTGGCAATGCAAAACTTATACTAAGCTTCTTCTAAAGTATTTGGTACCTTCTTCTTTCCTTTTGTTTCTCTCTTCGGCATAGTCTGCTAGTAACCTGAAAATATATCCAACAGATTCAGAGGGTTTTTTAAAATTGAAAACATGGTCCCCATTTTTTCAAACTATTCAAGCATATTTAAAATCTGAGCCACTCTAATGAATCCAAAGGCCTTATCTCTTAGGTTAAAAAATTAAAATTGTAAGGGCTGGTTCAAACCTTGCTCATCCCATGTGAATGGCCTCCTCCTATGTTGGAGTTCTTGGATAACTGGGGGCCATAGTGGCTAGCTCTGCAGGATATAGACCCTTACCCTCCAATTATTTCTCCAAATCCTTGGCCTCATCCCCCAGAGGGGAAGTCGGACCCCAGGGTCATGACCCCATTGGGCTTTACTTACATGGAACATCTTCATACAAGAATCTACTGTCATCTGGTGGGGGGGACGGGTTTCAACACTGACATGGACACTCATGTGATCAACACAACACAAGTGTTACAACCCTCGCTGCTTGAAACACACCCTTTTCTGCCTCCACATTACAAGGATGAGGATGATTTACTACCCTTCCTTAGCCATAGGGTTCCAAAAATTTAAAATAAGACATCAAAAACAGCTTAAAGCAAATTGGACTGGGATAAGTAACATTTGAACCACTGCTATGTCAAATAAGACCAGACCCTTTCAGAGCTGTGCTGCAGAGTTATTCTGCCTGACCAAGAGGGAAATGGCAAAACGGATTCTAGATGCTATGTGAATATACACAAATTGAATATTAAGGAAGCAATATGTTATATTTCTCTTATTCAGTGTTCCATTTGTTTATTCCAATGATTCTCAAACTTTTTTTCTCTGGGCCACACTTCCATAATTAAAGTTTACTCATCTCACACCATTTTCTTCATTGATAAGAAATACATTGGAAAACAAAAAGAAACAACTCCCAGCAGTGCTTAATTCTCACCACAGAACACAACTACTTTATCATAAGATCACAGGACAGCCAGAAAGTATAAAACAATGCAGCTACGTAAGAAGATGAATCATTCCCAAAAGATAAGCCTCTTATGTATGCACCTTATACAAACTCAATGAGAGGTGTGAGCTTGCTTTTGCCAGGTAATGTCATTTATATTAGGTCTAATTTGAGACAAACAAACTCTCATCTCCTCATCAATGCAAAGAAGCCTTTCTCTTTTCTGATCTTTCATATTGGTCAGAGTTGGAGAACAGCAGAACAACAGCCAATGCTATTCTCCAGCACTCTATTCAAACAGCGATTCTGGATCACAACCTAGGACTGTCCTCAGTACCATTTGATACTCTCATTTTGAAAAGATATCGAGCCATATTTTGCAAAATAAAAAAAACATGTTTTGATACTATACTGCACTGAAATATTTAAGCATTCCTTTGTCCTTGAATCCTCCTGCCATGCTTGCCATCCTCTCCTGCCGCACCACACCCTTTGAGAACCACTGACCTAGTCCTTAGCGGTAATAAAAATAGCAGTCTAGGATTTTTGTGGCCCTGGACTGCAAGTTTACATTTGTTATAACGGCAGCGCACACTTACCATTCATAATAGTCATCCAGCAAGAACAACATTTTCAGCACCACGACTACCACAGCTACGGCAAGAATATCGTATTTCACATTCTGAGCTGATTTATTCTCAGGACGAAGTGTCAGGAAGTCCACTTCACCAACGCCAGTTTTTTTTACCACTCTGCACGTCCACTTGTGCATATCATCTGAATTAAGAAGAGGATAAACTTCAAATGCTATGGAAGTCCAACACAAAGAACTAGAGTTGGAACAAACCTTGGAGATTTATCCAGTCCAATGGTGGGGAACCAGACCTAATAAGGCTAGCCAGGCCTCCCCATTTGGCTCGCAATACTGCTCCACCAGGTCTTGCCACGGCTGGCAAGTCTTTAAAGGTACAAAAAAATTGTTCATAATAGACGTGTGAGTGTTGCTCTATTCCTAGTAGATTAGTTGAGCATGTTTTAGTCGTTTAAGTGTACATGTGCACAATTGTGTTTGTGGGGGAAAGCTTTATTTTCAAACGAGGTCACCAGTGAGGTGTACGAACTGTTTCTGCTTATGGAAAGGAATCAACAATTTAGGCAGGTGAATGCTGGCGGTATTTCAGAGTATAGTGACAACCCCTCTGGAATCTGATGAGGCAGTTGATTCATGACATCCTTGCTAAACTGGAAAAGTAAGAAATTGTGTTCCTTGTGTCTTCAAAGACACCTGTACAGCAATGTGAAGATTGTAGCTACAGTTAAAGTGTTGTAAAAAAGAAGTACAAATGCACCTTTTCTTAAAAGAAGGAATGTTAAAATACAAGGCAACCTATCGATCTGTGGTAGCAGTACTGCTTAAACCTTATTTTTGCTGTGCGTGAAGACATGATCCAACCCAAATTTAGGACGCAGTTGGAGCATTAAGTTTCTGCTTTAATCTGTGCTGCATTAAGGACAATGGAACTTTACAGGGTTTAACTTTGATTGGATAACCTTCCTCAATCAAATCCATTTGTGCTTTGCAATTTTCAAAAGGTACATGCAGGACTGGCATTATAACATAGCAGTCCCAATTCTCTTAAACATGGTTTTAAGACTGAGTAAGTCCAGGGCTCCTACTCCGTCCCTGCTGTGTCATTTCCCTCCCTCCTTCATCAGCATCAATCATGGTATAACCAAAGCTAATACTAACAAAACAGTTCAATCCTTGGCTAAAAGCTAACCATGATTAATACCAGCAATGGGACAAACAGCACTGTGCCCTAATTAATGCTGAAATGAGCTAGGAATTTCCACTGGATAAGAGAAGGGTCATGCCACAGCCTGCTTCCTATTCTAGTTTATTTATATTCATATTTCTAGGCTGCTTTCTCACCTGTAAGCAGCTGGTTATGCAAGTATGAATATGATTACTGCAGCAGCATGCAGAGTCTAAGAATAAATTAATACTGAATATTACATCTGGAATTCTAAGAGCACTGTCAACTTTTGGTATCCAAACCAGTCTTTCCAAGATGTTCTTGAACTAAAATCTCTGACCACTGGCCATGCTAGCTAGGAATGATTGGAATTATAGACTAACAACATCTACAGACCCAAAGTTGAGAAAGTCTGGTTCGGATACTAAAAGTTGACAATGATCCAACTCTGATCCAAACCACAGCTTCCAAAAATTATGACCAAAATAAAATGTTTCAACAGGAAACATTACATATATTGTAGCGGAAACTCTGCGATATATGTCAAAGTGATTTAAGAACAATAGTCCTGTTTACTTAAGCACCTAAAAAATCCTGTTTCATTGAAAATACATAGTAAAAGGGAAAATAATAAAATCTAAAGGGAAGACATGAAATGTACAATCCTATACACATGTACAATCCTATATACAATCCTATATACCTGAGAGGAAGTCACGTTGAACATAATGAGACTTATTTCTTAGTGAACCGACATAGGTGTGTACAATTAGGAACCCAGCAATATGGAGGAACACCTTATTTTTCTTACATATGAATCTCATTTTCTCCAAAGAGTGGTTGGGTAGAATCAAATGGTCAGCTATAAGTGACTTTAATTGTTCTGTTAACATGACTCAGCAGCAAAGAGGATCACAACCTTCTTTTTCATGCTGTGTTATTAAAACTCGAGCAGATGTGTCAGGAAAACATTTAGTACTTTCCTTTAATTCTGCTGCTACCCTAGTGATTAAGTATTTGAACTCCTTCTTGTAATAAAGAGAAGATGAATGTGTGTCTATATGAAGGTACATAGAAGAGACAGTGAAGAAAGTAACATGTTTGCAGACATGATCCGTTCTTATATTTAGTCAAGTTTTATTTTCATATCCAGTGGATTCAGAAACAGGATTTCATATACCAAAAAGGTTTAGAGTGTGACTTTGTTTTAATTGTTTTAGTACAGTACCAGGGAAGAAGTTAATTGAAAGCTTAACTCAACACCCGTGAGGCAGACATTCTGTCTACTGAGCTCACAATGACCAGGTGAGGTCGGCTCGGCGAATAGATAGTCGCTTTCCCAAGTTATCTATTATGCCAGTGTTTCCCAAACTTGAGTCCCCAGTTGTTTTTTGGACTACAATTCCGATCATCCCTGACCACTGGTCCTGCTAGCTAGGGATAATGGGAGTTGTAGTCCAAAAGCAGCTGGAGACCCGAGTTTGGGAAACCCTGTCCTGTGCTTCTTCACTGAGCAGGGATCTGAACCTGTATTTCTCAGTTGCGAGTTCAGTGCTCAAGCCGCTGTCCCACACTGGCTCACTCATAAATTTTGAGCCATTGGCTTGGTTTGACAGATCTTAGAGCATCAGCCATAAGTTTCAAATATAAAGCCCTAGAAGTCCCCATGCTACTACCAACTTGAAGTCCATGAAAAACTCCGAATTTGCCATATGGAGAGAAACCCAGCCAGATGGGTGGGGTATAAATTATTATTATTATTATTATTATTATTATTATTATTATTATTATTATTAAAATCAGAATGTGCTTTTGACATTAGGACAGTAAAGGCTATTTAAAAGGACTTGATAATGTATAATTTTTGTTCGTTGGGAAAAATAGGGTGAACATTAAATTGGGTGTTACAAAACACATCCCTCCCCCACATGCCCTTACCAGGCAAGTTGGCTTCCATCAAATACTTCATGCACAGAATGTTCGGATGAAGGAAGCTGCCTTCTGCTATATCTGGAAAACAAGGTAGCTTCAGGTATACAGCAAGGGCCTGTGTCTTTTCGTGAACATCTTCATACGCAGGCCAAGACTGGAAAACAAAATCGAAAATAAGTGTCATCATTAGAACGAAAGCACATTTGCCCTCTATAAAAATCTGATCTGCTTCTTGGGGGACTCCACAAAGCACCAAGCATTATGCTGAGTTGTTCTTTTAGCCTGGAACTTTCTTCGCTCTTTTGAGAAACACCTAATGAAAACATAAATACAACAACAGGAAAAACCAAAAAGAGATCTATTATCAGTTAAGCTAGAACCTCTTTAGCCCTGTAAATACACAGCATTGCTGCTTTTAACTGCTTTGAAGAATATTTTGGGCACAAGGTCCTATTTACAACATAAGCCAAAGGATAAGGCATCCATACCACAGTTAGCTGAAAAGCAAGTTAAAGCAAACCTACCTGATCCTAAAACTTCTAGAAAGCTTTAGAAAACTTATTTCAAAGTGTACCTTTAGGTTTCTAATGCACTGATTCATATTACTTTATGAACAGAGAAGACAATAACCATTTTTCTAATATAAATGGATGAATAATATTTCATTTCAATCAAACTTATTTTCTGATAGCTTCAGGGTATGTTACAGGTTGCATTATAAAGATAGAAATGTAAACCTGGTTTGTTTGATTTTGGCCTCACTTCAATAAGAGAGAGAAAAGGGGTTTCACCCCACAGCAAACCACAAAAAAAGGAAAGAGAATTTGCAAGTGTAGAAAAGTTTGCTGAACTTAAAACATGAAAAATACTATTGGAACCTAAAACAAACACTTCAGAAATTTTGAGTTTGATCCCAACAACCACAAGCAGAGTTCTGCTCCCAAACATATAGGCTCTCGTTGCTTGGGGGGGGGGAATGTATTGCCTGGGTGCCCAGAGATGTTGGCTTGGATTGCTAGCCAGTTATTATTTGTTACCACCAACCTCCTCTTCTCCCCAATTTTCTCTGACACATGTCGGAAGGTTTGGAGGCAGAGGTAGTCTTTTGTCCCTTCAATCCGCTGTGGCCTTGAGGGAGGAGGTGGTCTTTTGTGTGCTGCTATGTTCTTTGGCGGTTCGAATCCCCACGAGGGGGTGAGCTCCCGTTGCTCGGACCCTGCTCCTGCCCACCTAGCAGTTTGAAAAGCACGTCAAAGTGCAAGCCACTCAACCGGGAAGGTAAACAGCGTTTCCGTGCGCTGCTCTGGTTCGCAAGAAGCAGCTTAGTCATGCTGGCCACATGACCCGGAATCTGTACGCCGGCTCCCTCGGCCAGTAAAGCAAGATGAGCACCGCAACCCCAGAGTCGTCCGCGACTGGACCTAATGGTCAGGGGTCCCTTTACCCTTACCTATGTTCTTCTCAACAGAGTCAAGGACACTTGCCTCTGGTGAGAACTTTTGTAGAAGTCTGCCTGTGTCCAAAAAGATCACATTAACCATCAAGTTTGCACTTACAAACAGGTGCCTATAAGTAGCACATACATGTTTCAGTCTCGATGGGATAATCTTAACACAGCTCTGTCATGATGGGAATTCTGTGAATATGTGTATTACAAAAGAAAGCATTAAGAAGGAGGGGAGAGATGTCATGGGTTTTACAGAGAAAAGTGCTTACTAATGGCGCAGCAAAAAATATTCTGCTTTCTTTCCACGCATTTAGCATTCTGAAAACAAGACATCCATTCAAAAGTTTCATTTTTTATAATGCCAATTAAACAAACAAAGAAATAAACAAACAATAAAAACATTCTCAGGTTCCCCTGGACTCCACAAATAGCACAAGGCATACACAACTCCAGCAAAAAGTTTACTCATGCATGTAAAATGTCTACAAGCTGTATTATGCTTGCAATCTTTCAGAGCAGCAAGTTTGTTTGTTTTTTTAAAAAAGCAACCTTTTTGCCTGAAGCACTTTTCCTGAAAAACAAGAAATACATGCTTTACAGGACTGTTGCACATCAGGGTTTACGTCGGTCTTCAGACATTTCAGGATAGGTAGTCTAAGCAGCATTTAATAATGAGAGCTACAAGTTTGAAGGAATATGCTTTCCTTGGTATTCCACACATAAGAAGTATAGGAATAAGGTTATAAATATCTAATAAAGAAAAATTAACCGTCAAAAA
This sequence comes from Podarcis vaucheri, assembly GCF_965113315.1. Taxonomy (NCBI): domain Eukaryota; kingdom Metazoa; phylum Chordata; class Lepidosauria; order Squamata; family Lacertidae; genus Podarcis; species Podarcis vaucheri. The sequence goes on from NC_138761.1 coordinate 96,499,978, forward strand.
TATGCCCTGTTCAGGATGTAAATAAAAACTGAGCACCCAATTATTTTAGGATTTTACTGGACATTACTGGGATTTCAAAGGCTGAATTGACATCCGGGGGGAATTTCCAAAAGGCGGTGCTTTGTCAATTTGAAAAGTTGTGTTTTTGTAAATACTGTGGTACCTCTGGTTACGAACTTAATTCATTCTGGAGGTCCATTCTTAACCTGAAACTGTTCTTAACCTGAAGCACCACTTTAGCTAATGGGGCCTCCCGCCGCCGCACGATTTCTGTTCTGTAAATAAATAAATAAATAAATAAATAGTTCAACAACTTTGGGGTTTTCCTAAAGAAAAGCCAGGGTGCCCTGGTTTATGGCAACCCCGCACTAGCTCTCTCAATCGAATAAGCTGCCAAAGTCTGCCCCCCCCCTCTAAGGACATAAGCTGAAAGAGCATTGCATTATTAGGACCAAGAAATGTGTCATCAGAACTAATAGTCTAGCTCTGCATTTTGCCAGCCTCTCTTCTACCTCCAGGAGCAATCCAGCTGCACAAGTAACTCAATATTTGGGGGTCCACCAGCAAAGCAGAACCCAGCCCAAGAAATCCCCCATGGATATTCAAGCAATACTACGCCTCCTGCATTTGCATGCCATGCGGTGCAGCAAATTTATTTGGCTGACTGTCACACCTACTCAGAAGGGCATTTCCCCTTCTCATCCGACTTGTCATCAGCCCTCCCCTTCCACCAAACCTTTTCATCCCACCATGGCATACTATTTTATAAGACCCTGTGGGTTAAACCACAGAGCCTAGGACTTGCCGATCAGAAGCCCTGCCCTGGACTCCATTTATTAGGGCTTGTCCACATTTGAGTGTTGATTCTGCTTAGCTGAATAAAGCACTACTGGGTCGCTGCCACCAGAGCTATACGTGTTGGGACACGGGTGGCGCTGTGGGTTAAACCACTGAGCCTTTGGCTTGCCGATCAGAAGGTTGGTGGTTTGAATCCCTGCGACGGGGTGAGCTCCCATTGCTCGGTCCCTGCTCCTGCCCACCTAGCAATTCGAAAGCATGTCAAAGTGCAAGTAGATAAATAGGTACCGCTCCTGCGGGAAGGTAAATGGCGTTTCCGTGCACTGCTCTGGTTCGCCAGAAGCGGCTTAGTCATGCTGGCCACATGACCCAGAAGCCAATAAAGCGAGATGAGCGCCACAACCCCAGAGTCGGCCATGACTGGACCTAATGGTCAGGGGTCCCTTTACCTTTAATCTAGATGAACATGAGGGAATTACAGCACTGGGAATGATGCTTCTACCCAAATTATTTCCTCAAACATCCATATAAACATTTTAACTACTTTGAAGAAAGAGCTATTAGTCTTGTTTTCAAAAATGTTTATTTAAAACGAAACAGATCGTTATGTTAAATGTGTCACAGCCCACGGCTTAATTTTAATTATCTGGTGATGAAAAACAATTCTAAGTGTTGGATTACAATTCTATTATTTGGACAGTGTCATGGGGGGGGGGAAATACTCCCGCAAATACAAGTACTACTGTACTGTTTCCCTTATAAAGGAATATTTTTTTCCCATACAAAAAGTAACCTAAGTATGTATTTAGCCATATAATTTAGAACAGAACTGGAACGTTCAGAAACAGGAGAGTAGCAAACTTACTCCACCCAAGGCCACTCCAATGCCTCCTCTGGCAAATCTATACTACTGAGATTTTCACTGTACTGTACATCTATTAGTGAACACCAGTATAGCACAGGAGTAGGCAGTATTATGCCCTCCAACTCCCATTTGCATTGACAGCTCAGCACAAGGTGGGGAGGGCTGTTGTTTTTTAACCTCCCTGCACTCTACTGCTTGGAAAATGTGTTGATCACACAATTCTCCCCACAACAAGTTACCTCAGGATAGGAAGAAGGATGTGCTCCTGCAAGTATTACACACACACACACACACACACACACAATAGATAAAGCTTAATTCAAGTATGTAAATAAGCAGCGGGACTCCCTGTTAGTGGAATGCCAGCAGCCTCTCTTATGAGTTAAATTTCAGGCCTCAATTATTATTTTAAGGTTAGCAGTTTAAAAAAAAGTGACAAATTTTCAGGCTTTTCTAATAACTTTGAGCTACATCTGCATCAAACTCAGTTTTATGGAGCTAAATAATCCGGAAAGCCTTTTTTAAGGAAGTAATATAACACTTCCAGAAATTTTAAAGCAATTTTTAGGGTACATGTGTGTCAAATTTCAGAGCTCTAGCTCGGTGGGAGTTACCTGGTGAATTTCAATACCCTGTCAACTTTCTATCACAAAACACCTGCAAAAATCATTTGTAAAAGTAAACATGTCGCATATGTGATTAAGAGTATCACATAATACTGGAATATTGTAGATACAGAAATTTATGATGCAACAACACCAGTGCAACTAGTTTCCAATTATGTTAGGGCAATGACAATATTGCCATTGACTGCCAAATGCAAAACTTACAGCCAAACTGGTACGTGAAATAACAATGACCTAGTGACTCAGTGTTTTCTACACTGACATTTCTAAAATACAAATCAGATTAAGATTCCTTCTTCATTATTACCCCTTAATTGTTTTGTATTTTCCTTCAGCCTGCTAGTGTTTACATCCTTTCGCCTAATTCATACATCTGTTGGAAATTTTCTTTAACAGATAGGATTGTAAGGATTAAAACTGCTACATCAGAAGTAAACCTAAGAGGCCCCCCACCTTCACAACCCCATTTAGATTAAGAAAGTGGGAACCATTTAGTTAATTTGAGAAGCAAGGGAAAGAGGTCAAATTTGCAACCACCAGGCTCAGGGTGGAGGTAATTTATTTTCACCATTGGTAGTAGCTTTTTTTAGGGCTTACAACAACAGCAACAACAACTTTATTGTGCTGTTGCCATGAGCAGTATCAGCACCACCACAGCTTGTTTCTCATTGGCCTAGCTCAGGGGTCTGCAACCTTTAAGACAAAAAGAGCCACTTGGACCCGTTTCCAAAGGGGGAAAAAACTGGGAGCCGCAAAACTCGTCATTATAAAAATAACTTTTTTCTCACTTTTTTATTATTTCTTTGTTTGACCCCTCAGAATTACTCCTCCTCATAGAAATAAACGTTAAATTAACAAGTTACCTTTGTGTGTGTGTTCTTCACTCCCCTTCAAAACAGTGACCAGCGTACATGCCCCCTTTCAATGCAGTGACCAGCGTACATGCCACTTACAATGTAGCGGGCGGGCGAGTGGGAAGGTGACATAGGGACGGTGCGTGACTAACGCACGCACCGCCCCCATGTGACGTCACAGCCAGTACAGCGCCCGCCACAGTGGGGAGTGTCGGGGCACACAATGCGCCTCCTCCCCTCGCTAGTATCCGCCCCGGAGCCGCAGCAAAGGTGTAAAAGAGCCACATGCGGCTCCGGAGCCGCGGGTTGCAGACCCCTGGCCTAGCTCCTACTGGGGAACTGGGTGCAGACGGAGGGAGAGTATAGCAGCTACCAATGGAGGCTATTGTATTTTTGTGGTGTCTGCCATTTCCACCCTTTGCAACAATGGTTTGGAACTAGTGCTGCATCCAGAGCATTGTGGGAAAGAAAATGGTGTCCAGACCACATACAGCTGTGGCAACACAATAAACTTAAAATTTAAAAAATAAAGGAAGACTAGAAGAAACTACTGCTGCTACAGCTAAATGGATAACAATGGTCAATCTGTCTATCACGAAGACAGAGCTTTTGGTGCAGAGTAATGGAAACAAGTATATTTAACACAGGGCAGAAGTTTGGGTTTTCTATCTTTCAGACAAAGAAGGGGAGCTTTATATCTGATAATTCCATTCCTCATCGGTGTGTTTTGTCCCCCAAAGAAGCAGGACAAGAAAAAGTGTGGGCAATAATGGTCTTATCACAGCACCTTCATATCTCTGAAAAGAACTGTAATATGTTCAATGGTATGTATACATTTTCCCATGTCCTGCTATTGACTCTAGTCAAACAGGTCTGGCAAATTTTTGTGGTGCTTCAGACACCTGACTGACCAACAACCGCAGTAGGTCAAGAGAAATGAGAATGCACTCCACTCCCAGAGCAACAATAGCTGTACCATACAACCTTAAACTCGAGTGGGGTATGCGAAATGATCATGTATTTCCAACTGAATTTAGTATACAGTGATTATTTGCTGGTTTTAAAAACTGGAGGGGTGTGTGGTTAGACTGATTTAAATAAATAAATAAATTACCCATGCACTTTCAAGGTTTGACTGCTGTAATGCAGTCTATGAGGCTGTCTTTAAAGACAGCTTGAATATTACCCTACACTACCTTATAAGAAGGCGTTTTATCCCTAAAAGGGAGTATATGCATTTATACAATTAATAATAATAATAATAATAATAATAATAATAATAATAATAATAATAATAATAATAATAATAATATATGCACAATGAAATGTTCAGGGAGAAAAAAGATGATAGCATAAGAATAAAAATATATTCACCACGATAAGCGCAGGCTCAGAGAGATTTTAGGACTAATTTTCTTTTCCTTTTCTGTACCTTTTCCTCCCAAAAGAAAATGTAAAGTGGCTAACAGTAGCATACCAATATGAATACAATAATATAATATGCTTATTGGCACTGGAGTGTCTTTCCTTTTTAGCATTACTGCAAACACAAATTTAATTTTTAACAGTTTTTCCACTAACTGAATTTTCAAGTTTCTCAAAAACAGTGGGGGGAATACAGAGGAGGTAAGGAATGTTTAGAAAACAGAGAGAGCAGCGATGTAAAGGGTGGACACATATCTTCTAACATCTGTGAAGCACATGCTTCTGGTGATGTAACAAACAGAGGGTGTGCCTTGGGATTACTAAAGGGCCAACAAATGGCAGGAAAAAACTAATATGTGGGTGAACCACCTACAGCTTAACTTAGAGAGCTGCCTAATATCCTGGCTTGCTCTAAGGAATAAACAATTCGTGAAGGAGATGCAACACCCAGCTATGGAGATAAGATACTGGCAGCAGATTCCCTCCGAGCCAGAAACAGCCATGTCTGGCAATACCAATGAAATTAAGCTCTCGTGGGAAAAGAAACACCAGCCGTATAGGTGGTAAGCCCAGATTTGACTGGGGGAGAAGTTAGAAAATTTGAAATTAGATTGGGGTACTTGTGCAACGTATGTTTCTCGCTGAGACTATGCCCTCCACTTGCCCTATCCACCTTCAATGTATCTTGAAGTAGCTGATGCAACCTGATCAGCATGTTGCATGAATATGGAATCACCAGTCCAATTCACACACTGTAAGAATGGCTTATCTTTCTCTCTCATGGTGTGCACACTTACACATTCACACCCCAACCACAGTCTCCACAGATCAACTCACACATCTCAGGCCATGAGCAAGGAGATCTACATAGAAAACGTGTTTAAATCATTCACACAACCATATATGAATTCTGTTCTGCTGCTAGAAGATAAGGTAAAGGTAAAGGTAAAGGGACCCCTGACCATTAGGTCCAGTCATGGCCGACTCTGGGGTTGCGGTGCTCATCTCGCTTTACTGGCCGAGGGAGCAGGCGTACAGCTTCTGGGTCATGTGGCCAGCATGACTAAGCCGCTTCTGGTGAACCAGAGCAGCGCATGGAAATGCCATTTACCTTCCCGCCGGAGCAGTACCTATTTATCTACTTGCACTTTGACGTGCTTTCGGACTGCTAGGTTGGCAGGAGCAGGGACCAAGGAACGGGAGCTCACCCCGTCACGGGGATTCAAACCGCCGACCTTCTGATCGGCAAGTCCTAGGCTCTGTGGTTTAACCCACAGCGCCACCCGCATCCCATAGGATTATTCATCACGGATTACACTTCACGGCAGAAAAGAGCGTTCACTGGATAGTCCTGTGAGGCAGATCTGCTTGAATAACACGATTAAACTGGCATATACAGGGTGAGTCTTTTAAAAGAGGCCCCATGGAAGATGTGCACTCTGTATCCACGGGGCCTCTTCTAAAGGACTCACCCTGTATATATAGGGAATCATATAAAGCCACACCTGTTGACACGCTAATTCAGCTTCTCTCTCACTCACAAATATTAAAAGATAATGGCAGAAAGCAAAATTAGTTTGAATTTGACCAACATTTCAGTAAGCCTATCTTCCTTCTCTGTTAAGCAATACTTCAGCAGGTAAGGACAAGCCAGAGTTTCTGTTACACAACAGCAGATTCCCGTGATACACCTGATTACAATAAATGTCAGAAATGAACTTCCTCCTCAGCTCTTTTTAAAGAGCCTCACCCTTGCTTATTGTCATTTCTGAAGCTGTTTCAAGAGAGAAAATAAAATGCTACTTATGTGTGGCACCTGTTAATTTCATTAACTCCAAAAAGAAAGAGAGAGATTGAATAGAAGAGGTACAGGTCCCCAAATCCTAACCAGAAAGACAAGGAAGCTGCTATTTTGGGCACGAAAGAAGGAGGGGTTTATCGAGAACTCAAAAGCTTCATCTTGTAAGTCTCAAATAGGCACGACAGGTAAAATAGGACAGAACAAAAAATATATATCCATCCTTCAAAGCTTCATTATCCTTCTGGCAAAATGAAAGCTAGATGCAGCATATTTGAGAAAAATAAACCATGATTTGAACACACACACCCCTACCTGACACAGAACATCCTGTTTGCCTGTCCATAACCACCACCTTTACTCACTTGGCTCACTAAAGCATCTCTGCCCAATTACAAGGAATAACTGGCATGAAATCAGGTTGTGTCATTGAGTCCAATGCAGGTAGGAATCCATGGAAAGGACAGGTGACAAGTGTATTTCCAGTAGACAACCCAGATACTGGCAATGTGGTCCAAAATGCTCTCCATGGCCAAGAGTGAAACAAGAACCTGCTTGGAAGCAAAGCCTTACTTCCTTGTGAACAAGGACCTAGTTACGTCACTGTGGACTGGAAGCAGGGTACTACAGGAAAGGAATATAGTTTTGAGGACTGCCTGTAAGTTCAGGAGAGAGAGGCAAAGAGGAAGGATCTCCTGAACTTCTCTCTAGAACCAAGAGCAGCAGAGAAATGAGGTCCATGGGCAATAGCGAAGTCTTTTCTTCCTCCTGAAGCCTCAGGCAACTGGTTGTAGTAGTTGGAAAGGAGAGTGTACAGCCACACACACATTTATGAACCCAGTGAATTTTGGAACTAACACAGTTAACTAACCCACAGCACTAGAGCAAAACACAGTTTTGTTCTAGGGCAACGTGTGCTTTGTGAATGACTCTACCCTAAGTCTTTTCACTCTGGTATTAAATGGCTGTCTTCAGATCTTCCATCTCCTTCCAATAGCATCACTGGAAGCTTTTCTTCAGTGAGGTGGCCGGTGCTGAATGCCACCAAGGAAGAATTTGTAATCAGAAATGAAAGGGTGAGGCACACCGAGGAGATGACTACTAATTACCATGCTGTCCCAACTTCTCCATTTCCCAAACAACACCTGGAGAATATTTAAGGAAGCAGTATCAAATGCTTTTAATCTTTCGCTGCGCAGTTTCTAGCCTACAGTTCCAGCACCTCAAGGCGTAAACACAGATGAAGGAAATCTTTTTCAAGACACAGTTTCACCAGGAACTTTAAGATGGATATGCCACATGAAGTATAGGAAACATCTGAAAAATGATTTAATAATAATAATAAAATCTTTATGCTCACAGTATTTACAAGATTCTAATACAGAAGAAAAATATTCATGGAAATTCTATGGCAGTGGACCAAACAAGGAAAGAGCTACTATCCTATGAAAATGGTAAGATTTATTACTTGTATGCAAACATTTAGAATGGATTAGAATATGCCCAGCAATCTATATACTAAGGTAGGGGTGGTCAAACCTTTGGGGCTAGTGGGCATATATAGCATTTGGAGGATGTGCTCTATGTGCCAGTCGTGAAACAGCTGCTGTGGGGGGTGGGAAGGCGTAATATGAAATAGTCACCACTTACAGAAGAGGGGGAAAAGGAACAGGAGAAAATGATGTAGGTGTTCTCCCCCATCAACAGGGAAAAGGCCCTCACACTGACAAGCACCACACTTGTGCACAGAGAAAAAGCTGGCTGTACCTCTCCTCCACTTGGAATGGATGGATGTCCAGTCCTGGTATCCAGTGAAATGTGGACATGTTTAAGGAGGTGTGCTCAATGTAGGAGCGACCAAGTCACTGCAGATGTGAGCTGACCAGGAAGAGCAAGCAGCCTCTTGTACATTGTGAATTTTTGCGGGCATATTTACTGAGACCTTTCATGGGCAACCCAGGGGATAAGGGCTGCCTCCAATATATTAAAATAACTGTATACGAATCTCACAAACTACAAGCAATTGTCACAAAGCTGAACCAAACATTTAGCTAGCTTGAACTTACCTGCAGATAGCTTGAAACAATGAACATACAGAGAGCCGCAGAATTTATAGATAAGCGCCCATCAGAATTTAGAATCCAAATGTAAATTACAAAAATAAGTACAGCAATCATTTTTACTAGGCCAAGTTATGTTGGGAGAACAGAAAGGAATATCTCCCAATAAACAAAGGATTTCCCCCCCCAGGTGGAATGTGGGGGGTGTCCCAACTCCTGCCCACAGGCTGAGCAACGCTGCCTGCCATCATAAAATACGTTTTTGCCCCAGTAAAGCCACAGAATCAGGAGCCCTGGTGGAAAGAGAAGCTGGGATTGGCTAGAGACAATTTGCTGCCTAAGGTTAAGGACAACATGGCACCCCCATTTTGCTAGCTGACAAAACTAGCAGGCGAACTTTTTGGGTTCAACTTCAAGTCTTCTCTGCGGTGGTGACTCAGTCTTGCAAGTTTGCACCTGCTCTGTATATCTCCCTAGTGAAAAAGGCACCTCTGAACATCTTAAACACACATTCTTTCTGTTCACAACTATTCACAACAATGCAACGTGGTGCTGACAAATCTGAAGTACTATGGGAACGGCAGTGCCCCAAAACACAACTAAGAAAACTAAGTAGGAGTAGTAGCATAGTAGCTATAGCAGAACAGTAGATGTATTTAAGGAGAGCTATGGTGCAGGATGGGACACGGGTGGTGCTGCGGGTTAAACCACAGAGCCTAGGACTTGCTGATCAGAAGGTCGGCGGTTCGAATCCCCGTGACAGGGTGAGCTCCCGTTGCTCGGTCCCTGCTCCTGCCAACCTAGCAGTTCAAAAGCATGTCGAAGTGCAAGTAGATAAATAGGTACCACTCAGCCGGGAAGGTAAACGGTGTTTCCGTGTGCTGCTCTGGTTCGCCAGAAGCAGCTTAGTCATGCTGGCCACATGACCCGGAAGCTGTACACCTGCTCCCATGGCCAATAAAGCGAGATGAGCGCCGCAACCCGAGAGTCGGCCACGACTGGACCTAATGGTCAGGGGTCCCTTTACCTTTATGGTGCAGGATGTAAAACAGCAGTGGGGAAACCTCTTGCTAGAAAAGAAATTTATTCCCTACTGGAGGGGGAGGACACTGTTTTAAACAAAAGTTTAAATGTAAAACCCTTCTCACTAATGGAGAAAGCCCCTCTGAATCAGCTGATCGATGCTGGCAGTATACATTCAAAGGAGGAACGTTTTGAAAAACAATATCTCCAACTTAAAATGCTCCCTATTTTACATGGCTGTAATGCAAAAGAAGAGAAAAGAAGAAGAAGAAGAAGAAGAAGAAGAAGAAGAAGAAGAAGAAGAAGCTGACTACCACAGATTAAATAAATGGTGAGAGCACTGGGGGGAATAGCAGAAAGTAATAACAGACATTAGACAATGCCTGGGAGGAACCAGTGAGCCTACATAGCATTTCCAGAAATTGTAAGATCAGTAAGAAAAATCTACTTTTAATTCATCAGAGCCACCATACGTGTATGTAATGGGTAAACATTTTCTCAGAAGGTGGATGTATGAAGGTCACCTTTACATGGAAGATCTTGCAGTCCGTCCCATATACCTTCATCTCCTCTGGGAAATCTTTATAAGCATTCAAGTAAGGGATGTGGCCATCCATTACCAGCCTAAATGAAAGGAGTAGAAGTAAAATCAAGATGTACATACTGATTTTAGTTCAAAACGCATGACAAGACACAGATACAAAGCTAAAACGTAACAGTTGAGTGAAATCACGAATAAATATTACATTTAAAATATATTTAATTAATGAGAGCAAAAGTAGAAACCCATCCATATTGCACTGTTAAACAGTGGTGTGCAATTATTGGAAGTCTATGCAGAAATATCAATCCGTGCAAAAAGAAGGGGATGCTTGGAAGAAACAGCCCTTTGGTTAACTCTGACAACTGCAGACTTCTATTCTTCTAGTCAATTAGTAAAGAGGAATTTTGAAAAGCCTACACTTTCCAAGCTAAAAAAAGCAGTTTTTAGATCTTCATAAATTGATCAGCTTGTAAAAACACGAGGAAGGGCTGGGAGGGGGCAGATGAGAAGGGTGCATGTTGTGAACGTCAAGCCAAGCCAAAGTCCACAACTAGGCTTGTAATGCCTAAGAAATTGCAAAATTGGGGGAGTTAATTTTTGATCTCCCACTTTGAAAAAAATTATTTGCCACTGCTTGTTAGGACTTGAAAATCACAGAACGTAGCCAGCCACAACTTTGAAAGCCATGTTACCAGCCAAGTGCAGATGGCCTCTGTGAGGGAAAAGTTTGTTTTGCTGGGCAGGTTTGGGTCACCGAGTGTTTTCTTTTTCCCTGCCAGCAAACAGTTAGCGAACGGCAGCTTCTGATTGGCCGGGGTTCCAGGAGAGGGAGTTGAAAAGGAGAGGTTTTTGGAGAGATGGTTTTTAGGCTGGGAGATAGGGATTGAGAGGAGAGAGAGTTGGTTCTGGGTAGAAACATCCACTCTGGGGAATGTATCAAAAGCTAGAGAAAGAAGTCTCTGAGCTTAGTGTGAAGGACAGTGTGTGGTGTCCTGTGATGATAATAGGCCAGGAATTAACTGGGAGGCTGAGCCAGGAGAAGTAGAAACTGGAAAGATGGTCTACTTAGGACAAGGGACGTGAGTTCCGGTTCCTCTTTTTCTAGGAAAGTAGGACTGTAAAAAAGCAATTCTTCTTATTCACAACTGACCTAGAAAAGTGATAAAACTATTTATTTAATCATATTCCATTCTACCTATATACAAAAAGATATAGTTAAAGGCAGAATGCAAAGTAGGCTTTAAAAACAAAATACTTTATTAGATATTGTTCTCACCTTAAGAGATGTGATAACGTAATTGATTCCCTCAACCAGAGCAATGCCAAGTAGCAGAAAGCCAGGGTCATCGGCATTGACATTCTAATCTCTCCTTTCTTCATTTTCTGTAAATATGAACCAGCATCCACTGATCCAGACCAGAAAGATTTTCCTGTGGAAATAATTCACGGTAAAAGTAAGCTAACCCAAACTACAGAGTATACTGGATCAATACACAAAGGAGGTTGTACCTGACCAAGTCATATCCAAAATAAACCCACTGAACTCAACGGACTTTAGTTGTTACTAACCTATTCATTAACTTCAATGGGTCTACACTGAGCTTGACATGGATGGTTGGGTACAACTCATTGATAAAAAGGAACTGAAAACCTATCATAACATACAGTCATACCTCTGGTTACAGACACTTCAGGTTGCGTTTTTTCAGGTTACGGACTGCCGAAACCCGGAAGTACTGGAACAGGTTACTTCTGGGTTTTGGTGGTCGTGCATGAGCAGAAGCGCCAAATCGCAAACCCGTGTGTGCACAGACGAAGGTTGCGAACACTGCGGGTTGCGAATGTGCATCCCACACAGATCATGTTCGCAACCCGAGTGTCCACTGTACTTTGTTCCAAGACTAAGTGGCTGCTCAGTTAGCTTGCTAACATTCTGCCACAAGCAGAGAACAGACATATACAATGCTCAAGCAACTCAGCCAAACTATGCAATGCAGGCGAAGCGTTTTAATTCTCCTTAAATCCTATGCAAGTGAAAACTTAATAGTGTGTCTGGATTCGGGGGGGGGGGTTGTTTTCAAATCTTAATAGCAAGTCTCATCTCACATCAATAAATGCATTTTCCTAACTAAACAGATGGGAAATGGAGAATGAAAGAATAAAGACAGCTGCCGAAACCACAAATTAGAGCTTGGCTCAAAAGGTGTGTGCGAGCACATCGGCAGATTACACCTCTACAAAAGATTTCCCTTCTCAGCATAGCCAGGAGGATAGCAAGGGAAATGACGTAATCTTTAAAGCTTTAAAACAAATTATTACGTGCAAAGGCAGCTTCACTTAAAGTACAACTGTTCTATACAAGTAAACCTTGTTCTTGGCTAAAAATAAAGCAGAAAAGTGGATCATCTAGAAAGAACTGACACAAGCTTTCTTACAAAGAGGAAAACCTCAAAAAAAGATCACTTCACACCAATGTGTGCAGAAGTGATACAGGAAAATTCAGCCAATGAAATACAGCAAGCCTGCAACTTATGCAGGGGTTACGTTCCAGGGATCGTGCCTAAAAGCCAAAATTGTGTATAGCCAAAACCCATTGGGTTCAATGGCTGTCCCCTTTTCACCCATTTTTATTTTAAAAAATTGCTACACACATGAAGCTGAATTCACACAAGTTAAATGCATGTAAATTGCAGGCTTGCTAAATGACAATTTAATGACGAGAAAAGGGAAGAGAAAAAAACTTTAATTGCTTCTGCCTTTTGGAGACAAAGCGTAAAAAGATTGTAAATCAGCAGTTATCATTTCCAGAGACTCAGATTTTATACTGCTAATAGGGCAGGTGGGGGCCAGTATTCTACATGCAGCTTACACACAGAATCATAGAACTGTAGCATTGGAAGGGGCCATTAGGGCCATCTAGTCCAACCCCCCGCAATGCAGGAATCTTTCACCCAGCGTAGGGTTCGAACCCACAACCCTGAAATTAAGAATCTTGTGCTCTGCCAACTGAGCTATCCCAGCTCTATACACCCACGTATCTTTATACAGCTTGGGACGATGAATCATTCTCATAATGCCGTATAAACTCCTTATGAAAACAAAAAGGAATATCTAAACAGCAAAGAAACACGTAACAAGTTAGGTTGCATAATAAGAAAAAAGTAAAAGACTGCAAAGTTCAAAAATTCATGAAGGTGTTTTATAACAAAACATAAAAATCAAATAGTCTCTAGTAACCACTTTAAGACAAATGAACGTGAAGTACCATATATGCTTATTTGCAAAGCAATTGGAAGATGTAACTCCAAAATAAAATACCAAAGTGGGAAAAACAGAGGTGAAGAAAGCATTCATAGTATTATTTCTAAGCCCTTTTGAAAATTATTATATGAGCACAAGGAGGTACATGGGATAATATCGTCCCCCCTTTTATTTTCAAAACAACCCTACAAGGTAGGTTGGGCTAAGAAATGTTAAAAGGCCAAAGGCGATCCAGTGAGCTTTAAGGCTAACTAGGGAATCCACAATTTTAATCCAACACTCTTAATAAGAAAGCCATGCTAGCTTTCTATTTTTGCAGAGCTTACTCAACCCCAAATATAAATAATAACAACAACATTCATAACAATAATAGAATCACATTAGTGGCAGCCTGTTCACATAAATAACTTGCAATTAAGGTTTTAGAGAAAAATCACATGAAGCCATGTTACAATCCCAACAGTGTTTTTGTGTGCGCTCGTTTCCCCTCAAATCTAGCACTAACGATTATATACTATTCACATTTCCTATAAGACAGTACAGACAGTGATTTGTTAAAATTACTAATAACAGCAGCTCCACCGCACTGAGTATCATTTTGCCTTTACTGACTCTGAACAAAGCGAATGAAAATAGTTACTAAGAAAACACCCTCTACTGCATGGCTTCTAAAAGCTTAGAAGGAAACACAAGAGCTGCTTTGAATGTCTATTGTGTATATGTGAGTCACAGTACAAAAAGCATGAACCTCGGGTAATCCTTTCAGTCATCAGTTTCGCCTTTTTCATGTATAGACTGTGTCTCAAGAGCACTGATGATAGAAACTCTACTGCTTATTCCATATTCAGTCTGATTTACAATAATCCTTGTGTTCTATTCGTAGCCATCCTGTTAACACAGCAGCTTTGCATTTTATTTGCTCTGGATTATGCAGGGCATATTAGGCAGTCAGCATTAAACCTAACTCAACATACAATTTAAGACATGTCATAACAGCCTACGAATTTAATAGGCTTCCCAAACAAAGTCTATATACTGCACCAAATGGAGGGTTTCAACCAGCCAGCTTGGAGAACAATGACCTGGCAGTCAGTAGATATAAACATCTAAAAACCCCAAGCATCACATAATGCCTAATTGTTACAGAAACAGATTTTAAGCTCCCATTTGTCAGCCGCTAAGCAATAGGGTGAAAATATGCCATTCCTGAGTTTGAGGAATCCTTTTTGATTCCCGTCCCATTACTACTCACCTACAAAAAATTATTTTACAACATAGATACTCTTAAAATAATGTCTTAAAAGCACACTCTACAAGCAGGCAAGATCACACAATGCTGGGACGTTGCTAGGATTTGCAAGATAGAACACTTTCCGTGCTTGTCACCTCATCAATTTCCATTTGTGAATCCTACAGATTAGCTATAAATGACCAAGCTAAATAACGATAAAAGCACAGCAAACCAGTCTTCTTTAAAGGGCACATATTTTCACTCGGTCCACACACAAAAAAGTGTACATTATGCTCCCAGATGTCACCATAACCAAAAAATGCCACTCTAAAATTTCCCCCAGTTCTTACAGAACCAACCCCCTCATCTGAACTGTACAAAATATTCAGCCTTTGTACTGCTTTTCCATATGCCTTGCAACCACTTACCGTAGTCCACTTAAACAAGATTCCCCTTACTCTTGAAAATTTAACTTTACAAATCTGGACATGCTGTTGAGGACACATAGCACTACAACACTTTCAGACTTTTCACCGAGGCTGAGGCTGGAATTTCTTAATTGCTATGATTAAAATACAAACATTCTAAGTGTGCTACATACAGAAGACTAGCAAACTGCGTGGGAATTACCGTATTTTTCGCCCTATAGGACGCACGTTTCCCCCTCCAAAAATGAAGGGGAAATGTGTGTGCGTCCTATGGGGCGAATGCAGGCTTTCACTGAAGCCTTGAGAGCTAGAGGCGTCGGTGTGCACTCCGCAAGCCTTGGGAGCCCGGCGGGAACTCCGCAAGACTTGCAAGGCTTGCGGATAGCAGCCTGTTCTGGGGGCTGGGGTCGGGGAAAGCTTGGGCTTCCCCGCCCCCAGCCCCGCAAGCAAGCTCCAGGAGTGATGGTGAGGTTGAGCACAACCTTGCCTTCGCTCCCGGACCCCCAGCCCCTAGGCTAAAAACGAAGCCAGGACAGCTAGCGGGATCCATCCCGCTCGCTGTCATGGCTTCTTTACTCTTTGGGGCATTTTTTTTCTTTAATTTTTTTTCTTTATCCCCCCCCCAAAAAAAAGTGCGTCCTATGGGCCGGTGCGCCCTATAGGGCGAAAAATACGGTAGGTTCCAGGGATGGTGTGTAAATCCAAAATTGTGTATAGCCAGAATAACCCTGAAGACGGCATGTGGATCAGGCGCTCTCTGGAAGGCTTCCTGCAAGATCTTGGAGAACCCCATAAGACCTCATGAAGGCCTCCAGAGCCTACACGAGATCTTCCCAGAGCCCAGCAAGCAGGTTTGAGAGATTAAAAGGTCTTCCTTCACTGCAAAAGCCTGGCGTGGAAAGAGCTTTGAAGCTCTCCAGCTTGGATGCATCTAATTTGTGCCATTGCATCTGGCTGGCAGCCCAGAGCATAAAGCTGTGGTCATGGAAATTAAATGCACGCAAGTTGCTAGTCCACTGCATGTTAGTCATTAAGATACAGCTTTTAAGCACACCAGAGTAGCCAGAGGATAAAATGTTTTCATTTCCAAGCTAACTGTTCAAGGTGCGTTTAGTCTTACCTGATACATTGCTAGTAGAAGAAAAACCTCCCATGCTAGATTCGGATACCACATCTGTATCACTTGCAGAGGAAGCCAAGCCAAGAATTCTAGTAATTTCTAGCTCCCTGTCGACGTCAGTATCCGAGTCACATGTCTGGTTTCAAAATAAAACAGTGGTGTAAGACTCCCGACGGCACAGCTCTAAACCATGGCACTGTTACATTTTCAAAAG
The DNA here is from genome assembly GCF_965113315.1 of Podarcis vaucheri. Classification (NCBI taxonomy): domain Eukaryota; kingdom Metazoa; phylum Chordata; class Lepidosauria; order Squamata; family Lacertidae; genus Podarcis; species Podarcis vaucheri. Next base: position 96,516,225 of record NC_138761.1, read on the forward strand.
GAATTCCCTCTTCCTTAAAACAGTTTTATCAGGAAAATATTCTGCTGTAGTCAGTAATGATCACCAGGTTTCAATAAAACAGATAAATATTATGTGGTTATAAGTTAGCTTTCAAAGTAAAACGGCAATCTTTAAATACATGTAACAGTGTAAATATTTTAAAAATTATGTATATTGCATACAGACAAACTACACTGGGTGGAGGCAGAAATACCTTTTTAAAACTCGTGACTTGCGGGGATTGTGTGTAAAGCCAGAATCGTGTATAGTCAGAACAATCCTGGAACAGACCTTGTGTGAGCATCTCTGGAAGCTGCCACGCCAAATGGGTCTTCTCACCTCCTCACGCAAAGAGGAGAACTCCAGGCTTTCCATCTTACTTACCAGGCTCTGGGAAACTTTCTCACGGGCTCAGGGAGGCTCTTGCAATATCTCAGATAGCCCCACAAGAGCCTCCCGGAGCCTGGTAACCAAGGCTAAAAACTTAAAAGCTCTTTCCACGCCAAGGAAACCCAGTGCAGAAGAAGCTTTTAAGCTCTCCGCCTTCTGTGCATTTAATTTGTCCAATCGCAGCTGCCCGCCACATACAGCTACAATAGCACAAGTGAAATGTGCACAAGTTGCATGCTGACTGTACTAGCAAATAATCTAGTTACAGATAGGTAGCCGTGTTGGTCTGCCATAGTCAAAATAAAAAAATTCCTTCCAGTAGCACCTTAAAGACCAACTAAGTTAGTTCTTGGTATGAGCTTTCGTGTGCATGCACACTTCTTCAGATACACTGAAACAGAAGTTGCCAGATCCTTCTATATAGTGAGAAGGTGGGGAGGGGTATTACTCAGAAAGGTGGTGGGAATGGGAGATTGGCAGATAGCTGAGATGAGCAAATGATCTGTTACACAAGTCATTCCTAGCAAGTCTTGCTCATACCAATAGATCCAAAACCAATCAATGTAAGCCATCTCCACAGTTTTCTTGAAACATTAAGCCCATGTGGTATTCACAAAGATAAGCAATATGCCTATAAGTATATGCTTAAGTCACTGGCCTGATTCAGATAATATTTTTGCCCCAAGTTACAGGAGGTGGCAACAGGCCTCAGGATCACATATGCCTTCTTCCACTGTCATTGAGATGGATCTGATAATAAATTTACCCTTAAAAGAGCTGTCAACCTGGGCCAATTCTAGGTAAAAAGATGGGTTTGAGAATTGTTATCTCTGTTTTATATAATTATAAAATGAAATAATAAAAAAGCTTTACAAAAAAGGGAGGGTTGAGAACAATCTGGTTTCAGATCAAAAAAGCACCGTGGTGGATCATATCTTACTTTCCATGTGGAAGACAGCATGCACACAATCCCATAGCCCACTCACACTCCCTGTAATGGGTGTGAAAACACAATCCAAACAAAGCCACTAAGTATAATTTATTTTGTATCTTTGCTCGTATTTTCAGCATGTCTTCTGAAAACATAGCATATTTGGTTCCACCTGCTGGCTTTAATGGCCCTCTCAATAAAAGTTTTTTTTAAAAAAAACTGAACTTCTTACTAGCTTTACATTCACATTCAATAGCAAAATATTTACAACCAATGGCAATCTGAAGTAAAGATTTTTCAATGCTAAATAACAGTGGGATCACTGTTAGGATAAGATAAACTTATTGTTATTCTTTTCACCAGAGGATTAAGGTATGTTTTATCTGTCTTCATCCATGTGTCAGTGAAGAGCAAGACGTATCTAGAAAAGCAGTGTGTTAAGGCAGAGGTTTTTAAGTCCACGGCTCCCTTGACCAACTACATTCTTTCTGTGCCCCCCCCATGGGGCTCAGGAATCCAGTTACATCACCCCTTGCCTGCAGAGCGGGCAACCTCTCACCCTTTTGCAAACACTCTCCCTTGTGGAGTGTTCCTTCAGCCTCCTCCTCTCCTCTCCTCTCCCCTCTCCTTGGGAGTCCTCCACACTCCCTGGTCTCTGAGCTGCCGCCCCCACCCCAAAGAGAGGTGCCTCCCTGAGGCACCATTTGCCTGTGGCACTCATGGCCAGGGCTGCTGCAATAAAAGCTGTGCAAGCCTTTGGGATGCAGAGACACAAGAGAGCATCAGAGGAGGGAGGAAAGGAAGGAGGGACAAAGGCCAGTGTTGCCCACCACACCGCTGCCCATCACTCAAGGCACCCCAGGGTGCCACGGCACGCTGGTTGAAAATCACTGTGTTAAGGGATTGTGGCTCCCAGCTGAACAAGGTCCTCATAAAGGGTTTTGAGCACTGCCATAATGTAGGTTTTTAGTTCTAAGATAGGTTGCCTAAATGCTCTTGGACCACGTGGGCATGGAAAATATAGCTAATCACCCCTTCCTAACTTTGCACTTACCGTCGAGATATCGCGCGCAACTTCACGACGGGGCTTGTCACAATAAGCCTGGGGGCTCTTCTGAAGGTAGATTCTCCAGAACTTCCACAAAACGTCATCCTGATAAGAACAAAAAAAGTTATTCACCCCCCACGTTTGTATATGTTTATGTGCATGCAAAACATGTGGGCCTGTGTCCCTGCTCACTTTGCTGCTAACCAAGCCCCCACATTAACCCCCTAGAGCTGCACCTTCCCACCCCATGCAACTAATAAGCTCCCTTTTCAGTTTCCCAATCTCATTTCTGAAGCCACTTCTCTCTTCTATTCTGCAGCCCTATTTTGCAGCCGTTTTCATGCCTATGTCCATGCCTACTCCTTCCCTGCTTTTTTTTGCAATCCTCCCCTTGCACACAGACCACCCCTATGGTAACCTCCGGCACCTTCCTCCTCCCCCCACACATTGCAGCTCCTAAGCAGCCTTTTCACCCTCCACACTACAGTGGTACCTCTGGTTACATACGCTTCAGATTACATACGCTCCAGGTTACAGACTCCGCTAACCCAGAAATTGTGCTTCAGGTTAAGAACTTTGCTTCAGGGTGAGAACAGAAATGGTGCTCGGGCGGCGCAGCGGCAGTGAGAGGCCCCATTAGCTAAAGTGGTGCTTCAGGTTAAGAACAGTTTCAGGTTAAGTACGGACCTCCGGAACGAATTAAGTACTTAACCTGAGGTACCACTGTATTATGATGGCGCTACTTCTTCCTATTTTGCTGCCCCCTTTGTACACCTGCTTTCATCCTAACCCTCCTTCCCGTGGCTCCTTTTGCAAATCCCATTTGCACCTTCATCACTTTTTTCTCCCTCCTCCTTCCTTTTCTCAGATCCCACCTCTACTTCCATGCCGCCTCCTCCTGGGAAACAAGTGCATTTTCATTAAGCAGCACATAGATTATAATGCACAATGGTTCTAAGCTGCATAACTGCCCATTGAATTTCATAATTCACTGCCAGGCATTCCCTGGAATGGCTGCAATCACACTAACTCTAAGTCACAGTTTACAATGGTGAGCCACAATGAATCTTGGGCCTGCACACCTACCCTGTCCCCTTCTGGAATAGCTTTAAGGAGATCAATAGCTTCTATTTCCGCTTCAACTTTAACCACAGTTTAGCATGCTGCTGGTGCTGCCTGAACCCTCAGCTATGGCTAATCTGAACTATAGTTTGTTGAAACAAGGATGCTTCGTAACTCATAATTTGAAGTTGTTTGGTTTCAACATACCATAGATTAACCAGATTGTCATGGTTTGGACATCACAATAAAGTTCTGTACAGTATTCCTCCTCGTGGCTGTGCCAGAGGCTCACTGTGGTTTATCTTAACACTAAGCCATAATTTAGCATTTTGTGAGATGGGAACACTGCAGCAAGTAGGCCAAATGTACCTTGAACTGTGAAGAAACTCCTAAAGCCTGCAGTGCGTCGGCTTGCTTCGAGAGAATGAACTGAAAGCCTTCACAAATATACCATTCCCAGCTGCTTTCTAAAAGAAAAATGAGTGTTATGACTAATAGCTTGTTAATAGCCAAAATTATACCAATAAGGCATTTTAGGCTATGATCCTAAACACACTTACTAGGGAGTAAGATTTGATCATTGAACTTTTGATGTACTATTAACAGTCTGTCCCCATCTACAGTCTAGCTGTAATATTTTGTGCCAGCTGTGTGTCAGCATTTTATTGATCAAATATTGTACACTAGAAAGTGCTAACAGTCGACTTAAAAGTGATATTTGTGCTGTAATCTATCTGGAAGCAATATTGGGAGAACCTATTTATATCCAAAAGCTATGGAGAAGTCATAGCTGATTTGCACATTTTGCCAGACCGAAGTGTTAAGAAACTGATATAGGAAAGCTAGGAGCTAAACGGCACCTTAAACCTAGGTCATGGATACAACAATAGAATGTCTATGCACTTTTTTATAACAAGAATACAAAGCTGAAAATGAACAAACTGCAGCTAAAATATTATGTTCATTTTTCACATGGTCTAGTCCTTCCCCTGTCCATGCTCTAATTTTCTTAAGAGGGTCTCTTCTCCAGTCTTCACAGAGTAGCTGGAAGTGGGGAAGCAGAAAAAAGGTCCACTCTGCAGTTTTAATCTGAAATCTCAGATAGAGTACTGTGCCCAGAGCTCAGAAATTGCTCCCGCTAATGAAATTCCCTGTCACACAATGTGCCTAGAACAATGGGAGTTTTGAATACTGCCAGACAGCATTTTTTATGCTTATACATTTATGAAGATATTAGGCCAGAGATTGGGGAATATAAATGTTTCATGTTTTTTACAGCACATTTTCTTTTTTTGGCCAACATACCAAGTTTTTTCTTCTTTTTTAAGCCTCTAGAGATGGACTGTGCCCTGGCATTTGTAGTAGCATCACCAGTAATAACTTCTCTAGTCCTCTGCAAGACAGTTTTGAAAACATATAAGGTTAACAAAAAAACCACAAAAAAATCCAGAAGCCTTCTAGTCCTTTTAAACATGTATCGCAATGGAACAACAGAGATCATTTTGGGTGAGCAGGCTTCTATCTGCAAAGCTACCATGGATGTAGACTTATAAGAATCCACAACACTATCACAATGCTCTTCTGAATTCCTGGACTACATGGATAAATTTTTGGATGACAGTGTGCATCCACTTCCAGAGCCACTATGTGATTAGTTGCAGATAATGAAAACTGAACCAAGGCCACAATATTTATTACAGGACAATATTTATTACAGGTCTCACAGCAGGTGAATATATTTAATTTTTAATGAAGGTTTACACTTAAAAACTGAAGGGAATTTGGAAGTGGAAAAAAAGAAGTGAGACTGAGAATTGCTTACTTACTTCTATAACATTGTGGCATGATCTGCAGTAAAATTTTCCTTCTTCAGTAAGTCCCCAGTTGATGTCAGAACACTGTACACAAGGTTCATTGTAGTCTCTCTATTTCAAAAAAAGGAAAAAATTGAATGTAAATAGCAGCAGTCTGTTCTTTCCAAGAGTCCTTTCATGGCCATAACATTTATTTCAATATACCACAGTAAAGTATCTTATCCATCGAAGAATAACAGATTGCATCTTCTTAAATATTATTTACAGCTCAACCCTATGTATGTTTACTTGCTCCACTGTGTTCATTAGTCTGAGCAAATGTGCAGAAGACGGTACACAGTAACCCAGGTTGCAATCCTATGCACATTTAAAACTCAAGTGAATGCAGTGGGCCCTACTTCCATGTAAGTGTGACTCGGTTTGTGCTGTTGAGACACCTGATTTAACTTCAACAAATAGGACTTCTTGAGCTAAACACTTCTGTTGCACGACCTACCCCTTTACTCAATATAAAAAAGGTAAAGGACCCTGGGATGGTTAAGTCCAGTCAAAGGCGACTATGAGGTTGCGGCGCTCATCTTGCTTTTCAGGCCACGGGAGCCAGCGTTTGTCCACAGACAGCTTTCCAGATCATGTGGCCAGCGTGACTAAACTGCTTCTGGCACGATGGAAACCAGAGTGCATGGAAATGCCGTTTACCTTCCCACCGCAGCGGTACCTATTTATCTACTCGCACTGGTGTGCTCTCGAACTGCTAGGTTGGCAGAAGCTCAATAGAAGAGTGTATACAACAACAGCACTACGCTGGGAACCTTAACGCCTGAATAAATACAGTATTGCATCCTTCAAAGAAATGGCTGTGTATCTCCCCCAACCAGGGCCAGATTTAGGTTTGATGAGGCCCTAAGCTACTGAAGGTAATTATATGTCCAGCTGTCCTTTGTCAGCGACAAATTGTCGCTGTTTTTTGTGTTGTGTTGAATATATGCTATATGGTAATTTATGGGCACCCTATATATAGAAATGAGCAAACCAGTGATATTTTTTGGGAGCAGGCAAGCAGGCGGGGCCCATTACTTACATCATAGGAGCCTACACAACACGAAACACTGTTGCTGTATGTAGGTTTTATTTTATTTGTTTTTTTATCTTATATTTTGGAAATGTACATCCAAGAGTTTTTTTCTTTAATTTTTTTTTTGGGGCCCCCCAAGTGAGTGGGGCCCTAAACTATAGCTTGTTTAGATTAAACGTAAATCCGGCACCGCCCCCAACCCACATCCTCCAGACCCTCTTTTGGTTTTTTTAACAGCTGCACGGAAGGCGTTGTTCAACAGAGGAAGCTTTCCCCAGTCTGGTGCAGGAGGAGATGGCAGCTTAACCTGTTGAACTGTGCAGCCTGCTGGGAAAGAAGTGGGAACCCTAAACCACTCCCACTTGACCCAAAGGGCTTATTGCTACGCTCGTGTCCTGTCTGCATCCCTCGTGATACTCAAGCCCAGGGCTTCCTGCCTGCCCCACATCCCAACCCTCTATCCTTCTCAGGGGCAGCTGAAGGGACCCTTCCCCTTCCTCTTTGCGCCCCAACCTCACCGCGTCCTCTTCCTCCATGGCGCGCGGAGCGATCACCGCCACTGCGCCGTAGTAGCAACCATCCTGCCGCCGCCGAGCTCACCGAAACAGCAGCCGGCCGGGAAACGAAGCCTCCATCCTTTTCGTTCCGGGGATGCCGCTTGCGCACATTTCCCCCTTCCTCTGCTCTAGCAAGGGAAAAGCAAAGCAAAAAAGCAGCAAATAGGCTCGAAATGCACGGCGACGGGGGTCCTGTTTCCTCTCCTCCCACCACCCCTTCTCTTTTTTGCTAAAAGGAAATCCCTGAGCGAAATTCAGACAGTGTGTGTGTTTTGCTTTACGCATGGACTCCGTCCCTGAATCTGCTTCCTCCATGCGCCTATAATAAGTGAAGGGAGCTGCAGCCTCTGAGCGCGTGCAGACTGCCTTTGCTCTGGAGCCCGTGCCTGATTGTAGCCTCGCTTAAAGGTAAAGGGACCCCTCACCATTAGGTCCAGTCGTGACCAACTCTGGGGTTGCGGCACTCATCTCGCTTTATTGGCCGAGGGAGCCGGCGTACAGCTTCCGGCATGACGAAGCTGCTTCTGGCGAACCAGAGCAGCACACGGAAACACCGTTTACCTTCCCGCCGGAGTGGTACCTATTTATCTACTTGCACTTTGAGGTGCTTTTGAACTGCTAGGTTGGCAGGAGCAGGGACCGAGCAACGGGAGCTCACCCCATCGTGGGGATTCGAACCGCCGACCTTCTGATCGGCAAGTCCTAGGCTCTGTGGTTTAACCCACAGCGCCACCCGCGTCCCTTACCCAGACCTAATTCTTTTAAATTAAGTGCGTAAACAACACAGGTTTGCACGATGCTGACTGAGCCTGCTTTCGCAGAAGGACTCAGAAGGGCTTTCTTGAGAAGAAGCCCAGCACCACCAGCTAGTTATGAAAAAGGGCCACGGTTTCCACAGCAGACTCTATCTTGTAGGCTTTAGCCTGTATTTCTGGGTGATTGTTAGGAAATTTAACACAGGGACATCAGTTCCCCGTGCGGAGGCGACAGCATCTGGTCCGCGTTAGACTTGGCAAGTTTTCTCAAGGGTGCCGCTTTGTGCTTTTAGATGGAGAAAGAAGACCCCTCAGACCAAAGTATTCACTGGCGGCGATTGGTGTTAAAAACTTTTCTTAAGAGAAGTATACTACAAACAACACAAAAGCTTTGCTATATATAAGACTGTATGTAAATCCCATATCCACTTCACTTCTCTGTCTTGGATTTCACTGTAAGTGTTTGAAGAATGGGTTTTTCACGTTCACAAGAGTGAACAGAAACAAATGCTTTAAGCCACTTACCTGTATTTACTAATACTAAACAAAGTAATATCGTTTTATAGTAAATATGTTAGTTTATAGTGAAGGTACTTTAATTGCATTCCTGGGGTAATTCTAAAAATAATAAACCATCAAAGTAGTATTAAAGCGTTAATCTAGCCTTTGTCAGGCATGGTGGCTTAAAACACAAGTTTCTAATTCTTATTTCAATAAACATTAGCAGGCGTAAACCTACTACCTGTGTGTTAACCTTTTAAAAAATACTACAAAGCTCGTATTTTTTAAAATACAATTCTTAAGCACTGAACAATTCAATAATAAAGCAAATATGTGTACAATTGTTCTTTCATATACAAGGTTTTTAATATCATTTACAATATATGAAGAAAAAAACAAAACACTGGTCAAAAGATTGGCTGTTTGTAGTGTTCTTTTTAACAAATTTGTTGCAATAACATGACATATTATATTACAAAGTATACACGTGGCATTATCCAATGAACCACTGCTTAAATACATATGTTAATTAATTTAAATGTGTGAACTTTTTTTTTAAAAAAAGGCTAGAATTAAGACTGAACGAAACAATAGCAGTTTGCACGGAACAGTTTTCAGAGGATGCTGTACCTTGCAAGAACAAAAGTGTTTTTCACACTATAAAGATGGGGAAGAAAAAGAATTAAACTTTTCCCTGAAGATGCCAAATAAATCCATAATTTTTGGGGAGCTATGGCAGAATGTTTGGGCAGATCAGTAGTCCCCACATTCATGTTTTTGACTCAGATGTGAGCCAGCAGGAATACTAGAGAGTTCTTGCAAGAGATTTATCATCTCTTCTGACAGACATCCATATACTTAGCCATGCAGAATGTACTGTCTATGCTAGACTCACTCTCATTACTGTCATTAGCACAAACAGGGACAGCTCAAGAGTATTTTGTTTTGTTTTGCTGCCATAAGTGGAGCAAAGTGATTACCGTCCCACACAAACTAAGCATGTGACCCACACCCTCCTTTCCTGTGGCATTGCGATGGATTCTGGGCTGCACTTGGGAGTCCATGTTGAAAGCAAACCAAAATGTACTCATTTTGAGTTCATGGCGCACACCTCCATTGTCTCCTGAGAACTCAATGAGTTCATATACTAATTGGAGCATGATAGGCATTATGTTGCCACTGGTGGTTCCCAGGTCTGCCTGTATGCTTCAGCCACCAGATCAGAGGACCGACAAAGGCTGAAGTGCATCTGATGATCCCTTAAACAAAACCCATTCACACTGCTCTGATAAAGGAGTCTTCTTGCTAGCCACACAAGTGCCAAGTGTTCAGAAATCAGAAGGGATTAGAGCTTTAGAGGCAGGTCGTAAATACTAATCTGTAAATGGAGCACATTTCTTGTTTCTTGTTTCTTTAATGTGGTTGCCATCCTGCTGGTTGGTTTGGGGAGAAGGAGGACTATGGTGCAGCAATCGCTCAGCAGTCCTGCAGGAAGGCAAAGATGACCAATGTGCTGCTTTAACTGCACATATAAAACAAATGCCTCTGAAATGTTTCCATAAATGGAACCAAGTCACTCTAATTAATAACTGTGGTCTTTAGAGGGCATGTTGAGTGAGTATACAACTTGCACCGTATGCTTCAGGTATTTTTCCCCCCACATAATATTGAAAAACTGCATTTTCCTAGTTCACATTTTGTCAACACATTACAAGCAGTGTCATGGGGAGAGCATGTGATCGACCAAGCCAACAGGCCGACAGACAGCTAGCCCAAGCCACGCACTCCAGCAAGTATTGTATGCATGCACCTATTGCTCTTTTGAGTGGTTTGAGTGGGCAGTGAACAGGTCCCAGGTAGGGTGATGAATGAATGGCGGCAAGATGTATGTTCCCTTACCTAGACTCTCCAGGTCAGCCTGCTGCCCTCAGGCATGGCAAAGAATGCTGTCCCGTTGCCAGCACTGAAATTAAACTCAAGTGCCGATCTAGTCGGCTTCTGTGACCACAGCAGTCTTTGATGGGAGATAAAAGTAATCATTGTTAATGGGTTGTAGCCAGTGTTGCAGAGTAGAGTCTACTCAGCGTAGACTCATTGAAATTAATGGACAGGATCAGCTTAGATACATCAATTTCAATGGGCCAACTCTCAGCAGCACTGTCTAGGCTCCCATTTACTTTGCATCCACAAGCCATATCTGTCTGGATGTTCCTTTGGAAATACTGCGTTTTGATGTGTTTCCAAAACCAGCTTTGATCCAAATTGAGAAAAAGAACAACTTAGCTGTGTTTTAAACTCTTCCTATCTCTCTTTTTTGGTAACATCTGTTATTTTTTCACTTACTTGCTTCATATGTTGTCAGTAAAAATGTGGAAGTCATGATTATCGTCAGTACCCCTCACAGCTAGAATGAAATGTTCTCCTTCTGCTTTATTAATATTGCCCAAATGCCAGATTTTATTTATTCTTTTTTTTTGTGGGGATTGGCCTGTTTGTCCTATATCTAGAATGTAGAAGGTTATTGTTAGAAGATGCACAAGTGAATGAACCACTGATGTTGTGGCTGACAATATTAGATCCTATAATAGTGTTGCCAGATAAGATGTGCCATATCTTCTTTAGGAACACTATTACAAGACCTATAGGTGCCACAAAATTATTCCTTGTTTTCAATAGCTGTCGTTTCTCAAGGCCAAAGGGGGGCAACAAACCCTTTAGCTGCCCATAAAACTCTGTTAACTTTGCAGAATACAAGACAGTGTGCCTAACAAATGTTTTCAAAAAGATTTACAATACTGTATAAAAAAACACTTGGAAACAGCATATCTACTGGGGCATGTTGCCACTGATCTTAAAGGAATTTCAGAGGAAAACTGCAGCCCGAAACACCTGAACTACAACTTATCAAGAAGTCAAACACCATTGATTTGGGCCTGAATAGAGACAGTGGTTTCCTTTCCCACTGCCAATGTTAATTAACTCAGCATTGCCAATCTGATTGTTTTTATTGCATATCACCGCTTTTGTAAAGAGTCACTGTGCTTACTTACATACATTCTAGCTCTGACTGAATTACTACTATCTGTGCATCTCGCATTTCAATTCCCTCTGATCTCACTCCTTAAAACTGCCTGCACCCCTTAAAACCATGTGTATAAATACCTGCAACTGAGGATTACCCTTCACGTCTCTGATGAAGTGGACTTTAATCCATGAAAGCTTTTGGCATAATAAAATGTTTGAGTGTTTCAGGTGTCGCAAGACTTTGTTATTTTTGCTGCAACAAGCACAACTACCCCTCTGGAAATTTGTCAGCTAATTAAGGTTGAGTTAGAATTCCCAAAGGATGAGATCACAGCAAACTTGGTAAAGAACAGGACAGGCTATTGCCTTGTTTTAGTGATGGTTTCTGAGCTTCAATGATAGACAGTGCAGTCCTCTACATCTCCATTCTGAACTAAGGCCACTGAGTTCAATGGTTTTTACTTCTGAGACTGCCATTACTCCTATAGAATTACATCCTTCATGTGCTTTGAGAAGTGTGAGTAGAGTCTTACAGATATGTAAAAGCACTTTTACAATTCACCATGAATTAAAAACTACTTACATTAATTTATAAATTAAGCCTCAGCTAGATGAAAATATCTCTGCCTAAGGTTTCATTCTGTGTTGTTTTAAAATCAAAACCTAGATTCTGCTGTACTGGTTTAAAAAATGTTTTAGTTGTTATTAAGGATGTTTGTAAATTGCCTTGGAACATATATAGAATTATAGAGTTATAGAGTTGTCATGGATCCCAGCTTCTTACTCAAGGTGATTTGCAATCAACATTTTAAAATAAAATCAGCACAAATAATATCAAACCATGAACAAAACATGCCCAGACTCAACCACAAACAAAATACCAGACTAAGGTCCTGCTTATAGCCTTCCCATAGGCATTTGGTTGGCCACTGTGCAAACAAGATATTAGATTCAATGGGTGTTTGGTTTGATCCAGCAATGCACTTGTGGTGTTCTTAACAAGCAAGACCAAACCAGAAATGACCAAAGTACAAGAGCTCATTGATGAAAAGCTTGCACTATATCTTTCAGTAAATGGTTGCCATGGGAAGTCATGGGAACCACCTAGTATGTGCCATCACTCATGAGTTATGTATTTTTGTAGCCAGTGTTAATCAATTGGATTTCGTGGGGTCATTTGTCTCCACCAATCTTCCACTGACAGCCATCCAGCTGGAAGATAGTAGTCAAGATGGAACTAACCACAGAATCAGATACCATTGCCTATCAGTATTCCTTAAATAATACGTTTGTTAAGGGTGTTGCTTGCTGTTAAGAGTTGTAAATTCCCAGCACTTTGGAACTTTGATTGGACATGAAAAACTCAACATGCTAAATCAAAAGGTGTCCTTTAGGATGGATGATAAGGACTATCAATGGCTCCTAGTCAAGATGTCTGTATACTATCTCCTGCATCAGAGGCAATATGCTTCTGAATATCAGTCGCTCAGAGGTGGGGGGACAGCAGGAGAGGACTACTCCTGGTTAGCTTTCCATCTAGTTGACCATGTGTCAGGAATGAGCCAGCTCCAAATGGAACTTTACAGCCATTTGGCACAGGCTGAGCAGAGGCCAGAGCTGCCAGCATCGAATCCCTCTGACCTTGGATGGCCGGTTGCCAAGGGAACAGCTGAGAGTGGGCTGGAACACAGCCAAAGCTCTCAGGAAGCTCAAACAGGCGTGAAGAGACACAGAGACAGTCTTTCGGAACAGGAAGAGGTTGGAGCTGATCCAATAAGTCCGAAGAGTTGGCGAATGGGAGGGCTGCTGGACAAGAAGCAAAACAAGAGACGTAAGGGGCGAAGGTTCAATATCTTCTGTAGGAACCGGAAGCAGTCTTCAGAAGGGTCATCTTGAGTGAGAAGGTCATCAGCTTTGTTAGAGCTGTCCGGAGCTATCTGTCTGTTTTTGCAATAAATCCTCCTTTTTAATTACCTGCGCTTACAGTGTTATTAAGCTGGGAACCTGGACTCCTGACACCATGGTAGGAAATAGGAACCTGATCTAGATAAGCCTTTCATCTGATCTAACAAGGACTCTTCTTACATTCATTTGTCAGATGAAGATGGTAATATATTATGCTATTTTTTCTAGAAAAAGAGGTGCTGGAACTCACCTTGAACACCTCCCTTATTCTCTTAGAATGGCAATGGCGCCCACTTGAGAGGTGCCGGAACTGAGTTCCGACGAGTTCCAGCTGGAAAAAAAGCCCTGATGATATATTTATTCATTTATACCCCACCTTTCCCTGATAGGCACTCAAGGCGGCTTACAGACAAAAATAAGAGTGACTAAAAAATAGAAAACATAGCGCATTGGAACAAAAAAGTCTTCACCTGCCAGTAGAAGGCCAACAAGGAGGGAGCCAGTTTGGCTTATCTAGGGAGGGGATTCCAAAATCTGGGAGCAGCCACTGAGAAGGCCCTTTCCTGTGTCCCTACCAAGCATGCCTGTGAGGGTGGCAGGACTGACGGAAGGGCGTCCCCAGAGATCTCAAAACCCAGGCAGATTCTTAGGAGTGAATGAGGTCTTTCAGATAGCTTGGATCTAAGCGGCAGGTGCTTTTGCCAGTTCTGTGTAGCAGGGAGGGGAGAGGCCTTTCCTCAGTGCTCCAGAGGAACCACGTTCCTCAAAATCCGCTACTGATCATCCTTCTGACTCTGCACAAAACTGCTCGTTACATCCTTATTAAATCTGTGCCCATGAAGCCAGCTTTTGAAAAGCAGCAATGCCGAGGAGGATAATTGCTTAATGACAGATAATGCTTCTTGCAACACTTGTGGTTGCTTTAATACATGGGAAAAGGCAGCTGATCTGGGGATGCAAGAGAAAGAGGCTCAAGATAATTAGGCGCTTGCAACTTACACCAAATAGAAAGATCTCATCTCATTGCAATAGGTGTGGGATGAAGGCACGAACACCCTTTAATGGGAACTTAGGTGCATTAGTTAATTGTAGGTAGGCACTGCTGTGCCTTCAACTTCTCAATGATTGCAGTGGTCTAATGAGCTGAGGAGGGGAGGTATCCGTGGGTCTGTGATGTGTTATAATCTATATGGGCTATACCTTTGTGCCCACCTTCCCTTTTCCACGTTTAAATTTGTGGCAAGCAGTGTGTTCTAAGCACAGAGGTAAGGGATGGGAGAATCCAGCAGTTTTTACTGTCTCAGTTTCTCTCTTTTTCTAATCTCCACATTTCTGAAGGAATTTGAAAATTCTTCAGCAAATTTGTCCTAGTAAACACATTTTTGCATGCAGCTGTGAATAACGTACACATTTTTGCAAGCCGTTTCTCCTAATCATTTTCTCTTATATATTCATTTTTAAGCACACTTTCCCCTAATATATACACATTTTGGCGACTGTATCACAAAATATGAATCAGTGGAATTTTGAAGGCTATGCTTTGGTTTGTTTATTGTTTTTCAGTGTTTTAAAATTTGTTTGTTTTGGTAGATTCGGCTTTAAATGTACTGTATTTTTTGGTGTATAAGACTAGATTTTCCCCCTAAAAAATAATGTCAAATTTTTGGGGGCGTCTAATACACGGATACATCTCCCCTCATTTTCTTAAACCTGAGTCCGCAAAAATTGGGGGCACCTTATACATGGGAAAATACGGCAAACTAAAATTTCTTCCCTATCCAGAGTTAAACTGGGCTTACTCCAAGATAAGTCTGCATAGGATTAACCATTTTTCTGCTGTCCACAGCAATTCTAAAAACAAAAAAAACCAGCGGTTCCCTTCCTAAAAATGCAATAGGAAAGCAATACAAATTCCTGCCAGAGGCATCTCATCGCTTTCTGTATCTCCTGAGCTCCACACTGTACACGGCAGCATCCGTCATCCAAGAAGGCTGCACACAAAGTGAAGCACAGAGTGCGACCAGTAAATGAGCACAGATACTACTTTGCTGCAAGTAATATTTAGAAAGACACTTGGTGTGCTTGGAGCTACATAGAAGCTGTTTGCTGGAGTAGTACCCGCTTTGGGGTTGCTTGGTTTTAGGCGCCAGCTGAAAACCTGCCTCTCGCATCAGGCCTTTTTAATATAGAGCAGGATCCTCAATCCTGGCTGGAAGCCCAATGAGGCAATCTAAGCTTCTCTATTTAGCATCCAAGGGGGATTTTGAAAAATCGCCAAAATGTCTGGGTTTTTGCCAACGGAACGAGAAAGTGTGTGGCAACCCTAGGTTGTGTGTGTGTGTGTGTGTGTGTGTGTGTGTGTGTGTGTGTGTAGGAACTAGCCCACTGTACAAAAAAATTAAAAGTGTTGCTCTGCTCACTTTTACCTTAGCCACCACACTCATGTAGCCCCCGGAGGAGGTTAGCCAGAAGCTAATGTAGCCCTTGCAGTGAAAAAGTTTCCCCAAGAAGATAAAGTCCCTACCAGAGAAGAATGGCAGATTTAAGTTGATGGATTGTGCCGAAATGGCAAAAATCATAAAAGTTGAAGGAGGAAATGACTAACAATAGGACCCACAAAGGGGAAGAGGGGAATCTTGCCTTGATGTTGTATGTTGGATATGCAGTTGTAAAACTTTAATCTGAAAACCATTTTTTTTTAAAAAAATATTTTTTTAAAGAAAAGAAAAGAAAAAGTTTCCTCATCCCTGCTGTAGAGCGGACTGCAGAAAATGGTTAGGTGTGTTCTATCTAATGCATTGCCGATTTATGTTTCCTCCTTTTTATTACCGTTTGTTTAATGCGTTTGTCGCTAACTCTTGGGGTCCTAGGATTGTGGGTGGGGCAAACGTTTTTAACATGAAGTCAATAAAGACTAAAAGAGACAACAACATGCAAATGGTGAACACGGGGCGTGCTGGGTTGGAAGATTTAGGACAGAGAAAAGAAAGCACTTCTTCACACGACACGTGGTCAAACTATGGAACTCGCTTCCCCCAGAAGGCAGATTAGACAGATTCATGGAGGAAGAGGCTCTCAGTGGCTAGCAGCCATGATGGCTACGCTCTGCCTCCATAGTTGGAGGCTGCAATGATTCCTAATGCTAGTTGCTGGAAACCACAGGAGGGGAGACAGCGCTTGCGCGCATGTTATGCTCCCTGGTTTCCCACAGGCAGGGCTTTCCCCCATCTTTATAGAACTCATGTCCGGCAACTCTCAAGTGGACGCCATGGCCATTCTAAGAGAATGAGGGAGGGGTTCCTGGTGAGTTCCGGCACCTCTTTTTTTCTAGAAAAAACAGCACTCCTCACAGGCATCTGGTTGGCCACTGTGAGAACAGGATGGATGATTCAGCAGGCTCATCTGATGTTCTCATGTATTATATTATATTGGGATGCTGGTGGCGCTGTGGGTTAAACCACAGAGCCTAGGACTTGCCGATCAGAAGGTCGCGGTTCGAATCCCCGCGATGGGGTGAGCTCCTGTTGTTCAGTCCCTGCTCCTGCCAACCAAGCAGTTCGAAAGCACATCAAAGTGCAAGTAGATAAATAGGTGAGAGAGAAGCTGAATTGGTGTGTCAATGGGTGTGGCTTTATATGATTCCCTATATATACAGGGTGATTCCTTTAGAAGAGGCCCCGTGGATACAGAGTTCACATGTTCCATGGGGCCTCTTTTAAAAGACTCACCCTGTATATACCAGTTTAATCGTGTTATTCAAGCAGATCTGCAGATCTGCCTCACAGGACTATCTTTTCTGCCGTGAAGTGTAATCCGTGATGAATAATCCTATGGGATGTGGGTGGCGCTGTGGGTTAAACCACAGAGCCTAGGACTTGCTGATCAGAAGGTCGGCGGTTTGAATCCCCGTGACGGGGTGAGCTCCCGTTCCTTGGTCCCTGCTCCTGCCAACCTAGCAGTTTGAAAGCACGTCAAAGTGCAAGTAGATAAATAGGTACCGCTCCGGTGGGAAGGTAAACGGCATTTCCGTGTGCTGCTCTGGTTCACCAGAAGCGGCTTAGTCATGCTGGCCACATGACCTGGAAGCTGTACGCCGGCTCTCTCGGCCAATAAAGCGAGATGAGCGTCGCAACCCCAGAGTCGGCCATGACTGGACCTAATGGTCAGGGGTCCCTTTACCTTTTATATTATTATATTATATTATATTATATTATATTATATTATATTATATTATAATATATCTGTCATAGTTTCATTTGATGATTGCAGTGTGTAATATTATTATGATGACCCTCATATCCCAACTTGCTCCCAAGGAGCTCAGTGTAGCATTCGTGATTCTCCCTTTCGATATTTTATCCTCACCAACAATCCCACAAGGTAGGTTAGGCTGAGAGACTATGCTTGGCACAAAGTCACCCAGTGACTCAAGGTCACCCAGTGGGTTTCACATGGCTCAGTGTGGATTTGAACTCTGAACTCCCACGTCCCAATCCACTATATACTGTTGTGCTGTAAACCACTCCTGGTGTTCAGTAGCAGAAGAGCACCATGTAAAGTGCTAACCATTATTCCAACGTTATCAGCGCAATCCTACGGAGGTCTGTGTGGTGGTGGGAGTCCTTGCTGGAGAAACCACCAGTCCTTAAGCCTTGTTGGCTTGTGCTAGTCCAGGCTAGAAGGCAGAGGAGAGGAACAGTTTGTTCCCCACCCCACAGCAGATGAGTGTTTCCTAATTGCTCTCCTATTAATATTGGAGAGGCAAGGAGAAAGTAATTATACCAGCTTCAGAGCTAGCATCATCGTTGTTTTAAGCCAGTTTGGTGGAGGTATGTCATGGAAATCAGTGCACACTCAAACAATAGTGGCTACATTTCATAACTTGCTGCAAAAGCTTGGGCAAATTAATGTGTCTTTAACCAACACCGAAATAAAATAAAGTTGGTCCCATGCACACTTCTGAGAGGTGTGTGAGATGCGATTATAAATCTCCCAGGTCACATCCAGCTTAGATCTGAGTGACTGCCAAGGCATAATTTGAAGCCAGTCTCACCACCAATCAGTTATACAAACTCCTCAGCTCCAAAACACATTAATTTCCTCCATTTTTATATTCCATATTTCTTCCATCATGGAACCCAAAGCAGCAACTACCTGGTTCCCTAGCAGTCACCCACCCACCAGGCAATGGCCAGGCTGCTGAGGTCATCCTCTGCTGAACCAATTAGGATTATTAGGGGTGAGAGTCTCCAGTCTCAAATGATTTGAAATTGCTCTCTGTTGGCCTTCAGATCTGCCTCTTAAAAAAAGAAGCCCAAACAAACAACAGCAACTTAGTTCTAAGAGTTAGGAATTAAAAGGAGACAGAGAAATAGCAATTCCCCCTTCCAAACTGAAGAGGGAAGACGAACTTTTATTTCAATCTGGAATGCAGAATATATACATTTTTTAAAAATATGAAAAAAAAATGGGTGAGGTAATGTAACTGTTTGTTTATTGGGCTCTTCTATTCACTCGCCAGACCTGACTCTCTCTCTCTCTCTCTCTCTCTCTCTCTCTCACACACACACACACACACACACACACACACACTTGTGGAAAGCAACCCTGCCTTTAAATAATGACATCTGCATAACCGGTTATTCAACATATAAAATTATGTGTTAACCTTTGTCTCTAATTATAAGTTACCCAAGCATACTGAGACATTGATAGGAATATGATAATTTTAGAGTTTGGAGACAGGCTGTCTTCTCGCTTCAGTTCACTTTTCTAATTAAGATCATTATACTCAGTACACTGAGGTTGATGCACAACTCAGATAAACATATGCCCAGTGGATTCCATCAGGCTTCATTTCTAACGAACAATGTTCCACTGCTAATTCATATATTTATGTTGTGGACTGCATTGTGATCTTTGGACACAAATTTTAATAATAATAATAATAATAATAATAATAATAATAATAATAATAATAATACTAATAATAATAATACCACCTCTTGAGTTCTTGTTCTTCCCAAACCCACTTACCTGAATAAGCCCATCTAACCCAATAATGAAACAATTTATCTTAACTGCAATGAAGTGATGCTCTTCAGTTTATATTACTAAATGTCATGGCATTTGCTTTCAGGACACAGTCAACCTTTGCAGAATAAACTTTAAACAGAGCTTCTGCCAAAGAGTCTTCAAAGAGCATGGGCAATCATTTCGTGCCAACCTCTTTGTGAGAAGGGTTACAGGTAATTCGTTTTTCACTAGAAACCCGTGCATATTGTTGCATGTAGTTTTTGGGGAGCAGGCTGTATGCCAAGACCCTTCTATTGCCTGGGCCCCTCTTCTAATTCTAGGAATGGCCAAGCTAGCTTCCTGGTGAGGTGATGGAGCATTAAGGAGAACAAAGGGAATGGCTCTGTGCAAGAAGGCAAATGGATGGTGCCCCCTCCCACAACTCGCAGATTGTTAGGAAGACAAAGCCAGAGTTTAGAGTGGAAAGTTTTGATTGATGTGAGCTAGAAGCGAGAGCTGGACCATAAAGAAGGCTGATCGCCGAAGAATTGATGCTTTTGAATTATGCTGTTGGAGGAGACTCTTGAGAGTCCCATGGACCGCAAGAAGATCAAACCTCTCCATTCTGAAGGCAATCAGCCCTGAGTGCTCACTGGAAGGACAGATCCTGAAGCTGAGACTCCAATATTTGGCCACCTCATGAGAAGAGAAGACTTCCTAGAAAAGACCCTGATGTTGGGAAAGATGGAGGGCACAAGGAGAAGGGGACGACAGAGGACAAGATGGTTGGATGGTGTTCTTGTAGCTACCAGCATGAGTTTGACCAAACAGCGGGAGGCAGTGGAAGACAGGAGTGCCTGGCGTGCTCTGGTCCATGGGGTCACAAAGAGTCAGACATGACTAAACGACTAAACAGCAAAGCAGCAAGATGGAGGGGGGAGGGAATGGTGCTTGATTTCTGTTTGAATCCAAGGCTGCAGCTATGGGGGAAGCAAGGCTCTGTTGGGGTGTTAATGCTGTGAACCTCTCCATCATAGGCTCAAATTGTATATATGTGTAACAAAAATAATCATATATCATAAAGGTGCCCCAGTCTCCGAGTGGTGTGAGATTCCAGGCCCTTACCCAGGGTTTGTGTCCCCTTTGGAATGAGGGACAGTAAAAACTGTCAGCAACTCCTTTCCACAAATTATTTCTCATAGTCTGAGACGCACCTGCCAAACAGACCAAGTTAGACATTCAAGTTAGACATTGGCATTCAACCAATTTTTAGAAACTCAAACCTACACCAATACCTAAAACGAAATAAGCAGTTAAACCCGTGATGAATAAAAATAAATCAGTGCATACCCTCCAAGGCTGGATCTAGACATGTAAAAAAAAGCGCTACAGGAAAACATGTTCTAAAGCTCATAACGGAAAATCACATGGCCAAAGGATCAAACTCTACAGTGCCAACTGGTGTTGCATGTTTATAATGCAGTTATAACGATATAATTGCCTGAATGTAGCTGTGTCCCAAGTGTCTCGATTTTCCAGGAACAGTTCCAGAATGTCTCTATTTCCCCTGCTAGTGCTGCCGTAGCCAAGCTCAGAGGTGGATAGGCAAGAGGCTGGGGGCACCAAATTTTGGTGTCTTACAGCGCGCCAAGATCCGCCACAGATTTTGTCCTCAGGCATTATGTCCCTGTCCCACCACGTAACAAGTACCAGTAACGCCGAGGCTGACTACACATGATTCATATAGCAAATACATATACATTTGCCCCAGTTTGGATGTACATTCCTAGCTTAAATAAAAAAATTCCTTCCAGTAGCACCTTAAAGACCAACTAAGTTAGTTCTTGGTATGAGCTTTCGTGTGCATGCACACTTCTTCAGATACACTGAAACAGAAGTTGCCAGATCCTTCTATATAGTGAGAAGGTGGGGAGGGGTATTACTCAGAAATAGACTGGAAAGAGAAGCTGCTGAATTGCAACTCATTACCAAACTTAAAACCATGGAGAGACCTGGTCTGAACAAAGACATTGGATTCTTATCTCATTATATATGACTAAGCCATTTTTCACCTTCTCACCCCTTGCCTTTTCCTGTAAGACCTATTGCAGTCGTTAAGAGTCGTCAACAGGCTCATCTCAGCTATCTGCCAATCTCCCATTCCCACCACCCTTCTGAGTAATACCCCTCCCCACCTTCTCACTATATAGAAGGATCTGGCAACTTCTGTTTCAGTGTATCTGAAGAAGTGTGCATGCACACGAAAGCTCATACCAAGAACTAACTTAGTTGGTCTTTAAGGTGCTACTGGAAGGAATTTTTTTTATTTTGACTATGGCAGACCAACACGGCTACCTATCTGTAACTGATTCCTAGCTTGCTCAGTCCTAGTTTACCAGGTCAAGAATGAACACTGAGCTTACATGCTTGCCTCTTCCCTCACCTCCTGACTTCATGTGTAGCTGATATCGGCCCTTTCCTTTTTTCTTTTTTTTTACACTTAGACCTAGAAGTTCCCTCTCCTGTGTGGGGTGCTAGATAAATCTAAAATTACCCATGCTGGGGTATTCACTGAAAAGAAACTTGCCCCATGGTGTAAAGTAGATTGTGGAGAATGAAACATTGCTTCCAATTCTGGCAGCTGCATTCTCTAAAGTGATAAGCGAGGTGGTGAGCTATCCAGAATAGCCTTCAATTTTTTTCCCCAATTTTTTTTTATTGGTTTTTACAATATTATAAACAAACAAACACATAAGACAAACAAACATAAATCATAGCCTTATTGAAAATTACACTTATTAACTTTGTTAAGTGACTTCCCCGCTTCCCCTTGGTTGAATTTCATTGCATATCCTTTTAACGGTTTCCCGAGTCACAATTCTTATAAAATTTAACTTAAACATTAACATCCTTAAATCTTCACTTTATGAAATTAAACATATTAATTCATCACTTAACATAAATAAAATCCTAAGCCAATTAAGTATCTGCAAGCTGTTTTCAGTTAATTTAACTGAACATATTTAACTAAATAATCATTAAATTTAATCCACTCTTCCTGATACTCCTTCTGGTCTTCCAGTTAGGTGAGCTAGCTCCGAAAAATCTTCATCTGCCATTCTTCTATCGCTGGTAATTCTTGGGTTTTCCACTTTTTAGCTAACAAAATATGAGCAGCAGTTGTGGCATGCAAAAATAATTTAACATCTTCAGAATAGCCTTCCAAAATACACCACTAATCTTTTTGGAAATGTACTTGAGGAATACATGAAGAAATATATTATCCATGGTGAAATCGTCATCTTAAGTGTATTAACATTACTCTGTTCCACTGCTAGTGAGGTATGTCAAATTAACATCAAACTATGGAAAGTGAAGGCCCCGCTGGTATTTCTAGCAGTAAAACAGGGCCAAATTGTTAAGAGTGAACATAGCGTGTACCTATATAATGTGAAGGAAACAGTGTGGTTTGTTCCGTCTTCATTATGAAAAGGGATGGCTTGCCACCTAGTGGAGATGGATTTTACTACAGTATGATGCACAAGTTCCTGTAAATTAAAATCTTAATGACATTCTATATATAACTTGATGGGAAGATGCATTTGTTGTCTGGCGCCTTGCCTGCAGCTATAGCTTAATTTAAAAACCAACTTGGCTTTTATAGTTGCTGTTCCTGTTTTATTTGTTCTATTTCATTTTGATTTAAAATAATAATAATTATTAGGTTAATCCCTTGGATTCTTGGATGAAAGGATAAGAAGTCATTCTCTTGAAGATTGCCCATATACATTTATACATATTTCCATAACCTTGTCAGTTATGAATATTAGATGTTTAGTATTAAATTTCATTGTTCCATAACAGCAGTGCACTAACTCATTTGCATACCCACTCTCTTGCTGCTAACAGTTTTAATAAATTGGAGCTTTTGGTAATAGATGGTGATGTGTGTTACTGGCCAACTGACCAAATGCCATTTTGAGTGGGAAAATGACCAACGCTTACAAATACCCTCTGAGTTGTTTCTTCCTTTCCCTCTTCCTATTGCACCCCAGTGTGCTCCCTTGAGAGTTGGAAAGCCCTCTGGAACAGAATTATCTGTAATCAAGGACAAGTGAAAAGCCCATCAACCTTGCAGGATCAGAATTGCCTTTTTGCTCACATAGTGCACCTTTGGTTTAAAGTGATAGTACTGTATGCAAAACACTTTCAGTTATTATTGTAGGGAATCCATTGGGATGGATTCAGCTAAGAAGCGCTGCTAATGGAAGTGTACCCAAAGACTTCTACTAATGCAATAGGGCTTTCCCCCTGCCGCCCCCAAATTAGCTCTGTGGGGATCAGGAGAACTCAGCCCATGGGGGTAGAAGAGGGTTGGATTTTTTTAAGTCTGGCAAGCCGAAATGCTTGCCCTGAGAGAAAGCTTTCCTAAGAGAATGAATTCCTCCCATTGCTAAAAATTGTGATAAATTCAAATGAAAGAGCAGACTAGCATAAAAGGAAACAAATGTGTGTTAAAACTGCAAACACGTAGATCACTTTCTCATTCTCACCCCCACCACCAATTTTCTATTAACTGCAGACTACATTCCATTGCTTACCATGAAATAATGTAACCCACCAATCCAGTAACTCTAGGAAATAGAGAGGGAAGATTGCAGCACTTGAAATTAGTGAAGGAACACAGAATATAGTAGTCCACACACATCCAGACTCAAACAGGTATGGAAACCTGAAAAGCTATGTGGTTAATTACCGTACACCTATCAACACTAAACCTGTGATGCCTTCTCAAAGGGTTTAAATCCTAGAGCTCAGTCAGTAGAAAAAGCTTGATGTGGTCAGGGAAATTTATTTATTTTTGCATTCATTCCTTCTGTTTATATCTCAGCCTTCATCAATTGCATTGATACCAAGATTACATTTTAACTGCTTTAACTAAAACATCAAGTAAATCCCAATGGTTGGCAATAGAAAAAATAAGATTGTAGCAGCTCATTACCAGTGGTCAGTAGAGGATTTATCCAGTACATTCATTGAACAAATAATTAAATTGAACAACTACTCTAGGGCACCTGCAGAGACAAGATAGTCTGACATATTAATAATGACATATCAACAAAAGGCAAGGCAGTTTGCTGTAATGTCGCACACATTGATTTTGTAATGCACACAGCAAAGCCGTTTGCCAACTAAATTTCATGTCTGAATCCTCGCACGTGAAGAACATATTTGTATTCTGAAGTATAAACATGCCTCATCTTCTATGTCACTCGCCAAAACATAGCATTCAATTCTTTCCCAGCCATTATCAGATGAATGACTCCTGAGAAAAGATGTTTGAACCTGATACACAAAGCAAATCTGTGAAGCATGACGTTGTGTTAAGGAAAAGGCTGGTGTGAACATGTACAAAATCATATGAGGATATTAAAGGAGACAAGGAGCTGATGCCATTATAAACCTAAAAGCATTTTCTGCAATGAAACAGGCTTCCGTTTATGTTGCTCAAAAGTGATGACCTTCTGATTTTGACCTTGTATTTCAAGCAGCAAGAGGACAGCTGTGATTTCTAGAGCAGAACCTCTACTGGAAGAACTGCATGCTCTTATTTGTGCCTTTTGCTGCTCTTACCTGTGAATGAGTTGTACCTGTTGCTGCTCTTACCTGTGAATGAGTTAGTTTAAATGGTATCGTATGAAGACTCTTAACCTGATCTGCCTATATGTCATCCTCTAATCTGTAAATTACATGGGATGTGTGTGCTCATTTTACATCCTACAGGAAAACCCTCCTCATCAGAAATGGGAACTAGCTTTTACAAATCCCATGAAGTTCAGACAAAAGTGTCTAAGGGCATCACATCAGACATCATCACATCAAATGTGGGTCTCCAGCTGTTGTTGGACTGCAACTCCCATCATCCCTGACCACTGGTCTTGCTAGCTAGGGATGATGGGTGGGATGAATGTTTCAGAAGAACAAAAGAAGAGCTCTGCTATATCAGACCAAAGACCCACCTAGCCTAGGGCCTGTGGCCAACTAGATGCCTATGGGAAGCCCAAAAGCTGGCCATGGGACAATAATAGCCCTTGTTTTCTGCTGTTGCTCAGTTACAGAACCCATAATAAAAATCTTCCTTAGGATACATTCAGATGTGAGGGTGATTGTGTTAGTTCTCCTGATAACAATGCTAACACATATATCCTGGATTCTCACATTCCTTTTACACTGCCTTACCTGTTGTGTTATGAAACTGTAGCTTTTCGATCAATGTACAGTCATATTGTGTTAAATTTTAAATAGCTGGAAGGAACTGTGTGCTGAAATACCACCCCAAAATTCATAATGTGGAACTACAAAACTCCCACGATTTTCTCAGTTAACGGGGTTGCAGGCGGATCTTTTTTTCTGGGAGCAAATGACATGGAAAGGAGTGCCAAATTTCAGATAGTTTTCAAGAAGTAGTTTGATGTTGGGTGAAAGATCATATGGAAATTATGCTAAAAGATTGGGAAAACTTATGGAATGTAAATTTGAAATTTACACCCAGCTATAGCATAAGAGAGAACATGATGAAAATGGCCTATAGGTGGTACCTCACTCCTTCCAGATTCTCAAGAATGTATAAAAATGCTTGTTGGAGATGTGGAGGAAATAATGGTGACATGATCCACATGTGGTGGACGTGTGAAAAGATTAAGACTTTTTGGGTGGAAATGTACATTAAATTACAGGAATTTGTGGAGATGGCTCAAGTGACAAGCAAACTCAGAGGAAACTCAGAAGCAAAAATTTGCGGAAAAATGGGATTGTTATAGAAGATATGTTCAAAAATACAATAATAGTTTTGACTCCGTGCTAGCGTTCAAGTGATAAAGGAAGTAAAAGGAGGTGGACAACAATTAAGGATTTATTATGTTTTCTGAATGTATTGGAAAATCTATATAGAAAGGTTTATTGTTTTGTGACAATTCAATTGTAAGATAAAACATATGTGAAGGGACTTGACAGGAAGTCAAAATTGAAGAAAAGATTTTGTAAGATAAAAGGGGGAAATATAAATTTTCATTAATATTGTTGTTATTGTTGTTGATGTACGGGTGTGAGTTTTGTATGGAATCTGGGAGGAAATAAGATGGTAAATAACAAATAACAAACAAAATATTGATGTATGTAATTTTTATTTCTCAAGTATATTTTGTGGTAGTATGGTTGTAATGTTTTTTGTAACATAAAATCATTCAATATTTTTTTTAAAAAAAGAAAGATCATATGGAAATTGTTAGGTAAGGAAATATGGAATAAAGTGCTGTCTGAATGCAACCTTCTTTTTACATTTAAAAGTGTGTATTTCATTAAACGCAGGAAAGAGTAATATGAAAGCCTTGCTTGGCTGAATGAACTCTCAGTATCTTCGTAAATTATCAGAAAGTCTGTCATCATTGCTCCTAGCACATTATGAGGACAAACCACCAAATGTTAATCCAAAGTACTCACAATTAGAGTGGGTTAAGTATTGAGAATGCTTCATGGGAATGGTTATCTTTGAAGTCAAATCAGCTTTTTGGCAAACATGAGAACATACAACTGCCTCATTCAGTTTTCTGTCCACCTCTTTCCCACTCCTAAACATGTCTATGTTCTCACCAGTGATTTATATTATTTGCAAGGGATAATAATAGGTATACATCAACCTCCCGTCCTTAAATATCTGTTCCCAGTCTCTAAATTGTTTGGTGTCTTCCAAGTCCAACAATATTTTGTTCTTCTCTATAATTTACTGTACTTTGAATGAACATTCACCAAATTATATTGTGATAGTTAGCTACTGTAAACTTGTTTAATGCTTACAGAACATTGTGCTATTGTTAGGAAGTTCACAAATAAATGATAGGCTTTCACTCCTCTTGATCCTCCTAGCTTCTAGAGTTTGTCTAGACTAGACAAAAAAAAAAAAGGATTCAGATTTGCATAAAAATTGCATCAGCTAATTTGGATGCAAATTTAGAAATGTTTGCTATAATTTAAATAGAAATACACCTCACCATAGTGGGGAAGACTGTGATCAGGTGACCTGTGTGCCTACTTCGTCCAAGTGGGAAACTTCAAGGCCCCTGGATTTGGGTGGGTCAGTCCTTCACATACAGGACTGTGCTCTATAAAAGACATTTATACCTCTGATACAAATGACATCAGCTTGAGCAAGGTAGTCTGTTGCATGCACTGTGATACCAAAGGCCCTTTCAGTAATCACAGCAGGCAATTCATCCATCTCCAACAGCAAAGGTTTATCTTGGAGAAGAACTACCGTATGTCTTGGGTATACAATTGTGTGCTTTGCATGCTGGGAAAATGTAATAAGCAGAAGCACAACAGTGAGGAGAGATGTGAAGCCATTCCACATTTCCTGACATGACAATCCCTCAAGAACCTCTTAGACCTCCAGGAAACTGTCCTAAACATTGATTAAGAGGATGCAAAAATAGTGTTTCCCTGGTAAATTGTAAACATACTTTCATGCCCCTGGTCCATTAAACCAATAATGAATTTTATTCATACTGTGATGACTCAGACTTGACAGGATACGAATAAGTGATGACTCCTATATAATATATATTTTTATGTAAGGTTTCATTTATAATGCAACTGAGAGCACCAGTCTCCAAAAAGTTTCCCTTGAGGGTGTTTTCCCCACAACAGCTATCAAGTCTTTTTTTCATATTTTAGGTTTAAGTAGACTTTTCATTTTTAAAAATACATTGTGTTGCAAGGTGGCGAGTGGCTGTCCAGGTGCAGTCCTGTTCTGTATATTATCCATGCAAGTACTAAGAAATTAGTCTCACCAAATTATATTTGCTTAATGTGCTCATCAACACAATTGGTAAAGGGACCCCTGACTGTTAGGTCCAGTCGTGGATGACTATGGGGTTGCGGCGCTCATCTCGCTTTATTGGCCGAGGGAGCCGGCGTACAGCTTCCAGGTCATGTGGCCAGCATGACTAAGCTGCTTCTGGTGAACCAGAGCAGCGCACAGAAATGTCATTTACCTTCCTGCCAGAGCGGTACCTATTTATCTACTTGCACTTTGACGTGCTTTCGAACTGCTAGGTTGGCAGGAGCAGGGACCAAGCAACGTGAGCTGACTCCGTCGCGGGGATTCAAACTGCTGACCTTCTGATCAGCAAGTCCTAGGCTCTGTGGTTTAACCCACAGCGCCACCCGTGTCACAATATTGGCCTGTAAATGTAGACATATGATGGTAACTACTGGTATCTGCTGGTAA
The DNA here is from genome assembly GCF_965113315.1 of Podarcis vaucheri. NCBI lineage: Eukaryota > Metazoa > Chordata > Lepidosauria > Squamata > Lacertidae > Podarcis > Podarcis vaucheri. Next base: position 96,544,588 of record NC_138761.1, read on the forward strand.
TATTATATTCCTCACTTAGAAGCCTCAGAGAGGGACTGAAATTGCTAGTGAAGAACTCATGCACAAGGGATTTCACACTTAGATGCTGCGGTGCCCAAACAAAGAAAAAGGACGTACATACTAATACAAAAGCCACTTTCTCACCTCAAGAAGCAGCAAAGCCAGCCAAAAACACAACACTGAAATATTAACATGTATTTTCTCATTGGCTTAAAAATCCTGAAATGTAAAAATTAAATTAAGTGTATCAGGGCTTGGGGTGCTTTTGTTTATGTTTTACAGTAAATGTGGAAACTAATGACTGATCCATCAAAAACTGGGCAGGATTACAGAAAGAGCTTTTGTAACCTAGCAACAAGTTACCTAGCAACAATGCTGGGTTTCAGCATGGGCGGAGATACGTTGGGCAGGGGGACAGATTGCTGATTATATACGATGGGTGGGAAAATAGATTAAAGAATTGCTGCGATCATTTACTTATTTGTCACATTTGCATTCACCTTTCTCTCAGCTGGAAGGCAGGTGTGTGTTCCGTCCACCATTATTATTATTATTATTATTAAATCACATTATCTGCTCTCAGACAAATGCCTCAGAACGGGGTTTCACATGCTAGCACCACTCCATGTGTTGGGGAGGGTGCTTTAGTGCTTATGTTCTGTTTATTGGCTTTTCACAGTGGTTACCCACTGTGAGAACAGTACGCTGGAATAGATGGGCCCTTGCTCTGATCCAGCTCTTATGCATTTACAGAACGTGTGCATCACAGCCTTGTTGCCGAGCAACAACATGCAGAGCTCCTTAGAGTGGGAGGCCAGCCAACCAGAAGAGTCTCTGAGGAGTACTTGGCTGGAGGCAGAGTCAGCATCCCAAGTCAGGTCCAGTCCTAGGGTCTGGCGAGCAGCAATCTGTGTGTCAGGAAATCCGATGATCATGGGGTCAAGGGTTAAGACGAGCAGGAAGCAGCAAGGTCGGGGCCAGGAACTACAAGTGTTGTTTCCAGCATCCAACTGCTGCTCAAAGCTCTGCTTGAGAAGACTGAAGCCAGCTGGTTCTCAGCCGTGCTTGCTCCCCCTTTAGGCTGCCGTTCAACAGGCGAAGCTGACTCCTGGCCCATGAGGTGGTAGCAGATCTACACATGCTGGCCTCGCCCCCGATATGCATGCATCTGTTGTTAGCATGAACGTGGTCTACATGGTGCCATGGCCCTGTGGGTAGACGCTTCAAGATCCCTAGATGAGGCAGGTGCCTCCAAGGAGGAAAAAGATTGTGTGAGAAAGGGGCGTCCCATTAGCACCAAAAGCCCCTTGCGCTGAACCCTCAAGAGCCAGTCCTTCCACTGCCTCCATGGTCTGAAGTGATTGCTTGGCTCTCCTCTTCTCCTTCTACACTATTCTGAAATCCTCAGGAGAGCACGTAACCCCTCAACAATGCAACAGCCAATGCCTGAGAAATCAGAGAGGGCCTCTTTCATATCTTTGAAGGCTTCCAGGAGGAGAGTTTGCCACTCTAACAGGATGGCTCACTTTTATGAGCTCCAAATTTTTATAGGCAGCACTATCTACGCTTGCTAGGGAAGGACACTGCTATCCATCCTGGGACTTTGCCTTGTTCCACACTCCAAGATCTGAGATCCTTCTTTTTTATCCTTGCTGCTCTTCTAACTGTGCTGGGAACAAGACACTGTCTAAGGTCCTGCTCTGTCGCTTGACTTCATGCTTTGAACTTTCCACCTGGCCTATGAATTGTGCTTGGAGCAGGACTTTTGTGTTCAGTTCTATGTACATAGGTTGTGCGTACTCGCATAAGTTGCGAGTTACCTGTATATTAGTCCTTTTTTCCTTTTAGAGTGCATCCACACAAGCAGCCTACATTGAACAATTTAAAGTGAATAGTACATTTTCAGGTGTATTTTTTCATTAATATTTAAAATTATCCTGGGATAAAATATGCTTTATTTTTATTATTTCAGCCACTCTTGGTTTGCATTCAAGTTACAGATTCCATTTTGCTAACATTAATTTTACAACACTGCCTAAAATTACATTTTTCCAGAATGCATAAAAAGGACTCCAAACATCATTGCTGCGTTTCTGACAATTTATGAATATTGTTAGATTTAATACTTAATAGATTTCTAAAGTTTGCTCTGTTATCATAAAAAAATACCTCGTGTATCGAGGTGTTTGTCGTGTTCAGGTAGTCCAATACCAATGATTTGGTTTGTTGCCATGGAGATGGTCAGAGGCAGTGAGAGTATATAATGCAATTCCATACACAATTTGCACGGGGAGGCGGCTTTTTATGTTTCTACAATTGGAATTTTTTCCCTAAATTAAAACTCTGAATATGGCAATCTTCGCCAAGGAACTTTGTGAGCGTGTTGTGAACATGGCTTCTGATCTGGTGAACCGGGTTCGCGTCTCTGCTCCTCCACATGCAGCTGCTGGGTGACCTTGGGCCAGTCACACTTCTCTGAAGTCTCTCAGCCCCACTCACCTCACAGAGTGTTTGTTGTGGGGGAGGAAGGGAAAGGAGAATGTTAGCCGCTTTGAGACTCCTGAAGGGGAGTGAAAGGCGGGATATCAAATCCAAACTCTTAGCTGGGTTCCTCTCTTGCCTGCTCTCTTCAGAAGAGATGAGATCAGGTCATGGGAAGTACAGCTTAACTAGTCACAGTTTCAGAGCAGTAGCTAGCAGAGCAGCTACTCTAAGTCAGGCCCTTTACAGTGGTACCTTGGGTTACATATGCTTCAGGTTACATACGCTTCAGGTTACAGACTCCACTAAGCCAGAAATAGTACCTCAGGTTAAGAACTTTACCTCAGGATGAGAACAGAAATCACGTGGTGGCAGCAGGAGGCCCCATTAGCTAAAGTGGTGCTTCAGGTTAAGAACAGTTTCAGGTTAAGAACGGACCTCCAGAACGAATCAAGTTCTTAACCCGAGGTACCACTGTATAGTGTGTGTGTGTGTGTGTGTGTGAGAGAGAGAGAGAGAGAGAGAGAGAGAGAGAGAGAGAGAGTCTGTGACAGGGCTAGCTCCACTTTGAAGAGCGATGGATCATTTAGTTGTTCTTGTTTTTATTTTTATTTTAATAATGTATTTTGTGATTTGTATATTGTGATTTTATGCTTCTGTGATTTTACCCTGAGACCTGTGGGTATAGGGCAGTATACAAATTTAATAAATAAACGGATAAACAAGTAACTCCAGGCAAAGAGCCCTTCCAGGGGCCATTGAGGGGCTCTGTTACTTGGCCCTGCAGAGGCAGCACTCCAAACAGCAATGGGCTGCTGTGACTAGCATCCTTTTGAATTTCCCATCATGCCTCAGAGTCAGGGGCATCGTTTATGATTTGACCCCAGAATGTCCCACTTTTCCTTAAGATGTCCCTATTTCCATTGGATAAATGTTGATGGGTATGGCATTACCTGTCTCCCGAGTCGTCTGAAGGCAATCTTGTATAGGGAAGGGTTTTTTTTTTTTTAACATTTAACGTTTTATTATGTTTTTATATAGGTTGGAAGCTGCCCAGAGTGGCTGGGGCAACCCAAGTAAGATGTGTGGGGCATAAATAGTAAAATTATCATTATGGAATGGGACGTCCCTATTTTCACCGGATAAATGTTGGAGGGTATGCAAAAGCTGAGGCTGCTGAATGGACTCTCAGGTTGGGGCATTGTTTGCGAGGTTTTGTTGTGGGGTGGAGTTTTTTTTGTGTTGTTGATTTTTGGGTATTTTGTATCTTTGTTTTAGATCTTGTGATTTATGTGGATTTCCCCCCCAGTTTGGTTGTGTATTTTAAAATGTTTTATTTACTGCTTATGACTACTTTCATGTTGTGGTTATGTATTTTTCCCATGCTGTAAGCCACCTCGACCATGGTTTGAACTGAGGAAAGGTGGCATACAAATAAAGTTCTTTATTTATACGTATGTGTGTATGTGTGTATTTCAGCTCTCCTATTTACTTGAGGAAAAATGGATTTGGTCATTTTTTAAGTCACCCCAATACATCCATTATTTCTTTGACATCCTGTTCTCTAGTTCACTTATCTTTCCATCCATGCCCTGTGGTTCAGCGATGCTATTTTGCCATCCTTCCATCAATCACTGAAGAAACTAGCCACTTTGAAATGGACTTAAAACTGTTTTTCCCTACCACCCACACACAATGCCTTCCATAATTTCTGTTCATTGCCATAGAAACCACCACCTCTCTCTGGGATAATCAAGTTTGGCTGGGTGTTATAAATCTTACTTTCCATTGCTACGTTACTTTTCAAATACAGGAAAACCTACGCAAGACTGTACTTTACATATGAAGTTCAACTAAATTTTGATAAATTTATAATGCAGTCCTAATCATTTCTACCCAGAAAGAAATCTTATTGAATTCAATGGGTCTTATTCCCAGGTATATGAGGCTAGGATTGCAGCCTGATAAATCAATGTTGTTTACTCTTGATACCTAAGCGTGAGTTAAAGCAAGCAAGACTTGTAGAGTTCTTAGGAGATTTTTACCGTAACATTTCAGGAGCACCCTAAGAATACTGGCAAGCACATTGGAGCCCTCAAGTGCCATGTTGGCAACCCCAACTTAATGCAGACATCACTTTCTGCTTTCACCCCTCTCTCCGACCACCTGACACAGGTTGCTTCAGCTTGCAACACAACAAAATACTATTGTAATGCCTTATAACTATGAGGGCATGTGTGTTTACCTACAGGTACATAAAATTTGCTTGCTGCTGCTAGAAAAAATGGCAAGTCACTCTTTGGAGCTATTTCAAAAACTATCAACTAAGCAACAGCTAAAGTCACTTCAGATCATGTCAGCCAGTAGTTAAACAAACCATGCAAAAGCTCTTCTAAATATTATATACTATATCATAAAGAAACAGAAGCAGGGGCCCACATGTCAGCAAAAAAAGAGAATACAACCTTTGGGACAAAGACTATCTTTTAAGAGAAGATGTTTGTACAGTATTGATTTTGTGATTTTCACAAATGAGCTACACTGAATTCCAAAGCTCAGGATAAATCGTGCTTTTTAAAAAAGAAAGAGGGAGTGGGAAAAGGCAAAGTGTGCAGAATATGTTATTTATTCTAGCCTTGTTTGATGTTGAGGGGAGGAATCACATCTTAGAAAGCAAACGCTGAATTATGTTTCAACACACTTCTACACAGACTGTAAATAGAGTGTAAATAGAATAGCAGCACAGCCGAACAAAGGTCTGGGCTATACCCTTTTTTCCCCTGTGCTCGTTAGCTGCCTGCCAGGAGGTGATTTTTAAAAAATGGTATGAGCTTTTCGAAGTGGTATTCCCTCAACTGCAGTCGAATCTGCACTAAAATGCGGATGAATTTTCATGAGGACATTTTAAAGAAAGAAAAAAAATGCAACCTGATCCTGAAACGTGGAGAACTGAACTTAAGAATGAGGTAAAAAAAGGAGAAACTGAGAGAAACTGAAAGTAACTGTAAATGAATTCTCGCATTTGTGTGGTGATGATGGGGAGCTAGCCTATCCTATCAGTCTGGTGAAGCAGTTGGCATTTTTATTTCATTTTTGAATTTATGACTTACTGCTGGCTTTAAATTATCAGCATCCAGCTAATACGTGTCGCTTGTGGACTTAATTTGTTTTCTGCTGCATTAAATTAGTCATGCAACGGCAGCAGAAAATATTGGGACTGTGTAGCAATTGCTGTGGAAATCTAGCTGCCCTGACGTGCTGCCTGTTGAGAAGAATTCTTAAATGCAGATTTTAAAAAATACGTCCTCATATCAGCAAGACATTTTATATTTCAGAGATATAAAAGTCACCCAAAGGAATCCAACCCAGACTATGAGTGTCTGGAGTAATGGAGTAATGGAGTAAATTACTCTTCTGAGCAATTCGCCCCTGAGCTGATTGTCTCTTGATAGAAAACATTTTCCCCTTTAAGAGGAGAAGTCCTTTCCCCACCATCTATAGCAAATTGCAATATAGGATGATGTGCTCAGGGGACACACAGTCACTGACAACCTGTGAAGTCTTCCTTCATTTGCATTTTGGTCAAAGCTTTTTTTCATGGTGCTTTTGGGCCCCAGCAGGCCCAGGCAGCATGGCCAATGGTGAGGGATAATGGGAGCTGGAGTCCAGCAATGCCTGGAGGGCCACAGACACAAATGAGATCCAAAAGGCTTTCTACCTTAGTTGCAACATTGGTAATTCAGTGCTGCCATTCACACCCTGAGGGATCTCACTGCTGTTCTGCTGACATTCTACAGGAGGTATTTCATCCATTGTCTTGTTTACAATGCTGAGCACATTCAGTAGCTTTATCATCTGTCCTCAGGGTCGGTCCAGGGCATTTTGCTACCTGAGGCGGAGCAGCAAATAGCAACCTCCAAAGATGCATTGTACCCCTGAAATACACAGAATTGGTTTTAAAGGATAGCGTGGGATCCACAACAAAATGTTGCTTGTGGAGTAGAAGAAGAAGAAGAGTTTGGATTTGATATCCCGCTTTATCACTACCCGAAGGAGTCTCAAAGCGGCTAACATTCTCCTTTCCCTTCCTCCCCCACAACAAACACTCTGTGAGGTGAGTGGGGCTGAGAGATTTCAGAGAAGTGTGACTGGCCCAAGGTCACCCAGCAGCTGCATGTGGAGGAGCGGAGACGCGAACCCGGTTCCCCAGATTGCAAGACTACTGCTCTTAACCACTACACCACACTGGCTCTCCACTTTGTGGTACCAGTCCATCAGCCAGCCATGCTTTCTTTCATACCCTCTCTCCCATAGTTCTCTCTCTCTCTCTCTCTCTCTCTCTCTCTCACACACACACACACACACACACACACACACACCACAGACCAAACCGCTTCTGCTGCACAGAACACTGTGACAAGTGCCAGAGCACACAGAAACACTGTTTACCTTTCCGCTGCAGCCAGGGAGCGGGTAGCGCTGTAGTCTAAACCACTAAGCCTCGTGTTTTGGGCCTGCTGATCAGAAGGTCGGCAGTTCAAGTCTGCGTAACAGGGTGAGCTCCAGTTGCTCTGTCTCAGCTCCTGCCAACCTAGCAGTCCGAAAGCATACTAGTGCAAATAGGTACCGCTGTGGCAGGAAGTTAAACGGCGTTTCTGTGCACTCTTGCACTCATCACAGTATCCCATTGGGCCAAAAGCAGTTTAGTCATGCTGACCCCATGACCCAGAAAGCTGTCTACGGACAAACGCCGGCTCCTTCGGCCTGAAAGCGAGATGAGCATCACACCCCATAGTCAAGTTTGATTGGACTTAGCTGTCCAGGGATCCTTTACCTTTACCTTGTTAACAGTAGCTTAATTCCACATCCCACCCCATGCTCCTCATACCCTTAGCAGCAACTCCATAGTGAGGAATTAGCAAGCAAAGCATTTCAGAGTACAGAGTAAAGCATTTATTACCTGCTAATGTCTGCATGGTCAAGCTGCTGTTAAAGTCAGATTACTTTCCTGGTGTGTGTCTGTGTGTATATTGCTCAGGGAACTGAAATGCCATTGTGCCCATGTTGTCTAGGCCACAAGTTCAAATTCAGCTCAAAGCCTCTATTGTTTCATTACTTTTCCATCACAAGCGACGAATGACTCAGTTGGTCTCCATATAGATGATGGGATGAACGCCTGCCCCATAAACCTCTGCAGCATGGAGTCACAGGCATGTTTGACTCCAGGACACAAAGTTGGCATTGACTGACATCGACCCTTCTTCTATAGGTGACCCTCCTCCTAGACACAGCTGTGACAAGAGCCTTTGAAAATGAGAATTGCTGAGCAGCTCAAAATCCAAGATGGATAAAATGTTAAAATTGCAGTGCAGAAAGGGTAGAGGGAAGAATAGAGACACACACTGAAATTAATGGCACTTATGTTAGTTCTGTCTCGCTTGCCCATTGATTTTTTTGTGTTGTAGCTTCAATGCACTCTGTCAGCAGAACCAAAAGAGCATCATTACTTTCTTCTTTTCCTTTTAGAAGAAGGGGTGATTGTACGCCAAGCTGAGATCTGCTTCTGCCATCATTTATATTGGGCAGAATCCAGCCAGAGGTAAACACCATTAAGTCAAACTGATTCCAACAGAAGAGAACCTGCTGCCAGGGCACCATATTAAGGTTACCAGATTTTTTTTCAATGAAACTGGAGACACTTTTCAACTTCATTGGATTTTGTATGAGGACTGATTTGTAAATCCAGGGACTGTCCCCGGGAAACGGGGACGTCTGGTAACCCGAGGTACCACTGTACTTGTCACAGAAGGGTAATTCAAGGCACTTCAAGGACAGACACTTTTGGCAACGCTTGGCTTCCCTTCTTTTCCTTTATAAATGAGACAGATGAGTGTTTCATTCCACCCACAATGCAAGAATCTCTGTGGAGAGGATACTTGAATTGATAATGCATAAATAAAATGTACAGTGGTACCTCGGGTTACATACGCTTCAGGTTAGAGACGCTTCAGGTTACAGACTCTGCTAACCCAGAAATAGTACCTCGGGTTAAAAACTTTGCTTCAGGATGAGAACAGAAATCGCACTGCGGCGATGCAGCAGCAGTGGAAGGACCCATTAGCTAAAGTGGTGCTTCAGGTTAAGAACAGTTTCAGGTTAAGAACGGACCTCCGGAACGAATTAAGTACGTAACCAGAGGTACCACTGTATTGCTTGTGTACTGTGTACTGCATATGAAACTTAATAGAGACTGTACCACTGGACAAGTTACTGCTGTTATATGTTGCTATTGCATTTACATGAAAACCAATAAAAAGTATTTGGGGCGAAATAATTTGGGGTGGTGGGAGTTGTGTGATCCAGCAAAGCCTAGAGGGATGTAAGTTAGCAATTCCTGATTTAATTTCATCTCCTTTTGTGCTGGCCGGATTCTTTTGCCTTTAAGAGTTCAATCACTAGAGGCTTGTCTACACGCCACAGTTTACTTTGTGTCTGCAGCTGTTTGTTTCCTATTTAATTTGTGCAGTCCACATGCCATTACTCTCAAACACTCTTGATGCCTCCCCCCTGTAAATTTAGGTTTACCCAGTATGGGGATAATCGGATAGATTGGGAGAAATCAGGTTCCAAAATGCTCCACCCAGAGTTGCATGCTGTGCTGCTGTAGTGCTGATATTCATGTCCATACATTTCCAGCGGGCATCTGCACTAGCTTCTTGCACTTGGCCACAAGCAGTAAAAGAACAAAACGAACTGATCTGAAATCATTTCACAGAATTGGAAGGGACTGCAAAGGGCCATTTAGTCCAACCCCCTGCAAGGCAGCCCAGCCAGATGTGGGTGGGGTATAAATATTATTATTATTATTATTATTATTATTAGCCATCCAACCTCTGCTTAAAAACCTCCAAGGAAGGAGAGTCCACTGCCTCTTGTGGAAATCTGTTCCACTGTCCAACAGCTTACAGTCAAATTCAAATTCAGTAATAAATTATCCACTAGGTTTCTCCCTGGAGTAAGCTTCTCATCCCCAGCTGAAATGAGATGCCTTTGTGGAAGAAGGCAGAGAGGGAAAGCTGCTGACACAAGCAGTCCTACTCCCTCCATGCTGGCACTCCCTATGTCTGTCTCATGCTGACTCACTCTCTGCAGTGACATTATGATGAGTGATCCGAAAGCCTCGTGTCTCCTCCGTACGGAACGCCCTTCGGAATGAGAGTGCCGTTATTCTCGGCCAGCTAAGCCTCCTTTTCCCGGTGGCCCTGGGAGATTAATTCCCTGCCCTAGTTTTGGCCCTCTTGCACAACCAGCAGGGCTGCCTGCACGCTAGGCGGAAGCTGTTGTCTGACTGTATTTTTTGCATCTGCTGCGTCATAATATTATGGCTCAGTTCACTTCCAGTTATCTGTGTCAGGCGTCCAAATGAGCAGATTTCAAACCTCTGGGGCTTTGCCTGATGCTGAAAACTTAAGGTACATACGTGTGGGTTTTTCTGCTGTGGGGTGAGAATCTTGTTCTCCCCTGTACCCAGTGGCGTAGCGTGGGTTGTCAGCACCCGGGGCAAGGCAAGTAATTTGCGCCCCCTAACCCGTGGATTTGCACCCCCTAACCCTAACCCCCAGATGTTGCGCCCGGTGCGGCCGGCACCCCCTTCACCCCCCACGCTACGCCACTGCCTGTACATCTTCATCAAAAAAGAGATCTGTATAAAATCTAACCTCCACATAAGCTTTCTGCAAGTAAATCAGGATGAGTGCTCAACAAACAGGCTGTCTGGAAGGGCCCAATTTCTCTGCTGCCACCATTTAAAAGGATTGCATGTGCCTAAACATATTTTTTAAATGGCCATAGAGCAGGCATAGGCAAACTTGGCCCTCCAGATGTTTTGGGACTACAACTCCCATCATCCCTAGCTAACAGGACCAGTGGTCAGGGATTATGGGAATTGTAGTCTCAAAACATCTGGAGGGCCGAGTTTGCCTATGCCTGCCATTGAGAAAGATAGGCAGAGTACTTTGCCTTGCCTACCCTACAAAAGCACTTTGCACTCAAGTAAAAGGAGCCAGAGCAGCTTTGAGCATGCACAGTCTGCTTTGCCACAAACATACTGGGGACAAGTTTGTGCTAGCAGTGTTTTGCAGCATGTAAATGCCCTGGAAGAAAGGCGAATGGGGAACTTTTAAGAACTGAATGGGATGTGTAACAGCCTTGAACTGTTAGCCCCCTCACAATAGGACAAAAATTACTAAAACACGAAGGGCTGCTTCCTTCTCTTGAGCCACAAAACAAGCAGAGATATCCACAGCAATGCTATTGCCCGACTGCCCTCTGGGGTATTACTCTCAAAACTGTGCGCTTTAAATTGTTAACAGATCTGCCTGCAAGAAAGCATATTAATTATACTCGAGTGAATCCACAGAGAGGCGTAACCACACCACATCCCTAGGCTGTTTGCAAAGCTTAAGTCAGAAACTGGGAGTCAGCACACGGATCAGACCGTCTGAACATTTTTATCAAAGAGCCAGAGGCAGGGAGGCCTCTTCTGCACTTGATGAGCCATGCACTTGGCCGGGATATATTTGAACAACTTCACAAAGTATTTACAAAGCGTCATTCATGGACTGGGGGAAAAGCAGAGATCCAGTCAGATTCTGTACTTTTGAAGGCTTTAAAGCAAATACCTATGGAAAGAAATTGCAGTTGCCAAGTGGTTACAGCATCATACGTGAAACCCCAGAAGGGGAAATTCATTTTCCTTTAAAGGCAGGGGCGGGGCAGCACCAATTCTAATGAGAAAAAGACAAGGAGGCAAACCCCAAACAAACGCACTGGTGAAGCAGCACCCCAGCAGGGTGGAACTCCACCCTCCAGACCCATCAGCTGACCTTACCCAGTGATGTCAGCTGACTGGCAGGCAGGCAGGGTTTAGGGGGGAAATAGCCTCATGGTCCAACCATCTTGGTCTATGGGCTGAAGTTTCCCCACGCATTTTTAAAAAGTAAAGCATTCAACAGTATTGTTTTCTTTCAGGGCAAGAGACATTCATGGGCAGAAAGTGAAATGTTGCTTCTGTGAGGAAAAGTGGCTCTTATGTGAAACCGTGCCAATTGCAATTATGTAATTTGGAGGGGGGTGCACATACCCATCCACTCCTGCAGTCCTGTGGTCCCTGTGATTTTTGTGGGTATATTCTGCAATATTCCATTGATGCAATAATAGTAAATTGGTGTTTGATTTCTACTGGACCATCCATACACCATTCTGCCTTAGCAGTTGTTCTGCAATGCTTCCCCCAATATTACTCCAGGGTCTGTGTTCTAAATTACCCACTTGATGGTCAGATGGGAAAGAGTTCTCACCAGCCCTTCTTAGCACAGAAGTAATTTTACTTTGCTGCTGTTACTTTGCTGCTGGGATACCCAGCCAGATGGACAGGGTATAAATAATAAAGTACATCATCATCATTATTATTATTATTATTATTATTATTATTATTATTCCAAGGAAGAAAAGGTGATCCCTCAAGAGATCTCCATCATTATATGCTCTAACCATTTTGTCTCCCATTTCATTGCTCCTAGCTGTCCAGTAAACCACGGATTGCTGGCTGCTGAGAAGACAAGAGCCTAGAAGTGATGGTGACCCCAACCAATAAGTCACCCACCTATTCCACATGAGAATAATGACTGAAAACAGGCTGCCTGAATGAAAAAAAAAATGCCCAAAGCTGTTTTACATTGCCTCTGCTGCAAGGAAACACTCTGCTCAAATAGGCCTCTTTTTCACAAATAGCCAATCCATACGAAAGAGATTTCGCCATTCCCCACTTGGTCATAAAGATCAGATACTGACAAAACGTTTTATGAAGTACCATCTGGTCGATTTATTTCATGCTAAAACTTGCATTTCTCTCCATCACCCGCTAAAAATAATTTACACGAATGAGGGGACAACGAAACCTGAAAAGCTCTGGACCGCCTTCTGAAACTTTTAAAAACAACACAGCTTTGTGGAAAAAAATAAATAAATACCAGAATGTGTTCAACCACAAATGTAAGGAGAGAGGAAACAACTGTCCATGTGGTTGATCTGGCTATTGTCCAAAATGTCTCGAAACAGCCCTGTGACTTGGCAGGGCGGGTGAGCAAAGGGGAGTCCCTCTCTCTCCACCTTCCTCACCTCTAATCCTTTCAGAGCAGCTCATAATGGACTTTAAAAGAAGACCGAAATCCATGCACAGGATAAACCGACTGGTACACTTGTTTATCGCAGGAGTCCAGTGAATTGGTGCCAGTTAAGACTTGTGTGTGTGTGTGTGTGTGTGTGTGTGTGTAAGCCAGGGGGGTGGGGAACCTGTTTGCTTCCCCTTTCCTCCAGAGGAAGCCCACCTACAACTCCCTTCAGCCCCAGCCAGCATGCCCAATGGTCAGAGCTGATGGGAGGTGGAAGGCCAAGTGAATCCCCTCTCCCGCACGCCAGCATCCCCACCACCCGTGCTACACCCATCCCATTTCACTGGGGCCACGAAGTTGTTGGGCAGCATGCCCCTCCGCCCTTCGCAGGCTCCTTTCCACCAGTTGGGGTCGGAATCGTCCAGGATCCGAATGACATCTCCACGTCGGAAGCCCAGCTCGCACGCCATTTGAGGCCGGAAGTCAAACAGCGCCCGCATGTAGGTCGGGTACCGGGGGCCTTGCTCCATGTCCCGCAGGAGGATGACTTTGTCCCGGGAGACGGAGGTCGTCCGATGGTGCTGCACCAGCTCGTTCAGAGAGTTGAAGGCGGCCGCGCCGAGGTAGTAGTGCCCGCTCAAGTCTCGGAAGACCCTGAAGTGCTGCACGTCGGGCCCCGTCTTAACCGAGAGCGAGAAGCCGCCCGGAGCGCTCTCGCTCTCGCGGATCATGAACGCGCCGTCGAAGCTCTGCCTGGCCAGCGCCTCGTCTGCAATGTCCCGCGGGAGCTTGCCCCAAAACCAGGGGTGGGGCTTGAAGGCGATGCGGTTCTCGGGGATGAGGCCCTCGCGCCCGCCCCGCTCCGCGTTGGCCCAGCGAGGCTCGGCATCTCTCTCCAAGACCTTCAGGACGTCGCCCCGTCGGAAGCTGAGCTCGTCCCAGTTGCGGGGTTGGAAGTCGTACTGGGCTACGGCTTCCATCCTCTGGAAGAAGAAGGTTGCCCCACTACGAAGCTGCTGCCCCTTTCTCCGACGGCGCTAGGATGGCCTCGCTTAAGGCGCTCTCGGGTTCCCGGGTGCAATCGCGCGCCAACCCCGCGCCTTCCGCACTCAATCCGGTCTCTAGGCGTTCGGCTGTTTTGGAAGAAGATGGGGGCTCCGGGGGAGGGTTTTTAAAACCCTTTCCTCTGCTAATCATCTTTCCCACCCTCCACTGCCACACATCCTCCCCCAAGCTGGGATGGTGGAAAAGGTGGAATGGAGAAAAACTTCTAAAGAAAAGTCATGTAGTAGCAGTAGTAATAAATAATGACAGCGGTTACATACACACGAGGATATTTTAGAAAGGAAATCTCTGCATTGTCTACATTTTTATTAACCCTGATTATGCTCTTCTTTTTCTGTACAAAAACATAAATGCAACAATATACAGTGGTACCTCGGATTACATACGCTTCAGGTTACATATGCTTCAGGTTACACACTCCGCTAAGCCAGAAATAGTACTTCAGGTTAAGAACTTTGCTTCAGGATGAGAACAGAAATTGTGCTGGATCCAAACTACAAGAAAGAAGATTCCACCTAAACATTAGGAAGAACTTCCTGACAGTAAGAGCTGTTCGACAGTGGAATTTGCTGCCAAGGAGTGTGGTGGAGTCTCCTACTTTGGAGGTCTTTAAGCAGAGGCTTGACAACCATATGTCAGGAGTGCTCTGATGGTGTTTCCTGCTTGGCAGGGGGTTGGACTCGATGGCCCTTGTGGTCTCTTCCAACTCTATGATTCTATGATTCTATGATTCTATGTGCTCCGGCGGCGCAGCAGCAGCAGGAGACCCCATTAGCTAAAGTGGTGCTTCAGGTTAAGAACAGTTTCAGGTTAAGTACGGACCTCCGGAACAAATTAAGTACTTAACCTGAGGTACCACTGTATTTGTATAAAACGTTTCTGTTCTTTAGCAAGGCAGTTCAAGCAGGTTCCATCTGAGTTCATGAGGACTTCCCACCAGCCAAGCTGGTTGCAGGATCACAGCCTAAAACTTTCTTGTCAGCAGGCCATGGGGCTGCAATCCTAAACACAGTTGTTATAATAGAGCCCTTATGTAGGTAGTGGGACACCTTTTGCTAGTTTTTTTCATAAACGGATCCATTCCAATTCACCCATCTCTCCGGCTTTTCCAACATCCCGGTTTGGGGTGGGTGGTGGGAGCAATTATTAACAGATGAAAGGGTTAAAACCCCTCTTAAAAAACCCAGTGTTCTTTCAAGTAGCTGCCTGGGAGGGGCTGCCATGTCGTTTTTCTCTGAAAGTTGATCATAATAGCTCAACAGGAACCATATAAGATGTTCCTGAGAAGCACACAAGAAGGCCATAGAACAGGGATGCAAGAGTCTGAGTGGACCTCCAAGTGTTTATGGACTACAACTCCCATCATCCCCTGACTGTTAGCCTGTGTAAGCAATGCCCATTCTTGCTGTGATCAAGGTTGGGCAGATGCAAATGACCAGAGGATCCTTGAAGCATGGTTCTGCAAAGGAAGGATTCCTTTCGAAAACAGCCCCTCATGGAATTTTGGGTTGAACGAAATTAACAAAATAATGCTCATACACAGACAGTGCTTGAAAGCTGAGATGTCATGCATTGCTGGTGTCAACACTGTTGCATGGCTGTTAGCAGCTGTCAGCACCTAACACACCTTTCGCCAACCTAGTGCCCTCAGGGAATTTTGGACTACAATTCCCATGAGCCCTAGCCAACCCTATTGTGTTGGCTGCAGCTGAAGGGAGTTAAGAGACCAAAATGGCTGTGACAGCTGGGGCTGATGGAAGTTAGGAGTCGAACACATCTGGAAGGATGACTTTGGACTGCAATGTCTGTCATTGTGATGAGCAGGCTGATGTTCTAATTGCCTCTGGGGATGGGGAGATGCATTCATGCTGAGGATAAGAAGTCTGTTTCAGTTTCTAAGCTACAATGACATCAAATGTTCTCATGACAAGTTAGCTTTCTTTTCCTGAGGTAGGAAACAGAGCAACAAGGGCAGCCGGATTGCTTAATTTCCATGCACACTCTTCTTACACTACCACATTTAACTGAGCACCATCAACCATTTGAGGCATTTGTCTTTAGGGTATAACTAGACTTGATACTAAATTCTTCTTATGCATTTAACATGAGGGATTTTTTTTTTTTAAAATGCAAATAGTATGAGGTGGGGAAGCTGATACAATTATGAGTATTGGCTCAGGTGTGGCTTGGCTGAAATCTTGGCTTTTAAACAACATTTTATAAATCCGGGAACAAAAGGCCATTGCAATGACAACATGGAATTGTTAAGACGATATGTCTCGAGATTGAAATACCATGAAGATTTAGGGAGGGTTTAGTAGATGAAGTCCCATATAATTAGTGGAAGATTATTGACTAAGTGTTGATTACATGCTCATTATTAAAGCATGCTAATTGAAGATTATCGCTTGCCGTAAAATACCAAATTAATTGTGGCATGTAAACACGCAAGGCCTTCAGAAAGGATTTCTCTCCCACCTGCATCACTTCAAAGTTGTTTAGATAAACAACCTCTATCGTCTGGTTTTCTGTATGCCAAATTACATTTAAATCATTACTCCCTGCTACTCACTTGGTAAGTCTCTGTACTGTTACCAGCCACATGACAGGAGGATGCAGTCATGGGGAGTGTGCTTCAACCTGCTGAATGTTTGCCTGCTTAAAATACAGGAGCTGCCTTTCTTTTTTTCACCTGGCAGGTGGAACAAAAAAGTCCACAAAACATGCCACAATAAATGTGTTAGTCTTTAACCAAGACTTTTGAGTTGGTAGCGTATTCTGTGGAAAGGTCCAGGGTCTGAAGTGACTTCAGCAAGGGACAAACTGAACGTACATCCTTATATTGTAGTAGTATTAGTTCCGCTAGTACTGCAAGGTGCTGCTTTAATTAAAGGATCCCTACCTTCTCTAGGCTCCTGCCGACCCAGCAGTTCGAAAGCACATCAAAGTGCAAGTAGATAAATAGGTACCGCTCCGGCGGGAAGGTAAACGGCATTTCCGTGCGCTGCTCTGGTTCACCAGAAGCGGCTTAGTCATGCTGGCCACATGACCCAGAAGCTGTATGCCGGCTCCCTTGGCCAATAAAGCGACATGAGCGCCGCAACCCCAGAGTCGGCCACGACTGGACCTAGTGGTCAGGGGTCCCTTTACCTTTACCTTCTCTAGTAAGGGACGCGGGTGGCGCTGTGGGTTAAGCCACAGAGCCTAGGACTTGCAGATCAGAAGGTCGGTGGTTCGAATCCCTGTGATGGGGTGAGCTCCGATTGCTCGGTTCCTGCTCCTGCCAACCTAGCAGTTCGAAAGCACGTCAGAGTGCAAGTAGATGAATAGGTACCGCTCCGGCGGGAAGGCAAACGGCATTTCTATGCGCTGCTCTGGGGGAAGCAATTTTGGCCATTTCCTCCTTCTTCCTCTACGCCATGAAAAACCTCTTCCAGAAATGAAAGGGGATCTTCCATTTGCTATGAGCATGTCCTGCTATAAGTTCTTCTAATCGCTTAATTGCACAGTTGTTTCAAAAGGCTATTTGAACAAGTACAGTAGTTAAAATAAACCACAGTTAACATCTTTGTTCTGGAATCGGTAAGAAGGAGAAAAGTAGGCAGAGTTCTGCAACAGAAGAGTTGCTATGGCAATTCCGCTCTGAAGAAGAGCAGGATAATTAAAACATAACAAATCCCACAGAATATGTCAGTTCCTTTGCCACCTAAAAGTTACGCTGCTTCGCCCTTCTAGGGCGGTGCTCGGGTCTTATGGCACAATTCCCTTTTTCGTCCAGTGAATGAGCATTTCTCTCTCATTTGGTGTACACAGTCTGCAAGTCATCCCTCGAAGCATCACTGCTGTTTTTACATTACAAGCATTACATTTTCCAAAGTGATGAGTTCAAATGGTAATAGCCTCAGACTGGGACAATGCAATATTCCCTCCGATAGTTCATTTATGACCACACAGTGTGGCAGCAACCAAGCCTGTGGTGGGAGTGCTCCAGGATCCTTTTAAGAGAAAAACTATGTGAGGAAACACCAGCAAGCTCCCATTCTAGTGAGCCCCTTCTGTTTCTCAAGTCACCTTTCTTTCCTTAGGCTTCAAGTGTTTGGCTTCGGGCTGTGTGACTCCCTACTATTCAGAACTGGAGCACATCACCCCTGCATTTAAATCAGGAAACACTGGTGAGTGACTGGTTCGCAGCACCCTCCTGTTTTACAATTTAAAACACTCACTTTACGTCCTTAAGATATCAATGACTTCCCTTCTTCCCTTACCATGCTTTCTTTTACATTCCACAAATCCCTGCAAATTTTTACAAAAATTCCATTATTGCATCCATCAAAACTTGTTTACACTGTTGAATTTATCTTAATGCTGCCAGCGTTTTCAGCTGTACACAATTATTTCCCAAATAATCAATAAACGTTTTCCAATCTTCTGTAAACGTATGTTCTTCTTGTTCTCTTATTCTATATATTAAGTCTGCAAGTTGTGCATATTCTGTCAACTTAAGTTGCCATTCTTCTTTGGTTGGGACCTCACTTGTTTTCCATTTTTGGGCTAATAAAACTCAGGCTGCAGTAGTGGTATACATAAATAACCTTTTTTGACACCTGGGAATTTCAGTCTGAATTATCCCCAACAGAAAGGACTCTGGTTTTCTGGGAGGAAGTACTTTTAAACATTTTTTCCCCAATTCATTATGGATCCTTTCCCAATACTCTTTCACAAGTCCACCACATATGAAAGAACATTCCCTCCACCTCTTTGCATCTCCAGCACTTATCCGATTCAGATTTATATATCTTAGCAAGCCTACTCGGAGTTAAATACCATCTGTAAATCATTTTCAGGTAGTTCTCCTTCAAAGAATAACCTCAACCTCCAGCCCTCAACCTCGGCCCTCCAGATGTTTTGAGACTACAGTTCCCATCATCCCTGACCACTGGTCCTGCTAGCTAGGGATCACGGGAGTTGTAGGCCAAAAACATCTGGAGGGTTGAGGTTGAGGAAGCCTGAATAACATGCTGTAAACTTTGAGTCACTTTTCCAGAGTTTTCCCCAGAGGTTAAAATCTATATTGTGCCCTAGATACACACTATACATTTAAAGCACTATCATACCACTTTAAACAGCCAAGGATTCCCTCAAAGAATCCTGGGAACTGTGGCATGTTAAGGGGCTTGTTTGGAGACCCCATTCCCCTCAAAGAGATGCAGTTTCCAGAGAGGCTTAATAATCAACCCCTCTGATCACTGCACTCCGGGAATTGTAGCTCTGGGAACGGAATAAGGGTGTGCTAACAACTCTCAGCACCCTTAACAAACTACACCTCCCAGAATTCTTTGAGGGTAGCTGTGACTGTTTAAAGAGGCATGATACTGCTTCAAGTGCAGATGGGGTCAGATTCCAGCGGTTAACGTAAATGGGAGTACAGCCTAAAAAGTTGAGGAACTGGCCAAAGTGCATATATGCTGTGAATCCTGCCACTGTGGGAAGGGTGCTGCCTTGGGAAAGGAAACTAATCAGTGTGGAAGGTGTGGAGACACCCACAGTAGCCTTAGCAACCCCATTCACAGCAGACAATACAGAGACAGCTCCCATTTTGGGTGGCAACCATGCCCATGGCTACCCAGGCACCTAAATATACACCACACCTGCCCCCTACTGCATATCAGCATTTAAAAAAACAACGTGGTGGCAATGGCACTACAACTGCACATAGATTTCCCACCCACACTGTCACAACCCTGAGATTAAGAGTCTCAAGTTCTACCAACTGAGCGATTCACAGGGCTCAGTTGGCTTTTACGGTAAGTCTCTGCTAGAAGTCTGTACAGTGGTACCTCGGGTTTCAGGTTAAGAACGGACCTCCAGAACGAATTAAGTTCTTAACCTGAGGTACCACTGTATTTTATCAAGTCTGTATAGTGGTACCTCAGGTTAAGTACTTAATTCATTCTGGAGGTCCATTCTTAACCTGAAATTGTTCTTAACCTGAAGCACCACTTTAGCTAATGGGGCCTCCTGCTGCCGCCGGGCCGCTGGAGCACAATTTCTGTTCTCAACCTGAAGCAAAGTTCTTACCCCAAGGTACTATTTCTGGGTTAGCTCCATTGATTCTAGAATTAGATGTATTGTGTAGACAGCCCAAGGTTTTTTAGTTGGCTTGTTTCAGTAAACCGTAGCTCGAAGGCTCACCACAGTTTGTCCAGTTTTTGACATCATGCTAAACTGTGATTAATTCGAAAAACAGAAGCAAAACCTTGCAATCTCCTTTTCACAGCTCGCCCAGAGAAATAGAGGGGAGCAGGAATGCACAAGCCTAGACTGGCCTAGCTTCATTCATGTCATGATAAATTATAATTTATAGTTACGCCCAAATGCATCCCAAGAGTCACTGAAAGGAATGCCTTAAAGGAGTGATACCAGGATTCACTTGGCATCCCAAAGATCAGAAGGGAGAAACCCGATGGAAGCAGATTCCCTCTGGTTTCATTAGCTGATTCCTCAAGACCCGTAAAGACTATTTGAGTGATAGCCAACTAAGTCATACACAGAGTACACTTATTGACATCAATGGGCTTAAGTTTAATCTTTTGGTTTCAGCAGATCTTTTCCAAGGATGACTAACATTGGTTATCACTACTTGTTCTGAAAGCTGACTTCTTTTCAAAATCCCATTCCCTGACTGGATGACTCCTGGTGTAGAAGGCAGTATCTCAATTTCCTGTCTTTAACCTCACCATTTTCCAGAAGTATTGTTTCTTTTCAAAGACGAACAGCATTTCAGCCTTACAAGCATTCTCTTTGTATGTTATGCACAATGACGTTTTGCTCATATATTGCTCCAAATTTTCTATCCAGACCATCACAGTCAGTTCAAAATTGAAGGAAAACCTTCCCCTGAAATGTATACAGTGGTACCTTGGTTTTCAAACTTAATCCGTTCTGGGAGTCCATTCGACTCCCGAAACCATTCGAAAACCAAGGTGTGGCTTACGATTGGCTGCAGGAGCTTCCTGCACTCGATTGGAAGCCGCGGAAGCCATGTCAGACATTTGGCTTCCGGAAACCATTCGCAAACTGGAACACTTAGTCCCGGGTTTGCGGCGTTTGGGAGCCAATTTGTTCGACAACTAAGCCGTTTGGGAACCAAGGTACCACTGTATAGCCGGTGTTTTCTTTGGATGTCAGCAGTGTAATTAATTCTAGAAATCAAGCTATAGGAAGACCTTACAATAAGACTTCAGAGGAGTAGGCTTGATGAACCAAAGCTTATTGAATCAATGTTTTAAATTTTGTTCTTTTGTAGAAAACTATGGATTTGAAAATATTGCAACATCTGATGTCACTGGTCTATTATGTTTTTCCTTAAGTTTCTTGGGAGGTGATTTTGGTCTTTTCTAGGAAATCTATCGGTGTTCTCTTGCTACCTTCAACATCTTCTTTTTGTCACCCTGAGGACTGAGTTTCTTCTTATGCATAAACCATGTTACATACAAGCATGGCTGCATTTCAAAGCCATCCTACCAAAGAACAAGGCCTCCTTCTTCACAGTCTCTCCTGTATGGTGAGATTTCAGCAGCCGTTTTTGCAGTTCTTCCATTGCTTCTGCGATAAGTCAAAAGCAGAGTTGTTTTCTTAATGGCAGCAATTTGTGCAGATGGCGTGATGGATGAGGGGACCACACAACGGGATAATGTCAAACTGATATGAATATAAATATTGTGTAAACATATTGCATAAGAAAGCAATTGGTTGTTCCCAGCACACTTCCAAATGGAGGCCCTCTCACATTTCTCTGGGTATTCCTCCCACCCAGGAAAGCTGGAGGTGGGAAGAGAAAACAGATGTTAACTACAGATCAGAAAAGGGTTTCGAACTCTGACAATGTGAGTCTGGATCAGGAAGCTCCTGTGTATGATAGATCCCAGCCTCAAGTTTCAATCTGGACATTAAAATAAATTAATTAAAAAGCACTGCTGTACTGTAAGCTGAGGAAGACGTCATGCAGTACTGGGATATGGCCTCATTCAGAAAAGCAAAACGTCTTGCTGAACAATTTACTGGCTGTTATCCAAATCCCAGAAGAAGAAAAAGAAGAAAGAGACCATCACTCAAAAACATCATCCTGACTAAAGTGGTTTGCAATAAATTTCCCTGCAGGCAAGCAAAACATGCTTATTGTTCCTTAAGAACGACCTTAAGTTCCTTAAGAACGACCTTAGCTGGCGACAAAATTCAAGGTGCATGAAAAGTTATCTGCATTTCAGACATGAGGGTGGAGAGAGGTGAGCACATTTGCCTCCGTGTTCCCACCCATTTAAAGGTGGCAAATTGTTAGAGAAGGAAGGAAGAAATCCAAGGAAATCAACCTGTAGGAATCCTGCTCACCATAACAACCTGGAAAACAGATGTTTTCCAGTGCAGGCTTGGTGCATAACAGAACATACCATTAACATTCAACTGCAGAAGCAATTTGGGCAGAAGATAATCGCAGCAACAAGTTAAGGCAATTCCAGGGGAGGATTACTGCCATCACACCAAGGAGAATGTCAAAGCATTCATAAGAGATGCAAGGACTCCTAAGAGATGCATCACTAATCTTGACTCACTGTGGGTGTTTTATTCTAGGGATTAAGGTAGGATTTCAAACCCCCTTTCCCCCTGTCTTCTGCATTAGTCATCACCCTCCTGCTCCTTGAAGGAACTCTGCCCCTTTTCCCCTGCCTACTTACATCTGTATACTTGGGACTCCATCTCGGAACACCGAAATCTCTTGTTCCTTTCGCATCTGGCACTATTTTCTGGTGGGATTCAATCACATCTTGGCAAATTCAGGCTGCTCAGTTGAAGCTGATTAGGAGCTCTTGTGCAACAAACCCTAATCCCCGCAAATAACTGACTTTTTGCAAGAAGGAAAGTGATTGGGGAATGGACAGCAAAACGTGGCAATAACATTCGCTTGATAACAAGCAAATTGAGATACAGTGGTACCTCGCAAGACGAATGCCTCGCAAGACAAAAAACTCGCTAGACGAAAGGGTTTTTTGTTTTTTGAGCTGCTTCGCAAGACAATTTCCCCTATGGGCTTGCTTCGCAAGACGGAAACGTCTTGCAAGTTTGTTTCCTTTTTCTTAACACCGTTAATACAGTTGCGACTTGACTTCCAAGATCAACTCATAGAACGTGGTGTGGTAGCCTTTTTTGAGGTTTTTAAAGACTTTGGTGATTTTTGAAGCTTTTCCAAAACTTTCCCGACACTGTGCTTCGCAAGACGAAAAAAATCGCAAGACGACAAAACTCACGGAACGAATTAATTTCGTCTTGCGAGGCCCCACTGTACGTGCTTAATAGTACTGTCTAACAAACCAGGCTGCATGCTCGTTAAACAGGCTTTCTGTAAGTAACATGAACAAAGTTTTTTGGGGGGAGAACCTGTGGTCCTCCAGATGTTGTTGCACCCCACTGATACCATTCCTTACCATTGGCCATGCTAACTGGGGCTGGTGGAATCTACAGTTGACAACAACACACAGGCACCCCATCTTTGGCCTAAGCACACAAAACTAGATTTGCTCGTGCTAATCTCTTGTCACCCTTGCTTCCCAAATCTCCCCCTCACTCAGTTATTGTCCACTCACCAACTCCCACACAATTTCAATTTAGATCATACATGGTTTGGGGCAGGGACCTGGCTTTTATTTATATAATGCTGCAAACATCCTATGTACACTAATAAAAGGGAAAGAAGCTACCATCACGGACACATTGAAACTTGTAACTTTTGCTCTTGGCACCCGTCTGTCTCATGAGACAATGGAGTGCACCTCGGGGGGTGAAGTCAAACCACTGTATTTAGCAGCAGCAAAGTGGCCTCCCCAGGGCGCATGCCTGGACTGTATGTATGGAGGTCCTAGGCCATCTAGACAATAAGACCCCTCCTCAGCCTCACTGATGTGGTCTAAAGGAAAACAGAGCAATACATTTGGCACCAGCTTGGCTGAAGGAGTTGCCAGAAAGAGGCATGCAAGGTGCCATCCAACCGCCTTAGGGTCTCCACTCTGGATTTGTGTAGGGTTTATGCCATAGCCTTTTCTTCTCCTAAAGAAAGGCAGCAGATGTTTAGAATCAGTTTTTCTTTTTCTAGATTGACTACCTTCCCAGGCTGACGAGCCCAATATGCTCCTCACTTCCCTCTAGCATCTGCAGAAACTGCCTTCTTGACTGTTGGATTAGCTATTGGTCTCGTCTGCTCAATCTGCTGGAGCCTGTCTTTGCATGCAGGGGAATTTCCTAATTCACAGAGGGTTTGAGACCCATTGGCTACACTCACCTAGTTTAGCCAAAATAAAAAAATTCCTTCCTGTAGCACCTTAAAGACCAACTAAGTTAGTTCTTGGTATAAGCTTTCGTGTGCATGCACACTTCTTCAGATACTAGTTTAGCCAGCCATTTTAAGTCATTCCTGGGGTGTAGCTGCTGTCGCATGCTGGCAGCCTCCAGGGGGCGCAGGTGAGACTGAGTGAGGAGTGGGGACCAAAGGTGGACAACCCCATCCCTTTTAACGCTATAAGTATAAATCCCCCCTTTTACTTTTAGCATTCCAGAAGCTGCTAGAGCAACTGCAGCCCAGGTTTGACTTGGGGTTCCTCTGCTTCTCCCTGGGTGGGTGTCTTCATTCACATATTATATGCTAGGAATGTGCAACCTATGTACCTGTATGCACAAATAAATAAGCTGTACATTTATAGTTGTTCACATGTAGTCTTCAACAAGCGTTTTAATAAGTTTAATAACTTCCCACTCCTGCTCTCCCAAAGCTGTTTTCAAAGCTAAGTATTCAAAGAAGGGGAAAAGGTGCGGTTTTTATGATGAGCTAGCTGATACATTCCTGCCAAATGTCTTGCTGTAAAACAACAAAGCTTAGCAAGTGAAAGCAGATTGTTTTTATTATCCAAGTGAGCTTATCTATGCAACAGTTTTATTGATCTATTATCCCACCCTTCCTTCAAGGAGCATGGCGGGGTGGGGCTGGAGTTCATGGGGCTGCCCCCCATTTTATCACCACAACTGGTATGCTAGGCTGAGACACAGTGCCTTGCCCCCAAGTCATCCTGCAAACTTAATATCCGAGGAATAATTTGAAACCCAGTAATTTATTCATTTATTTCATTGATACTCCACCTTTCCTCCACGCAGCACATTTCTTGGCTTAGAGTTTGGAAAGAAATTGCCTTCCTCCTCTCTGGTTGTTTCTAAGCAGTTCTCACATATAGTTGTGGTGGTTTTTTCCCCCTTTCTTTCTTCCATTTTACACCAGCCCCAGGTGCCAAAGAGCTGCTGTTATTTACTCAACCGTGTTCTCAGCTCCCAGCTACTGACCTCCTACAATGACTTTCTCCCACTATTGCTGGAATCCTTTGCTTGGTGACTGTTATTTTCTCTTACACCAGGAGACCTCAGGCCTCAAATGCAGCCCTCCAAGGCTATCTGTCAAGCACTCAGGACTCTCCCTAGCCAAACCCTCTCTCACCTTAGGACATGCTCCTAACCAGTGCTTCTTCACAAGTGTTTTCCCACCCCTGGCTGAAATGTGTATTTGAACCCTGATAATGCCTGGAAAGGTGTGTGAGTGTGTTTAGAAACTAGCCTGATGGACTGAGGTAAATTGTATGTTCATTGCTTGGCCCACTTTCTCCTCAGGCCCTGCCCACCACTGCCATGCATGCCCCCCCCCAAAGGGAGTCTGGCCCTTGGGGTGAAAATGCCCCTCCTCCACTCTATAGTGTCAGATGCTTCGACCTCTCATCACCTCTTGCACTTCTTGAGCAACAGCTCAGTCTGTAGAGGCATGAGACACTTACTTTCAGGATCATGGGCTTGAGCCCTATGTTGGGCAAAAAGATTCCTGCATTTTGCAGGGGGTTGGACTAGATGACCCTTGTGGTCCCTTCCAATTCTACAATTCTAACAGCAGAAGTGTGTCCACAAAGTGTTGCAGAGAAGGGGAAGTCACCCAAATCTGCTGCTGGCAGCAAACATGACATTGTGAAAACTTGAACATCCTCAGGAGAGGGCAGGCTCCTCAAAAGGGTACCTCTGTCACCAATCTTGATAAATTCTTAGGCTTTAAAATATTTCTGCCTTAAACCGTTTGCCCTTTCAGTGACACATCGACCATCACGGGGCAGTAGGAAAAGGCAAAAGCCTTTCGGCAGGAATAAAGGTTGTCTTGTTGCATAAAATATAGAACAAAGGCCTGTGAGATAACCCACACAATCAGCTGCAATAACTGTGAATCATTGTTTCTGTGGGAAATAGTGGCAGAGGAGACTGCAGTGTGTAGGAAACGCATTAGCTGTGTTACATCATCCCATTAGAATGAATACAGATAAAGTAATATACCAGCCCGGCATGCTGCACATATAAGGGCATCCGAAGCCCTGTGAGTAACAAGGGAGTGCTTGTAACGTGAGATGCTGAGGTCTGTGCAAAGTTATAACATCTCTTTGAGGAAAAGGTGGGATTCACTTCTAGATTAAAGTGAGCAAAGCGTTGCTTTGAATCAAAGTGTGAAAATATACTGTGACAAATGTCAAAAGGCAACCTAGGGAAGATTCTGTTGCCACTCACATCAATGTTAAAACCCATATCGATCTCAATAGGTGCTTGTACTAGATCTGGCTTTGCTTCCTTAAGGTGCCAGGAAGATCTTTTGTTGTTCTAAAGTGTACATCAGTTGTTTCGGGCTCATCAATGACACCTGGAAAAGTTGCTGGGATTTCTGACAGACTTGTATGTGTGCTAGCTCAGCATAGAATAGGGAGGGATAGAGTTGTAACATCAAGGACAGCCACCTCATTTCCAAATTGGGTGCGAGCTCCTTTGTTGAGATATTATCATGGGCATTTGGGAGTGGTGTCTTGGGAATTACAGGCAGAATGTGCCTGTACTTGTCTCAATTTCTGTGGCCTCAGGAGTGAGAGGAAGCCCTATCGGAACAGGTGGCAAACCTATGCTGATGGTGCCATAGTTAGATATGTAATACTGTAAGTTAAGTTGAGCCAGAAGTTTTAATAGTTCTTAAACACACAATATGACCCTGTGATGCTTCACCACTATTAAATGGAAATACTTTTGAAGTAGTATCTTGGAATTCAATATGGCAGCAGCAACCCTTATCCTTCACTAAGGGTAACACATGTACCTAAACAGGAATCTCTTTTATCTAATGCCACAGTCTTGATCCGTACTGGGTCCCTACATGGGCGCTAGTTGTAGAAACTTTAAATGAATGTATACATCTCCTTCACAGTTCTTCGTCTGGCCCTAAGAGCAACAGCACAAAAGTTTTTTCCACTCCCTCAGCAATTCTCGCACTGAAAGTTGCGATGGATTGGGAAAAGCGGCACCAGTTTCACCACATGGGTCTGAAACTTAAAACCAATGAAGGTGTTGGGGTGCAGGCACTCTCGCCATAGCATGTCCTCTTCAGATGGGCATGATGAAATATGTTCTCACAAACAGGTGGGAAGGGGCCACAAGCAATGTATATTTAGAATCCCCTCCATGGGACTGCAAATAATTAGTGGCACTTTTGATCCACAGACCAAGTCAAAAAATCTAGGAGTTCCAGTTGCCATAGAGAACACTGAAGTTTGCTCCGAAGTAATTGGATAGGTAGACAGACGTTCTCAGAAGGTGCAAGATCCTGCAACATTCACAATGAGTTTGTTCTGCCTCCATCCCTCCCTAGTGTGACTTGCAGGTGAACTACAGTACATAATTTCATTATTCCATTCTCTGTTCTCTGCCAAAACCCATGCTTTGTGAAGACCAACCTAACATAAAAGGGGGAAATGACTGATTTAATGGTGCCTGATTCCCCCCCCAAAAAAAACCCCTGCTACTTGACAGAGTATAGTTCCAAAATATACAGATCTTTTCCTTGCAGCTAAAAGTAAGCTGACTTTTCATGATTGAAATTTTGTCATAGTTCTCAGAGATGAATGCTCTGTCAACTGAGCACAGCTCATTCTGTCTTGCTGCTATCAAGCTACTTTGAAAAGAGGCGAGTGGGACTCACACTCATATTTAAATGTGAAAAAATCAGCTGAGTAAAAGCTGTTGCCATCTTAGCCACATCTTTTATTTTGTGCCATCAACCAAAGAACAGACTATTTGCAATGGAACCTCTGCATTTCACTACTCATAGCAATGCCTAGTAGTACAGTGGTACCTCGGGTTACATATGCTTCAGGTTACATACGCTTCAGGTTACAGACTCTGCTAACCCAAAAATATTACCTCGGGTTAAGAACTTTGCTTCAGGATGAGAACAAAAATCGTGCTCCGGCGGCGCGCCAGCAGCGGGAAGCCCCATTAGCTAAAGTGGTGCTTCAGGTTAAGAACAGTTTCAGGTTAAGAACGGACCTCCGGAACGAATTAAGTACTTAACCCAAGGTAGCACTGTAATTGTTAACCCTTTGGCTGTCTTTAGACATCTGCTCCTCCTGAATTGAAAAGTCAACAAGATTCTCCCTCTTGTTCCTGTTGGTACCTTTCTGATCTGCAGAATACACACAAGTGGAGCTTCTAATAATTGTGTTTTTAAATGACTCCCAAGTATTTTGGAGTGATTTGAACCCACGTGACTTTGGCTTTCAATTTCATTTTTTACCAGTTCCATCATTTGGGGAAACTTTCCCTTTTTACATGTATATTTAACAGCTCTATGGTCACTATACTCCCAGCTCATTCAACAAAACATCTTGCACCAGATCCTAGGTGCAGCTCAAGATTTAGACCAGGGTCACCACCCCTCTAGTTGTTTCTGTGACCAACTATTCTAAAGCAGAATCATTTAGGATATCAAGAAATGTTACCTCTTCGTTGGGAGTGTAACACATATGAAGCCAGTTTATTTGAAAGTAGCGGATGTTACCCATTACTATGACATTTCCTCTTTTAGGTGCTTCATTGATTTCATTCTTCATCTCAAGATCTCACTGAGTATATTGATCAGGGGGACAGTAGCGCATCCTCTGTACTCAATTCCTTTTGGGACCTGTTTTCACCACCCATGAATCTGTGGAGAAGTCCACCCAATTTTTTTTAAGCTTGCTGGATTCAGTGCCCCCTCTGACATACAAAGCAACACCACCTCCCCAATGTCCTACCCTGTCCTTCCTGTAGAGTTTGGAAACCAGGGCAACACCACTGAAAAATCCCTCTCCCTTGTGCCTTCTTCTTCTGATCATGAAGGCAATTGGGGGAAGGGCTTCAGTAGCAGATCTGAAGACCTGGGCAGGTTGTGCCAAGCTATTCCTTGAGAAGACCTTACTTTTTGGTACTGAAAGCCAGTCTGAGGAAGAAGGACTGTGGCTCAGTGGAAACACCATCACAGATGGTCTCAGTTTCAATCCCTAACAGCTCCAAGCTGGGCTGGGAATGTCCCTGTCTGTCTTGGTTTACAGCAGCTTCCTATATTCCCTGTTTCCCCTCTGTTATTGACAGCCTTGTCTCCTGTCAATAATTAGCTGAAAGGCTCGTTCACCTTGAGACTCTTTAGCTTTCTTGGCAGGCACACTTCCTGTTTCTTCCTCTGCTGCACAAATTATAGCTGCTTTTGGGTCGGCAAATCAGGAAGTCTGACGAGTGCTATTTTTGCACACTTCAGCTCCTTGTTTCCGTTCTCCAGAGACTCTTAGCAGTGCCTCTTCCCATGGCGATGGCAGATTCATTGGTACTGTCTGCTGCTGCTGAACTGTAGCTCCAAGTCTGACCAGCAAGAGAACAATGAGCATTAAGCTTGTAGGCAACAAAATCCACTACACCGCAGCAAGTGCTGAGAATTACTGCATATTATCAACTGGAAGAGTGGGGATGGGGGAGAACTGGCCAGAGTAATCATATTGTGCTGCTACTAAGGGGTGTGCAAGGAAGGGGGGAAACAAAGTTTTGTTATTCCATTCATTTCAAAACTTCTTTAATTTCGCTATTCATTCATTAAAACCACATTCCTTTCATTATCGTTTTTATGCCATTGCATACAGACCATACATTTAAAGCACATTTCTGCCTCCATTTAACAATAGCCCAGTGCTACAAACAACCTATAGAAATCCCCATTGAAATCTGGTTAAATAATATATGGAATGTAGCTCTATCGGAACACCTTACAGTGGTACCTTGGGTTAAGAACATAATTCGTTCTGGAGGTCCGTTCTTAACCTGAAACTGTTCTTAACCTGAAGCACCACTTTAGCTAATGGGGCTTCCCGTTGGCGCCGCAATGCGGCGGCGCAATTTCTGTTCTCATCCTGAAGCAAATTTCTTAACCCGAGGTACTATTTCTGGGTTAGCGGAGTCTGTAGCATCTGTAACCTGAAGCGTCTGTAACCCAAGATACCACTGTAGTTGTTAAGGGTGCTTGGAACTGTAACTCTGAGATGGATATACTACAGTTCCCAGGATTGTTTAGGTGAAGCCATGTGCTTTACTGTATGTGGCGCATGCAGCCTGAACTACAAAGTACCTTGTTGAAAGCTTCCTCAACCACAATTCTGGGGGTGCCATAGGCAAACGCCTGGAATCTCATAGTGCTCAGAGATTGGGGTGCAGTGTAACAGTATCTATAGCATCATTGTGTTGTTGCTTTTAAAGCCTAGAGATAACAATTTCCCTAGGATTTGAAACATAAGAACATCTACCACTTGCACTATAAAACTAACTGTACTAGCTGGCAGGCCCTGTTAAATCCTGCAAGTGTTTATTATCAAAACTGCTATACAAAGTACTCTCTGACAAGACTGTGGAGAGCAGAAGTTTATCTCCCCTTCAACCCCCAATGGAAACCTCCCAAGAGATACTGAATTACAATTCCATGCAATGCTGTATGTTTCATCCTTTTTAAATTAGCATGTAACAATATTAATCAAATGCAGAGAGCAAAGATGCACTTGTAGCATTAAAGCGAATCAATACTTTTGTCATCTCATTCATCATTTACAAGTTATAGCAACCCATTATACTTACCCAGGGCTACTTAGGGAGTTTATTGCTAATGTTAGATTTGACCCTAAATCTATAAGGCCCAAGTCCAACATAATGACTACTAAATTGCCATGGAACAGAGAGCTACTGCAATGCTATTCCTGCACATCCTTTTTGGGTTTATTGCAAAACCCACCTTAAAAAAGAAACGAGAGAGACCTCCTTGGCCACATACTGCTTCATACAAGGGACTGTGATTCCTGGACTATGTGTTACCTTGTGAAATTACTCCTTCCAGAATGACACTTTCTCCCTCCCATCTCTGCACCAGTATTTTCTTTAGGTAAATGAATGTTGAAAGCGCATGTCTCCTTATCAAGCACATAAATGCTTATTTGCAAGTTTAACATCACTTACCAATGAAGATGGGATGCGGGTGGCGCTGTGGTCTAAACCACAGAGCCTAGGGCCACATGACTCGGAAGCTGTACGCCAGCTCCCTTGGCCAGTAAAGCGAGATGAGCACCGCAACCCCAGAGTCGGCCACGACTGGATCTAACGGTCAGGGGTCCCTTTACCTTTACCAGTGAAGATGGGTAAAAACTCCCCTCCACCCTGCACACAAACTGACAACTGATTGATTTGAAACTATATTTAAAATGACAGCACTACAGCCGACAAATATCCAACTTAGTCTGTCTTCTATTTCTACTAGTTTAGTATATGCTGGGCAACACTGTCTATAAAGTGTACTAATGGCTATTTGGCACTAGCATGAGTCTGCTGAATTTTCATATCTGGATACTATTTTGACATGCTGCCAATATTTCCCCATGGAAAACAATTATGAGCTGTATTAGCATGGGACTTCATGGGACTATATAAAGCAATCTTCTCAGTACAAAAGGCTTCCTCTCTGTCAAAGTTTAACAGTTAAATACTTAAGCAGTTAAGAGTTTCTTTTTGAAATGTGGCAAAATGCCTAATATTTTCTATTTTAAGCAATCTATATATAATACAGTGACTCCCAAGGACATTTGGTGATTGTGAATGAACAGCTGGCCAAAAAAACTTCAAAACACCATCCATATATAATCTGCTCCCCTTTTTTTACAATACTAAGTTCAGTGCTAGTATTAACTCCTTACTGTTGAGAGCGTTTCCCAGACCAAGGCTGTGTACACACTGTAACTTTAAAGAACAGTTGAAGCACATTCCCCATCTCAAAGAATTCTGGGCACTGTAGTTTGTTAAGTGTTGCTGGCAATTGTAACTCTGTAGGGGGCAAACTACAGTGCCCAGAATACTTTGAGGGAAAGATTGTGCTTTTGATGAGCTTTCAAGTTACGGTGTGTACACAGCCCAAGAAACACACCATTTACTGAGGCACTATTTAGGAAAGGAAAGCGCTAACAGTTCCCATTTAGAAATGCCCTGGATTCAGGAATGACCTACACCAGGGGTCAGCAACCCGCGGCTCCGGAGCCGCATGTGGCTCTTTTACACCTTTGCCGCGGCTCCGGGGCGGATACTAGCGAGGGGAGGAGGCGCATTGTGCGCCCCGACACTCCCCAGTGTCGGGCGCTGTATTGGCTATGACGCCGCATGGGGGCGGTGCGTGCGTTAGTTATGCACCGTCCCGACGTCACCTGCCCGCCCGCTACATTGTAAGGGGCATGTACGCTGGTCACTGCATTGAAAGGGGGCATGTACGCTGGTCACTGTTTTGAAGGGGAGTGAAGAACACACACACACAAAAAGGTAACTTGTTAATTTAACGTTTATTTCTATGAGGAGGAGTAATTCTGAGGGGTCAAACAAAGAAATAATAAAAAAGTGACAAAAAAGTTATTTTTATAATGACGAGTTTTGTGGCTCCCAGATTTTTTTTCTTCGGAAACGGGTCCAAGTGGCTCTTTTTGTCTTAAAGGTTGCAGACCCCTGACCTACACTGTAGCCAATAAGTTTATTTACTCTGGTTGCCCCCAAAAGCAGCAGTAGTTCCAAAATGCTTTAATAAACCCAAGCATCTTTGAGAATCTATTCTGCTGCTTTGTCACAGAGGGATATAGTTCGATGGTGTGTGCCCTGTCATCTTACTGTACTATAACTGGATGATGAGTTACACCATTATCCTCTGCTCTGTTGTGGTCCTGGCGAGAGATTGTTGGGGGGAAGCACTTTAAAATACTCCCCTTCATTGAAATCAATGGGGCACAAATTGCTTACATCAAGTTTGGGACTTTTTAAGAAGTTGCACAGTTACAAATGGTCGCATTTGGAGGCCAAGTCTGACAGATGGACGGAGCCACCCACCTGAAGTCACAATTATGTCAAGGGGTTTTTTGCCCATAGGGATCCTCAAAAGTCCTATTTAAAGTGTTATCTTGCCCAGCACTTTTCACAGGACTTTGTGGGCTCTGCCAACCATTGCTTCCTGCAAGGACCTCCATTGGCTCAGCCAGGCTTTCACCTGCTCCACACCTGATGTTGTGCGGTGGCTTGGCTGAAATGGCCTGGCAGGCCTAATTAGGTCTGTGAGCTGGAACATTCTGTACCCATGGTCTACAATGACTGGCAATGGCTCTCCAGGGTATCAGACAGGGGTCTCTCCCAACCATACCTATCAATGGCTACTAGCTATGATAGCTATGTCCTAGCCCCATTTTTTGAGGCAGGATCCTTCTCAATACCAGCAGCTGGAAATCTTACATAGGGGAGAATGCTCTTGCACTCAAGGTCCTGCTTGTGAGTTCCCCGCAGGCACCTGGTTGGGTGCTGTGAGAACAGCATGCTGGACTAGATTGGGCCATTGGCCTGACCCACAGCACTCTTCTTGCCTGGAACCACTTGCATGCAAGATGCATGCTCCACCCATGGGTCTTCTCATGTGCAAGTGCATTGCCTGACAGGTTGCTTTTGAAGGAGCATCTTCCAAGTGCCCATTTTTTAAAAATCGCCACGGGTAATTTTGCTCTGGGGTTGACAGTCCCTGCCACGTGGCCTGGAACATGAGTTCTTCAGCTTGCTGTGTGGAACCTCCCAACCGATTTCACTTTCAACCTGATCTTGAAAACGGCTACAATCTCAGGAAGGAGCAGCAGATTTCCAAGCAGGTCTAAACGGGGCTTTCCGCCTCCAACAGCATCCTTTTATTTTACAACTGCCATGGCTGTCGGACGTTTGCATGGCAGCACCGCTGCTGAAAAAGGAGGTTGGTGGTCGGCGGAACCAGTAGCGCGTCCCGCTCTGCACCATCGAAGCGCCTCTGCAGCCCTTATCTCACAGGCCCGCACTGCAAACCCCATGATACCCTGACATTCTCCTTTCCTGCGATTGCAGCAGGACCAGAAACCCGCAGCCGTGCTCTCCCCTTTCCCGCTACTCTTTCCCTCCGCAGCAGCACGAGACGCCTTCGCCTCGCTTCCGCACCGTCTCGTGCCTCGCCCTGCCCAGGGAAGGAGAGAAGAACACGCGTGAGAGAGAGAGAAAAGGGACAGGCGGAGAAAGGGCGGGGAAGGGAAGGAGAGGAGAGGCGGTGGTGGGGCGGCCTTGTAGCAGCATCGCCATGGCGACAGTGACGTCAGCCCACCCTGGACCTAATTGGAGGAAACCCCGTGGCCCCAGCTGCAGAAGCAACAGTGCACGGGCCAACCGAACTTGCGCGCCCTCCCTCCCAGCCGCCCGCGACTTTTCTGCTCACCTTCGCGGCGGCGCGCAGGAGGGCGATTGGCCGCGCCGCGCTCAGGGGCGGGGCACGGGCTCGGGCAGCGTGCGCCGATTGGCTGAGCTGCAGGCGAGCGCGGGCCTAGCAGCAGGAGAGGTTCGCTTTGTGCCAACGCCCTTTTAGCAGCAGCAGCGGCGGGAGCAGCAGCAGCAGCGCTGGTTCTGTGGCTGGAGACGGGAGCGGTTCTCTCTCGCTCTTTCTCTCTCCCCCCCTCCCTCCTCTCCTCCTCCTCCTCCTCCTCCCCACCTTCTTGATCCAGCCCCGGAGCGGAGCGAGCGCAGTCGACCCAGCAGGCGCCCGCCGGCCCGGCCTAGCGCCTCAGCGGACCCAGGTGAGAGGGCGGCGGCGGCGGCGGCCTTCGCGGCTAGGCGAGGCGCGCTTCCCGCTTCTCCCCTCCCCTCCCTCCCTCCCTCCCTCCCTGGCTGCGCCTTCCCTTGCCTAATCCCTGCCGCGTCGTCCATTTTGTGGAGGCGGCGCGGAGCTCCCGGAGTCGTCGTCGTCCCCTCCGCCGCCGCCTCCGCCATTTCGTACCGGCCCTGCAGAGCCAACCCCGGCATTTCCTGACGGACGGCGGGAAAGGAGACGGGCGGGAGCGCGGCTGAGGGCAGGGCAGGCGAGGCTGGGTGGCTGCCACCCGCGCCTCACTCGCTCCCTCCTCCGCCTGCGGGGACAAAGGCAGTGCGGAGCCGCCGCCGCCGCCTTTTCCCTTTGCCTCCGTGGGAGGGGGAGGGGGGAATCGGTCCTTCTCTCGCTTCTCCCCCAACCCAGCACATTTTTATTATCCAGGAAAATCGGCCGCCTTTTATCTCCCTCCCCCCCCCAAAAAGGTTCGACACTCCTTTCTCCTTCCTTTTTGTTTTTTTGCACACCGTCCTCCTCCAACGCCAAGCGAATCGCCCCGGGCTTCTCCGCATTCACTCTCTTTCTTTTCTCCCATCTTCCTTCCCACCCCAGTCCCGCCTGCCAGGCATTGCTTAGGGATCTGCTCCTGAGAAGAGTTGCTCGCCCTCTTCTTCTCCCCCTGCACCTTGTGCCTTTTCTCTCCCTCTCTCTGCTCTTTTTTCCCTCCTCCCCTTACTCGCCATTCACAAGTCCAGGTTGTAGGTCACCTATGGTGCCACTTCCATTCTCCTCTTCTTAGTCTGCTTTCTTACAAACACTGCATTGGGTTTGTGGGTGGGTGATTTTAGATGTAACGTTTGGATTCTCTCCCCCCTCCCTTAAATGGAATCTTTTTTGTGTCTTGCGTCTTTAAAAAACACAAACCAGTCTCTAGTGCCCAACTCCAGCATCACACACCTTGGATCTGTATGCCACACTACTCCTGACCGCCATTTCCAAAGGCCTGGCATTTCCTGTCCCCAAGGTGCTGGAAATCTCTTAGGTAGGGAGGGCCTAATCACCTGTTCTGAACATGAGTGCTTCTTCCACTTATGTTATCTCGACAGGCCCTGTTAGTGTTCCCTGGTTGACAGAAATGTTTTGGGAATGGTACATCTTTTTGTCAGCTTGGTTTGAGTTGAGGCTTTTAGTGACTGTTTCTCAATGGCCTTTGTTTAAGTTGCTCTGTCTCTTGTGGTTTGGATTTCCTAAATCTATAGGAGCTTTTTGTATGGCTGGTAACTCTGTTCTTTAGGAGTACTGTACAGGTTTCAGAATATTCGTCTCTTCCTGTTCCAGGTTTTGAGGTGCCTTCTGACTTTGTGAAAGGCCCTGCTGTTCCTTCCCCCCTACTAAATCAGTTGCCTTGCTGCTTATACCATTGCTGGCCAACATGGAAAAGACCGAGATGATTCAGAAAGCCAAGCTGGCTGAGCAGGCAGAGCGTTATGATGATATGGCTACCTGCATGAAGGCAGTGACAGAGCAAGGTGCTGAATTATCCAATGAAGAACGCAATCTTCTCTCTGTGGCGTACAAGAATGTGGTTGGGGGAAGACGCTCTGCTTGGCGAGTGATCTCTAGCATTGAGCAGAAAACTGACGGAAATGACAAGAAGATGCAGCTTGTCAAGGACTACCGAGAGAAAGTGGAGTCTGAACTTAAGTCCATCTGCACTACAGTTCTGGTGAGTTTGTTAAGCATACTTCACCTTTTTATTTATAGCTGACTTACCTCAGGCTTCGAGGCCTAGGAGTGGGATGAATTGCATTTTGTGAGATGTAGATTTAAAATGTAAGATGTTGAATTTAAATATAATATTTTGCCATACCTTGCCAGGAACAGTGAACGTACGTAAACAAATGTTGACTAAAGTGAATTTACTGCAAAAGTGGGTTTCCACTGACAGCTACTTGGAAAATGTGAGAATGGGGATTGAACTGTAAAAGCTGTTTAATCAGTAGCAATGCACTCTCATAATGCCTTGTATTAAAAAGTCTGTATTTGATGAAGTAAATAGGCTGAAAAAGCTACATATAGGTTCCCCTGGGGTTATATCTATTGCTTTGTTCATTGAAATATAGAAGCTAGTATATGCTAAATCCTAAATTCTATACGCTAAATCCTAAATTCATTGAGTAGAGGATATTCATGGAACATAGTTGGAATAAATCTCTGCTTCTAATAGTTTCACTTGCATTGCTCTTGCCTGTTTCTTCTATGGGTTCTGGCAGTAGTTTCATATTACCTACTGCAAGTGATGGAGAGCTAGCACAAGGTTATGAAGAAGAAAACACAGGTTGTCTGTTTCATAAATATGTCCAAAGCAACAGGCAATACTCTTTAGGCATTCGTATTTGGTCTTGGATTCTTTAAGTAGCTATTTTGTTTTTAATAAATCATGGTAAATTGACATGCCAAAGCTAGAATACAGTTTTTAACTGACCCACCAGAGTCTTCTGTGTTGCTGATAACTGTAGTAGTAATACTTGCTTTCTCTAAATTCATATTTTTGTTGTTACAAATCTGCAGTCATTTGATACATTTATTTAAAGTAATTTTTATATCTATCTGCAGGTAGGCTAGGATAATTAGAATTCGTTTGAAGTTTTTCTCCCATTTACTTTATGCCACCTAAATTTTGATTTGGATTGGGTTAAGGAGGTTGGCAACCAGTGAAGAACAAATGTCCTCTGGTACTTTGTTTCTGTCTGCAAAAAAGTGTTTCTCTGATCCTTAGGGCACCATCTCAACTCCTAGTGCATATTTATTTTGTAGGAAACATTGTACATGTTTGCTTCTAACATTTAATTCCTTTCACCAAAGGGGGGCTTTTTGAGTCTGTAAAATAAAAGACAGCATTGTATACTATGCAGCAAAGCACTTTTGAAGTTATGGGGAGTTTTCAATGAAAAGTAAAAGATCTCATTAGGCTAGCCCAAGCCCTTGGGTGTGTCTAAAGTAGCTCTTTGGATCCTAGCCACTGTCCTTAGTCATCTCTTTTGCATACCAGCAGTACAGAAATGCTCTTTGATTTCAAGCTTGAACTTTCTGGTCGAATATATGGCTATTTGGGGTGGGGTAAAGTGACAATGAATGATTCTAATCTTTCAAAAAAAACCACTGCACTATTTTTGGTTATTTTTAACACAATTATTTTGCTACAAATGTAGACATTTATATTGGTGTTTCCTTTTGAACCCTGCACATCCTATTCCATATAAAATTGTTATATTTGAATTGTCAATATTTCCCTAAATATGTAGTAGTGCAAGAAGTATTCTAAATTTTGTTGGCCCATGGTCTAGCTCTACTCTAAACTTCGCTTGAGCAGTGAACTGTTGGAAAGCTGTGTAAACTAATGATATGTAACAAATAAATTGTGACAAATTGGTTGATACTTGGAAAACACAAGAAAAATCAGTAAGCAGTCATTTGTTACACATCTTAGAATTGAAGAGTGAAACTGATTATAATGGAACAGATTGTGTGTCAATAGGACTTGCTGATCGGAAGGTCGGCGGTTCAAATCCCTGCAATGGGATGAGCTCTCGTTGCTCGGTCCCTGCTCCTGCCAACCTAGCAGTTTGAAAGCACATCAAAGTGCAAGTAGATAAATAGGTACCGCTCTGGTGGGAAGGTAAACGGCGTTTCTGTGCGCTGCTCTGGTTTTGCCAGAAGCGGCTTAGTCATGCTGGTCACATGACCCGGAAGCTGTACGCCGGCTCCCTTGGCCAGTAAAGCGAGATGAGCGCCGCAACCCCAGAGTTGTCCACGACTGGACTCTAACCTTTAACAGTTCATTAAATGCTTAGTCATGTTTAGGGACCTTCAAAAACTAGTTTAATACTGCCTTCAGTTTGCCAACAATATGTATAGTTGATGCTAGATTCATAAAAATGTATATATGTTTACCCGGCAGTACATAGAAAGCTTGCTAAGTCATTGTCCAATCAGCATAGTGGAAGCAAAGGACTTTCCCTAGTGAGAAACTGAACATACTTTAAGCAGTTGTGGTGACTCATGCCCATTAAATGCTGTGTTAAAACTAATTACGCAGGTGTTTGTAGGCACAGTTGCATTTTCCGACGTTACTGGACATGATTAGTTGGTCCTTTGAGCACCATGAGGTGGTGGGGAACTTAAGGCCCCAGGCCTGAATGTGGTACTCCAGGACTCAAATTTGACCGTGGGAGCCCCCACCCCCTTAGTCCAGGCCACACTCATCACTCTTTCCCTGTCTCTTCCTTGAGTACTTTTCTCTGGCTGGAGTGTGTCATTGAATTAGTAATGTCTTGCTTGTCTTGATGAACGCTGGGGAGAGGTGTGTGTCTGTCTAAAACTTTTAACTGACTGGTGTGTAGCTTACTGTACAAAGTGGCCCCACCCACCCCTGACATGTGGCCCTTAGAAGCTTCCCCATGAGGAAATGTGACCCTTTTGCTGAAGAAAGGTTCTTTGCCCCTGCCCCAAAAACAATGTTCATGTTCTGAAAACTAAAGTTTAGTGCATGGACATCTTTCCTGGGAGTCTTCTGCTCACGTGCACTTTTTCTCTCTGAGCTTTTAGATAAGGCTGCTTGCGGCAAACTATCTTAAAACATTTTTCCAAGCATGATGATAGGAAAGTACCTCATTTGCAGCAGTGAACTGTGTATATACCCCTGTATCATGACCAATAGCTGCAGACTGCAGTCCTCAGTTGGGCATGTATTGTGGAATTTAGGCAGGTAAGTAGAAATGGTCTGTTAAAGAGTAGACAGGAAAAGGAAAGCAGACAGCTGCTTCATATTTTAACTAGGTGGATTTTAAAAAGTTAAGAAGATACTATGTCTTGGTAACTAAGGGAATTCATTCCAACCAAGGTTGGGCACTTTTAAGTGATTATTTTGAGGGAATTGAGCATGCCCATAGGTGAAATCTGTGCAGCTTAAAATGTTCTGCTTTATATT
The DNA here is from genome assembly GCF_965113315.1 of Podarcis vaucheri. NCBI lineage: Eukaryota > Metazoa > Chordata > Lepidosauria > Squamata > Lacertidae > Podarcis > Podarcis vaucheri. The sequence continues at coordinate 96,584,357 of NC_138761.1, forward strand.
TCATATTTAACAATCATATTTTGTTGATCATTTCTAGTTTTGCTAGTCTTCTAAGTTCTGTGCTGAAATGTCAATCAATAGCAAAACATTTTGACATTCTACCAGAAAACCAGAGATTCCAAACAAAGTCTTACTGGTGGGAGAAATGAGTTCATATATTTTGCAGAACAAAATGCTATCAGTTTCCATTCAAATGAGCAATGCTAAAAAGGGTAGCAGCACTTGTGAATGGCTTGGATTCTTCTATCTTTTTTTTACATAAAATCTGGATACAGTAGAACTTCTAGTTATGTACGGGCCTCCTTATGAACGCTTCAGGTAACAAGCTCCATTAACCCAGAAGTAGATGCTCCTTGTTGCGGACTTCGCCCTGTGATGCAAGCGGAAGTCGTGCGGCAGCGGGAGGCCCCATCAGTGAAAGTGTGCCTCATGTTAAGAAAAGTTTCAGGTTAAGAACAGACCTCCAGAATGAATTTAGTTCATAACTGGAGGTACCACTGTACTTGAATATCATAAGCTTTTTAAGTCCGGTTCCGCAATGCATTCAACAAGCAGGAATGCCTAGTATCTATGTACCATTTTCAGATGTCAGAGACTAATGTAGTAACAGTTATTTTAATTGAATTAGGATGTTTATGGAATAAAAGGATGTTCCCAGGCCTGTTGGTTAAAACTGAACACTGATAAATTGTATTTCTGAGAATCAGTGAGGGCTTAAATATACCAGGGCTTTTTAATTTTTAATATGGTTACTTCATGAAGAAACCTTCAATATCTCACCTTTTCACTGTTGTAGCAGTCCTTATGATGTCATACAACAACATAAAACGACAGAATAAATGATTACTGAATAAACCAATTTAATATTTGTGTATGTTCATCTCCTCATAACATGAATTCTCTAGGTGATACGCAACAGAAATATATGTATGCAGAAATATAGTTTAATATAATATAGAAATATAGTTTAATATAATAAAACACACAAGTATAGCAGGTAGAAACAGCTTAAAACTAGGGATCAGTATTGGGCCATTGCTACTAATGTATTGTTGGAGTTGGTTAAAAATAGTTTAGGAATAAATCTATGCAGTGTGCGCACAGAGGTACTGATTAGGAAAGGAATTTTGATGTACGCTAGTATTGTAATGAACTGAAATGCTATGACAGATTTAAACAGCCTTATGCTAACCATTTTGTGATAGGTGGAAAAGGGAGAGAATGCCTTTCTGATTTTACTAAATAAAATTAGTTTTGTCTCATGACCTTCAACAGCTATTTGGAGGTTTAAGCCTTGGTGCATGAGTAGAACACTGCATGTGCCTTTTAAGACCATTGCCGTTATTGATAGGTTGGCTATCTCCTTTTTAAAAAAAACAACAAAAAAACCTGTATTAGTGTCCTAGTTAGAGCTTGGTGTTACAGTTTAGTAACTAAGAAATGATCAATTTACATGCGTTAGTAGAAGGCACAAATCACTCCCTGGTAACAGAGAAGACTGTCAACCACTGGATAGATTACCACTGAGACTGAATGCAGGATTGTAACATACTTCAGTACTTTTTTTTTACTTACCATCCAGTTGTAGTCCACTGACTTCCTAATGCTTTCCAAATCAAGAAGCTTAGTGCTAAGAACCAGAGTACAATTCTGAATGCCAAAAGCATTCTTCATAGCTGAATTAAAGTGCAACATACTATTATTTCTTCTCCAACCTCTCCAAAGTGTTTTTATGGATTTCTGTAGTGGGGACCTATTAGTTCATTAAACAAAAGCTTAAAATATGTATTTAAACACTGCTACATCAGAAAACATAGCAAAGTAGTTTACAACATTAAAAAGGTGGAAACCATACAATGGAAGCATTAAAACATATCTCACAATATCTTTCAAAATGATAATAATTTATTATATAGGGTTGCATGTAGACATGCTGAGGTCAGAAGTATTCAACAAGTTGGGAGTAGCAGTAGCAGTAAGTAATTGGATTGGGGGGGGGAATACTTCGAAATTCACTTGAAATATAATCGTATTAACAATTTTGAAATATATAGTACAGTGGTACCTCGCAAGACGAACGCCTCGCAAGACGGAAAACCCGCTAGACAAAAGGGTTTTCCGTTTTGGAGGCGCTTCGCAAGACGAATTTCCCTATGGGCTTGCTTCGCAAGACGACAGCCCATAGGGAAATATCCGGGACAGCGGGGAAGCGCAGCGTGTCTTCCCCACTGTCCTCGGACCTCCTCCGAAGCCGGGCGGTGGGGCGGGAACGCCTCTTCCCGCCGCTGCCGGGCTTCGGAACGCTGCTCCGAAGCCGGGAGGCGGGGCGGGAACACCTTCTGAAGGCGGGCGGGGGGCGAAAGTCTTTGTCCCCCCTGCCTGCCTTCCCAGGGGCTTTTAAATCGCCCCGGACAGCGGAGAAGTTTTTAAAAATGCTGGGGGTGGGAAGAAAAGCCCTTGTTCCCCCCCCCCAGCCTTCAGAAGAGGTCCGGGGACAGACTGTCCCCGGACCTGGTCTGAAGGCGGTTTCCCTAGGAACGCATTAATTGATTTTCAATGCATTCCTATGGGAAACCGTGCATCGCAAGACGAAAAACTCGCAAGACGAAGAGACTTGCGGAACGAATTAATTTCGTCTTGCGAGGCACCACTGTATGGCAGTAGGAACATGTGTGCATCAGATCCACAGGTGAGCCAAAATTGCCACAGAATGCAGTAACAGGTGCAGAATTTGACTTCTTTCAAACAAAAGTAGTTTCTAGTTCTTATGGCTGAATATATGTTTAAGATATGATTGTGTAAGCTATGATTGCTGAAATTTCAGGTGCCATAGAAATTACTTGATAAATCCCACACCAGCCATCATAACAAGTGATCTTGTTCCTCACTCAGACAGTTGGCCAAGTGCAGAATATTAAGTTGTGTTAAGAGTACACATGTGGCCCTGATTAGTTAAACCTTAGGTGTGTTCCTAAGCATATTTGCTTGGAAACAAGTTCCATTGAAATGGACTTCTTTTCAAGTGAGAGTATTTGAGATTCAGCTTCGTACCTCTACTGCTGGAGCACTTAAATGTTTGAGGTTAGTTCAGTTTCGCAAGCTGATTCATTTTTGCAATCTGATTCATTGGGCTTGAGAGTTTCTCACAAGGATGATTAATGTCATGTGTTTTTGGAGCAATTAAATATGTGCTGGTACTAATTTAGTATATTCTAGCTTACAATAGAGAAGGGAGTTGACTATGCACACCGCTCACATTACAGTATTAGTATTTTATTTTTATTATTAAATTTGTACACCATTTATCAGATCACAGGGCGGTTCACAACATAAAAATACAAAACGAAAGGACAAAAGACCTAATAAAAACAAACCAATAGCATGCCCCCCAACAAGGACATTTAAAAGGCCATAGAATGTTAATCAACCGAAAAGGTATGCTTATAGAGAAACATTTTTGCAACAGAGAGCCACTGTAGAAAAGGCCCATTCTTGAGTTGCCATATGCTTCAGCTGAAATAAACTTTGCTACTTGTTGAGGATTCAAAGAGAAAGTGAGGAATAGATTAGATCAGGAAGTATATTACAATAAACCATAGTCCATAAAATTGACTAGTTGATTTTACATGCAGAAAAGAGTTGACCCTAGCTATTAATTGCTACTATAGGCTTACTGTACTTGAGGTTAACATTTGGCTACTAGCTGTCTTTACCATCTCCTGCTGACATTCAGTCCTTGTTACCTGTCTGTGTGATGCATGTTTGATTAACCCACACTTTCCGCACAAAAGTGTTAGATGTTGCATCTGGTTAGACAACAACGAGACATTGATTATAAATCAGAGGGGTAAGTATAGAATTGGAATAACTATGCATATATCTTCTGTGGATGTACCTCCATCACTGAAGCTGGAGCAAACAATTGGTATAGACTGAGTTGTCACTTCCCTTTTAGATTGAAGGGCTGAGTAGACTACTAGGCAGTGTAGGCCAGTCTGAACTCTTAACCTGTCTCCAGGTAGGGCTGGGCAAACTCTTGTCTGAAACCCCAGAGAGCTGTTGACAGTGTAGACAATACTGAGCCTGGTCTGATTCAGTGTAAGGCTGTGTTCTATGCTCTTAGCTCTGTGAGGGAGTGTAAATTACATTTCCCAGAATTCTTTTTTAATGAGAATGGCAATAGCTCAGTGGCAGAGTGTCTGCTGTGTATGCAGTAGGCCCCAGGTTCAATTCTTGGCGTCTCCATGTTGGGAAAGACTTCTGCCTGAAATCCTGAGCGGTGGCTGCCAGTCAGTTTAGACAATGCTGAGCTAGATGGACCCAATGATCTGACTTGGTATAATGCAATTTCCTTTGTTCCTATGAAATGTGTTATTACAGGATATACAATATTAAATGGCATCTTCGTCATTTAAAAACAAAATGAGTTGAAAAACCACCTGCATTTCATTAGGTGACTTGGGGTGATAACCACGGAGCACAGTCTTTAGCAGAATGGCACTATTAGTCATTTTGCAAGTGCATAAATTTGACTATAAGTTATAATTGCTAAAATAACAATTATAGTAGCTCTGCATGTAGAACTTAGGTCTAACCTCTTTGCAAAAAGCCCCATCCATGTTGGTACAGCTGGGCTAAAATGGTAGTCTGTAGGCTATACTGAGAATGACTCCTTCCTCTTTTGCCTGAACAAATGGTTTATGCTATATTATTACCAGACAACATCTTGCTGTGTGCATTAGTCACACCATTCAGATAAAGTAGTAAAGAATACATTCTGAAAGAAAGATATGGTATGTCTTTAATTCTAATAAATATATGAACTGTAGAACAGAAGATTTATTAACAGTAGATTGCATTTAATGATATTGGTACTATATATTTTCATAGAAAAGCAGGCATTGAATGCAAACAATATTTTCAAAACTTTCATCTAAACATCAAAGGGAAAGATGACTGTATTGAGAAATAAAATTGCTCTCTACTTTCTGAAGCTTAAAGGATCTTTGTGCAGCTCTTCAGAAACTCAGAGCAGCTTAAAGAGTCCGAAGACATTACCTGTTCTTAGGCTTACTTTCTAAAAGGCATGAGACAAAATGAAGAGGCGTGGATGTTGGAAAGCAAACTCAAGCCCCCTAGAGTTCTTTGTTCTTCCAGCTGGAATGGAAGCAGTTCATGGAGGGGAGGAGCTAAAAGTTACTAGTCTCAACAGAGCTGATAACAGTGTCTGCTTCCATTCTCCCTCTGCTGTAGCATGATAATACTAGTCTCTTGGCAGTTAACAGTGGAACTTAATGACATTTTAGAGCAATTCCATTTAAGAGGGGAAAGTTTATTCCCTGCTTTTGTCCGATTCCTTGAAAGCTTTGATACATATTCAAAATCAAAACATTTTGTGCATAGGGTGTGAGTCATTTAATAATGAGTCCTGTCAGCCCAATACAAGGACTTCTGCTCTCCTCCCCTGTGCATCCCTGAAACTAACTCTGTGTGTGTGTCAGGAGCACCCCTGGAACAGCATGTGGGGGCAAGAGAAGCAAGGATTGTTCATCTGGTAAGCTGAAATGCTTGTGCTGATCAGAAGAGTGCAACACTGAATTTCTCCCCTAGTGGCAAATTAAGCATGGTATGAAAATACCATGTTGCTAGCAAATGTTTGACACTGGTGTCTTGTAGGGAAAATAGGTCTTCTATTTCAAGTCTCTAGACTCTAGGATTATCTTGCTGGTCACACTTATGGCTGGTAAAAATATAAGTGTGTTCTTTCAAGTTAGTTTCAAAATATGTATCTGCCTCAAGTTCTTTTAACTTGCCTAGGTGTGTCTAGTTCTGACCATGCTGCTTCGTTACCCAGCATGTTGATTAGCCTAAAAATTGGCTGTCCAGTGACAGACGTCTGATACCAAAGAAGGTTCACAAACTTTAGTATCTGCGGAGGATGTTAACCAGAACTTTAGCATGACTGTTTAAGACTTTCTCTCGTAGACATACAAGGCTAATAGCCAAAGGTTCCAACTGGCTATTCTTTCTCATAATTGGATATGGTGTGCATACAGTTGGACTGTGGGTGACTTGTCAGGGCTTCAGACATCAACTTACTATTTACTAATCAAAAGCAGAAGTGACTTTAAATCTGCTAGAACAGCTGAATTAGATTATTCTCCACTGTGAGGAAATAGAAATCAGCTTAGTGGGAGGGGGGCGGGGAGAGCGACTGTGTGATGTATCATAGTGATCCTTTATGTAGGGGTGGCTTTAGCTAAAGTTTATGCTTCAGCCATAATTTAAATGCATATTATTGGCAAAAAATAGTTACCGTATTTTTCGCTCTATAAGACGCACCAGACCACAAGACGCACCTAGTTTTTGGAGGAGGAAAACAAGAAAAAAAATATTCTGAATCTCAGAAGCCAGAACAGCAAGAGGGATCGCTGCACAGTGAAAGCAGCGATCCCTCTTGCTGTTCTGGCTTCTGGGATAGCTGTACAGCCTGCATTCGCTCCATAAGACGCACACACATTTCCCCTTACTTTTCAGGAGGGAAAAAGTGAGTCTTATAGAGCAAAAAATACGGTAATTGAATCTGTACATTCCAATTCAAAAAACCCTCATTAAACAGATCTGTGACTAAATCAGCACAATTTTTTTAGCATGGCACATAAGGCAATAATTTCTATTTGAAAAATAAACCATTTGAGCATTGAACTATTTGAACTATATTGAATTGCTTGTGCAGTAAGATGATTGGCTGAAGCTGCTAAATACTTAAAAAGTAATCGTGGAGTGTCTGGATGGAATCATTACTTTGGGCAACTGTCACAGGTATAAGACAATCAAATGAACTGTGGCTGTGTTGTTGGCAGTGGTTTGCTGCAGAGGTGATGGGTGTAGCTTTTATATTCAGTGCAGCACTTAGTGTGCTTTAAAAAGCTATTGCTTCAATTTTTAATGCAACACTTGGGTATTTATTTTGAGAAGGAATTAATCAAAAGTGGAAACAGTGGAGAAATAACTAGGAATAGTACTATGGCCAAAAAAAAAATCACACTCCCTATACTTTATTTGTAAAACCTGTTTTTCTTGCGAGCTGTTGATTATGAATTTTTCTTTCGTAAGCAGCCTCTTATGTCAGAAAGTGATGTATCTCATAGTGAAAGAATGGGGTATTGGGCATGTGACCACAATTCCTAAAGGTTTGCTTCATACTTGACTCAGTTTTTACTCCAAAAAGTAAATCTAATTTTGGTTACAACACTTCAATCCTTCATTTGTGTTTCCCATCCTGAAAGGCAGTCTCGGGGGACCAACAGTGCCACTTCTTAAATTGAAACACCATTTCTCTTGCTACAGGGTCTTTATCTACTTAGTGCATAATATATAAAAATGGCATTTTAGCAATCATTCACATTGTGTCGGAACACACATCTGTGGTAGTATTTATGGCCTTACTATTGAAATTACTTAAAATTCCCCCCCCCCTCTTTCGTTAGGAGTTGCTGGACAAGTACTTAATAGCTAATGCAACTAACCCAGAGAGCAAGGTGTTCTATCTGAAGATGAAGGGAGACTACTTTCGATACCTGGCAGAGGTTGCCAGCGGAGATGACAGAAAACGTGAGTACCATATTAATTTAAGCCTCTGCTTTACAGTAAAGGTATATCTAGTCTTATAAATAATAGTTACATGTTGTGTGTGAAGATAATGTTAAGAACCTGCTAGTTTGTTTCATAATCCCCTTTGCCTTGCTTTTTCTTAACAGAAACAATAGAAAATTCACAGGCGGCTTATCAGGAGGCATTTGACATCAGCAAGAAAGAGATGCAACCCACGCATCCAATTCGTTTAGGCTTAGCGCTTAACTTTTCCGTATTTTACTATGAGATCCTCAACAACCCAGAGCTGGCTTGCACATTGGCAAAGACGGTAAGTTGACTTTGGGTGTGTGTGGGAAAATTAGTTTGAATAAGGGAGCAGGACTCCTTAACCACATTTGCTTATCTTCTTGGATACTGAAGTTGTATATATGGGTGTGTTCACTTTACCTATTCTTCATTCAGGGGACTGCGAGTATGATCTTGCTTCTACTTCCTCCTTGTGGCATTCTGTCGCCTGATAGAGCATGCAGAATAATTTTAACAGTGAAAGCTATGAACAGGCACATCATTGATGGCTGGTCTTAAAACATTTTTGTTTTGAGAGGCTAATGTTATTGTCTTAGAAGGGTTTCATTTCTAGGCCCACTTTGGGAAATAAGCACCTTTAGTCACAGTAGAACATGAGCAGAGTGAACATAATTTACCGTATTTTTTGCACCATAACACTCACTTTTTTCCTCCTAAAAAGTAAGGGGAAATGTCTGTGCGTGTTATGGAGGGAATGCCTATGGGTGGCATGCCTACGGATTTTCCTCCTCTAAAAACTACATGCGTGTTATGGTCGGGTGCGTGTTATAGAGCGAAAAATACGGTAGGTTTGATCTAAAGTGGCATCGTTACAATATTCCCCCATATTGCATTATTGTTCTCCAAAGGAAAGCCTACATCCATGTATACTCCTCTGAAGAGTTGAATGTTTGAACACAACCACAGATGTATAACCCCAAGTTAAATACCAGCCCACAGAAAACCTAAATTGCTGTACATTAAACTTGTAGTAGGAAATGTTCACTGAGTACCAACTTCTCTTGCTTCTGAAATGTCTTCCAGAATAGGCTTTGTACAATGACTATGCTGATAATCAAATCTTGTTTATCCTATATCAAAGCAATTTATGTAAAAAAGAAACAGCCTAAACTTCTGAAGGAATACCTCATCTGATGGCTTGTTTTTAAAACATATCTACTTTGGGGGGTTCTTTTGCCTAAAGCGTAAGAATAATCTGAATGTCTTTCCTAGGCTTTTGATGAAGCCATTGCAGAACTTGATACGCTGAATGAAGACTCGTACAAAGACAGCACTCTCATCATGCAGTTGCTTAGAGACAACCTCACAGTAAGATGTGCCTGGTCTTTCTACAGTCATTGTGCTTAGACTTTGGGTTCCCAAATAGTGTCAGCTAGGTTTTTGTAGTAGTACTCCTGCTGCATTTATTAAAAGGGAGTGGTGAGCTGGGGTTGTGATGTATGTAAAACTGAGAATAAATACCGCTTGCTTCTAAAAATATTGCTCATTACTAAATTGGAGATTGTACATCTAGGCTTGATAGACTTAACAGATATATTTAGAAATATAATAAGGTGCAAGTAAAACTACTGCTTTTCATGTAGTTTACCAGATGAGGCAGGTCACTGATTATACTTTTGTGCCAGGCTGCTAATGAGAATGGTGTTGCAAGTGAACCATACCTGATTATGGCTGTTCTTCTTTCCAGTTATGGACATCAGACAGCGCAGGAGAAGAATGCGATGCTGCAGAAGGTGCAGAAAACTAAACTGCATATGGAGTGTCATTCCCCTTCTCAAGAAACCTTTTTACACGTCTCATTCCTTATAGCTCCACTTGGATTTCCTATAGCAAAGAGAAGCCATCCATGTGTATGGAAATCAATTTATAGTCTTTTCACACTGCAGCTTTGGGAAAACTCCATTCCTTGATTTGTGTTTTGTCCTGGCCTTCCTGGTGTGCGTTTACTGCTGTAGAAAAGTATTAATACTGGCTTAATTTCCATATAAACATAAGTAACTTCCAAACACTTATGTAGCGGACTAAAGTTTCTGGTATTTAAAAAGAAATCTGAACCAGTTCCTGCAAGCAACTGTGGTGGTTTTTTTTTTTGTTTTGGTTTTTTTTTTTTTTGGTATTACAGTGATGAAATGAAAATGTAGTTAATGCAACTAAAGAGTGTTCAACACAGTTCAATTCTCCACATTCCCTTTTTATTCTGCAGGGGTTTCTTGGTGATTTGACTTTCCCGTGCTACTGTGTATTCGTTTCTGTAGGATCTGGGGTGTCTTGGGCCAAATGGGAAGCATGGCAGAGTGGCTTCCTATATGTGTGTACAGCAGGAGCTACTGAGTGTTTTAAATACAGGGATTCTTCTTACTCTTCAGTTGCTGCTGTTCAACTGCTATCCCCTCCCAATAAAATTTCACTTACACTCCTGCCTTTGTAGTTCTGGTATTCACTTGATTATGTACTAGAAGCAGCATGTTACTGCCAGAATACAGGGAGTGCCTTTTTGGCAGACTAAATTGCATGTCATTTCTTAACACTGGAATGGGGGTGGGGGGGAAGAGGTCATATGTCCGAGTATAAAACTTTTCCATGCAGATTTGTGCACATGTATGAAGGTGTCAAGTTCGTCCAGTGATTGTTCCTTAGATAGATGGACCACTATTGTGTGTTGCTAATCATTGATTGTAGTCCCAAAAAAGCCTTGTGAAAATGTTAATGCCCTATGTAACAAAATAACATTAAATAAAATTACATTTTATAAACCACTAAACTGTTGCGCTTTGTAACATTTGCATGCAGCTTCGTCTAGGAATAAATCCCATCTAAACTTGTTCTACTATGCTGTAACGGAACAGTTTTCAAACCTGTAATGCTTGCATCGTGTGTGTGTGTGATTGTGGGCGTGTGTGCACTTCTCTGATGCATTGCATGAAGTGAGATGATGTTCTGCATTCACTAAAGTTTTTAACATATAGCATGCATTCTCATACATATGTAGTGCATTGCAATGCTACTGTTACAAGAGGTATTCATACAGGTAAATTGAAGCATTCTGAAAATACTACCTGCTTTGACAGGGGCCTCCTACCTAGAGCCACATTTAATTAGCTTTAGGAATGCTCCAGCATCAGACCCAATCCCCTGGACCCTAAATGGAAGCATTTCTAAAAGCAGCTTTTAACAGACATAAAAGGCAGAACTCAGGTCATGGGGAAAATGCTTATCCCAAGACTGTTCCGCATGCACTTGCATTTGGTGTGCTGGACCATTTACCATATAGTTTTGCCATGCTGACTGTGCAGCTGATTGGGACCTTCTTGTTGCTAGGCACTCAATTTTATTTATTAAGACTGCTAATCGGCCACCTTGCAAATACACTCAAGGTGGTGAACATATATACAGTGGTACCTCAGGTTAAGTTCTTAATTCGTTCCGGAGGTCCGTACTTAACCTAAAACTGTTCTTAACCTGAAGCACCACTTTAGCCTATGGGGCCTCCTGCTGCTGCCGCACCGCTGGAGCACGATTTCTGTTCTCATCCTGAAGCAAAGTTCTTAACCTGAAGCGCTATTTCTGGGTTAGCGGAGTCTATAACCTGAAGCATATGTAACCCGAGGTACCACTGTAATTTAAACCTGTAAGAACAAAACTGCATTGAGCCAAATAGCTGGATGAGCCAAAGCTAAAACTACAAATACATATTCCTTTCTGCCTTTCAAAGGTAAAATGGGAGGACTGGGGGGAAGCTTAGTCCATTGAGGGAAAATACCCTGGTTTTCTTTGCCTGCTCTTAAATTTCTGGACGATGGTACTCAAAGCAGAGCCTGATCTGAGCACCACAGCTTGCATTGCGAACAATGTAAGAAGCTGTGCTCTCTATGTTAATTTGGGATCAGGTTGTGAAAGGTTCTAAACGCATGCAATACTTACACAGGCAAATATCCTGTGTCCTGTATATTGTTTGTTTTGGGACCAAAACCTCACTGCAATTCTCTTCAGCTTTTGTTACCTATGTTCTTTAACATCCTTTGTCATCTCAGTCAGGTGCCAGTATTCTAAAGACAAGTATTTTCATTCAGAAAAGGAATACTTGCAACATTCCCTTTCTTTCCCATATTCTGTCTAGCTGCTTCACTTGGGTTTCCAGTTGAGCAATTTTGCTTTGGTAGGCAGGCTACAAATAATAATTTTATTATTTATACCCTGTGTATCTGGCTGGGTTTCCTCAGCCACTCTGGGTGGCTTACAGCATATATGGTAAAACATCAAACATTAAAAATTTCCCAATGCAGGGCTGCGGTCAGATGTTTTCTAAAATTAGGTAGTTCTTTATCTCGACATCTGAAGGGTGTTTCACAGGCAGGGCACCACTACTGAGAGAAGGCCCTCTGCAGATTAATGGTAGATTAATCACAAAGTGTAGTTCGCATGTTAAGGTATTACAATTGTAGGGTTGGTCTAAGGAGCCACAAATTAATGGAGCTTGGGAATGGTTAAACAAAGGTTTAGAAATTACATGCATGAAACGATAAACTTACTAAGAATCTATAATCTGTGACTTCACACCTCCATAGTGGGCCGAATGGCTATAGCATATGCTGGAGTCACTAATGTGTGCTGCTGTACACAGGGAAATTGCGCCACCACTTTTAAGTGTACACCCTGGTGACTGCTACAGTGTAGAACAGCAGGTGAAGTTTAGCATATTGGTGGGAGTCCACATATTTGGTGTCATTGATGATGGCTATGGCAAGTGTGGGGATGAGGAAGCTTTGTCAAGTTTTGTGGCGTAAACACTCCACTACTAAGTGGCATGTATTGTAGAAAATGGGAATAAGGATGTGATCCTGTACATGCTTGCTTAATAAAGTGGGTGATGCTTGGGGGTTGGCTCCTGTTAACAGTATACACTGAATCTTCTCAGTAGTTAAACAAATGAGTCATTTGCTCATTTTCCGTCACCACTTCCTTTGAATACCTTTGAGCTGTCATTAATGGTGAAGCAAAACTGCTTCCAAAGAAAAGGTTGCTTTTCACTTCCCCATCTTCTGTGTAAGGTTTTCCAAATCTTGCCCCTCCAGGACTAGTAATCCAGACCTTACGAGACCACACTTGGCGGCTTACCCCTGTGCTGTCGCTTCTGAATTGGATGAGAACCTACAAGCAGCAACCTTGACCATGACCTGTGATTAGAATCTTGAATTTATTAAAATAATTTAGGAGTAGAGTGCCCTCACTCATTCCTCACCACATCCTTAAAAAAATTAGATGGCAGCAAGAATGTAAACCTGTGGCAGTTGTGAAGCTGTTATGCCTAAAAGGCTAGGAATGTTATGTGGTGATCAAGGTAGAAATCGCTTTGTTGTTGTTGTTTAGTCGTTTAGTCGTGTCCGACTCTTCGTGACCCCATGGACCAGAGCTAGAAATCGCTAGAAGCTCCCAATTTATAACAGGAACAGTGAAGTGAACCTCTTTGATCATTCTGTGACAGCCAGCAGGTGGCACTGTTGATTTTTACCAAAACAGATTGGATGGAAATGCAAGTTTCTGTGCCAAAAGCCAAAGTGGAGAATAACCTTGAGGCCTCTGTTCTAGTTAAAAGGTAAAGGAACCCCCTAGTCGTGGCCAACTCTGGGGTTGCGGCGCTCATCTCGCTTTATCGGCTGAGGGAGCTAGTGTACAGCTTCCGGGTCATGTGGCCAGCATGACTAAGCTGCTTCTGGCGAACCAGAGCAGTGCATGGAAACGACGTTTACCTTCCCGCCAGAGCAGTACCTATTTACTGGCACTTTGACATGCTTTCGGGAGCTCACCCCGTCACAGGGATTCAAACCACTGACCTTCTGATCAGCAAGTCCTAGGCTCTGTGGTTTAACCCACAGCGCCTCCCGCGTCCCGTGTTCTAGGTAGCCCATTCTAATTTAAAGGAAAGGGCAACCACTAGAGCTGAGTATTTAGTGCACTGTTAGTAATGAAGGCAAATAGCTGTTCAAAATGATTACACCAGTTTCACAAGGTGAAGTGTTCAACCTGGAATTTGAGGAACAGTCATAACTCCTGGCTCTTCCAAATGCTGAAATGTATCTGATTGGGCAGGGGAAGTTATCATTTCTATCAACAGCTATAACTTAGTGACCCTTCTAAGAATAACTGACAACAGGAAAGTCCCGATGACTAATTGGAAGAGCTTCAGTACTATTTTTTATGAGTTCTGTTAATAATGAAGTGGGAAACGTTGTGGCATTGTCTATATATTTAGAATTAAAAGGGCAGAAAGAACACAGTTCTTAGGAAATTATGCCTCTACCTGGTTACTCCCATCCCCAATATATTTATCACACTCCTTATCTTATTCCTACAGTAACAACTTTATTTGCTTGCTTCCAACCATATGTAATTACATGCCATTTTATATTCATTCTGGCCTAGTAACTCTTCATGCAATGCATGAAAAGGTCTCTCATAACCTTTCTTGCTGAGGAAGGAAATGTAACTTGGGAACATGTGTAAGCAAAATACCCTGTGTGCATAATTTTTCATTTAAGAAGGCATATGGAACAAAAAACGTGACAGAACAAAAATGTAACAAAGCTGTGGCAACTGCAGCTTTCCACGTTTCATAGATGCTGCTATAGGTCTCACACGTCTGGAATGGGTAAGGGATGCTCTTTTATCTGAATGACTTGGGTGGCTGCCTGTGCAGAAATGAGAAGAGTGGCAATGAGTAATGGGTAGAAAAGGAGGAGGTGCTAATTGGGAGAGGGAAGAAGGAAACGGTATTATCACTACAGTGGTGCCTCGCAAGACGAAAAGAATCTGTTCTGTGATTCTCTTCGTCTAGCGGTATTTTCGTCTTGTGAAGCAAGCCCATTGACGGATTAGTGGATTAGCGCTATTAGCGGCTTATCTGCTGATCAGATCAGCTGATAAGCAGCTTAGAAAAAGGGGAGGAAGGGGAAAAAACCAACAGGAACTCGCAAGACATTTTCGTCTTGCAAAGCAAGCCCATAGGAAATTCGTTTTGCGAAGCACCTCCAAAGTGGAAAACTCTTTCGTCTAGCGAGTTTTCCGTCTTGCGAGGCATTCGTCTTGCAGGGCACCACTAGTCTCATCCTAGTTTCCCACACTCTGCTAGCCACATGGGGGGGGGGGAATCTAAAATAGGACAGTATTTATCCACCCATTAGGAGGGGCTGCGCATGAACAAAACTGGATGGCATCTCTTTAAATGCTTGTTCCCAATCCTATGTTTGCCTGGATGAAGAAAACATTGGAAGATTTACACCTTCATAACAAAAGTATTTTTCCACCCACCCGTCCAGATGGGGGAGGAACTTGAAAAGTCCCTGGGATATGGAAAAAGTTACACCATCTCCTTGCAGACTGCCCTCTGGGTTGTTGTTTTTCTGCCTCAACATCTTGTTTTTCAGCCATGGGAAAAAAACTAATGACTTAACCTGGCGTTCTTGAATAAGTCTAGATTCCTGGAGAGTCCCTCTTATTAATGGGAATAGCAATAATTCACACACAGAAAAGCATCCCTCTATTCCTCCCTTTCCTTTAGAAGAAAATGTCCAAGGTGGCTAAGAATATGAACATACAATAAATAAAGCATTATCACGAGTCCATTTAATTTCAGTGCACACAGGTGGTGTAGTGACGATAAAGTTTTATTTTTATTATACATGTTTTCATTTATTTATTAAAAAGCAATAGACTCACAGGAGGGGGGCGCAATGAGCACAGCTGGCGAAAACAAAAACCACTGGATTTGCTAACCGTATCTGAAGAAGTGTGCATGCACACGAAAGCTCATACCAAGAACTAACTTAGTTGGTCTTTAAGGTGCTACTGGAAGGATTTTTTTATTTTGACTATGGCAGACCAACACGGCTACCTATCTGTAACGTGCAGTCAACAGTTAGCCCCTCGGAAATGCGCTTTAGATCCCGTTTAAAGCTGCACTCCTAAACACAGAGTTACTAGAGAGCAGGCACTTGGGGGAGCGGGCCTTTCTCCAGAGTAAATGTGCAGGGGGTCGCGATCCGCTCCTTCTGGTAAGGCTAAGCTAGGCAGACGCAACACACACACCGGTCCCTGTCCTTGTAGATTTGCCACCTTTTCTCCGGCCTTAGTTTCTGTGTCTGCACGAAAATAAAAACCCAAGCAACCGGGAATAATAATAATAATAATATTATAATAATAATTTATTATTTACACCCCGCCCATCTGGCTGAGTTTCCCCAGTCACTCTGGGCGGCTCCCAATCAAATGTTAAAAACAGTACAGCATTTTAAATATAAAAAACTTCCCTAAACAGTCCTTTCCTCTGCTTGGGAGGCACGCATCTGGCCCGATTTTCCCCTGCCGCGCCACAGCTTCTAAAGAGGCTTTTCTCCCGCACCCCAAGGCCGGCGCGGAAAGGGAAGAGCGCAAACGCCGCCGGCGCTTCGGGGCGTGACAAGGCCGCGTCTCGGCCTCCGAAGCGGAACAAAGATGGCGGCCGGCGTTCGCGCGCCCATAATGCTCCGCGGGAGGCCCAGGCGGCCGGGCGGTTCTTCCGGACTCGGGGCGGCGGCGGCGGCGGCCTCAGCTGGGCATCGCTGAGAGAGAAGAAAGAGGGCGAGAGGAGCGAAACTTATGTGAGAGAAAGAGGGAACGGAAGGGCTTGTCCGTCGGTTCCCTTCTGCTAGAGGAGGAGGAGGAGAGCCATGAGGCGCCGGGCGCCGCCGAGCTCCTTCCCGCTCCCCGCCCTGCTCCTTCTCCTGTTGGTCTTCGGGGCTCCCGAGTTGGGGGCGCTGAGGCACCCGGCCGCCCCTTCCCCTCGGCCCGCCCCACAGCACCGGGGCAGGCACCGGCCGCCGCGATACGGTGAGTTATTTGAGAGAGAGAGGCGGACTTCCATAGACCCTTCTTCCCCCCCCCAGGCACTTTCAGGGTGCGGGGGGGGACTTGGGGGGGCGCCGCCAGCCAGACCTGCTCCCCTCCCCCTCCCCCTTATCTCTCTTCAGGTTAATAGAAAATTTAAAATGAAGAATATGGGATATGCTGTGTTTGACGGGGGTTGTGCTGGGAGAGTCTCAGGCTGCGCTTCGTGGCTGCTCCGAAAGCTGTGCGCTGGAGAAGGAAAGCCCAGCATCCGAGGTGTCTTTGGTGGGGCTTTGGGGAGGGCAGGTCGCATACTTCTGAACATGCCTACTCGGAAGTAAGCCCCAGTTCGTTCAGTGGGGACTTGCTCCCAGGTTTGGCGTGCCTAAGGTTTGCAGCCTGAGTCTTTTTTTCTCCCCACTCCCCCCACGCCCCTTTGCTGAATTCATATAGTGGGTGTAGTGACTGGGTTTTGGAAACTCTGCAAACTGAGAAGCTGCTCAGTTCTTTCGGTTTGGTGGGGAGGGGAAAAACCCCAGCCAGTCTAAAAGCTGATTGCACTAGAGTAGGGTTTCCCAAACGTGGGTCTCCAGCTGTTTTGGGGACTCCCATCATCCCTAGCTAGCAGGACCCAGCGGTCAGGGGATCAGTGGCGTAGCGTGGGTTGTCAGCACTCGGGGCAAGGCAAGTAATTTGTGCCCCCTAACCCGTGGATTTGCGCCCCCTAACCCTAATCCCCAGATGTTGCGCCCGGTGCGGCCGGCCCCCCCCTGCACCCCCCACGCTACGCTACGCCACTGCAGGGATGATGATGATGATGATGGGAATTGCAGTTCCGAAACAGCTGGGGACCCAAGTTTGGGAAACCCTGCTCTAAGAGAGCAGGGCTGGGGAAGCAAGTTGCTGCCTGGATGCAAGTTGGACTGCCAGTTTCCATCAAAACCCCCCCCCCCCAGAGCCAGCGTGACCAATGGCTAGGGGCAGTGGGAGTGGTAGTCCAACCATGTCTCTCTAGGGCACATGTTCTTCTTCCCTGTTCTAGGAGCATGGAAGAAAAGATACACAGTGCTGATGTTGCATGAATGTTAATTAACTGTAGTGTTAAGCCTGTGAGGAAGTTGCTGGTTTGCCTCAGTGCTTTGTGGGAGGAAAAGGTTATTGTACAGAGGAAGGGGCTGCTCAGAAAGTGTTGTTGTATTTGACTACTATTACTAAGTCAAGAACTGTGGCTGCATATAGTACTGCTAAGCTCTCATTGTTATATCTGTACAGTATTGGATTTGGTCATACAGGTCCTGGAATGGGTGGTGGGCAGAATAAAGGCCCTTAAGCTTGAAACTGAATTCTTACAAGACCGAGCTCTTGTTGGAGGGGTGGCTGTGTATGGGAACTGAGCAGATTGCCTGTTCTGGATGGGGTTACACGCCCCCTGAAGGTTCCGCCACATGTGTCACTGGAGGTCCAAGTGGCCGCAGTGGTGCTACATGCTCTCTACTGGCTTTGGCTGATATTCCAGCTATGATAGTTCTTCATCCAGGATAACCTCACTATTGGTAACTTTAATAAAGTGCTCTAATTGGGGCTTTTATTGAGGTTGTTCTGGTAGTTGTAACTGGAACGGCGTGTAGTTACTGGCTAGATCAGCCAGCTGTGAGGATGTTACCCCTATTGCTTAAAGCAGGGACATCCAACTCCCAATAGACTGCAATCTACTCACAGTATAAAAAAACTGGCAGTGATCTACCCATTGTCGTTGGTTGGAACACAGTTGTGGAGCTTTTTTTAGGAAGCCAAAGTTGTGGAGCTTTTTTGGGAAAGCCAGAGTTGTGGAGCTTTCATTTTTTGGGTGTGTGTGTGTGTGAAGGAGATCACTGAGGGGCCAAAGATCTACCAGGAATACCCCATGATCTACCTGTTGGACACGCCTGGCTTAAAGCATTACACTGGCTTCCAATTTGCTCCAGGGTCAGTTGAAGCTGATGTTACTGTCATATAAAGCCCTGAACAACCTGGGACTGGGTTACCTAAGAGCATGCCTTTTCCTGTATAGGCCTGCCCGTTCTATGAGATCACTAGAGCAGGCTTTCCTGGTTGTCCTGCAGCCTGCATAACTTATCAAATGACAACCAGAGGAAGGGCTTCCTCTGCAGTGGTGTACAACCTTTGGGATCATTTCCCACTAGGTTTCAGGCAAGGTCCAGCCCTGCATGTAAAATTGGCATGTCTTGTTTTTATGGAAAACAGTGTAAACCATCCTAGAATTTTCAGTGAATAAATAATCACACTTTCATACACTGTAGAATTTCTTGTTGATAAATGGCAGTTGATGTTTTAAATAATGTACAATTCAGAATCATCACTTGCATTTGTATCCCACATAGCAGATGGTGAGTGAATTGTGTGTAGAAATTGGGGCCTGTAATGAGTTGATTATTTATAACCTATGAGAAATTCAGGGATGTTGTAATAATCCTCTTCCCAAATGAATGAATGGATGAGTAATAGAGGCTACAACTGGTACTGTTCATGAAAGGTTGCTATGTATCTTTGCCTCTAACAGGAGTGCTCTTATTTGAACTTCCAGCATTCTCCTTCTCCAGAATGTTATCTTTTGTAAGGAGAAGAATGAATTGTTAGGAGCAGGGGAAGGAGAATTTCCTTTGACTGGCAACTGGCTCCAGTGTGTGGTGACTTCCTAGCTCTAGGGTGATGATGTGGTAGCTGAGGGGTGGGGAGAGGGGGCAGTAGAAAGGGGGATAGTAAGGATTTGGGGTGGGGAGTGAGGGCAGCAGAAGTGGGGGGGGGAGGTGAACACAAAACAAAATGGATCAGTGAGGCTGAGGAAATAAGCAGACCAATCTGCTTTGAAAGATGGAAAAGAAAAATAGGAATCTACCCCCTAATAGCTATTTCTGAACCCCTGGTGATTGTCAGGGAGGCTAGAGGCTGCCAAGCCAAGGGGATCCCCAGCTAGGCAGGGGATTCAGGGAGCTCTGGAAGGAAAACTAGGTGCAGATTTCTGTATGGTTGCCAAGCAGGCAAGGTGCTAAAGATACTCTGCCCCAGGTATGTATGTGGCATGCAAATGCTCACTTCTGTCTCTAGCTTCCATCTCCGCTCTCCGCTTGGCTCCTGTTTCCTTTCTTGTCATTCTCCTCTTTATTCTGTTGCTGCTTCCTTTCCTGTGCTTTCATTTCTTCCGTGTTCCTATTATATTATAACTATAACTATTATATTAAATATAGCACAGGATTTTTACATTTGTTGCATTTACAAAGAAGTTTGGAGATGCTACTGTATCAAAGCTGCATGCTGTTTGAAAGTGATGCAAAGCAGAATAAATCTGAACAATGTTGCAGAAAGAAGCCTATGCATATTCCGAGTTGTTCTTCCTTGCTTGCTTCTCCCCCACCTCTCACTGTCCTTTCCATTTCAGCTTTCCCTTCTTCACCACTCCTGCCTCTTGTTGCTGCTTCCTCCTCCTCCCTGCACTCAAAATCAAGAGCCAGGATGCTCATTTGGCTATAACAGTCAAAATGTGGCTCATACTGCATTTGCTCCCTGCTCTTTCACTCCAGCACAAGTAGAACAGCTTTTTGGGTTGTTTTTCTTTTACTCCTCCCCTTTTCTTAAATATGTTTTGTACTTATCTGTATACCTTGGGAGTTCACTCTACTCTCTTGTTACCTTGCTTGTATGTGTGTGTGTGTGGTGTCATTTGGGCTGTATAACAATGACACTCTTTTCTTTCCCTGAAGATTGGAAGTACGACTCTTTTCCTGTGGTAAGAGGCAAGTGGTGGCCATGTGATAAACAGCTGCCCCTTTGCACCTAAGAGCTTCAATTTTGTATCTGCATGTGGGGAGTGGGGTGACACTGGATTGCAGCCTACAAAAAAATGCTCATTCCATTTTCGGGGCAGGGAAAGGAAGTTGCAGTCAATTTTTCTCTTTATTGTCAGTACTGTCTTTACACTTGTAGTTCCTAATTTCGCATGCAGCAATACACTGAAGCAATGTTGAAGTGCCACTAGCTCTGTGGAAGAGCATGTAACTTTGCATGCAGAAGTTCTCAGTTTGATACTGGTGGCGCTGTTTAGAACAGGCTTCCTCAAACTCAGCCCTCCAGATATTTTGAAACTACTGTTCCCATCATCCCTGACCACTGCTCCTGCTAGCTAGGGATCATGGGAGTTGTAGGCCAAAAACATCTGGAGGGCCTAGTTTGAGGAAGCCTAGTCTAGTTTAGAAGAACATTGTCTCACAAGGCAGGGAAAGACTGACAAAGACTTGGGAGAGCTGCTGACAAACAATGCTGGGTTAAGTGGAAAAATACCTGATTTGGCGTAAAGCAGCCACATATATTCATAGAACGATATCTTTTTAGTGCTCTTGAGTGTATTCTCATTTTGTGGGAAGGGATGGACAGGCAGTTGTAGGAGCAAATCCTGGTAGCTGATTACTTAAAAAAAATTCTCTGGAATGGGGTGTGGAGTGTCTGGTTTCATTTCCTGGTTTTGCCATAACTTCCAGTATAACAACTTGCGTTATGTGTACATCATGCTTCTTGGGCATGTGGTTTCCACACAACTCTCTTGAGAATAAAATCATTGACTTCTAAAGCACCTATTTCTGGGCTTGCTTGGAATAAAAAGACCTGGGGAAAATATTCTTCACAAGAAAAACAGGCACTATTGCGTGAATGCAAGGGCATTCTCTAAATTATCTTTACCCTGGCCTTTGACAGTTAAAGTATTTTGTTTTGTTGGACCTACCTCTCTCGCTTGATTTATACTGCTCTGCTCCATTTGGAATGGTGTGGCTTGATTTATGGCTTCCCCTGTTTTTAGATTTGTGTATTGTTGTAATCAACTCTGAGACTTTAAGTAGGAGGGTGGGTAATAAATCTTAAATAAATAAAATAATGAGTGTTCAGACTATTTAGAGCTGAGCTATGCAATCTGCAAAACTCAGGTGCTGCTGCTTGACGGGACCACTTTTGACTGGCCTCGGTCCAGTATACCTGAAGGAGCATCTCCACCTCCATCGTTCTGCCCGGACACTGAGGTCCAGCACCGAGGGCCTTCTGGCGGTTCCCTCACTGCGAGAAGCCAAGTTTACAGGGAACCAGGCAGAGGGCCTTCTCGGTAGTGGCGCCCTCCCTGTGGAACGCCCTCCCACCAGATGTCAAAGAGAACAACAACTACCAGACTATTAGAAGACATCTGAAGGCAGCCCTGTTTAGGGAAGCTTTTAATGTTTGATGTATCACAGTATTTTAATATTCTTTTGGAAGCTGCCCAGAGTGACTGGGGAAACCCAGCCAGATGGGCGGGGTATAAATAATAAATTATTATTATTATTATGACTGGAGGTTGTAAATGGCTGATTTGAATGCTCTCAGTGTTAGCATGTTGGCCATAGGCTTTAGCATGACCTTCTTCCTGGGAGTGAAGTTTTGGACATTATTTTGTATAATCTAAACATTTAAATATGTTAAATGATATGAAGAAATGCTAACACAGAGGTCAATGTGTGTGTCAATAAAAGCATTCAATATGCTACTGCTAAATGTATACCCCTCTCCTTTTGTCCAGTTTTTGAATTCTAAAAATAACTGCTTCCCTTGAAAATAATATTAAAATGTTATGCTTGCAGTAATAAATCAGCAGTTGTTATACCTGAAATGGACAGAAAATAAATGGAAACAAATTGATTTTAAATGTCACATTTTTAATTTATTTACGTAATGTGTTTGTTTGCCTTACGTATTAGTGGTTTAAACAAGCAAACATTTATAAAAGCCATTTGCAATTACTTTTGTAAATGCCAACTGTTATGGAAAGGTTAGAAATTGTTAGATTTTTCAGTTGAACTGATCTAAATACTGCTGCTCTTCGGAACAGATGTAAATAAGTCATTAACGTGTCTCAGTGTAGGTTATGATTAATGACAAGTAGTTTCTTGATCAGGTTTTCAGTCTTGGGCATATTATTGGTCTTGGGATATTATAGACATGTGGAAGATGGATTTTGAAAGTGTGCACTACTTTAACTTGGGGTGGTTGCCTGGACTTAGATTCTTGACATAGATCAGCCTTTCTGGAGACTTCTAGATCCTAACTAGATGCTATCTACCTTAGATACAAAGACGTGTGGTTGTGAGGGCTGATGATGGCTCTAAACTTGCCTTTTGTAGTACTTATGTACACTAAATGGAATAATGTGTAAATGGAATAACTCTGATGTTAATATTTGCCACTTAAATACAGAGATTGATGGCCAGTTAAGCAGTGGCAGGCTTAGTAACACATTTGGCAAAGGATGATGAATGATGTGGATGGCCAAAGTGGAATCTTTGAACGTGTAATTTGCATAAATACCTTTGGGGTTTAACAGAAGTTGAACATTTCTGCTAATAGGCTGATTCTAAGTTTCTTGCATATTTTTAACCCTCACAATGAAAATATCTATCCACAATGAACACCAGCAAAGTGTCAAGCGTTAGGTTTTATTCTTGTTTATGATCAATTTGTTAGTACGGTAGGTTATATTCTTGCTTTGTGAAAAATGGAGAAGAAAGTGGGTTAGATGGCATAGACTAGAGAGAGATGAATTAGTACATCTTTATTGGTAAAAGCTATGCATTAGAATGTGTTTCCTCAGCTCTTTGTGGAACTATCTATCTATCTGCATTTTTTTCAGTGGATGTATTTTGTTTTATTTCTATGCTACAGTATAGTAATCCACACTCACCAGGATTTTTCTTGCCTATAGAATCAATTTGAATCTAATTAGAAACCTCTGGTTATATTTCTGAGTCACTGATTCAGACTAATGCTTTATCCAGGGGAACTTGATGACTGGAATGATGAAATGGTTCACTATTTAAGTAGTGGGAAAGGGGAATCCAAAAAATAACAAATTTTATGATTGGACATAATGGGCATAATTATGGAAACCATAGTTTTCCTGCTATATGAACAAGCCATAGCAAATCTCAGGCTCAGGTTACATATTTCCACTTCCTCTTCCCCTCTCCTCTCTTATGGCTGCAAGGAGGTGCTTGTAAACCTCTACTTTGTTTTTCAACAAACCACAGTTCCCCACTGCATCTTAACTTGAGAAGCTGTGCATTGCTTAAGCTTTAGGTAGTGAACCAGGATCAGAAGCCACAATTTGATCATTGTTGCTTCTCATGAAATAGAGTGAAAATCCCTCAAGTTTAGCTCCTCAAATATAATGGAGAGCTGTGGTTCATTTAAAATTGGAAGCTAAAGTTCTGAGCGCCTACTTCATGTGTGCAAAAGCAGTAGAGCGACAGTGGAGTGTGTGAGCTTGAGGCATGCCATGGCTGATTGATGTGGTGGGAATTCTTGTCTTTTTATTACATCTAACAAGGACATTTTTCTAGCTGTTCTCTTGTTAAGCCTTCTATTTCTTCCCCACAGAGAATCTGGAATCTGTTCTCTCAGACTATGATATTCTTTCGGTGTCAAACATCCAACAGCACTCAGTAAGAAAAAGAGACCTGCAACCAGAATCCCATATAGAGAAACTCATAAGTTTTTCAGCATTGCATAGGTGAGGCATCTTTAGTGAGAAGTTTGACTTAATATTATCTTACTGATTCCCTTTAAATTGTTGATTTCTGTGTTTTTCTCTCTTTTTACGCATGCTTTTTTCTAAGTTCTGCTTTAATTTCAGTAATTGGCTTTTGTTTGCATTGTTGGGAGGCCTATAGATCAACAAATTTATTCAGATTATCATTAAAATTCTGTAGTGTACAGTTGCCCCAAGAAAGGTGTCCGTTCCCGTATTATTGAATGTTTACAAATTCTTATGCATTTGACTTTTTTGAGAAAGTAGAATAGCTATACACAGGAACAACTGTGGTAATTTGGGTTTCTCAACACCAAATCTTCAAAGAGGAAGAAAGAACTAAGAGTGTGCAATCATTACAATCAGCAGCTACTGCTCTCTTTTATAAATCTACTCTCCACTTCAGCACATACAATGTATTTAAGCAAAATTGTTCAGTTTGTATTATTGTATGAATTTTAGAGCATTAAGCACTCCCCTTGAACACACACAGTAGGTAGAATCGACACACATTAAAAAAACCTTCTTTTTAAAAAAAGTGTTTTTAAAACTACATTGAATTTTCCATAAGGCTCACCATCACTATCTAGTGTCACATTGTATATTGTACTTAAAACACACTTAAAACCTATTAATTGCAGCTGTATGGCTGAGTCCAAAGACTCAAGGTGTCTCTGAGCTAGGAAAGGGGACAAGGGTTGGGCCTCACAGCTGTGCAGAGCCTCAGGGACTCAAAGCACCTCTCAAGCTCAACTTGATACCAAATGTAATATCCTAGTGAATTTGGATCCATTAAATGTATTTGAACACCAAATGCAATATCTCAATGTGTTCGGATACATTAAAAATATATAGCTGATATAAATCTCAAAATTAAATGGAAGCAAATTCTTTTACAGGCATTTTAAATTATACTTAACTTCAACTGCGGACCATTTCCCCAAAAACTTTCAAGCACTTATAGTGAATGGCCAAGGCAAGGAAACCGAATATCAAGTACAGTGGCAGGAATTTTTCACAGGACATGTTGTAGGTGAGTATAATAAGTTGTTTTCGGCGGGAGGGGGAAAGTATTACTGGATTTTTGTATTGTCATAAAGAAGTGTTTTGTCATAAAGAAGTCATCTCGAACTGGCATTCTATATTATCATGAGAACTTCAGACATTGTTACTGGTTTAATCAGACCATTTACAAATGGTGTCACGTAGAAGTAAATGAGTTTATACCTATTTAAAATAATCCTTTGGGGGCTAGTTGGCAGATGATCTGTGTGAATCAGAACCTCAGAAGTTTAAATAATAATTCTTGAAAAATTGATCTGAAATGCTATCGTCTCTAGTATATATTTGTGCATGCACTGTTTTTCTTAAGGACAAAAAGATGTTGGAAGTCATTTGATTCATGGAATGAGATGTGAAGTGATATGCTTGTGACTAGGAGGAAGTGGTTGTTAAATGTTACAGCTGATGCTCTGGGTTCGTACCCAAGTTTTCTTTCCTCCTCTCTCTTTTCCTCAGGTCAGAGCAACTCCAAAGTTACAGCACACATAGGTGAAGACGACTTCACAGTGAGGATCAACACTGATGAAGAAGAATATAATGTTGAGGTACATCTCTCTATTGGAATCTAGATGCAGACAATATGAACTTTCAGTCAGGTTGCTTCCCGTTGTTTAATATTTCTAGGGATGGAATTGCTGTTTGTTTTAACCCTGTGTCAAATGTTTCTGCCAAATGTCTGTGGACTGATAGAAACAGCCATATTGACTGGGATGCTCATGTGAAATACTACATACGCAGGCAAAACTTACATTTGGTTTATGTACTGACTGTGCCGTTCCTTGAGGCTGGTGGACTGAGGCCTTTTGGTCAACTAATCTATTTAGTCTGCAGTCCTATATACACATATATATCTGGGGATAAGTCCCATTGAACTCAGGGGAGCTTCCTTCTAAGAAGACATGTATAGGATCACACTGTGAAAGACATACTTAGACATCTGTTTCTCTACCTGTAGCCCTTGTGGAGGTTTCTCAATAATACACAAGATGAAAGACTTTTGGTCTACAGATCAGAAGACATCAAGGATTTCTCACGATTGCAGTCCCCAAAAGTATGTGGCTATGTTAAAATGGAAGAGGAGGAGGAGCTTTTGGGTGGAGGGCTGAAGGAGAGTAAATTAAATAAAGGTGAGTGTTAAACTGCTTGCAATAATCTTTCCCAATCGAACTAGAATTTTTCACTGTACATTAATGTATGTAGTGAAGTGAGTCTTATGGACACCGAAGAGACAGAATGCATACTTCCTAGCACACTGAGACTTATATGTAATTTTTATTTAAGACAGGCATAAAAACGATTAGGGTCAAAGATTTATACGATCTGAAGAGAAACCAGAATATTCTGACTCTTTGATGTGGAGAGAGAGCTTTTTCCTTACACTTAAGCAAAGCAATTATTTCCGTATAAAAATAATAATAAATAATGAGAATAATAATAAATGGACTTGCTGCCTTTGGCTTTCTTTATGATACAGTAAGAGAGAGATTTAAAAATTAGTACTTCTTTAAAAATATACTGGTGTGTATTAAGAACTGAGAGCTCTTTTCCAGGCTATGGTGTTATGTGATTGCTTTTTAAAAATACACCAGTCCTTTAGTTTGTAAAAAGAAATAAAAATAATGTTGAACAATGTACCGGATTCAGCAAATAAAATCATTTCCTGAAAGCATAAGTTAAGGAGATCTTTCTCCTATTAAAATTTATTTAGTAATGTTATATGGTACATTGAAATTATCAAGGAAGTTGTTTTAATACAGTCATTTAGTTTCGCTAAAAAATAAAAATAAACATTCAGAGGTATGTATAAGTGAAATTTATCCTCTTACATTTGGATATTTTCAACGTGTTAAAAAAATGTAAATAATCTCAAAGGCACAGTATGTCTCCTGAAAATCCTAACAGGGCCCTAGGTTCCACAGAAGTGCTTTGCGATGTTGCCCTATATTTGATTTACGTGTTTCCTTGTTTTCTACAACACTGAACCTAAATAATTACTTTGTATACGGCGCAGGTTTTAAAGATAATCTGTTAATGTAATACAGTGGTACCTCGGGTTACATACGCTTCAGGTTACAGACTCCGCTAACCCAGAAATAGTGCTTCAGGTTAAGAACTTTGCTTCAGGATGAGAACAGAAATCACTTGGTGGTGGCGCGGCGGCAGCAGCAGGAGGCCCCATTAACTAAAGTGGTGCTTCAGGTTAAGAACAGTTTCAGGTTAAGTACGGACTTCCAGAATGAATTACAGTAAGTACTTAACCCGAGGCACCACTGTACTCAGTTCAACATAAACAGGTCTTAAATGGTGACAGCAACTTGGTATCTCTTTAATTGTCACAATAGCAGATGTCCCTCGAAGAAAAAGAGCTACCCCAGACCCCTTGAAGAACACCTGCAGGATATTGGTGGTGGCAGATTATCGCTTCTTTAAGAACATGGGCCGTGGGGAGGAAAGTACTACAATTAACTATTTGGTAAGCGTTATTGTCTGCTCTTGATTCCTTGATGAAATATGTCTAAAAAAACCTCTGTTGTAGTTAGAAAGCTAATAGAATGTCACTGTTAGACATAAGAAGAGTATGTTTAAGTATTATTTTACGGATATGGGTGTGTTTGTGTAAAGCCTGATTTGGGGTAGAGTGCAATAATTTCATTTCACTTTTAATTTGTACACTGCCTTTCTATATTACTATGCACAAGGCGGTTTGCAGCAACAAAATATGCAACAAGGAACACACACCATATAATAATCTGATCCAATACAAAAAGTCACAATGAAGCATAACTTTAAAATGGAACAACTTAGTGGTACCTCGGGTTACAGACGCTTCAGGTTACAGACTCCGCTAACCCAGAAATAGTACCTCGGGTTAAGAACTTTGCTTCAGGATGAGAACAGAAATCACTTGGTGGTGGCACGGCAGCAGAGGGAGGCCCCATTAGCTAAAGTGGTACCTCAGGTTAAGAACAGTTTCAGGTTAAGAACAGACCTCCAGAACAAAGTTAATAACCTGAGGCACCACTGTATATGGAATAAAAGTAATAATCAATAATCAATAATAAAATATCAATAATATTAGAATAGTACATAATAAAATTAAACTCTCAAAACATCAGCAAATAATAATTAAATTGAAAATCGCTCTTAATAATTGCAATAAATCACTACTAAACTATGACCAATAGAAATAACTGCAAGTCACAATGCATAAAACAGGCTCTCTTACGCTTAGAGTTTGTGTATCTTGTTACTTGGGGATACTGTTGATCCAATTTGATTTGCTGTTTCCTCCCACTGTCTTGTATAGTGTGTTTTACCCTGAAGGGCTCTCCAAATGCTGAACAGCAGTTTAAAATATAACAATGTGTATTCTGAAAGGAAGAGGTCATGGTGGTTGCACATGTTGCTTAATTTTACCCTCTTCCTCTCTCCCCCCCACCCCCACCCTAAACCAACAACATTGGCAGCATTGCCTACTAAATCAGAGGTGGAGATCCTGGCTTGCTCCAGATATTGTTGGTCTCCGACTCCCATCAGCCCCCGCCAGCATAGCCAATGACCAGGAATGATGGGAATTGTATCAATCTATGTCACAGATTCCCCACCCCTTGTACAGAACTTTGGAAACCTCTTTCAAAGCTCCTTGAAAGCTTCCCTTGGGTTTTTCTTTTCTTTTCAAGTGTTAAAATATGTTTCAGAATCTACTGACAAGAGACTGGACCTGAATAACTTCTCCCTTTTCTGTGCCTAGATTGAATTAATAGACAGAGTGGATGACATCTATCGAAATACATCATGGGATAATGCAGACTTCAAAGATTATGGCATACAGATAGATCAGGTATTTAGAAAATACTCTTCGGATAATGTTCAGATTTGATCACAGTTTATTTGTGTGTGTGTGTGTGTGTGTGTGTGTGTGTATACGCACACCATTGAATGCAATGGACCTTATGAAAACATAGTCAATAGTAGTACAGAAGAGCAGGCTAGAGTGTCATTGATAAAATTCTTCATCAAGAGAAATCCAGTTCTGATGGTACACACGAACGATGTAAATCGCAATTTTTTGCTTGATATGTTTAATTATACAAAGTTGCATCAACTTCTGGTTTACTGGAAATTCTGGGCAGCTTTCCATACACTCCCCCCCCCCCCCCATTTATAGTAAAAATTTTCTGCCTATAACTAGGATGTTCAACTTACAGTAAGTTTAAGGTGCAGTCTGCACTGATTCCATTTAACAGCATGCTTATTAGGTGCACAGCGTAAGCAGAATTCTGACCTAATTTTCTGAATCATCTGAGTTATAAGGAGAAAGCAGTGTGTGTATCAAAAAAATTGCTTACTGAGGCATCTGAACTAAATTACTTAAATTATTTATATATCTTTTGAATCTAGATTATTGTTCACAATGAGTCAAAAGCTGTACGTGCCGGGGAAAGACACTACAACATGGCAAAAAGTCCTCTAGATGACCGTGAGGATGCTTGGGATGTGAAGGAGCTGCTGGAGGTAGGCTGCATGTGTTCTATGATGGATACAATGGAAGCACCCCACTTATTAGAAAGGCTTGTCTTTCTAATAAACTGAATGCTTACTACAAGTAATACCGCATGCTTGCTAAAAGTAATACTGTGTGTTAATTATTTTAATCCAAGAGGCTTATCTAGGAGACTCCAAGTACCCAAGTACTTTATTTCAGGAATTTTTTAAAACTACCTGTTAGTAACTACAATTTAAAAATGATTGAGGGCAAGTCACTGTTTTTAGACAAGGATGATGGACCAGGTGATCGCTATTGAACGATGCTGCAATCTGCAAAGCTTGTTAACCAACAGTGTCTCATTTATGGAGTAAAAATTTTCCCTAAACTGTGTTTGGCACATTTCCCTCTTCACAGCAATTCAGTGCTGATATAGCAGACAAAGCTGCTCACGTGTGCCTTGCGCATCTCTTTACCTACCAAGACTTTGCTCTGGGTACTCTTGGACTGGCTTATGTCGGATCTCAAAGGCCAACCAGCCATGGAGGCATCTGCCCAAAAGGTAATGTTTTTTCCCATTTAACAAGTTTGCTTATTGTTTGTCAAAGTGCCTAGAGATAAGTGTACATCCAGGATATGTACTTTTAAAACGGGTTGGTGGTCTGTAGATTTACTTCTTATCCAGAGGCTGTTCTAGTGAGCAGGAGTTTTGCTCAGCATCCCTATTGCATTTGCAGTATAGCTTCTTCATTCATGGTATCCAAGTTGTGTTAGTGGGACACATCATGGAGGAGGAGGAGTTTGGATTTGATATCCCGCTTTATCATTACCCTAAGGAGTCTCAAAGCGGCTAACAATCTCCTTTCCCTTCCTCCCCCACAACAAACACTCTGTGAGGTGAGTGGGGCTGAGAGACTTCAGAGAAGTGTGACTGGCCCAAGGTCACCCAGCAGCTGCATGTGGAGGAGTGGAGACGCGAACCCAGTTCACCAGATTACGAGTCTACCGCTCTTAACCACTACACCACACTGGCTCTCATGGGTGGGCAAACTAAGGCCCGGGGGCCAGATCTGGCCCAAGTGCCTTCTAAATCTAGCCCGCGTGTTTTTACATGAGTAGAATGTATCCTTTTATTTAAAATGCATTTCTGGATTATCTGTGGGGCCTGCTGGTGTTTTTACATGAGTAGAATGTGTCCTTTTATTTAGAATGTATCTCTGGGTTATTTGTGGGGCATAGGAATTCCTTCCTCCCCCCCCCAAAAAAAAAAATATAGTCCGGCCTCCCACAAAGTTTGAGGGATAGTGGTGTTGGGATACTGTACTGCCAGGGAGATAAAGTCCATCATGGCCCCCAAGCCGTGTCCGGACATCCATCGATCTCCCGTAGACACGCAGTATCAGCAATTAGCGACATGAGCTCCAGAAATAGACTGACACATTCTAGAGCCGATGCACACTCTGTTAGCAGATAATGCACAGCGGACGTCGCACTCAGGAGAGCATTATTTACAAGTTTTATTCAGCGTTGATCAGAACAAAGAAAAACATGACTGCCTGCTTCAGTGTCTCCAGACACAGAGAGAGAAACGAAACAATAGGAAACATAAACATCCTGTGAACAGGAAATGCGCAGACTCTGTGACTCACAAAGCCTGCTCCCTTTTAAGGTGGAACGGAAATATCCTAACAAGTGGACCTGCCCCCTGCTGAAAAAGTTTGCTGACCCCTGGTGTACATCACCAGTCCAACACTATGCGTTACTGATACTGTAAAGAGACAGAGGATGCATTAATGAGGATACAGATTAGGGTTTTTTTCCTGGGGGTCGTGGTGGTAAAGGGTGGTGGAGAAAAACCTCAATTTCCCCAAAACGTCTGTCTTTCAGCTATCTAGCATATCGTAGCCACTGCTTATAAGAATGAAGTTCATGGTATGTGTCCACACACTCCAGTGTGCTTTAATGCACACATGCAGTTCCTCCCCAGTGACTTGGTGGGGTTGTGAGGCTACTAAGACAGGAAGCAATAATTTGCAAAATAGGTGGTTTCAAATGTAGGCCTGCCTCTACTTGTGAACAGTTCACCTTCTGTCCAGTTCTTGCTCTGAATGCCGCCCATGTCATAAGGTCGCCACCAGGGTTAGAGAATATATTCATCTCAGCTGAATCTGATAAGCCACTGAGGACTGCAGATGTTCTCAATTTTAGGCAACAGGCAAGGTTATCAAGGCTGTGTAAATGAATCTTAAATGCTGTAACATGATTTTCTACCTTTTTTTTTTAAAGCTTTTCCTAGTCCGAATGCTGGTGGAAAGAATGTATACCTCAACAGTGGCTTAACCAGCACAAAGAACTATGGCAAAACTATCCTTACAAAGGTATTGGAAGGAGTTGTGGGAAGTGGTTTCTTAACATGCCTTACAATTCCCTTAGTAGCTTCTGAGCTGATGCCCTATTAGATCTATTTTTTATTTGTCCAGTTGGTTATTTTCAGTTAGTTTCAAAGCTTGTTTTCTGTAAGTCCTGCTTGATATTTTTGAGTACCCTAGTTACCTCTGTGAGCAATTCTGTCCCTCTTCGGAAAGCTTTTGACCTTTTGGTGCCATTGTCAATCTGTCTCTTGGCCCTTCTCCAATTGTGCTGTGAGATGAAATTCTCTCTTACACTTCAAAGCAAGCTTTGGGCATCTTTCTTTGAAATGTTTATTTTCTCCATACATGTCCAGTATTAATTCAAAAAGGATTGTTTAATTAGCTCCAATTAGACACATCTTTTTGCTTTTATTAACATGGGTTAGTGAGGAGTTCTGGTGTTACACTGCCGTTTTCAGTTGTGTCATCACTGCCCCCCCCTTCCACTTGAAGACATGATTATGAATCATATTCACCTTTTGCTGCACCAATAAAATTTTAAGAACTTTAACTACCACTAGTGAGCAATCTGGCCGTTTCTGTGTGTTAAAGTAAAATTATCTGGTAGTCTTACATTTATAATACATTTAGAGCGCTACACACTTCATTAGCTTCTCAAAGGCAGCCTATAAAAGACTGTGTGATGTTAGCCCCAGCTACTCTGCGTGGCTCCCAACAGATTAAAAACAGAATAAAGAATCAAACATTAAAAACTTCCCTAAATGAGCATGCTTCTTTTGTGTGTATATTTTTATAAGGAAGCCGATTTGGTTACAACTCACGAGCTGGGACACAACTTTGGGGCAGAGCATGATCCTGATGGCTTGCCAGAATGTGCCCCCACCGAAGATCAGGGAGGAAAATATGTTATGTACCCAATTGCTGTGAGTGGTGATCATGAAAACAATAAGGTATTTTTTAAAATCATCTTTCTTTCTTTTTCTCTCTACGTGTGTGTGTGTGTGTGTGTGTGTGTGTGTGTGTGTGTGTGTATGCATATATTACAAACCTATGTAGGCAACTTGGTTCCCTACATATGGTAGTGTTGAATGGAAAAGGGAAGGAACCTGGAGGTCATTATTTTACTTAATATTTGCATTGTCAAACTATTTTTTAAAAAAATATTTTGTAAGGAAGGACCAGTGTGGCAGAGGATAAGAAAAGGAATGGATAGAGGAAAAGATGTCAAGCTGTAGATCAGGTTGTGGATGGAAGATGAAGGCTAAGACCTAGTATACATGGGAGTTATATGCCAACCAAAGTGTCTTATTCTGCTTTCTGAGTTCTCACCAGATACACTTGTTTCCTTTGAATTTGCAGGCAAGAAGGCTGCCGATGAGAAAGGAATAAAAAAAATTACCAGTTTAATTCCGTACCATATTTTGCACTTGTGCGGCAAAGCTAATAATTATATATAGGTTCGCACAATCCTGAATTAGTAGCTCTCTCACCACTAATTTGTTTCTTCCTCTTCTTATTGACACTTTCAGATGTTTTCAAGCTGCAGTAAAGAATCCATCCTTCGGACTATTGAAGCCAAGGCGCCAGAATGCTTCCAAGAGCGCAACAACAAAGTATGTGGCAACTCCAGAGTGGATGAAGACGAGGAATGTGACCCAGGCCTCTTGCGTCTGCACGTTGATCCTTGCTGCACATCTGAGTGCAAGCTGAAGCCAAATGCCAAATGCAGGTGAAAGATATTTCCTACAAAAGGGGTGGTGGTGGGAAATGTGGGGCTGGCAAGAGAGTTGTTTTTTTTTTTTTCATAGTTGAGGAAACACATGATTATGCTTGTTTACTTTTATGATGCTGTTTATTTTAATAACATACATTGTGTGACATGAGTTTAGTGAACAAGAGGCTAGTCCTTTGAATAAACTCTGATAGTTCATATGTCTGCCTTATTGAATTGTTGGTTGCCAGCTACTTAACTCGTAGCAAAGATGTAATTAAGTATTATGCCTCTTTTTTATTACTGGTGGGGTAGTTGGTGATTGCATGTCTAAATTAAGTGTATAGATAAATATTTTAGAACTGCAGTGTGTGTCTGTGTGTGTGTGTGTGTGTGTGTGTGTGTGTGAGAGAGAGAGAGAGAGAGAGAGAGAGAGAGAGAGAGAGACATTTCTGACCCTTCTTTCTGCTACTATTTTGGGTTTGTAATCCTGAATATTCAGATGTCTAAGTTTATTCTTTCTCCCTTCTCATCCCCTAGTGATCGCAATAGCCCCTGTTGTAAAGGATGCCAGTTCGAAAGCGCACAGAAAAAGTGCCAGGAAGCCATCAATGCCACCTGTAAAGGAGAGTCCTATTGCACAGGTACATCACTGTAGTTGTTAGTTACTCATTCACTTTTTGTCTTACGCATGTTTAGAAAAGTGTGTGCCTGTGCATCTTTTGCTCTTTCCTAATTTCCATTTCCATCAGTACAGTGTGTTTACCTTGTTTTGGAATAATGGGAGTTACTTAACCTTAACGACACATTTTTAAGGCTGTCCCAAGAAAGGTGCATTCTAAGAGATGCATGTTTCTGACTTGGGAATCACCTGGCGGGCGGGGGGTGGGGGAGTGTTTGCATTAATATGTGGCATTGCAATAAAGCAAAAATGCTTTGGCAGGCTGCTGATTCTGGGATGTTGAACATAAACAGGCCTTTCCTATAGAACGTAAGAGTGGAGCCTTTTTGGCTCTGGGAACCAGATCTTTAGCTGGATCCACTCCCATTGGCCAACTTTGACAGGTGCAGTGGTACCTCGGGTTAAGTACTCAATTCGTTCCGGAGGTCCGTTCTTAACCTGAAACTGTTCTTAATCTGAAGCACCACTTTAGCTAATGGGGCCTCCCGCTGCTGCCGCGCCGCCGGAGCACGATTTCTGTTCTCATCCTGAAGCAAAGTTCTTAACCCGAGGTACTATTTCTGGGTTAGCGGAGTCTGTAACCTGAAGTGTATGTAACCCGAGGTACCCCAGTATTTAGCTCTTTGGGCTGTGCTGATCATAGAATTGGCAAAGTCCTTTCTTCATATGGCCATCAGCAGATGGGAAGCAGGGGCTGGGGGCGAGAAAGAAGCCTGCTTTTTGCAGGCATCAGCTGCGTGAGGGAGATGTCCTTCTTTCAGTGGATGCCTGCAAAATCTAGTGTTGCCTCTTGGCATCTGTAGTAGGAATCTTCTTGAGGGAAGTCTTTCAGAGGGACTTGCTGTGTGAAGGAACTTGTGAGGATCTCTTACCTGTCCTTAGCAAGCCATAGAAATCCTAAACATGTCTGCTCAGAAGTATGTCCTGTTAAATATACTG
This sequence comes from Podarcis vaucheri, assembly GCF_965113315.1. Lineage (NCBI taxonomy): Eukaryota > Metazoa > Chordata > Lepidosauria > Squamata > Lacertidae > Podarcis > Podarcis vaucheri. Next base: position 96,619,751 of record NC_138761.1, read on the forward strand.
GGACTTCATCCCAGGTAAATGGGATTAGGATTGCTGCCTTACTTTATTTCCAGATATTCGTATCCTGATGCAAGGCTTATTCTCACTAAATCTCTTCATAGGCAATAGCAGTGAATGTCCTCCCCCAGGGAATGCCCCAGATGACACTGTCTGTGTGGATTTGGGCAAGTGCAAAGATGGCGCATGCATACCCTTCTGTGAGTGGGGGAAGAACCAGAGTTCATGCGCCTGTAATGGTAAGGAGGGTTCCCTTACATGATGAGCCAGGGCTTACTTGACATTGGAAACTGATTGCTCAAGCCATAGACATAGCAAAGTGAAGGAGAGCAGCATGCATTTTCCCTTTAGAGCGCTGCTTCATTAGCTAGAGGTAGGCAAGGTCTCCTGTTAACAGGCACTAATATTGTCTGTGCTGGGGTCAGGTCAAGTTACAGCTTGAATGAACTGCTAGACTTTGATCAACTCTCATCATCCCTAGCTAGCAGGACCAGTGGTCAGATTATGGGAATTGTAGTCCAAAAACAGCTGGAGACCCAAGTTTGGGAAACACTGTTCTAGACCTTTGGTCAGATGGTAATGGTAAGTATTTCTCTGCTAGTGCAACGAAGCTGTCTTATATCAAGTCAGACCACTGGTCAATCTAGCTCAGTATTATTGGTAGAAGCTCTCAGGTTTCAGGCAGCAATCTTTTCCAGTTGTACCTGGAGACACCAGATAGAATATTTGGCCTTTTGCATTCAAGGCATGTGCTCTATGCCCTTCCCCAGTTCCCTGCCTACTCATTTACTTCTTGACCTTGTTTATGTGGCAGCGCTAGTACTTTCCAGTGCCACTCTTTGGAATAGTTGAAATAAAATGTTTTATTTGGTGGTGTTGTTACTTGGGACTGATTGGTAAGGAAGCTTTAAATATCTGTTGCAGGGGGACTAACCCTTGAATATCTCCATTTTACTCTGAGTTTAATGAAGTTTCTTTTTCCTTCTTACCAGAGTGGAGGGTGCTGCTTCTTATAAATTTTAACTTGTTATCTGTGTTTGAGTACCATCAGGAACTTGTTCATAAAATAGTGTGGTCTTCAAGAGTAGACTAATGAATTGAAAAGCTGTATGATCAGCAAAGGGAAATTACTTTTTCGTAAAGGAGTAATGCATACATATCCCAAAAGCTAACTAGGAAGTTGCATGTTTAATTTCAGAAACGGATAACTCTTGCAAGGTCTGCTGTCGAGACAAGGATGGGAGATGCAGCCCAACTGTTGATGACAACCGGAATTTCCTGTATTTGAGGAAAGGAAAGCCATGCACTGTGGGATTCTGTGACATGAATGTGAGTGTATACAGCGTTAGGATAATATTTTTCATCTCCTCAAAGCATACTGGTGCAAAATCAGAAAATAGATCACTGTGAAATTTTGTTCTTCTCGCATCATGTCCTAAAATTGGTCCCAGAGCAAAACCAAAATGGTCAGCTTAACACTGTTGCTGTGGTTTTTGCATCATTTGCCTATTTTCTGATTCTTCCCACTATCCCATCTACCTTTCCCCCCTTTCTCTTTAACAATATCCATAGAACCACTCAAGTAGTTTCATATACCATATGGGATTTTAGGCAGATTTTTGAGCAGTTTGTGTTTATTTAAACTGGCCACCTAGAGCAAAGTGTCCAGTTAACACCCATTGACACTACTTAATTTCCTAAGTAACGGTGTGAATCTGCTCACTAAACAGTGTTAGTTTTACAGCTAAATAGAACATGATTTACTGTGTGTCATTTTTATTACCATGTTTTGCATCTCTGTTGCGCTGTGTACATTTTGCATTTTCTTTTCTTTTTTTAAGCTATGGAGGGAAATGTATTTAAAATATTCTCATATAGGATCTCTTGTGACCAGTACCCATGGCAGTTTGATAGATTAAGTATTGGAATATAAGAAGCTGCGCACTGGGATATTCATATTTTCTTCTCCCTGCCCACCGTGTAAACTCCATCCTCACAAAAAATACTCAAATACTGATAGATATTGAGTAGACTGTAATACTTGCTTTTCAACACCTATGCTTGGCTGGTAAACTATAAATATTCATATTTGGGAAATAATCAAATTGGTTCCTTGTTTGCTTAGAAAATCTTTCTCTTAACTCAGTATATCTGGCAGAGGCAAATACATTGGTAAAATTCAATTTAAATTTGAAAAACCACTGTTTTTTATGCATTATGATCTACTGTTCAAACAAAACAAAATTACTTTTGGTTATGCCTAAAGTAGGCCTTCAGATTCCAGCTGAAGTGTTCCACCCACACAATATTCCTTGCCCTTTCCTCACAGTGTGACATGTGGCTGATGCTCTTGGTCACACTTGTATTGAGCTCATAGTCATTTCATCAGGGGAAGAAAAGCCCCTTTTAAATAAAGCTCTGTATTTCTGCTCATGCCCAGCTGCAGTCTTAATTCACATCACATATTTTCCTTCCAGAAGCTTCTTCAGTGTAACAATAGCATTGCCCAAACAAATTGACTCTGTAAGTTCCTACCAATTCATGCTGTGGTTTGAGCAGAAATATTAGGTGATAATTGACACCCAAGCACATAAAGGGGCTTCCTCCCGATCTTTACATACCCTTAAACCATAACTCATTCCCTCAAGATGGAATGACTGAAATTTACATTGCATAAAATGGCTTTCTAAGAAACATTATGTCTTGCAGGGTAAATGTGAGAAGCGTGTGCAGGATGTGATCGAGCGGCTTTGGGTTTTCATTGAGCAGCTAAGCATCAATACGCTAGGTAAGCTTCCCTTGAAATCCATAAACCTGTTCTTAACCTTGCTGTTCTGCATTCAGTGCCTTTATCTTTTGATTTCAGAGTGTGAGCATTGAAAGCAGGTGTTTCGGTTACCAATTTTTATGTCACCATGGGTAGTGGTACTTAATGTTGTTTTGTAAGTGGTAGCAGGAAAGTGCAAGACTGTACTTCAAGGTGTGTCTGAAGATCATACGTTGCCAAGCTGAGAAGATGCTTCAGGCCTCATGATCAAATCTAATGAAAGTGGGTGCAATACAACTTGTATGGCAGTACAAAGCATATTGCTGAATACTTAAGTGACCTTGATAACACAACACGAACACAGGTCATCTTTGCATATTGTAGTTGAACTGTAGCCCATTTTGCTTTAAGGTTTATTTTATAAGCATGTATATGTTGAGAGTAGAAGAAATCAAACATTGCCTTGCTTGGTCAGGCTGGGATCTGTTTGGTGAGAGTTTGCTAGCAGAGCATGAAGGAGATGGCTGTCAGAGAGAGAGAGAGAGAGAGAGAGAGAGAGAGAATCCTTCCATGGGAAATTTGGACACAAGAGTTCAAATTTGCCTATCTTGGCAAACAGTTGTTGATGGGCCTGAAATTGTCTTTAAAGAAATTAAAAGCTGCCTAAACTAATGGTAGCCACCACCACCACATCTTGTGACCACAGATGACTGACTTGATGTGTACATGCATGCACTTGTTCAGTGTAACAAACAACATTGCAGTGTGGAATACTCCACTCTTTTAGCCAGCTGTGCTTTAAACCCGAACACTCCATTCCATTCCATTGGACTGTGTTTGAGGGGTGGTTCCCTCCTGTTTCTTTCTGTATTTTTTTATTTCTGAAAACCTTGGGGCTCCTCCAAGTCTTCTGATATCATCTCAGTGGCTACATAAAGAAGCAGTTTGGAGACTGGGTTCACTATTAGCATAGAGGGAATCAAGAACTCCACCCCCCCAAAAAAAAATTTGAACTTGATAGTAATCAATTTCATTGGGTGATGCTGGGTCCTGGTACTAGGGGAGGGACACTTTATTCCATGCTTTTATAATGCTCAGATTGAAAACGAATCTTCAGCTTATAAAAGAACAGAATAAAGTGTCAATGAAAGAACTCCCTCCCAATGAAATCACCCAATGAAATTGATTACTAGCAAGTTAAAGTATATTTTACATTTGTGGAGATAAAGCTCATCAATTGGCTTAGCTGAGTTATTTATTAAATGCTTATTTCATGCCGGCAGCATGCTATGGCACTGTACAGATTAAAATACTTAGAATGTTAGATCCAATACTGATAAGGTGAAGACAATTTGATCACACTTAATTGATTTCTGCATGTTTAGTTAAGAAAAGAATTCAGAGTAGTCTCTGAGAATGAGACTATCAGCTGGTTTAAGTCACAGAAAGGAAACACATTGTAGAATCTCTTTCACTAAAGTTATGTAAAAACACTTTTTTAAGGCCATTTAACTTGCTTGTGTATAACTTGTTTCCCCCTCAGCACAGGTAAAGTAGATTTCCAGAGTTACAATCCTACTATTTGAAAGTTGGCAGGTAATAAGGTAAAATGGCAGTAAAAAAGATCAACTGTTGTAGGGCAGAATTGAAATAGTTTAAAAACAACAACACCCACAGAAGTCTTGGAGAACTAAGAGAACGCTCACTTGCAATTCCACAACATTGGGAAATACAGTAACATTTAAACATTTTGAAGATAAAGCACTATATACAACTAAGTCATAATCAGTTGTACTCATGAACATTTTCTTGGGTTTTTAAATTCATTCTGATCAACTTTAGTCCATTTCAGTGGGTCTACTCTGATTTAAAAACAAGTCATTCAGAATTGTATCTACTGAACAAATTATATGATCCTGTGACAGCAGATGGACTAGCTACCACTTGAAAAATATTTGTAGAATTCTTAACACTGGACCCAAATATATTTTGTCTGCCTCTGAAATTGGGTGTATCTTTTGTTTTTGTTTTTACAGGAAAATTTTTAGCAGACAACATAGTAGGATCTGTGCTTGTATTCTCCTTAATATTTTGGATTCCTCTAAGCATTCTTGTACACTGTGTGGTAAGTTTCAACTACAAAACCTCATGAAACAGATCTCTTTAATTTCTGCCCACACTTAAATTAAAGACAGGTGTTTATATTTTGCTTCATTTATTAAACACAATGTGCAGGTGAATATACTTGAGCTTTACTCATGATAGTGGGTAGTTAAACATTTAGGGAATGTTCTACCGTGAAGTTAATTGGAGTGGACAGGGGTGGGTGTCTTCCATAGCTGACTTGTTACATTTTCCCTCTTTTTAATAGGACAAGAAGCTGGATAGGCAGTATGAAGAGAACACCAAATCTCTGTTTGGCCCCAGTGTAAGTTTGCTTTTTGCTGAATAATGTTTTCAGTATCCTATTAGTTACAAAACAGATGTGACAGGCTTGCAGAGACTTCTCAGTACTGAGTACTATTCATGATGTTTAGGATGAACAAATTTCCATGGACTAAATGTATCTTCCAAAAGTTTACACACTTTTGGTAAACCACGCTGGAAGTTTTGTAGAATTGTGGTCTATACATCTTTTTGTTTTTAAGTCATGAACTTGCTTTCTGTTCAGCTGAACGCTCTAATTTTGTAGTACTAGGAATTCCTGTTCCCAGGGCATTTACACTTGTCTACTCTCATTATTTGGATTCTGCTTTATTTGAATCGGCTACCGTTATTGATGGAAAGTTCCAAGCACCAAAACATCTATCCCCCATACTCCTCCAACATGTTAAAAAGATATTGAAGAAATGAAACTAAAGTTACTTCAAGATCCTACAGTTCATAGTACATCAAAATTATTAAAGTAACTTGCTCCTCTGCCACTATTGATGCCAGGATTTGTATCTGCCAGAATTCTGGGATTGGTAGTGCTAGTCAGTCTTCTGCCATCTATGTTGAATCTTAGTACTGCCTGGTAGCCCTACAGAGCATTTATGGACAGCTTGCCCAGAGATTGAAGAGGTCTGGCACTGTGTTTTCGGCCACCAATATTGTTCCGTAACTGTGCTGCTTGTTTGTGTCCTTGCAGAATGTTGAGATGTTGAGCAGCATGGATTCGGCCTCTGTTCGAATTATCAAGCCGCCTCCTGCTGTGCCATCGACTAGCCGGCTCCAGCCCCTGCAGCCTATTGCACCAGTCTCTGTGGCAGCGGTAGGTCCGAAACTGGACCATCAAAGAATGGACACCATTCAAGAGGATCCTAGTACAGACTCTCACATGGAGGATGATGATTGCTTTGATAAGGTTCCTTTCCCAAACAACAGCACAACTGCCAAGTCGTTTGAGGATCTTACAGATCATCCTGTCACAAGGAGTGAGAAAGCATCGTCCTTCAAACTGCAACGCCAACACAGAGTGGACAGCAAAGAAACGGAATGCTAGTCTCTAGCTGCCTTTGGAGCTGTTGGCTCTGATGTGCAAAAATCATGTTCAATTTGATGAACTAAAGCCATTTCATTATAGAAATATCTTGTATGTGTATATATTGTATTGAAAAACAGAAACAAGGAAGTGACCTACTGCAGATGCTGGCCATGTGTATGATCTTCTTTAGTTTCAGTGTGAGTGCTATGTACACACAGACTCAAGTGTACTGAAACTTTTTGAATTTTTTTTCTTGTAGTCTTGATTTGAACATTTCCTTCAGCCTGTGGCATAGAGGCATAATCTGCCTAATACCAATTGTTTCTTAGTATTTTTATAAAGTGCCTTTTTGTAGTTGAACAGCACTGCAAAGTTTTTAGAATACAGAAGCCCCAATATGTAGTGATTTACCTTCTTGTATTACAGCATTCAGCAGTATTTTTCTTTTAAAATGGAAAAATGAGGTGAACATTTTAAATTAAGAAAGACTATGAAGTGTTATGGGGGAGGGGTTAAGGTAACACAGCAAATCTGATAAATGTGTTCATGGTCATTTGAAACAGGACTTTTAATTATGCAATTTTTGACCAGCAGCTAGTAGAGGCCTAAGCAATGTTAAAAGTTCCATTTATTTAAGCAGGGCTTTAAGGGCACATGACAATGTCATGGATGATGGCCTTTTTCTACAAAACCAAGTGGGTAAAAATGTGCATTGAAACTTTACTCCTTCAGCTGTGTGGGGAGATAATTTTATTCTAGCAAATTGCTGCCTGCCAAAATTTGATTAAAAATAGTGCTGCTGATCGTGGCTTTCATGTGATACAAATCTAGAAAGGAGATGTCATGAAAGCATATAGATGTGTAATGAATACAGTTTTTTGCTTGTTTGAAGGGGTGAGGTCCAAACAGAGTTCCTGTCCCCTTCCCCAAGCAGCCAGTTTTATATGGATGGTTTGGACACCTCCTGAGATCTGCAAGCAATAACACCACCATGTTGGTTGCTGAATTCATGTGGTCACTCCCTACCCTTTCTTATAGTTGGGGGTGGTGTTGAGACCCTGCAAAGTTTTTTTCCCATATAAATTGGCAGCAGGAGACTGATTTCAATACTGGGGCCTGTGACTATAGAAATGCATGGCCAGAAAAAAGTGGTGTTACTGCTTAAATAACTATTTTGCAACATAATCATGTCCTACATTAATTTGTGTAAAATGTACACATTTAATAGCTGCATCAAAAGCCAACAAAGTATAAAAAAATCCTTAGTTATGAAAGACTTGTATTTTTTCATATCTGATCAACCAAACCTGTGACAAATGTGTCTTTTTCATGGATATTTGTTACACTAATACTTGAACTTGTGCCCTTTTGGTATTTGTATCTATAGTCTGATTTTAGATTTCTTACTTAGCAGTAAAATTGTGTGAGAAGTGAACTCCCAATACAATGTAATAAAGTGATTTTTATACCTCTCCTTAAAAGCGCTGTGTGCAAGCTGACTTCTCTTTGTAGTAAATGCACCTTCTGTAGAGGTGTGATTTAATCAAAGGTATATTACCATGATTGCCTGTAATAAACAAAGAATGGATTAGTTATGAATTCAGGTACTGTTCTTCCCTTTTTATTGCATTCTGAAATTGATTAGGATGTAGTATTTCATTTTAGTAGTTGGGTTAACACCAGCATTTTGTATGCTAAAGATAAGCGACTGAAATAGGATTTTGGCACTGCCAGAACTTAATGTTATCTGCCATTTTCCAATAAAATCCTACTAAATTATTTCAGTTCCAAGATTTAAGTGATGGCTAATTGCTAAAGTTTTTTATGAAGTGGGATTAATGTTGGTTTGTACATTAGACTTTTAATTAGACACTGGCCCAATTTTGCAGTCACATTAAATCATAAAGCATGATAGGAACAAGTCACAGCAGACACTGAGCTCTTATGCTCTCCCCTTGCCCCGACCCATATTCTCCAATATAGCTGCAAGGAGTTCAGAATTTAATTTTTTGCTCTACTACTTATGTCAACAGTAACCACAGTTTTGTTAGTTTGGACAATGTAAGTTGTGCTTAAGTAAAAATAGAAAGAAAAGCTTCTGAACTCCTCATGGCTGAACTAAAGCAGCAAGTGGAGACCCTGCCAGGAAAACATGCTAAATTATGGTTTAGCATGATGTCTGAACACAGCCACTAGGAGGCTGTCAGCTCAGAGAGCCTCTCTAGTTACATTTAATTACAGCAACACCTTTCAACCCTCTTTTAGGCTGTATCTCACTTCCTTTATTTGTCTAGCAAAAAAAGCAACACCACTGAAAACAGAAGTCTGTAACTACTACCATGCTTTGACCTCATTTCTCTTAATAAAATAGCCACATGCAATCAGAAACTACATAAAGAATATAGATAGGGCAATGATATCCAACAGTATGCAACCAAAGAGCACAAATGGAAGAGCTGAAGGCGGCAATCCAGGCTTTAAGTAAATATGTGGGTTTCTGGGAAATGGTCGCTTGCCTTAAATAAACTGATATCTGATTTTATAACTAGAAATATTCACTAATCTTACATGCCGTGTAAAATATCTCATAAGTTATTTGAATAGCCAAAGGCAGTTGAGTTGAATATTTGAATAGGACAAAATCGTCAAAGAACACAGTGTGGCATGAGTGTTCCAGACAAACTCAAAACTTACTTTTTGTTTTCCAATTCAATTTTTATTGAAATGACAAAATATAAACTTCCCTTAATCTAAAGAATGTAAGAAATGAATTTGTTGAAAACTAATAATATTAAGTAAACCTGGGAGGCAAGTTCTTAAGTTTATGTGCTGCCTGGAGATAGTAATCTAAAATTAATTACAGCTTACGATTCAGTTCTAGTGATCAACTTGACCAGGGGTTGGCAACCTAAGACCCATGGGCCAGAAGTGGCCCACGGAGACTGTTTAACCAGGCCATGCGCTGCCCCCAAACTCAGCTGCCCATTCGGTGAGCGAGTTCCCCCGCGCTGCGTTAAACTGGCACAGTGCAGGGACTCTCTTCCGCGGCTCTGGAAATCGCTTCTGCGCAGACGCCAAAAATCACTTCTGCGCAGGCACGGTTTTCGGCATCTGGGCAAGCGCAGACGCAATTTCTGGCGTTGCACTGAATCTCCGCAGGAGTGATCCGGCCTATGCCCGGTAAGCCTTGCCGACCCCTGAACTTGACATTCAATGTGCTCATCTGCTATGGGCATAGGTACAGTTCCACCAGCCTCCAGCTGTGGAGTGATGCTAGTGTTGCTCTCCCCATCCTACCCACTAAAGTCAGTGAACTTCCTGCTGGGAAGAAGCTGAGATGACCTACGATCCAGAGCTGGTTCCACTGCTATGACTTAAGAGACATCAACTCCAATTGCTATGCCAGCTCCAGGCTTCTACCTGCCAGTGTGAACCTGGCCGGTGTAAACCTTGGGACTGAATATGGGAGTGGCTCTGCTGCCAAAAGTCTGGGTAAAAAGCTGGTCACAATAAAAAGAGCATATAAACTACTTGTTTTCTGTAGGAAAGATCGAGACAGTAAACACCAGTAGCTCAATGTTAATAGGAGTTCAAATAATATTAGCTAAAACACAAAATATTGTGTTAAGAAGCTTATAAATGATACAGTTACTATGGAATCACTCTGCTTCAAGTTCAGTTGGTCACTGCAATTACTGGATTGTTTAAATATGCCTTAAGTATTGCTTGAGGCACTGCTACAGCTTAATGCCACTGCTTAATTAGGAGGAAAAATTGAAATGATTCAGACAATCTAAAAATGTAGGAAAAAATATTTTGTATTTGAAAAGATACCTGCTGTTTTCTCTCCAGCAGCCACTGTTTTATAACTTTTATAAATCATGAAGATTCCCCTGAAGGCTAGCTTCAGGGTTGAGATGATCTACATCACGCCAGTAGGGAAGCATTACAGGAAGTGCTGATGTTCTTTGTTCCAGGAGTGACCAAAGCCGGTTTGCTAGAAAATTGTTTCCTTCTGCTGATAAATGAAGTCCATCGGAGAGGTAGCAGCCAAAGTCCTAAAACGGATGTTTTCAAAAGATACAACAAACTAGTCTGGTGACTTTTTAGAAGGAAACCAAAGCCAAACACATTTAAGCAAGCTACTACTGTTCTACAGAACCACGGCATGGGCCCTTTGAATCAACCTTTGCTTCAGTTTAATGAGTGTCCCAAATTGACACATTGTTTCTAATGACATTCTAAAAACTCACTATTAAAATGTCTAGAGACTGGTTTGGTTGTAAGTTGCTTTGGGTTGTTTTGCCCAACATAAAGCAACCAACAAATCCAATAAATAAATAAAACGGGTCATACCTGGTTATTTTTTTGCATAAGTGTCCACAGATCAATGATGGAAGTGCCACACTCACTGGCTACTTTAACACATGCCTTGGCATATTCTCCTGTGGTAGAGTTGAGGCGGTTTAATTTTTCACCTGTTGAGAATTGGGGGTTGGCAGGGAGGGGGAAAGGTCAACAAAAGAAGGGCTTTAGATTTTCGCTTCTTGCTTTGATAGCACAATTATGATTCAAGGTCCACATCCAAATATAATTTGAATATGGCTTCAAGGATCCATATGCCTAATTGTGGGTCAATATGAACACTTGCTAGGGTAAGTCAGGTTGCTGAAGTAATATCTGAGCTTTTCATGTGGGCAACTTTGCTCGCATTTTGGTCTGACCTGTTTGCTTTTCATACATCTTCTGGAATTTTTATTTAGTTTTTTGTGATTTCTGCTGTGTAATGACTTGATGTTATATATTATAATTCAATGTACCTTGAACACTCCATGTATAATTAGAAAGTTGGAGTAGAAATAAACTCGAGTGTGGAAAGGAGCCACAACAGTTCCCCCTTAGCTATGGGCACCAAAACCAGGCTGTTCTCAAGACTTCCCTGCCTGCATTTCCCCTTGGAAAACACACTCTAGCTGCTTGAAAAAAGTCTCCAGCGGCTCCACAAGATGCTTTTAGCAAGCCTAAAACCTTCTTGAGAGAGGGCAAGGAAGGGGCATGGTGGGCTGGGCAGCGAGGCCCCAAGGAGTTTTAGTTTTCCACCCCTGGAAACTCAGTACACAGCAAAATATTTTTGTTCACATACCTACTGCTGGGTGGTGGTTTTTTTCTTTAAATAATCGGATCTACATCCACAATGCTGCATGTTTTCATTCTTATTTTGAAGGTGTTGGATGCACAGACACGCACTTCAATTTAGTGAGGTGTGGATGATGGAACAAAGTTGGCAGAGACCATGTGAGCGGGCTAGTGAAAATTAACTTATAGCACTTCCCAAAACTACATTTGCCACAATACTAAAAATATGTTAAGCCTATTTGCTTGCTGTGCAGAAGCATCAGCTAATCAAGACATTTTGCTTTGCTTCTATAGCATTTAAATCATAGCATAGCAGTTCTATGATCACACAGCAATGGCCACCAGTTGTCACTTAAGACAGTTGCTTCCTATAGAACATGTAATAGGTTGACCACTAGAGTGTTCAGAGCTTAGGTACACTGTTTTCTTAATCCAAAATGAGAGGAGATAAAAACTCTCTTACCTTTGGCAATGCACTCTTTTTCCCAAGCTGCTTCATGCAGGGGTGGTGGCGTCACCAAAATTATTTTATCCTCTGTAATGTCCACAGACTTTAGGTACTGTATCATACTTTTCAAATTGTCTGCGTATTCATCCAGTGGCACATGCTGTTTAGGGTTCACATCTGTTCAGGCATGATAGTTTACATTTAGGTAAGATGGTTCACATTACCTTCCCACCTGCATTGCTATAATGGGCCATGTGTGCATCCATGCCCATTGATAAACCAACTATATGTTTACATTACAACAAGCTGCAGAAGAGGAAGGGGAAGAAAGGAAGCAGGACCCACACCAGCTCTGCAGAGAAGCCAGGCTCCTTCCTCCAACAACTATTTCCTGCCAGCAGCCATTACATCGGGTTTCAATAGAGAAAGGGAAGGGAGGTGGGGTCACTCCATTGGTGTAGCTGAAACCAACAACTTTGGGCTCCTCCTGGCCAATCTGTGACTAGGACGTTATGACCTGAGGGTGCTTATCTTCTCCCTCTTAACTCATTTCCCTTTTATGTTGTGTCTTTTTTAAGTTTGTAAGCCTGAGGGCAAGGACTGTATATTTGTCACTCTGGCAACTTCTTAATTTTTTTTTTTTTTTTTTTTGCTATAGAGTGGAATAGAGGCAATTTGAATAAATATTGAGCCATGAGTTATTGAGACAAGACAAGAAATACAATAAATTATCATTTTAAGCAAATGTAATTCTACTTTTGCTTACAAATATTACACTATTAGTTAGAGAGAGATGGACTGAATAGGCACAAACTACGTGCATAGACAACACAGCCCTGTTCTCTTCCTACACACATGCACAAACACAGGCAGAATGTAGAGGGAGATTTGCAGTCATGAGTGCCTCTCATTGTTCTACCCAGCTCTCCCTCTCACCTTGGTACAAGCAATCCTAGAATCAACAGTGCCTGCAGAAGCGGGACAGGTGTGCACTCAGTAGATATCCAACACCTACAGTCCACAAATGTCCGTGGTTTTATCTTGTGCTCAATTCCCTTCCTGTCATCAAAGCATAAGAGCCCTGCTAGCTCAGGACAAGAGCTCATCTAGTTCAGCATTCTGTTCTTACAGTGGCCAGCCAGATGCTTATGACAGGCCAAGCAGGACCTGAGTACAATGGCATTCTTGGGGGACCCCCCCCCCCAGTATTCAGAGGCATAATGCCTCTGACAGTGAGGGTAGAGCATAGTCACCATGGCTAGCAGCTGCTGATAAGTCAACATTGCCCACACTCCTGGCATCAGTAACTGCAAGCTGTGCAGTGCTCACATGGCATGGGTTGCACTTTTAAACCATAATTAAAGGTGCCTACTTAGAGCCACTTTCCAATCCTCTAGCTTACCACTTAAGCACTGAGCTAAGTGCATAGGAAGCTACAAGTGTTACAAGGCCTGGAATTTGCTGTATGTTTGGCCATAGAAACAAATAAATGTGAAATTCATTGCTGCTTTACTTAGTATTTTGTTTTGGTTCTACGCTGCTCAGAAAACATGTTTTTTATTGAAAGGTAGCACATAAACCCTTAAAAAATACGTTTAAAAATAAAGTGTTTGAAATGCTAACTCTCAAATATCTGTTACAGATAGGTAGCCGTGTTGGTCTGCCATAGTCAAAATAAAAAAATCCTTCCAGTAGCACCTTAAAGACCTTCTGAAGAAGTGTGCATGCACACGAAAGCTCATACCAAGAACTAACTTAGTTGGTCTTTAAGGTGCTACTGGAAGGATTCTCAGATATCTGAAATTACATGTCTACTGCAACCTGATGAACTATTCTGGAAAAAAATAGTGGGAAGGGGAGAGTAAAACTATACTGCACCTTTTAAAGCACCATCATTGGCTCCAAAGAAGACAGTTACAGCAACAGTGTTCTTAGCATCAGAATCTTTGCTGATCAATCTTGGCAGAGCAATTTTTGCCCACCTTGTGTTATAGCCAGAGAGTCCGCGATTCAGAACATCACATTTTCTAAAAGGAGTATATTTGGAAAGAAATGTCATCCTGTAATAATACCATGCTCTGAATGTGGAAGACTAGTCAGCTGTCTGCACAAGTATCTACTTTCTTTTCCTCCACTCCTCACAGTAAACTACATTTCACAATGTTAAAACAGAATGCCCTATTTTCACAGCATGTGTGTGCACTTGTGTATCTACAGGCAGAATTCACTCACATTTCCTGATTTATGTGATTGCAGGCTTTGTTTGCATTATCTTCCTTTTAGTATTAAGCAATTGCTTCTTAAAAACTGAGGCTTTACATTTTCAGTAAATGTTTCCAATAAACTTCAGAATTAAGAAGTAAAAGAACAAAATTAGCAGGGGGTTTTTATGTTACGCATCAAACAAATGAAGGCTCTCAAAAGAATAATTATTTTCAGATTATCTTCCTAAACACCTGAGATATTTCATTTTTAAACCCAGCTGAAACACAACATTAACTATGTCTTACCTAGCCAAGCGGTGAGCAAGTGAGGCTCCCCATCCATTTTCTTGGAAGGAAAACTAAACGAGAGGAAAGTAATGAATATTTAACAAAATTAATTTAAGTCGCACGTCACTGGATCAAATAATGCATTCCTGCCTGCTCTCCCTAGCGTTCTGGTCTCTGTGGTACTGTTGCTCTATCATCACTCCGCAGACAAGTTGGGCTTGCTATTAAAACAATATACCATATTTTTCCGTGTATAAGACTAGGTTGTTTTTCTTAACCAAAAAATTAGGTTTAAAATTGGGGCTCATCTTATACACGGGTAGTGCTGAGGGGTATTTTCTTAATTTGGAGTCCCCAAAATTGGGGGAGTCTTATACATGGGGGGCTTCTTATACACAGAAAAATATGGTACATCAGCTAAGGCTACCTGCTAGGACGCAGTGCCACTTCTTACCTGGTAACTTGCTGCTCTAGCATTGCTCCGAAGGCACTAAATAGATACATACATTAAAGAAAGGCCAATTAATGCAATCAACAGAAACAAGCAGCAAAACTTTTCTTGAACCTTCCCATGTGTGCAGCTTTGCGTGCTTCAGTGCTTTAAAAAGCTTAAGCCCAGGCATTACCCTATAGCACTACCTTTCCTCCACCCTCCTATTCCTTTTTTCCTTGTGTGCTGCACAATTTTAAATTGTAAGCCTGATGGTAGGGACCCTTTTAACACCATTTTCTGCAAACAGCTCAGTGGGGGGTGAGGCAAGAGAGGGGGGATTTAGGATGCTAATAAGTAAATAATGAATGAATGAATGAATGAACTATAGGATGAATGCAGGAAATGATTGCTTTCCTTTCCACGGAGGAACATTCGGAAAAATCTTTGTGTTCGTATGCAGATTTTGTAAATTATGAGAGTAAAGACAGATGAAGGGCAGGGGGTCTGGCAACAGCAACCCCCGTTATTAACAACACCACGGTTGCTTTTGCACGGTGCCACTGCTTGGAGAGTTTAGAGGACGCCCCACTTATCTTTACCTGCACTGCAGTGGCAAGAGAAGAGGCCTCAACCTTGAGCCAGCCCTAGGCAGTTGCCATTGTATTAAACCAGCATTTCGAAAACAGATGCCCCAGTCCACCAAGGCTGAATCCACATACAGTGGTACCTCGGCTTATGAACTTAATCCATTCCAGAAGTCCATTCTTAAACCGAAACTGTTCTTAAACTGAGGCGTGCTTTCTCTAATGAGGCCTCCGGCCGCCGGTGCCCTTCCACCGTTCGGATTCCATTCTTTGACAGAGGTAAAGTTCTCAAACTGGGACACGACTTCCGGTTTTGCAGAGTTCATAAACTGAATCGTTCTTAAACCGGAATATTCTTAAACCAAGGTACCACTGTACAAGCAGCAGGCTTCACTGTGTCTGTCTTTTAAACTCCACTTGCTAAACCATTTCAGATGTGGCTCCCAGCCTCTCACACTCAGTTTGGCCTTCAATGGCACTTTGGGCCACCAGGTAAAAATGTACCTCTCCCCCTCCCACCACGTTTTATTGGAGGGTGTTAACTGCAGCTGCTGAAACTTTCTGCAGCTGCTATTGCATGTGTTAACATGCTGCATGCGTTCTTGCCAAATTTTGTGCAAAAATGCATACTTGTGATTTTAAATCCTGTTAAGTTGCTCGGCAACCTTTTCGCAGGACGAGCAACTAACAACAACGATGATGATGATGATGATGATGATGATAATGTTATAAGAATTTTTTTTTGCTCCCTTTCCCTTATGGGGTATTCATATAGAGTCCTTGGTTTCCTATCCGTAGGAGAAAGAGGCCAAGCAGAGTATATTGAGCAAAGTGGCTAGTAAGCCTGATCTTTATTAAAGGAACTGTTGCAACAGGGTCCCTACTCACCACACATAGGAGGGAGGAGAACCCTGAACAATAATGCACAAGCCCTTATACAGACTTTTGGAATTGCCTACCCTGTAGCCCAAGTCCACCCTGCTAAAACATCATACATCATACATACATCACAGAAGGAAGGGGTCTACAGCAGAAATCCTACCTGCCAGGATACCTGACAGTGGTCACTGATGGCAGTACCTGGGCAGTCTGGCCATTCTTTTGTGATGGTCAATACTTTAGCTCCTGCGTCCAGGTCACAGGCTTACTATAAAAAGGTAAAGTACCCCTGACAGTTAAGTCCAGTTGCGAATGACTCTGGGGTTGCAACGCTCATCTCGCTTTACTGGCCAAGGGAACCAATGTTTGTCCACAGACAGTTTTTCCAGGTCATGTGGCCAGCATGACTAAGCCGCTTCTGGCGAAACCAGAACAGTGCATGGAAACGCCATTTATCTTCCTGCCGGAGCGGTACCTATTTATTTACTTGCACTTTGATGTGCTTTCGAACTGCTAGGTTGGCAGGAGCAGAGACCGAGCAACGGGAACTCACCCCATCAGGGGATTCGAACTGCTGACCTTCTGATGGGCCAACCCTAGGCTCAGTGGTTTAAACCACAGCGCCACCCGCGTCCCTTTATTCATACACAAATACACTCTTAAGACAGGCTCACTTTATTCATACACAGATATGCCCTTAAGTCAGGATCTGCAAGCCAAAAGACAATAGGAAGGCTTCCCCCATTTGCCTTCCTTACTGCAGAGGAGTATTTAAGGTCATTGGGAGTATCAACGTGACTTCAGGATTGCTCTCCCATACTATTTCAGACACATGGTTCATATATATTTAGATAGGTGTGCATTTATGAATATTTATTCTATATTTGAAACCTCAAAATTATAACAACAACAATGCTGAGATGACGACGACAACAACAAAGGCGATTTCCCCACCCCAGACCCCACTTCTGTGTCTGCAGCAAGACAAAACCAGCTTCCATGCCCGCTCTCCTCCTTCCTTACAATTCTGCTTCTCAGTGGCTCGTAAACGGGTGGCGGGTGGGAACAGGAGCCGTTGTTGTCGGTGGGGAAAGCAGAAGTGGGGTAGGAAAAGGCCCTACGGCGAGGCGTCAGGGGCGAGGCTTTGAGAAAGAGCAGGCGAAGGAGGCCCCTGGGCCGGCCTTGGCTGCCGTGACCCGCCTTCCCAAGGAGGAGGAGGAGGAGAAGCCGCCCCTCGGGAGAATTACCTCAGTGATGGAGTCTCCGAAGAGGATGACCCTCGGTGGGGACCACAGCAACAGCCGCCTGCCGCAGGCCTGGGCCTCAGAGAGGGCCATGAGAGTCGGTCGCCTGGGCGGCGGAGAGGCGGGCCGGTCTTGAGGCCGCTCTTTGCAGCGCTTGCCTTCCGCTCCGCTGAGCTGAGGAGGAGCCGCCGACGACGACAAGAGGGGCTTTAGGCGAGGCTTGCCGCTTTCCCCGCCGGCATTCAAAGGGGAAAGTGGGGCGCGCGCGTGGAGGCCTCTCCCTCCGTCTCTCCTGGCCGCGTTATAGCGAAGGTGGCGTAAAAAAACCTGAAGGCCAACCCGACGCACCTGGGGAGCCCCACACCTGCAGCAGCAGCAGCAGCAGCACACGAACGGTTCAAAGTGTGGCTGATTTAAGCAGCTGGGTGATCAGGGTTCAAATTCCACCCCCTGAGCTCCATGGCCTAGTCAGAATTTGAACCCTGATTTCCCAGCTGCTTAACCACACACGCACAATTTTTATTGCATTTTATGTTTTACAAGTTAGAATATTCATTTAACCAACCTTAAAATATCAATGACTTCCCTTCTCCTTCCATGGTTCATTTTGCATGACATAAATCCCTGCCTATTTTATATAAACCAAGCCATTCAGTATTCCATTATTACATCTTATCAAAACTTATTTACACTGTTGAATTTATCTTAACGTTTTCAAGTGTACACAATTCCCCCCCCCGTGTATTCCATAAACATTTTCCAATCTTCTTTAAACGTATGTTCTTCTTGTTCTATGTTAGATCTGCAAGCTGCACATATTCCATCAGTTTAAGTTGCCATTCCTCTTTAGTTGGGACCTCGCTCGTTTTCCATTTTTGGGTTAACAAAACACAGGCTGCAGTAGTGGCATACATAAATATCCTTTTTTGACACCTCATAGTGCAAGTATCGTTTATTAAATTTCTATCCTACCTATTTAATCTGAAGATCACAGGACGTTTTACAACAGGAAAAAAGTGAAATATATACATGGGCATAGCCAAGGGGTGGGGGCCAGCTGCCCTCCACCCTAGATCCACAAACATTATTGTAAAGCATTGAAAGCACTCTATTATTTGAGGTTGTGACACTCCCCCTACAGCAGAAGCCTGCCGCCCTCTAATGTCCGCTTCACGTGGGTATTTTTATCTGTGATTTTACAACTTTGATCTCCTAAAAAAAGAAAATTTGGCTGCCCCCCCCCCAAATACAGGATACACCCATGAAAATATAGGATAATTAGATGAAGCGAGCCAGGTGTAGAATCGTATGTGCCACTTTTGTCTTCTTGGAAGAAAGGTGGATATAAATTGTATTTATTTATAAAAGTATCTATACACCACCCCCTCCTCAAAGGACACAGTGGTGCATAGCAATACATTTAATGGCTACTGAAGAAAATTAAAAATGGCTGCATAGGCCTGCTCCAGGGCACCTGCCAAATTGGTTGGAAGTATTCCACAGCATGAGGATTTATTCCCTACCCCCTACAATTAACCCGTGTATCACTTTTAAACTAGAAACTGGAGACATTGCATGCCCAACTTCTGGTTGAGGTCAGTCGGGCCTCTGTAAATGCAATAAATAATGCTAACAACATTAATAGCAATAGCACTTTCCCACTCATGTTCCTAAGCAACTTTAGGGTGAAAGGTGGGTAATCGATCAAAATAATAACTGGTATTCAGTTGCATACTGTCTGATGCTGGAGGTTATGCTTAGCTAGACCTGCCCTCCATGAAGTTGTGTTATCATCTACCCATTTCTGCCATTGCCACCCCCATATTGTGTGAGAGCAGGCAGTGTTGTGTGCAGAAGTACTTTCCTTTTTGTCCATCTGGAATCTTACTGCCAATGAATTTCATGGAGCAACCTCATTCTAACATCCATCTCAAGTCTCTTCCACCTCCTCCTTGTGTACTCAGTTTGCAACTTGCTACACAGCAAAACCTAGCTGCTATGCTTTTAACAGCAACCTGATATGCACAAATCAAACAAGAAAACTTTTTGCAAAGGAGCTAAGTGCTAAAAAGCCAGGGTGGGGAGGGGAGACGAACCAAGAGCATAGCAGCTAAAATGTCTTAATTCACTTTGTCACTCTTGGAGTTAAGAAGCTAGCAGAGCCAGGAACGTTCTGGTGCATGTATGTAATTTTAGGTCTGTGTGATAATTAATGACTTGTAAGTCAATCAAGGACACAAAACACACATTGGGTCTAAAGAGGTGTATGTATCATACACATTCTAGGACTTTCCCGAAATCCAACTGTGACCTCTGGTGTCACATCAGAGATAGTTTCTAGTGTCTTGGAGCAGATTCCCAGGTGGTGCAGAGGGCTATAGTTAAAAGAGGGAGCTTCTGAAGCTTATTGAAGTTTCCACAAGTTACTTGTGATTTTGGTCTTTGTAAGTTTTATAATCAGGCCATTAACAAGAAACATATTTTTAAATATATTTTTAAAAGATAACACAATTACTTTGTTACAGAGGAGCTGTCCCTAACAATATGATGTTATCTTACACCTATAAGAGGTTGCATATTTCTGCTTCTTAGACCTTATTAAAAGGATCACTTCCTATAATATATTTCCATTTTATATCAATAAGTCTGCTATTGCCATCTGCCCACCTGCGGCTAAAACAGTTTTATGGCTAAGAAAAAGGTAAACGTACTTTGTTAAAGAACATTTATTTTTTTAAAAACCACATCGAGAATAAACAGATTTGTAACAATTTTTCTATAGGCCCCAAAATATACAATGGACAATCAGTTTATTGCACAGGGGTAATGGCATCGTAGAGTCGCTGTGCAGCTAACTCCACCATTTCCCGAAGAGTTTCATCATCATCTTCACATCCTGGTTCATGGTCAACAGTCTAGAAGAGAAGAAAATAAGAATCAATTTGCAAATCCCTAATTTATTTTTCAGATCTTCTTGAGAAGACTCTGCATATGGCAGAAATGACCGGCAGAATCCGAGACCAGGGAAAAGAGACGGCGGAAGAAGATTGGAAGAAATTTAAGAACTATCTTAAGAAACATTGCAAAATTAATGAATGTTAGAATGATGCTGGTTTAGAAATTAAGTGGATTACAGTTGTAAGGATTAAGTTAAAAGAAAATAAAGGTTAAAAATTAGATAAATTTAAGGGTGAGGATTTGCTGAATTTAAATTTGAAATTGGAATGCAGAAAGGGGAGGTATGAGGAGGTCGGAGAAGTAAGTTATAAGAAAATAAGGGTTTGAAATTATACTTGTTCTTTTTTTGTTTGTGTTTGTTTGTATTGTTGTGTTTGTCTGTATAATTTGTGAAACGTTAATAAATATTTTATAATAAAAAAGAGAAGACTCTGCATAGAAGCCAGACAATTTTTTAAAAATCTAAACACCCACCCACATAACTCATTCCATGAATCCAACATAAATTTAGACTTAAATTCCCCTAACTGCTCATGAAATGTGGTCGAAACTTTCAACGGGCTACCACAAACCCCTACATCTCAGCCTAAATGGCTTTCTAGATCTCAGCCAAAGTCATACAATTATGTAGCCAGTTACTCTTGGTTAGTACCATTGAGTTTAACAGCCTTAAGCAAGCTTGACAAGGCACTTTAATTCTAGGTGCTATGCCAGCAATAATGTGCCCAATTCATTCTTAATTAATTCATTTAAGAGCACGCAACCTCAATAACTTTGACTGGGTAGGTGGATGTAAAGAATGCCGTGAATGCTGAATTTGTTTAGTATATGTGCTGCCGAAGCGAGCACGAATGCTGAATTTGTTGACTATTTCATACCTATATAAAATGTCTATCAGGGAACATTGTTTGCCGTAAAGCAGCGGCATCCTGACGTAAGAAATGCCGGAGATCTTCTGGGTTGTTCCTCTTATATTGGGAGAAGTAGAGTGGGACTGCAGGGGGCAGGAGGAGTCAGCAAAAGTTGCCTCCCCTCCCCACTTCTCCCAATATAAGAGGAACAACCCAGCAGATCTCCAGCATTCCTTACAAAACATAATTTACTGTAATCCTTCTGAGTATTTAATTTATACACAGTACTTTTTAAAATTAACAATAATTGCAAGTCCCTTTATGAGCTTTAGTTGGAAAGTGAGCAGAAATTTAAGAAACAATTCTACATCACTCTATCATTCTATTTCGTGCTATCTTCTAGCAAGTGTGATCAACCAAAAGGTTAAGTGTTGAAAGTGGAAATGCAATAATGAATTGGAAATCTTCTGAAAAGAACGATTTATTCTGACAATGGTCACCAAAATGCATGGTTAGCTGTTAGATTTCAGAAAGCCTACTGAGGTGCTGCATACATTCCTAAGCATAAATCTCATCGGCTACACAAGACACAATACATCAGCATGAAATTTAGCTATAAATACCCGTGTATCCAATGAAAGATTTGCTGTTTTTCCATCCACAGTGATGCTCAGTACATTATCCTTCTTAGCACTTACACAGTCTTCTCCAAACATGTCCCTAGAAATGAAAGATTAATCATTAATAAACAGAGAATGGCACCAAATTATATAACTATTTAACTACAGTGTTTTCTGTTTAGCTGTGTGATCCTTTGTATCAATCAATCAATTAATTAATTTCTATACTGCTTTATATTTTTAAGAAAAATCTCAAAGCGGTTTACAACATATTAAATCAATAAAACAATTTGAAAAAGTCAATTATATACAGTCAAAGCAACATAACAGAAAACTAAAATATCATCTTAAAGATTTCAAAATAAAACATTACAAAGGAGGTCAACTACAGAATACATATTTAACATAGTAGGGCTGGGTGAGTGTGGGCCCTGCCCCCTAGGGCAGGTGGAAAGGGCCTTGCAGGGTGCAGCCTTCATGCCTCACAGCCAGGTGATGTTCCTCCGGCTTCTTTTGCAAAAATAAGCCCCACTGATTTCTATAGAACTGTAGCCTAAGAATCTAACTTTCTGTTTCAAACAAATTTCTAGAAAAGAACCAAATTCAAACCTTTTTAGAATGATTTCCATACTATTAGATGGATTTTAACACTTTAAAAATGTTGGGCCTTTCAGTATAACCGCTGGTCTAAATACAAGGTTTTGAGCAAGCCCCCCAAATTAATTTTGTTCAATAACAAAGGTACTAAAATATATGATAGTTATCTTTTGTGGGAAAGAGAGGGTTATGTGATGTTATAACTTACTGAAGCATAATCTCCATCTTCTTGTGATATGCATCTATCTCTTCTTTTTTAGGAATTTTATGTACCACAGCTGGAAAAAAACCCATACATTTTACATTCCATTGTAATTGCCATTTGTTATAATGTAGCTGGGCTACATATATGTAGCTATAATGTAACAGGCATTAAACGACAAGGAAAATATTAGCACATACTACTGAGTTCCTACAAGTCTAAATAGTTTCTTGTACATTATTATGTAAATGAAGTTGTGCTTAGCTAATTCAGATCATGCTGGTGTGTGTGGAGGGGAATAGCTGGATCTGAACTTCATGCTGTAATTATTGGATTCTTAGACATGCATTAGGTTATAGACAAGTATGATCATTATGGGCTGAATCCAGAATTTGCTGTCTGTTGCCAATTGAAGGGCTCCTTCCGTCCCTGGAAGGCTTTTGATTCACTGGAGAGATCCTCCTCACCAGTGGGGCAGGGGAGGGCAATGGCTTTTGCAGATTCTCCCTTCTTTTTGAGGTCACCAGTGCCACCTCCCACACTTTTCCAGGGGCAAAGGGGAGGAAAGAGAACCAACAAGGTCTCACACACCCTGTGGGTGTGAAATCTGTATCCAAGCAAGACACCGAATGAGCTTTGTGATGTTACAGGCTTCTGTTTCTTAACATGAAACGAGTTTGCAGCCTATTGGCATTTACAGAAGAACTATTAACAGCTCAGCTTTTAATAATAATAGTTCTTCAACTGATACATTTAGGAACCAGGTTTATCTAGTACCATTTCATTACAGATAATACTGTGAGCCCACATTTTATGTGCATTTAGCTTGTGCGCATTCAGCTTTATGCGCACAGCATAAGTTTTAAATTTTTTTAAAGGGGGCTGGGTTCTGGGGAAAATGACTTTGGTAATTCCACTCGCCACTGAACCCATTTTGGATTTAGGCATGATTTCCAGAATGTAACCCCTGCGTAAGTTGTGGGCTTACTGTATGTTTCTGCTCTGAAGATTAATTTCCCAGAACGTTAGATTCTGAACATATTTGACCTATAGTAAAAGGTAAAGGGACCCCTGACCATTAGGTCCAGTCATGGCCGACTCTGGGGTTGCGGCGCTCATCTCGCTTTATTGGCCGAGGGAACCGGCATACAGCTTCCGGGTCATGTGGCCAACATCACTAAACCGCTTCTGGCAAACCAGAGCAGCGCACAGAAACGCCGTTTACCTTCCCGCCAGAGCAGTAGCAGGGACCAAGCAACAGGAGCTCACCCCGTCACGGGGATTTGAACTGCCGACCTTCTGATCGGCAAGTCCTAGGCTCTGTGGTTTAACCCACAGCGCCACCCGTGTCCCTTATTTGACCTATAGAATTCCAATTAATAACATGTTCTATGACTGACATGATTTAATTTAGAAGAATGTCCCTGTGTTTTAATATACCTATTTGCACATGAAATTGACTTTAATAATGCTACATTATACATGCCTCAAAATCCAGTTTCATATTAAAGGGAGGAGTTTATATAATTCTGTTTATTTCAGCCCTGCTAAAAGTAATGGGAAGCCAGACAGTGGATTGTGTCTCAGGACCCTGGGCTTGGCAGAACTGTATTCTCCAATATAAAATTAGTTCACATCTTTTCACAGAAACACACACTATTAAAAGTATACTATATATAAAAATAAAAAGGGAGAATACCTTTATGAATTTTGGGATTGGACTGAACTTCCAGTATCACTGTTTTTACAGTGTCTGCATACATATCATTAGCAGGGTTTGCTACCCACTGGAGGGAGAAAAAGCAGAATGAGAGGAAAAAGAATAATTAAAGAGCACATTAATTGTTGGAATTCCATTTGAAGTAATTTTGTTTTTGGCTTTCTACATTTATTTGGTTTTGTAGCTGGTTTGAAATTCTGGTTAAGAGGGAAACTATGTTGGCTTTAACTATAAAGTTCAAAGTGGTTGCGACTAGGCTATTAGAATGGCTATGTTATGAGTCTGCCAATCTACTACATTCATCATTATCGGCCTTGCTCCCTTGTCCCACTGACTTCAAAGGCTTGGTTACCTGACATTGTATGTGGGGGTATAAGATTATAGCACTCCCTCACCTCAGGAAGCCCAACTATGTTTCAAAGCCTCTTGTATGTTATCACAACAGTTATACAGAAACTTGTATTCTGTCCTTACCTCCAGCACCACCATACCCGGCTCTTGGACCACAGTAATGTTTTTAAAAACCTTCAAAGCTGGCTTATCCTGGACGTCTATTTCTTTTATGTCACCTTGAAAAATATAAAATACCACAATAAATGCATCACTGCTTAAATATTTCTTGGGCACACACTGTACATACCACTTGGGTGCATCTATTGCAACTCATGAATTCAAAATGGTCCTAAAATGTGCCCAAAAATCTCTTCCAGCTGCACAGTGGGTTATGCTGGATGTTGTTTCAACAGTTTGTTGACCATTACTGATCTTTTCATCAAGCAAGTTCCAATAATAATTTTGGAGAGACTTCAAGCGGCTTCCTCTAGTTACGCACCTGTTAGCTTTTGTAGCTGATAATAAAGCAGACTGAAAGAGCCTGTGTATGGAACAGCTTGTGTTTGTGTCACAGTGCTCATAGCCAGATCAGTGTAATCTGTAAAAAAAAAGGAGAGCAAAAAAGACAACATTAGACCCTAAGTTGTTCCTCTGTAAATTTCTGCCTGAAATTTCCCTCCTCCTCACCAGCTGCACTGTCCCACACCAATTCCAGATTTTGGGGACCCACATTCACAGGAGTAGAAAGAAGAAAGATGCAAAAGCCCCTTCTGTGAACAGGAACTCTATACTGTTTACATAAAGAAAGTTAGGGATCCAAATCAATGGAACAAGGATAATAAATGTTTTCACTTTCACTTACTGGAGAGGTCACATGGAGCAAGTATGTGATAGTTAAAATTTCTCTTAACTAGTATCCCTGAAACGCGCTGCCCTTGTTCTGGTTTCTTATCTGCTAGTGAGCCCATAACCTAGAGAAATCACAAGAGAAAAATCAAGACTATGTGTAAGAAAGTGTATGGGAATTGCAAATAGGATAGATATTTTTAAATGGGTGGTGATGAAAAACAGTCCCCATTTGAACAACTGGATACAGCATCGCTTCTCATTCTGTGTACTAGACCATGTACCAAAATTTCAAGGTGAATTTATCAGCAAGCATGACTCAAAAGTACCCATCAATTACAAAACTCCCTTTACAAGCTGCCATGTTCTTTCTCAACTTCAGAATGGACAGCCCACCAATAATCCCATGTGATAGTTCTCTACGTTATGATTGGCCTATTCTTGTCTTTTTCAGAATCACTAGTTCTCCCGACCTCTCTGAGTAGTGGTCCTGGGTGGGGTCATAGACAAAGAGTGTGCACATGCATGTTATTTGAAGCTGTTAATATATTTCAAAGGCTTCATACAACTGCAACCCTGCAATATCCAACAGCAGATTATGGAGCATACTGAGCAGTGTATTTGTAATGGGCTGTGGATGAGAGCAAGAACAAGTTTCCTAAACAAAGGCAAGAGGATGCTATGCTTCCTGATATAAGAGCTGTGTGCTGTGTTCATCATCCAATATACTGACTTGTCCCTTTGCAAGAATTAGATATATTTTTGAAGAAATAACCCGATGACTAGGTAAATGTGCTTCTTGTGATGAAGAAAACATTAGCCTTTTACCTTGGCAAGCTTTTCTCCTCTGAAGTTTAGTGTTACGGCTTCAGTATTTCTAGGATTGTGGACTTCTATGTGAACTTCATCATTATCCTCATATTCACGTATTACTGCCGCTTTCAGCCTGGCCATTTCATTCTGCTCACCATGAACCAATATCTGCATGAAAAAGTCATTGTTAGTTGTCAAAATATAGGCACTCCTGATGCGTTGCCAGGAAGGTGGCAGCTTAGGGAAGAGGAGGAGAAACAGCCCTTCTTTACAAAAGGAGTGGTGGTGTCATGAATATGCGCCTGTATCCTACACCTGTATATGACTGAGAGCGCTTCACAAACCAGAGAAGCTTTTTTGAGTGGATGCTATGGGCTGCAGAGAGGGTGAAGTGAGACAATCCCTGAAGTCCACACAGCTCTTTGGAACTCAGCTCTCTTTGGATTGTTCTTTGACCCTTTCCCACATCATCTCCTCTCCATTTTTCAACCACTTTATTTTCCTGCCTCTTCTTCTATCTTCTTTCATTTCATGTTCGCTTGATTTACCTCCAAATCATTTTAGACAATGTAAGTCACATATTTTCTTCTGGAAGCTACAAGCTTTACACACTGTTTACAGCAGCACTCTCCAGAAAAATCACTTTTGTTTCAAACGTGGAAGAAAACCTAAAGCATAGTTTATCATGGAAGAGGAGTGGTGCTGCAACTTTGAATTACTGTTCACCTCTGGCTAGTTAAAATGGAATTTGTTGAACTGGCATTGGTATTTGACAAAAACTGTACTTCTTGAAAATAACAAAAATAAACGCTAACCACATGGGGAGGTTTTAGTGCCCGGATGAACTCGCTGGTTTGTTGGTAATCTGTGTGTGCAGAGAAAGAGATGTAATCCACAGACATCTTCAATGGGAGTTTCTGTCCTGACATAGTTGTAATTTCTTCAGGTTCAGACATGATGTGCTGCAACAATAAACAAAATGCACCCATTATATTATTTCATTCAGAATATTTATTTATTATGAAGATACACATTAAATATAAAGGTAAAAGCAGTAAAGGATCCCTAGACGGTTAAGTCCAGTTGAATTCAACTATGGGTGTGGCGCTCATCTCAACTTTCAGGCCGAGGGAGCCAGCGTTTGTCCACAGACAGCTTTCCAGGTCAGCATGACCAAACCGCTTCTGGCACAACAGGACACCGTGACGGAAGCCAGAGTGCACGGAAACACCATTTACATTCCCACCACAGTGGTACCTATTTATCTGCTCACACCGGTGTGCTTTCAAACTGCTAGGTTGGCAGGAGCTGAGACAGAGCAACGGGAGCTCACCCCGTCATGCAGTTTTGAACTGCAGACCTTATGATCGGCAAGCCCAAGAGGCTCGGTGGTTTAGACCACAGTGCCACTGCATCCCTACACTAAATATATACATGTATAAAAAACAGTCAATACAGAATTTCTTCCCAGCACAAACACACATTTCTATCTAGCAAAATATTGCAATTGTCCTATTCTAATGCAATTCACCGTGACATATCTAGTCTCCTCTGAATATATTCCATCACTGGATTCCAGCTTTGAGATTTTTCATACCAGTGTTTCTTGGTATTCTTTCATTCAGAATAAAAAAGGTACAAACTGAAGTATGCATCAGACTGTAAGTACAGGGGCACCAAAACAGTAGCCCAATTCACTCCAGATTTCCTGGTAAAATAATTAAGTCTTTTAAGCTGCCTGCCCTTCATATTAACATATACCACTAGTCAAAATATACCTCACCTTAGCAAGTGTTCCTTCCACACAGTATCCTGCTATGATGACTCCATTCCTCTTGTCAGTACACCAGCTCTCAAATAACTCTCTGGATAATCCACTCTGCATCATACCGGGGGAAGCCATTACAACACTTGGGCCAATGTCATCAAAATGATCCATGCTCTAGGTAAACAAAGAATAATTATTATTCCATTTTATGAAAGTCAGAGAAAAGTGTTCCACCTTAACTGTTACCCTTGCTCTCAGGGACAAAAAGTCTTTTAGTGATGTATTTTTATAAAGGACTCTATGGGATCCTCAGTGAGCTCAAAGTATTTCTGCAGGGTTCTGGCAATGATGCCATATACATGAATCCCAGAAGGATGCTTATCAGAGGCATGTTTAGTGCTAGTCCCAGGTAAGAGTTGCTGGTAGACTGAATTCTTCTGAAAAGGGTTTGATGCCCAATTTTAAGTCAGAATTATAGTTCTTCATAACCTTTCTATACATTCACGTTATTAAAATTTCATTTATTCACACTGACCTTCAGATTACTAATGTGCTTGAATACAAATGGGTTGTTGATGTTGATTTGCTTGCGGATTTTATCATTCATGGCATTGACATAGGTCTGATACACGGCCATGCATTTCTTTGCCAGAGAGGAAGCATAGTATATAGGTATCTCATGAAGCTCAGGATGATTTTGCCAGTATTCATCTAGGTTTTTTAAAAAACAACAACAACACAAAACTTTAACAAATTATGAAAACTAAGAACAGTAAATATAATTTAGATGGACATGTAGTTTTTTCAGACACAATGAACATGTAAAGTTGGAAAGAGGTGATGTGCAGGTACATACCTAAAATCAAAAGCAATTCTTGTGCTCTTCCCAAAGCAAACACAGGAATAAGACCTCTGCCTCCCCTGTTTACAATATCATGTACAGTGTTGCAGAATCTCGCCTCCCTCTCCTCACGTTTTTCATGGATGTGTGTACCATAGGTAGATTCCTAAGGCCAAAAGACACACCATTAAAAATAATGATGAGACACATGACCAGAATGGCAGTGTGACTATGCCACAATCTAGTCACAGCCTCACTATTCCTATTTGGGATTACTAAAAAATGCCACGGGATCTGCCACCCACATTCCAGAACATATGTAGACCAACTGCTCACAAAAATAGGAATTGCTTCTTCAAACCATCAAAAATGTAATGAGTTGTGTCGATCAGCATGGCTGTGGCACTATACCTGATCTCAAACATGTCTAGCATGAGAATTTAATAAACCAGAGCTAAATTTTGATATATTGTTGTAATTTTCTAAGACAAGAGTGTACAACTTATTTTGTATGATTAATCATGAATTGTAGTATGACGATAAACTTTGCCCTATGATTTCCCCCACAAAAAATATTCTTAAATCATATTCATCCCATATATACACATACAAATACACATATACGCCATTTAAGGGGTTTATTTTTCAAACTTGCAAAAATTACTTTTTGATCATACTTTATAAAATTACCAAAGAGCACTCCTTTTTTTTAAGTGCACTGCACTATTTGCCCACTTCCAGAGTGTGTTAAATAGAGGTGCCTTAGTTTGAAGGAGTGTGAACACTTTCTATGTTATTCGAGTTTTCACTTCGAATTATTATAGGAGAAGCTTACAATTATAAGAATATCTGGTTTAATATTGGGAATCTCAGCTGCCATCAAGTGCCTATCTTCTTGTCTTGAGAAGTCACCTGTGTATAAAAGCTTTGACAAAGAAACAATGTACACTGTAATTAGACAGAAAAACTAATATAAACCATGGTAAAAAAAATAAATTAAATTAAAAAAATAAATTAAAGGTCAATGTCTATTGGTTCATCCATAGTCCTTCATGGACCAAGCAGTAATTGCTTAAGGGGAAGCCTGTATCACAAATTATGATGGGAAGTTGAAATTTCATGCATACTACTTGAGCACTACAGATGGATAACCCTTAACTTCCAATAACAATAGCTTATACCAGGGGTGAAGAACCTTTTTTAGCCAAGGGCTGCAATTCCCTTGTGAGCAAACTTCAACGGGCCACACTCCAGTGGTGGGCAGAGGCAGAGGCAAAAGGTGGGTGGAAGAATCATAGAAATCTAGGATATGCTCACTGGAATTAAAGGAATCCCTAAATGAATGAGATGCGAAAGCAGAACTTATTCTGCTGTTATCACTACTTCTGATGCTAAAATTACTTCTGCTGAGAGCCTGAATATGTGCTAATCTTTCTATCCTGCAATAATAAAAGCTGGCAGTGTTTAAACCTGCTATTGTGTGGATTAATAGGTCCTTGGGAAGAACTGAAAATACCCATTTCCAAAAACTAAGTCCTTCATAATAGATCTGACATAGACTACATTCCAGTTGTACAAAATTCAGGTGCACACACATTTAGAATAAACACACATGAACACATGAAAGCTTCTTCACCCTCTATCCAGGCAAGCAAGGGGCATTATCAAATTTTCAGCCAGCAAGAAGTATTATCACACATTCCCCCCAAGCTAAAGCACTCAATGAAGCCATGGAAAAGGGTCAGTGAGGGCTGGGTGTGTGGCCAAATGAATGTCAAGGGCCAGGCAGAGAGGACTGGAGGGGTGCAGTTCCAAGGTTCCCTACCTCTGACTTACACCATGGAGCTTTAATGTGACAGGTTTAATAGAAATGTGATGGTGAATAAATCCTATACCGACAAAACACACTGAAGAGGTAAATTAATATAAATAAAGGCCCACTGATAACACGCCTACTTGGATTATCTAGTGAGCTAAGGAAATACCTTCACTCCAGCTATTTCAATCATAAACATGGCTGCTCCCAGAACGTGGCCTGCGTGGTAACACCAGAACTTGATTCCCGCCACCTCTTTCACTTCATGGAAGTTGATAGTTTCTATTTTGTCCATGCTTTCTTCCAAGTCCGTCTCCGTATACAGCATGTCATCTGCTGATATATTGCTGTATAAAATAGTAAGGCAAAATGTCATCCTGTTGCCCAGTTTTTGAAGATAAGATTGTGCCGGACTCAGAAGACGGTCGCCACAAAGTGCACAAAGGGCAACAATGCAACAGGCAAAAATATTACACATCCATTGTTCAAATTACGGTATCATTTCACAAAAGTTTTATCCCACAAGTATGAGGATGAACTCACCTAACTTTGACGTAATCTGACAGAAGCCACCTATAAATTGCTTTTGTAGCATGGGTCATGAAGGTCCTCCCTTTAAAACTTGTCTTCTGCAGAAACCATGGCAATGCCCCACAGTGATCCAAATGGAAACTGAAAGAGGCAAGATCAGATTTCAGAATCAAGCCCTATAATACCATGGCATGCAGCTAGATCATTTTTGTTTCAACAAAAGATCAAGTAACAAAACAGCTAACACTTAACACTTCAACATCAGCAAAGCTTAACAAATCTGTTACAGAGTCTCAGCATTTTAAAATAAAAACACAAAATCCCCCTCAGCCTTCAGCATCGAGCAACACATCACTTACTGACTAATCAAGAGGAGATCAATCTCAGCTGGGTCTATCAGATCGATATATGGAAGTGCATCCATTCCTTCTAGGCCAGGGTGGATTCCACAATCAAGCTAAAAAAAAAGATGACCGATAATTGTATTTCTACAAACAACTAGTATATGGTATTAACACATATACACTGATGATTGCTCTTTTACATCAAAACAGTAAAGTTTATGTTGCATCTTGATATTTCAAATATTTAAAAGCATGTGATCTTAGGTGTAACCCAAATGTTTCTCCTCTCATTTGAAGGAAATGGGTGGGGGAGTGACCAGCACTGTTGGCAATGCTCCATAAAAGGAACACAACTCTGGAAAGTTTCCATGTCAGCTCAATGCATCCCTGCACTGTCACTCGGACAGTGGCGGCGGTGAAGGCTAGCTTGGCAACCCCCGCCCGGCACATGCCTGCCCCAGGTGTTGGCAACCAACGTTATGCCACTGCTGAAAAGTGAGCAATGTGGTAGCCCTACAAAACTTCTGGGGAGGGCTTTCCTCAGTCTGGACACTGAAAATGAAAATGTCCCATGTCCATCCCAACTCATCAAAGTTCAGATAGTGTTTATGTGGGCTGTGCGTGTGAAACAATACAAGGAGAGAGCCAGAAGAGGCTCATATGAAAGAAGGCAATCCTTCAGAGGTTTGCAGTGGTAGAATGCTTTGAATATTTACTGTCAAAGATGTGTCTACTGTGACAAAACGTTAATAAATAACTTAGATCACTGATTACCATTATCTTCCTTCCTTTAAATTCCAGAATAATGCATGATCTTCCTACTTCCTGCCCTGCACCTCTGTGAAAAGAAAGTTGTGACAAATTACAAAAAACAATCAACAACCCACTGATATAAAAACAACTATATGTAACTGCCCAAGCAAAGTGATGTCTTTGGTTTAATTCCATGGCCTGATTTGGATGTAATGCCAAACTATGGTTTAACATTATGTGAACAGCCCTGGGCAAGCCTCAGGCTCATGTGCTCCCCAAGGAGAATGGAAGCTTTCATATTCGTTTTTAGCAATACATCTGAACCCTAAACTGCAGCTAATTTTGAACTATTGTTCCTTCAATCAAGCCTACTATTTAGCCCACATTTTGAAATAACTTCTGAGTAAAATGTATACAAGACTAACCAGAGTTTATACATGATTGGGCATAACATTTAAAACAGTTAACAATTGAAGCAAAATATTATAATCACCTCCTCACAACTAAGATGAGAGAGTATGCAAGTCCAAGGCTTGCCCAGGTTCATTCATATTGTGAATTTCAACTAGGAACCCAGTTCAACATCTGCACCCATTTTCAAAGAGAGGAACCAAAATTGGCAATAATGTGACATGTGAACTGAAACCTCTTGAAAGTCGTGCTTTACAACAGCACAATCCTAACCAGAGTAAGTCCTATTGAACTTAGTGGAGGTAACTACGAGATAAGTGAAGATTGTACCCCTAGTTATGTAAGTGCACATTTGGATATAAAGGCATACCACATTCTGTAATGAACTCAATTATAGTAAGAGACGTAGTTGGTCATTTAAATCATCTCAACAATTATTCCTTCTATAGCTCATCAGATTCAAGACAATTTGGGAGAAATGAGTTGCATTTCATGCTCCTCAGATTTCTAGAGATTTTGCAGAATGTAATACGGAACAAAACAGAGTTGCAAATATGGCTACAGGGGTCAGCTAGTCTAAAACAAATTTCACGAGGACACCTGTCCATACACACTAAGCCTAGTCATTTTTGGCTTCTGCGGAGTCCTAAAGCAAAAGAACCAACACACCACCAATTTACAATAGGTTTCCTGCCTGGTTGCCTGCAACATATCCAGGCAACTAGGAAAATGGTTATTTAGAAGCCAGCTACAGAATGTGGTATTTAAAGTAAACAAGTCACAATTTTTATGTCTATGGTGTAACTAAATAAAGTAGCAGAGATGATTAAACAAATCCAGGATCACAGTGAAACAGGCTCGTTCAGAAGTACATTAAATTATTACAGTTGAATGAAAGGTCATATGTCTAGAACCAAGGATTGTAGGTCACCTTTAAAGGATAAAGGGCTCCTTGTTGGAAAACAGTGAAAGAGAAATGATTAAGGGAGATGACGGATTAAAAATTAAGCATGAGCTTCCTATGAGCTGTTGAAGCTAAGGCCTTGTCTAGACAAAAGATGATGAGGTAATCCTATCATGAAATCAATGATGCTTCATCCATTTCGCTTAGCCAGCTAGAATGAAAGTTTCTACGATAACGGCCAAAAATTGTACAAGCTGCTGAGGCGTATAAGGATAAATCAGAAAGTTGGTGAGAAAAGAAAGGCTCCTTGACTTCTAAGAGTAAATGTGAGCCTTGCAGAGAAAGGTCTAGAGTAGATTAAATGTAGTAATGTATACACTGGTTCTATCAACAAAGTGCTTTGAAAACATTTCAGGCTGTTTCAGACTGAGGAGCAACAGTTATTGTAGCAACTTACCAATAAAAGTATACTAGCCTACTTCCTAACATCTTAGGGAGGAAGGATCTACAGTGGTACCTCGGGTTAAGTACTTAATTCGTTCCGGAGGTCGCTACTTAACCTGAAACTGTTCTTAACCTGAAGCACCACTTTAACTAATGGGGCCTCCTGCTGCCACCGCGCCGCCAGAGCACAATTTCTGTTCTTAACCTGAAGAACTATTTCTGGGTTAGCGGAGTCTGTAACCTGAAGCATATGTAACCCGAGGTACCACTGTACTGGGAAATGAATCACTAGATCTACCAATCCCACAAAATGGTGGTGACTCAGCAATTAATAAGATGAGAGATACACATAGCCCTGCAGTGGGGGGGGGGACTGGACCTGTGGGGGCATGTCTCATGTCCAAACATAACAGGAAAACATAGCAGCAGCATGTGACTCAGCATTTTGCTCTGCCATCTCCACAACATTTCTGACGATAGGCTTCCAAAATAATACCTGACAGCCTGAAAGGATTCTCATTGCTATGAATGAAAGAAAACAAAAATTCCTATTGACACCTTGTCTCATGAAGCATTTGCCTGAAGACATAAATGTGGAATCCATGAATGGGGGAGAAATTCCACTAGCATTGAGTTTACATCCTCTAAGAGAACACTGGAAGCTGACAGACTTTGTATTATTGTCTTTATTTACAAAAATGCAAGCTGACAATAACTGGGGACACAAGGCAGGCAACTGCTACTAGAGAGAAGGCCAGTTACCCCACTCAGATCCCCATAGAGTTCCTGCACTCTCAATGTGGGCTATCAACCAACTCAGCTCTCTGCCATTTCTAAAAGTGCTCCCTCGTCCACTTAACACATCTGTCCCCTATTCAAGGCTTGACAGAGTATCTCATTCAACACCACAGAGAGAATCCAAACAATCAAGGGACCATCTCCTGAGTCTAACCATGATCCCCCATAAAGCTTGAACCCTGGACTGTGAACCAATAATTGCTTAACAACACCATGTTTGGGATAAATAAAACCCCTCTGTGTGTGTGTGTGTGTGTGTGTGTGTGTGTGTGTAGATAGATAGGATTAAGTATGTACAGTGGTATCTCGGGTTAAGAACTTAATTCGTTCTGGAGGTCCGCTCTTAACCTGAAACTGTTCTTAACCTGAGGTACCACTTTAGCTAATGGGGCCTCCCTCTGCTGCCGCACGATTTCTGTTCTCATCCTGAAGCAAAGTTCTTAACCCAAGGTACTACTTCTGGGTTAGCAGAGTCTGTAACCTGAAGCGTCTGTAACCTGAGGTACCACTGTATATGTTTGTGGCTGGCATCTGTCTTGAGAGGCAATGGAGGAGTGTGCCTTTGAGAGTGAAGTCAAACCATTGGAGAGTTACAGAGCCTGTTGTGGCTGTAGAGACCAATACACTAAATAGGACAGACATGTTTCGCTGCAGCTGGGGCAGATATAAGCATTTGGTTATGCTGCTGTAGATGCACCATGGCGTTTCTTCTCTCTGTATGTCTGCCTTCCTCCTCTGGTTGCTACTGTAGACACACAACTTCTCTGTCTTGTCTCCAGGGACTGCAGTCATCTGCAAGGGTTGATGTTGCCAGCCTTCCTCATGTCTCCCTTGCAGACATCTTTGTAATGAAGAGTTGGTCTGGTGCCTGAAGCCAGCTCCCTGTAGAGCACTGTCCTTGGAGATCCTGCCATCTTCCATTCTGTGGACACGACCAAGCCAATGTCGCTGAGACAGGAGTGCAAACATGCTGGTTTTTTTGAGATCTGTCCCGCCATGTGATGCCCCAAATCTTCCTGATTTGCATAGAGATATATAGATAGGGACACGGGTGGTGCTGTGGGTTAAACCACAGAGCCTAGGACTTGCCGATCAGAAGGTTGGCGGTTCAAATCCCTGCAATGCGGTGAGCTCCCGTTGCTCAGTCCCTGCTCCTGCCAACCTAGCAGTTCAAAAGCACATCAAAGTGCAAGTAGATAAATAGGTACCGCTCCAGTGGGAAGGTAAACGGCGTTTCCGTGCGCTGCTCTGGTTCGCAAGAAGCAGCTTAGTCATGCTGGCCACATGACCCGGAAGCTGTACGCCGGCTCCCTTGGCCAATAAAGCGAGATGAGCACCGCAACCCCAGAGTCAGCGACGACTGGACCTAATGGTCAGGGGTCCCTTTACCTTTATAAATATAGATACTCTCAGAGATTTTATTTATCCAGAACATGATAATGTTAGGCAATTATTGGTTCACAGCACAGAATTGAAGATATCCTTCTCCTCCCTCCCTCCCACTCTATATATATGAGAGAAATGCTTTCGTGAGGGTTTGCAACGGCAGACATGGGAGCCCTTTAAGCTCTGCGCGCGAGGGGGCAGAGCGAGAGAGTGCGCACGCGCGCAGCAAGGGCGGTTGGTCAGCCGAAGGCCGCGGCGGCGCGAGACCGTCCCAGCCACTCACAGGGGCCGAATCAACAGCTGGTCGCTCTCCTCGGCGGGAATGAACGCCTCGGTCCTTCTCCTCGTCGCCATCTCCGCGAGGAAGAGGCACGGCGCGCCCTCTTGGCTTGGCCCTCGCCGGCACCTGTACTTCGTCCACAGCCTCGCTCGCGCAGCCGGAAAGTGAGCGTTCCCTCTCCATCATTTCCGCACCACCATAGAGTCTCTGCGCTAAAAAAGTCCTTCGAAAAGTCCTAGAGCGGACGGTTGCTACCCGGAAGCAGAACGGGGAGGGGCTTCCTTGTGCTCAGTATTTCATTGTGGTGGGAATGAAAGGTAGGGGTCATTTTTGGGTCAGGTAGGGGGTGATGCTCCTGGTGCCCTTTCAGTTCTGCTAAGAGCAGGGTAACTGGGTCAGTCTCTGGCAGCAAAGCCAGCAAAGTGTCTTGTGGCTCCTGAAAAGGCTGACCGACTTATTTAGGCAATATAAAGTTTCATGGAATGGAATCCACCTTGCCGGATCTACGAAGTACAGTGGCACCTCGGGTTACAGACGCTTCAGGTTACAGACTCCGCTAACCCAGAAATAGTACCTCGGGTTAAGAACTTTGCTTCAGGATGAGAACAGAAATCGTGCAATTGGCAGCGCAGTGGCAGCAGGAGGCCCCATTAACTAAAGTGGTACTTCAGATTAAGAACAGTTTCAGGTTAAGAACGGTTAAGTTCTTCACCCAAGGTAAAGGTAAAGGTACCCCTGCCCTTACGGGCCAGTCTTGACAGACTCTGGGGTTTGTGCGCCCATCTCACATTTATTGGCCGGGGGCCAGCGCTGTCCGGAGACACTTCCGGGTCACGTGGCCAGCGTGACAACGCTGCTCTGGCGAGCCAGAGCCGCACACGGAACGCCGTTTACCTTCCCGCTGGTAAGCGGTACCTATTTATCTACTTGCCCCCGGGGGTGCTTTCGAACTGCTAGGTTGGCAGTGGTACCTCACCCGAGGTACCACTGTATATTTGAAGGTGGCGAGTGAAAGAGGATTGTAAGGAGCGAGGTCGGAGAGAAACGAAATGCAGAAAACTCCAGGCAGTGGAAATGATGTTAACAGTGACCAAGCTGTTGGTTTTTGTTTTCTTTCCTTTTGGCAGGATTTGCGGCGACTGCAGCAGTGGCAGCTTTTTTCGCTGTGGTAATGTAGTGAGGCGGAGAATCTTCATTTGCTGTATTTCTGCCTGCGATGTCCGCTGTTGACGGCATAAAGAAAAAGAGAAGGGGGAAAGGGGAGGCACCCCTCTTCTGAAATCATGTGGAGAAAATGTCAGTTCTGAAACGAGCCAGGCTCATTCCTTCCACGCTGCAGGTAACGTCAAGACAAGTACAGATAGCACTGTAGTTTTTCAGAACGCCTTCCTCCATTAATTGTACTTTTAGTGGAGAAATGGGTTTCAACAAAAAAATCTGTGTAAACCTGCATGTTAAATATTACGTGTTTGGAATATTTACAAACTGTTAAAGCATAGAAAATGTCATGGTGATGTACAATAGCAATAAAATGGCGACAAATAAAGAGATATCAAGATAAAGAGATATCAAGTATTGCTTGTGTGTCAGCTTGTCCTTCTAGGAAAGTCTGTAGAAATTTGTTAGCATCCAATGAAATGTACACAATTTTAAAGGAAGGCATGGTTCTACAAGCATTCATACTGTTGACGGAGTAGTGACAGTAAGCATCTGCTTTTAGAATATTTTGAAGAACCTTTGTTTGAGTTTCGAGATATTTATATTCATTACTAATAAGCAGAGATCACAACCATGAAACATATATTTTGTTTTTCAGTTTTAAACTTGGCACTGTGGAAACCACAGCTTGACAGTCATTTAACGGCAGTTGCTTGACTCTGCCTTTTAACTGGCAGATTTGAACCTCCATAACAAATGTAAATATATATCTATGAGGTGTTTATGTGTATGTAGAATTGGAGTTATATTGGGGTGGCAAACAGGAGTCTCTTTTCATTCTTTACAGTATTCTCACTGATTCTATTTCAATTTAAAAATGTTCAGAAAAGGAAAAAAGCGGCATAGTAGCAGCAGTTCACAAAGCAGTGAAATTAGTACCAAAAGCAAGGTAAGCAAATTTGGGTATGCCTCCTTGAAAATTGACAAATTTTAAAATATATTCATATCAGTCAGTTATCCCTTGTATGACATTGTGGAAGTTTGGCATCTGCTAAATGGTGCATTCAGATGTACATCCTGAAGATATTTAGAGTTAGGGATGAATCTACATTTACAAAAATGTTCATATCCTTTTTGTTATACTTGCTATTTCTTCATGCAGACTTGGCATTCAAATTGAGAATAATTGATGTTACTAAAGTCAACCAGCTACATTAAAAATTGTACATATTTTGTACCGTCATGACAAAGAAAAATAACTCCTACAGTTATCTTAAGTCCTATAAGCATAGATGCAGCCACTGAAAGTGAATTGTAAATGATGAAATACTGCTTAGCTTGTGGAATAGAGAGAAAGAAGGAATTTAAAGTGTTCTTATTGTTGAAGGATGTTGTACTGCAATGTGATGTGTTATTCCGTAGCTGCATTTGGATGTAACAAACTATGGTTTATTGTTATAGGAATAAGCCTTCATTAATCATGCTTCTGGTTTAATTCATGCCTTTAATTCATGAGTTTATAAGAAACCACACTTTTAAATATTATTTGACCTGCATAACTTCATAATGCTTTCATATGTATTCTTCCTTATCTAGTCGGTGGATTCCAGTCTTGGTGGGCTTTCACGATCTAGTACTGTGGCTAGTCTAGATACAGACTCCACAAAAAGTTCAGGTAGGAAATTGATGATGGCCTAAAGACATTGTTATTTGTCAGAATGCATAGATGAGTTTCATAACTAATTGAAGCTGTATCTAGAAATGTGAACATGCTGACACAGAACTTTACTACTTTTTTAAAGCAGAAAACAACACTGAGTCTGCTGTTACTTACAAATTATTACATCATCTGTGCATATACAAATAAAATTATGTAATATAACCTTTGCAGTATATGCATCACATTTTTATATTATGATGTCAATCTGTGTGATTTGTTGTCTTTTTGTATAGATCTGCTGCCTTTACTAATTTGTATAATTTCCTCTGTATCTGGTATTTCTATGGATGGGCAAAAAGCTAGACAGGACTTCAGAATCCTGTTTTGTTCATGATGGAAACTTTGCTGGGCAGCTCCTCTGCCTTTTGAAATTTCACTAGAAAGTGTCCCTATTTTCAAGCTTACATTTGGTGTAATGTTGTGGTCATACCATGTTCTGAGGTTTCCTTATGCTTCCATGTATCCAAAGCAACACACTTGGTTTTATGCTCTGTATTTGCAGAAACCTCTGGTACCCCAATATAAGAAATTTAAGTCATCCCCCGATTCAGTTCTGCTTTCTTGCAAGATAAATATTTTAATGTGGTTGGAATAAGCCTGGGGAAAACAATAAATCACTTTTAGGTGACACTTTTATTTATTTCTTTTTTTTTTAAGAAAAGGGACACAATTCAACAGTTTGTCCTCACGTTCTGTTCCCATCCTCCCCCCATATGCTCCCCAAATCTGTCCTGGGGCTTTCTCCAAACCCGTGGAACAGATTTTGGGACAGTGCAAGGGGGGAGGTATGGAGACCACTGTTGCACAATAGAAGTAATTCCAGTTACAGTTATTTAGATAAATACTACACTGAGTCATTTTAAATGGTTGAATGCCCAATAAGTTTGCCAATTGATAAAATGATGGAGTAATGGTTTAAATGTCTGCTTCTTTATAGGCCAGAGCAATAGCAACTCAGATACTTGTGCAGAATTTAGAGTAAAATATGTCGGTGCCATTGAAAAACTGAAGCTTGATGAAAGCAAGACTTTGGAGGGACCATTGGACTTGATAAATTACATAGATGTGGCACAGGTAAAGACTGACTTTGGCTATATGTCCCCTTGGGTCTTTTTATGGGGAAACTGTGGCCCTGGGAAACTATCCTAGTCTAAGCCATCTTTATTTTTAAGAATTGGTTTCCAGTTCTGCTGAGTTCCAGATGACTGTTCCTCACTGGTATTGAAAGCGGGGCTGGGAGTCTGGGAAATTGGCTGTTTTCGATAACCTTTTTCTTGGTACATTGTAATGTCTAAACATTTGCTGTGGCTGATGGTCTCAAGATAGAATAGCTGAGCAAGGGAGTTAAAAAAAGGATCATGCTCCAGGAAACTTTGGCTTGTTTTGGAATCACTAGAAAGCATTTATTTCTGTTCTGCTTCAGAAACTTTTTTTTTTTTTTTTTTTTTTGCATTTTAAAATTTTATTGGTTTCCAACCAGTTATACATTTTTATCCATATCATAACATTCTTATCCATTTTGGACTTCCTTCAACGTTACTGACAATCATTCGTAGTTTTCCCTTTCATACGCATTCCGTTCTTACATATTGCCGTTTTCCCTCCCTTCCTTCATTATTTCTATTCGACAATACTTATTAATTCTTTACAGTGCCTCTTTTAAACCCACCAGCGTTG
Source organism: Podarcis vaucheri (assembly GCF_965113315.1). NCBI lineage: Eukaryota > Metazoa > Chordata > Lepidosauria > Squamata > Lacertidae > Podarcis > Podarcis vaucheri. Next base: position 96,660,968 of record NC_138761.1, read on the forward strand.
TATTTACATCACAGTTGTTTTCCAGATACCCCACAAATTTCCCCCAGTCTTGAATAAACTTTTGGTCTTTCGTGTATCTAATTTTCCCTGTTAATTTATCCAATTCTACATATTCTATCAATTTTTCTCTCCACTCTTCCACCGTTGGAATTTCCTCCTGCTTCCATCTCTGTGCTAGCACAATTCTTGCGGCCGTTGCCGCATACTGAAAAAGTTTACGGTCCTCTCTTTCTATATCTTTTCTTACAATACCCAATAGGAAGATTTCTGGTCTTTTAACGAAGGTATATCTCAGCATCTTTTTCATTTCGTTATAAATCTCCTCCCAAAATTTTTTAATTTTTTTGCATTCCCACCATTGATGGTAAAATGTCCCCTCTGTCTGTCTGCATTTCCAGCATTTATTATCTATCTTGTACATCCTTGCCAGCCTTACTGGCGTCATATACCACCTGTAAAGCATCTTCATCATATTTTCTTTCAAAAGCGTACAGGCCGTAAATTTTATGTTCACCTTCCATAACCTTTCCCAATCCTCCAATTGGATATTGTATCCAAAATCCCTTGCCCACTGGACCATCACTGATTTCACTTCCTCGTCCTTCGTATTCCATTCCAACAGTATTTTATACATTTTCGACAGATTTTTACATTCATTATTCACTATCTCCTTTTGATACCTAGACTCTTTTTCCTCGTAACCCCTTTCCTTCACCTCCTTTTTGAACATTTCGTTAATCTGAAAATAGTGCAACCAATCATATGTAAAAACTTTGACCTGGTCATATGGTTTTATTTTCCACTTTCCTCCTTCGTTTGTCACCATTTCTTCATATTTTCCCCACTTTCCTCTCATGTTGATTTTCTTTACCCCCATTATCTCTAACGGAGATAACCAGTGAGGAGTTTTGGGTTCTAATATGTTTTTATATCTATCCCAAACCTCTATTAGAGCGCCTCTGAAAACATGGTTGCTAAACCCCTTGTGAACCCTCTTTTTGTCGCACCAGAGGTAGGCGTGCCACCCATGTCTGTTATTAAATCCTTCCAAGTCTAAAAGTTCATTATTCTCTAATTTTACCCACTCTTTTATCCAGCACAAACATGCTGCCTCATAGTACAACCTCATGTCTGGTAGGGAGAAGCCACCTCTTTCTTTTATGTCGGTCAATAGTTTGAATTTAATTCTGGGCTTCTTCCCTTCCCAGACATATCTTGAGATCACCTTTTGCCAGTCTTTGAAATCTTTTGTGCCTTTTATTATGGGTATAGTTTGGAACAAAAATAACAGCTTGGGGAGCACCATCATTTTAATCATTGATATTCGTCCCCAGAAAGATAGTTTCATTCTGGCCCATGTCTCCATATCTTTTTTTATTCTATTCCAAACTGGGGTATAGTTGTTTTGGTACAAATCAATGTTCTTTCCGGAAAGCCATATTCCCAGGTACTTAACTTTTCTAACTACCTCAATCCCTGTTCTTTGCTGCAGTAGTTCAATCTTATCTTGGTCTAAATTTTTGACAATCATTTTTGTTTTCCCTTTGTTCAATTTAAATCCTGCTAAATTTCCAAATTTCCCCATCTCTTCCAAACTCTCCTTTATGCTTTCTATCGGCTCTTCCACAGTCAAAACCACATCGTCTGCATAGGCTTTAACCTTGTACTCGTTAGCCCCTAATGTGACCCCTTTAATTTGTCTGTTTTGTCTTATTGCATTTAGTAAGGTTTCCAGAATCACTATAAATAACAGTGGCGAAAGGGGGCATCCCTGTCTTGTTCCCTTAGCTATTTTAATATCTTCAGAAATGACGTTGTTAACTATCAGTCTTGCTTTCTGTTCTGTGTAGATTGCCCTTATACCATTCAGAAATTCCTGTCCCACCTCCATAACCTCCAAGTTTTTCAACATGAAGTCCCAGACTACATTGTCGAACGCTTTCTCCGCGTCTACAAAAATTAAGCTTGCTGGTTTATCGCACCTATCGGAAAGGAATTCAATAATGTTGACTATATTCCTTGTATTATCACTTATTTGTCTTCCTGGCAAAAAACCAGCTTGGTCTTTATGTATGATTTTTGATAGTATCTTTTTTAATCTTTTAGCTAAAACGCCGGCAAAGATCTTATAGTCCGTATTTAATAGGGAGATAGGTCTGTAATTCTTAATCTGTGTTGGGTCCGAATCTTGTTTTGGGATTATTGTAATAAAAGCCTCTTTCCATGTTTCAGGAATGTCCTTTTCTTTTAAGATGTTATTCATTACATCGGTCAGCGGGGCTATCAACTTATCTTTCATTTCTTTATAATAGCTTGATGTAAACCCGTCTGGGCCCGGTGCCTTCCCTCTTTTCAATTCTTTTATCACTTCTTCTACCTCTTCTCTACATATTAAGGCATTAAGTTGTTCTTTTTGGTCTGTCGGGATCTTCTTCAACATCTTTTCTTCGAGATATCTTTCTATTTTCTCCTTATTATTCCTTTCATTGTTCCTATATAGTTGTGTATAAAAGTCCACGAACCCTTTCCTAATTTCTTTCGGGTCTGTAATTTCTTCCCCATTTAATTCAATTTTGTTAATTAGTTTTTGTTCTTTCCTTCTTTTTACCTGCCAAGCAAGCCATTTTCCAGATTTATTTGCAAATTCAAAATTTTTTTGTCTTAGCATTTTTATATTCCATTCGACCTCCTTATTTATTAGCATTGCAAATTGGGTTTGTAGAGCCTTTATTTCTTGCCTTATCTTCTCATTATTAGGTTTTTTAATCAATTTTTGTTCGTTGTCCGTAATTTGTCTCAAGATCTCTTTTATCTTTTTTTCCTTGTTGTTCCTTTTCCATGCATTTTGTTGGATACATAGACCCCTCATCACTGCTTTGGATGCATCCCATACTACACTCATTTTTGTCCCTTTATCTAAATTATCTTGAAAGTATTCTGACAATTTTTTCTGTATTTTTTCAACAAATTTTTGGTCGTCCCAAAGATTATCATTCAGTCTCCATCTGAAAGTCCGTTCTTCGAATCCTTTTAACTCCATCTTAATCGGGTTGTGGTCTGAGATAACTTTAGCCTGTATTTCAATTTTTTGGATTCTTGGTACTAATTCATTCGACACCCAAATTTGGTCTATTCTTGACATTGATTGGTTTGGTTCTGAATGGTACGTAAATTGTTTTTCTAACGGATGCCTAAATCTCCAGATGTCAATTAGGTTACAGTTCTTAATCATCATAAAAAAAGTCTTTGGCAACTTCCCTTCTTTATTCTTTGTTTCCCTCAATCTATCCATTTCTGTTGATACCACGCCGTTCATATCTCCCATTATTATAATTTTTTTATCCATATATTCAAATAATTTTTCTTCCAATAATCTAAAGAATTCTGTCTTGTTCCCATTTGGGGCGTAGATTCCAACAATTATCAGTTCTTCACCTTGCCATTTAATCTGAGCCGCTATTATTCTTCCTTCCTCATCCTTAAATAGTTGGCGGGACTCAATTTTATTTTGAATATATAAAACCACCCCTCTTTTTTTCTTTTTGTCTGAAGATACAAATTCGTTCCCTAACCTTTTATTGATGAGGATCTTCCTGTGTTTTTTGGCCACGTGTGTTTCCTGTAAGCATATGATATCCAAGTTCTTCTTCTTTAAAATACGTTCAATTCCGTTCCGTTTCTTCTTATTATTCATTCCATTAATATTCCAGTTCCATAATTTTAACGTCATTCTCCTTGCCACTATCTGGATTTAAGAATTTAAACTTAAGGTCTTTCTGTCTCTTCTCCTTCTTCTTCTTCTCCCTCTTCGTCCGACTCTCTTCCGCTCTGTTCTTCTTCTTCACCTAGTTCAGATTCCTCCTTCTTTCTTAGTCCTCCTTCTGCTCCTTTAATCTCTTCCTCTCCTTGTTGTAGTTCTTTGTATCTTCTTGTGAATTTCCCTATTTCCTCAGGGCTTAACAATCTTCTTTTAACTCCTTTGTAAAAGAAAGAGACACCCTCCGGGAATTCCCATCTAAAATCGATCTTATTTTTCTTGAGTAGTTGCACCAGTGGTTTGTAAGCTTCTCTTCGTTTCAACAGCCTTATTGGAATGTCTTTAAATATAATTATGTAATTCCCGTCAATGTAAAGTCTCTTCTCTCTGTTCCTTTGCAAAATCAAATTTCTCATCTCTCTATCCTTAAAAGTAATTAGACAATCGCCTGGGAATTTCTTTAGTCTATTTGACTTAATTTTCATTCTGTAGGCATTCTGTATTGTCATTGCCAAATCCTCTTCCGGAAGCTCCATCCACTGCGCAATTTCTTTTATTAATCTTTCTCTTATATTTTCGTTTTGCATTTCTGGAACTTGCCTCAGCCTTAAATTAACCTCTCTCTGTTTCAGTTCATTCATTGCGATAGAGTCCTTTATTTCTTCTTGAATTTTGTTTAGTTCTGCAATCTCATTTCTCATTTTCTCCTCTTCCCTTTTCATCTCTTTCATTTCCTGTTTTGTCTTTTTTAATCCTTCATCCACTCTCCTTGAGACCTCCTTAATCTGTCCTTTTAATTCACTGACTGTCTCCTCAATCTTCTTATCCATTTTTCCTATTTTATTATCTACCTGTTCTAACTTCATCTCCAAATTCTTTTCGCTTTGTTTTATTTCTGCAAACATCTTCAATATTTCTGTTCTAAATTCTGTTTCCTGTTTTGAAGCTCTCCTGTCTGTTGGGGTCCCCCCCTCTCCCCCTTTTTTCTGTGTGTGCGACATATTCCTCAGTGTTTCGATAACAAATATGTAAACTGTGTTTTCCTGTGTAGTTATAGTTCCAGCACTATTATATACTGTTAAGCACTATTAACCTGACCATCAAAAACCAGGAGATATCACCTGTATAAGGGGAAAGAGCAGAGAAAAGAGAAAAAACTAACGCCTAAAAACTGTAGACACAAAAATTGCAGAACACAGCTTCCTTACACTTTCACCTCAAAGTCCTAGATATTATCTTAATTATTGTCCCTTCCCCTGCCAATTTGAGGGGGTTAGTTGTCTGTCCACGTTCTTCTTGCCCCTATTCGGGCTAATCCAAATCAGGTTGGTCCAGCTGACCTTCTTGCCCCTATTCGGGCTAATCCATCCAGAGCGTTAAACAGATAAAACTTTAGTTATATTCTGAGTAATCCAAAAGGCAATGTCCTTTGTTCAAGTTACAGTCAGCTTACCACTTCCAATATGATCCAATGTAGTTCAAAATTTTAATATTAAAACTGAATAATCCCAAAGATGTAATCCAATAATAAAGGAGGTATCTCTCCGACACAGTTATCACATAAATATTTCTCAAGGCCTAAGTTACCTCCTTCTAAGTTTCAGCTTGATATTGGTTTAAAACACTGAAAGGATAGTTCCACCAACATCAGCCACTAGGGGGATAGCTCTTCCAACTTAGGGAGAGATAGTCTTTACAACATATTCCACACTGCCTATTTCCAGCTGTTCATTTTGGTTTAGTTTAATTTTTAACTTTGACTCTCATTTATTTAAAGTCCTTAGCAGAAATTTAGAGAGAAAAAAGTGAACAAAAACAGTGGTGAACAAAAAAGGGGAACCTTCAGATGCTTTTCCCCCTTATCTGAGAGTACTTTAAAGTAATTTAATATGGCGTCGGAGGTCCTTCTTACTTTCCAGTTAATATGGCGTCGAAGTTTCTTTAAACTTAGTAGCCTCTTCGCAAAAGCGTTCACCAATAGTCCTCTCTGTTTCCTATAACTTCACTTATTGTAGCTACTGAGGATCTTTAATTCACACAGTTTCTCTGCTCCCCCTTTGTTCCTCCCTTTCTTCTTTTTCTTTATAAGAAAGTTACTTTTTAACTTGGCACAAATCCAAACAAACACAGGGGAGACAGTTACAATAGCCGCTAGCGGCAGCTTACTTTCACTTTTGGCTCTGCAATCAGCGCTGCGTCTTTTTCATTGAAGCCAGACAAACCGCTGAACTCGGAATCTTCTCCTTTTTAACCGGAGGCTTTCTTATTATTTTAAATCACCAGTTCTCAGGATCTTAAGTAGCAAATCCGGTTTTCTTTGTATTGAGAGCGGAGCGCTAATCCCTGCAGGCTCGGGGCTTCGCTATTCTGCCGCTGCAATGGCTGCCCGATTGTCTGCTGCCCGTACCGTCGCTCTCTTCACCTCCTTCCAGAGGTTACCTGGCGACCAGGCGGACAGCTTTGACGCCGCCGGGAACCTAGACCTCTAGACACCCTCCAGAGGTTCGTCGGGGGGTTTTCTGCGCCCTAAAAACCCCCCTTTTCGGCCAGAATAGCTAGGGCTTTCTCACCGGAAAAAACCCTCGCCTGCCGCGGGAGCCGCGCTCGCACCGGAAGTCATCAGAAAGCATTTATTTCTGTTCTGCTTCAGAAACTTAGCGTGTGTGCAGTACCTTGGCTTCTGCGGTGTAAAATGAAGTAGCAAAGTACCGTATCTATTATTGTCAATAAAGTTTCACAGAGCTATTGTCACTCTTTTGACTTATTTTGAAGGCTGTTGCTGCTTATTTATTTACATGAGAACATACAAGTTGTATCAGACTTGTTTTGTCATCAAACTGTCTCTGCCTACAATAATTCCTTTTTGGGTTTTTTCCAAAGCAAGATGGAAAGCTACCCTTTGTTCCAGGGGAAGAAGAATTCGTTATGGGAGTTTCCAAGTATGGTATTAAAGTCACAACTTTGGACCAGTATGTAAGTTGCTCCTGGTTTTAAATATGCCTTATTCAATTTATCCAGTAATACAATCTCAGAATATTTCTGACGATAATTGTGATATGATTTTTTTTCTCTCCTGAAGATACCAAAATGGACTTTGATTATACGAAGAATTCCAAGTTCTGAGTTTGGTGTATTGAAATTTAAATCCAACTATTACAGTTCTGTTTCTTTGCAGTAATAACCTTTTTCCTGTTAGACACACATTACCATCTTTTTGTAGACATTCTTGACTATAGTCTTTATTACCTTTTGCACAGTTCACTTAATAACAGATTTCTGTATTCACTCCAGATTTTTTTAAAGTCAATCAGTTCAAAAGCAGATGGTTTCTGGCTGATGTAGACAATTTTGCTACCTACAGAATAGCTTTGTATGTGCTAGGAGGTAGAGAAAGTTATGGGTGACTGCCAAGGGAATTTCTAGATTTGGGAAACTTCATAATTTTAAGTTTTGGCAATTTGCAGTTCTGAAAATTGATGTTTTAATTTACTCTTAGGTTGTCTTTTTTGTTTTTGTGATTTATATTGTAATGCCCATTGGCTGCAAGCAATGAAACTGACAAATTAACACATGGCATTTTCAGGATGTTTTGCATAGACATGCACTCTACCTAATTGTTCGGATGGTCTGCTATGATGATGGCCTTGGGGCAGGGAAGAGTTTACTGGCTTTAAAGACAACTGATACAAACTATGAAGAGTACAACCTTTGGATATACCAGTGTAATAGTATGGTAAGGTTCATGTTTAATATTACTTTAAAAAACACTTGCTGGATAATTCTAGGTTGACAATAAGTCATAAAATATGCAAAGTGCTATCATATGCTTGTGCCTTATGTCTAGCTACATGTACTGGACCAAAACATGACAAAATAGGTTTGTACCATTGCGGCCTATATAAGGAAATGTTGTGCAGCCATCTTGTGGCACAGGCAGATTTCATGGCTTGGTCTGCCCTCCCATATTTTGCTGCCTGTTTCCCAGATCGCTAGAATAGAGACAGAATTAAGATAGGAGCAATTACATGCATATACTAGAGTAATACTACCTCCTACTTAAGACATGATTTGTGGCACACCGGCCAGATTGGCCAGGCACCGCTATATGTGCAAGTGTCAGAGCGACTCTAAATTTCATGTGCATTTGTTCCTGCCACAGCCCTTATCTCCTGTAGCAGCAGCAGCAGCAGCAGTGCAAGTAGCAAAAGAGCAGGAGCCCATGTGAAAATAAGATAGTGGCAGTTCTGTAATTTCAAATTAATTGCATATGCTTCTTTGGTACATTTATTTTCTCCCTGTCAATCACTCCACCTTACAGATTTGTGGGATAAAGTACCCCTTTAATTAAATCTGTGGCTTTATTAATTAAAGGTGGGTGGCATCACCAGTTCACAGGGCTTCAAGTGGAAATTTGAACCACTAGGAGAGCATAACACTAACCTTTATTCTCATAGCTTTGTCGCTGCCATATATTTGAACTTTAAATGCACCAGCCTGGCTTTCCAAGTGCCATATGTATGCTAGCAAATACTGCACTAATATCACTTGGTGATAGGCTTTGAGTTTAAATGCCCTGGAGCCCTATACTGGCAACTGCTTGGTAAACAAGGGAAACCCAGTATACACGCAGGAGCTGTCCCTCTGTTAACAAATAGCCTATCTGGAATATCAAACTCTGATGATACGTTTCTGCTGGCAATTTCTAAAATAGCAACTCTTGTTTGCAAGTCACATTTCTGGACTGACCCCACTGCTCTACATAGAATGCTTTAGATCAGGGATAGGCAACATGGTGCCCTCCAGATGCTGTGGGCTGGAACTCTAATTACCTCCGCCACTGGTCATGCTGGCTGGGGCTATTGGGAGTTGCAGTTCCAAGTACCTGGATGGCACCACATTGGCTGCCTAGCTTAAGATAGGAAATGTCATCAAAGCAAAGCATGCTATAAGGGAAATGCTGAAACTTCGAGATGGGCTTGAGGCTGAATGCTTCTTCATGTTCATGAAAACAAGTATGAGCCACTCTTTCTGTTTATAAAATGCAGGAACAAGCACAAGCTATTTGTAAGGTGCTGTCAACAGCCTTTGACTCTGTTTTAACATCCGAGAAGTCCTGAATTTCTACAGCTGCACTTCATGCTGAGAGGAAGTACTGCTTGCTGTGACTGCAGCAAATGGAGAAAAATGAAAACAAGTATTTTGGAGTAGATGTGAATTTTTTTTGTTAACTGCTTGAGCATACTGTTCAAAGGAATGAAGGTTTTTTTGTGGGTTTTTTTTTTTGTAAAATACCATTTGTTTGTTTCCCAAACTGTCACTCAGAGCTCAACTGACCGTGCTTGAGTTTCTGTGCTAAATATCAAATCTTATGTTTAAAAGATTTATACCATTTTTGTAAATGAATAAAAAAAATGAATAGAAGGCGTGTCTTTCTAAATATGTTCTAATCTGACTACCCCCAGATGCCATTGCTTTTAGCAGTGGCAGCAAAAAAGGAAAATAGAGAGAGAGAGAGTGTCAGATATAGTAGGTCTCCCTTTCTGCTGGTGGAGGAGGAGGCCTGCTCCTTGCAAGCTGCCTTGCTGCAGGTATGGAAATTTACTGCTACCCTGCTGGTAGTAATGACAAAAAGGGATGTAAAAGAAGGTGTATCAAGGGAGTCTTTGAATCAGCTGGATCCAAAGCCCCCTTTTTCCCATGTCTCCAGCACAGGGAGGAAAGTATACTGGCCCTAGAGCCTAGCATATCTGGCTGTGCCCTCCCATTAAAGAAGAAAAACCCCCAGAAAAATGTCATCTTCCATTTTCCATCAAGGATGAGCACAGCAGGCTTTGGGTTGGGCAGTTTCTATACTTTGCATTCTCCTGCTCCCCATACAATTGAACTGTAAATCATTTAAAGTCCAAAACAAGATTTAAGTCCAAAAACATTTAAGGCAGGAGTTTGTCAGCAGTCTTCTGATTTGTCTTTAATACATCAAGGCTGAATAGCGGTAATCACTCAAGTTTATTCTAGTGTGGCTCATCTATAAGTGCTTTCACAATTAATAAAAAACGTCAAGGTGAGGCTTCAAAGCTGTTTATTTTTCCAGTCAAGAGACTGGCTTAACGTAAGTGAAATTAATCATGCTCCAATTATAAATCACTGCATCCAGACACTAAAAATAAGAATTGATTTAGGTTATATAATATATACAGTTGCTCTGCAACTAAACAATCAAAACCATCACGTTGAAAATTATACATCTCAAGTAGCATTCTGAACTGCATTTTAGGTATCTTATGCTCCTTTCTTAAACATTTAAACAAAAGTAATCTTACATGCTCACTAACAGTTTGTTGAACACCATCATCCCCTGTTGTCAGCTGTGAAAGAAGACCTGAACATTTTAGCATCTGTCATTCCTAAAAATCCAAAATGTCTCCTATTTAATTGGGTGAAATAGTGCCACGGAAACAAAAAAGAACTCTTGAAACAGTCTTACGTTACAAGCCTAGTGTCTGCACACTGTAGTGTGAAAAAATACTCTTACTCAAAATCTTTTAGTGGCCACTATTTAAGATTTTTCCAAAAGAGCTGAAAGCTCACACACTATGGCTGGGCTCTAAACATCTAAGGCCTTGGGAATATTCAAGTTAGAGTTGAAAATCCCCTGGGTTTCACAAGATGTTTGCCAGAAGGCGCAACTTTCACCCGGGTGCACACAGCTATTTGTGCATTTCCTTGGATTCCGGCCAGTGTGAAATTTAAGGGCCACATAAGCTTCCAAAGCATATGGTATTAACTAAAATTCTGTGTCAAAAAATACTGTACATAAGTGAATTGTGCAAAATAATGTGCCAATTTATTTGCTAGTTTACTAGGAATACAAACGTAACCAATAGTGTCAGTAGCCAAACTGAATTCATCAGCAGCCAGATAAACTTGTAGTGGCAAAGTATTTTGTTTCCTAATATACATATATATTTAGTGGGAACTTTGAATATGCAGACTTAGCTTTAAAACTTGCAATCAAAGCATCTCAAAGCATTCCAGTTTGTCCCCATATACAATGCAACAGCTTGTACGAAAGTGAGTTTTAATATAAGCCCACCGGTTTGCATCCGCAGATCTGACAAGTTGCTTCAAATGTACCACTTTAGCAAGGCAGTTTGAGATACAGCATCCCACCCCAAATATAAATATACCAATTGGCTTGTCTCCCCACCCCCCCGCATCTGTTTCAACCTATGCTAGCCAATATGTACATAATTTCTGTGTCAGAAATTCAAAGTTCTCTTGATAAATCTAGAGATACAATAGTCACAAAACTTGTGATGAAAGCCAATGTGACCTGGACGTAGATATTCTAATCCTATGCTACCAGTGCACAGTTTCGGCAGCATATGCAAAGTAAAAACCGTTAACAGTTATCACAATATACAAACATTAAAAGGACATTTTTGTAATATTCTGCAATAGTCTACCAATTTGGAATTATGAAATCTATTCACAATTATTAACAGTGTTAACTACCATGTTCAGGAACAGAAGTACACAGTGTGCATCTGCAAAGAAATAAGGAATTGCTTGCAAGACAGAAGTGTGTACCTTAATACAGAGGGTGTTTGGATGAATACCCTACTACATTGTCCTACGACAATAGTCTTAGGTGTGAACATAGCCACCGTGGTTGTTTTTTTTTAAATAAAAATAATTCTAGACAACACATTTTTTTGTGTGTTCGAAGAAAAGAACTGCAACAAAAATTTCAGCAAATGTGTAATCCACATTTATTTACCAATAATATTGTCTTGGGTTTTGTTACCTCAACGATGACTTAAGAATAGAATAAAATATACATTAAATGTATATTTTGTATAGAAAAGTATGACCTCGTATTCCTCATATTTACAAATTTGAGGTAAACAGGTTCAGGGTTTAAAGTAAATATCTACATCCAATTATTAAAATATCTCTTTAATGGGCCTTTCTAGACAAACTTTTTCATATGATCTAAGTATGGAAATACTTGTTCCTTTTGGGTAAGTGCGAGCATGTTGCATTTCTCCACATTCGAACAGCTTGAAAAACAACATTTCCTTCTAGAGTTCATGCTCACAGATCACAGGAGGCAGCCCTGTTACCCTTTCCCTTGAAGCCAATTCACCAGCATGGGGAAATGGCAGAAACTGGATATATGACAGGCTCTGTTTCTGCTTGTGTTATTTCATGATAGTTCCCTGGGAAGAAGGGAACGCCACTGTCCCCTTGGGCTCAGGGGCTTTCCCCATGCTGGCCTAACAAGTCAGGGGAAAGAGACTTTACAATAACTTTTCCCTTGAGGGGATAAACAGAGCTGTAGCATGTACTTCTGATTGGAACCGCGTCCTCTTATTGAGTCTTCCTTATCATAGATATAGGAGAAGTAGGCAGGGGACACACAAGCATACTCTTCTTTCCTGGCTGCATAAATTGACGATTCTTTCCCATCCCTTCATCTATGGGACAGGATATTAGATCCTATTAGCACCTACATTAGGTGTTTGGGCCCCACTAGTGCTGTCACAGGAAAATGCACTGGGGCTTATTGAGAAATATTTGCTAGGGTTTGGTTGTTAGATCTGAATCGCTTTAATCGTTGCTCGGGCAACAGATTTTGGTCCCTGGTTGGACTCCAGCTTTGCAAAACCTTTTAAAGCATTCTGCTCAGCTAAGGGTGGTTGGCAGGTATATCATTATCACTCATATGGAGTGCCTACAGCAAATTCCAATGCAATCAAAATGAATGAGGCTTCAGTAGGAGAATTATTGCGCTGGAAGAAAGAGCCCAGTCCTTTGTGGATGATGCTTATGTCTTGCCTGAAAACATAAGCCACTAAGCACCAGAGACAAGCAATCTGAAAAACTCTGTGTTCTGCCCTTTGTTATTACTTAGTGCTCTTTTAGGAGTTCTTTGTACTTTTGCAACGTAGTCAAGGACTCCACCCTCAAGTCCGCCAACCTCTTCAACTTAGCCAATCAATGGATGTGGACAAGGAATCAGTGATGGGTAGATTTTCTAGCCTCATGTTTTTGTAGTGTACTAAGTAAAGTGGAAGTAACTGCCACTCTTAAAACTGAGTTTTCACTGCAGCTACATTGTCCTGAGACAGCTCTCAAAGACACTGAGTGCAAACAAAGATCAGATATGCATTAGAGGCACCTGAAATTGGCACTGAAATGTAATATATTAGTGCAGTCAGGCCATTAATCTCTCTGCTAGTCTGCCCACTTTTAAAATTCTGAACCCTGTGGTGTGCATCAGAAATTCCCTTATTTGCTGAAGAGAGAAACTCTGGTGCATAGGTTAGTGAGAAAGTCTAAAAGGGAGATTTGAAATCAGTTTCACATATTTTTTTGGCGTTAATGGTTTTTTTATGGTCTTCCAGAATTCACAATGAAAATAGTTCAAGTGGATCTGCCTACTACAAAGTAAATCTTCCTTGGACGATTCAAAAACCTTAAGTTGCCACAACAAAGAGTCCACAGTGGTGTAACATTCATGAAGTATCCTGATGAAGCATCTAATTCCGGGCAGAGAGCTCCAGTGATACCTGGAAATGCAGTCTCTCCACCTGCAACGAGCAGTTTAATCAACAATAAAGTGCACAAATGATACAGGGAAAGCTCCTTTGTGGTTGGGATCTCCATCAATATGCCCAATCTGGAAAAGACAGAACATTTTAAAGAATTAAAAGGGTGAAGCTTGTCTCTATCCAATTAGGGGTCACTGAAAGTTGCCCTCCACTGTACTAGTTGCAACCATGTGCAATTGTCCCTCCAAACAAACAAGTCTTTAGTAATAAAGGAAAAAAGCTATACAGTCAAACGCCTTGGGAGCCAAACCTTTCGGCGCCCGGACGATCAAAAACCGGAAGTGAGTTTTCCAGTTTTTGAGCGTTCTTTCGGAAGCCTAACGTCCGATGGGGCTTCTGATTGGGTGCAGGAGTTTCCAGGCAGCCAATCAGAAGCCGCGCTTTGGAAGTCAAATGTTTCGGAAGTCAAATGGACTTCCGGAACGGATTCTGTTCGACTTCCGAGGTACAACTGTAGTTTCTTTACTATTAAACAATAAAAACCAGGCAATGCTGCTTTTAAGTGCAAACTAGTTATTCAGAGGATAGGCTGAAACAAAATAAAGAATAGACAGTAAGAACACATGCAATCTTTCATTTAAAAACAAAGGTTTATTATTATTATTTCCTTCAAATTTTCACCAAAAGCATGCAAATTCAAAGTTCCAGTGGAATGATATTTCTTAAGAACTACTGGTCCTGACTGTAATAAACAGATTGATTGATTCCTTAAGAGCCCCAAGTGGTATATGACACAGGACAATAATAAGGGGAAGACATATATATTTATTCTCTGTTTTGAAGTTCGCTTCAAAAAAAATTGACACAGGGAGCAAGGAGCCCCTATTTGAGAAGAAACAAACCTTTAAAATGCAAAACTAGTTGTGTGATTCTTTGGATCCTGGCTTAAGAGGAAGGGACTGTATACATTATAGATAACAAACTGGGTTTTCAGAAACAACGGTGTTTTGCAATATTATTTTTTAACCATATGTGTTTCTGCAGAAAGGATGAGTTTCAAAAATCTGTATGGTTCAAATTCAACTGAAATAACGCTGCTCCTCAATATTGCGTTCAGTGGATACCTCTGAAAATAACTGAATAGTACTTCAGTCAGGGATTCAGTTCTGCTGGTTGTTAAGAGATCAGTTCCCACCAACATACATAGTACGTACGTAATTACGTACGTACGTGTGTGTGTGTGTGTACACACACGACATACACACTACAGCCCTTGGCATGATTTAACTAATAAATACTTACCCACCACTCCTGATCTTCCTCACCATCAACTATGATGATATCGCCCTCTGAAAATGTAAGCTCATCTGGATTATCAGCTACGCAGTTATAAATGGCTTTTACTCTCTTGGGCTTTGTTTTTGACTGCAATACAGAGAAGAGCAATGTGTTGGAAACATAAACCAGGTAAAACAGAGAATACCATTAGCTGCAGTGAGAGGACAGCAGTTCACCACTTTTCGTCTACAAGAAGCTCAGGTAGCAGAAAATAGGAAGTCAGATAATTGATCCATTTAGCTTAGTACACTGACAGACAGCAGTTCTCCAGGGTTTCAGACTGAGGTGTCTCCTGGCCCTACCTGGAGATTGTACCTATCACCTGCTGCATGCAAAGCATGTCTTAACAACAACCTGCCCCCTACAAAAATTTCCGTACAAATATGCACACATGTTTAAAATCATCCCAATATACGTGTCTGATCTAAAATACTTATCATGCTTTGCTATTCACAAATTACAAAGGGGCTCCCTTGTGCACCACCACTTAATTAATACATGCAGCAAAATAACCTACGAAGCTGCACTCGGTGCTTTTGACTTTCAGAACAATTAATTTGGAGGTCCCGCTTTGGGTTTTAATACACATTAAGAGCATCCAGCAAGGGCATGCTATCGCAAACAGGCATTTCATTACATGTACAAACAGCTCCCTGAACATCGGTGCACAGCGGAACAGACATGTAGGACCTTTCCAACAAGGCAGAGTGCGCTCTCAATTCATTCGGTGCTTAAACTTTTCAAAGCAGTGACGAAATGTTGAGGCCAAGGCTCGTTATATTAACCCCTGAGATGCTAGTTTGGGAAATAAGAATGACACCAGGAAGCTAGCACGAGGCATCTGGGAGAACATCCACCTTCTAGAATATTCTTTAATGGCGCCATTCAATCTTCTTGAAATAATGCAACCCCCATGGAATAATAACCAGAAATTCATGGAATTTTCAGAAATTCATGGAATTTTCAGAAATTCATGGAATTTTCAGAAATTCATGGAATTTTCAGCCCTCTTTGTTTTATTACCTACCATATTTATGTCCAGTTAAATTTTCTGGTCAGCTTACAATGGCAATAAAAAATTAACTCACATTAATTTTGTGATCTGGCAAATGCCTCTGCCAGCAGGAGGAGGAGGAGGGAGGTGATTTTTGCAGATTCCCCTGGAGCCAATTTTTTAAGAGGCAGTGCATCCTGCAGGGGACAGCAGGAATTCGCAAAAAAAACCCCCAAAACCCTGCCTCTCCTTTTATTCCACTGGTTACTGGATCAAAAGCTCTCCTGTGAGAACAAGGCAGCCTTCCCTAACCTGGTACCTTCCAGAAGTTTTGGACTCCAAATCGTCATCATCCCTTAGTATTGGCCACACTTTTAGCCAGGGCTAATGGAAGTTGCAGTCCAAAATATCTGGAGGGCAACTGTTTGAAGACGGCTGGTACCAAGAGCACCAGCTGGATTCTGCCTTCTAATTTGTGGCTTGTTTCCATGGTAACTTTGGAAACCTTAGCAAAAAGTGGAATGGGTTACTTAGGCTGCAATCTTATACACACACTTGTTATTCTGAAGTCAATGGCGCTTAAGTATGAGTAGACATGCACAGGATCGTACTGCTCGTAGGTTATTTAGCGGACTTGGTTTAAAGCTGAATTCATCTAGCTAATGTCCTTTAGCTGAGGCCTGTACTAAAGCTTCAGCTAAGATGATTTACTGAGATCTTTTTAGCTAAAGCTCTTTAGCTCATTCTATATTCTCTCCCCCACCCCCCCACCCCATTCTCTCTTGCACACATACGCAAACAAATATTATGGATTGACCTTTGTAGTTAGGAATCAAATGAAACTAGGTTCCCTGAAAGGGCCCAGTGTACAAGGGACCCCTAAGTGAACAGTATCTGCAGCTCACCCAACAAAAGTTGTTGGTTGTTTACAGCTACGCCACACTAACTAGTTTCTAAGAGGTTTCTAAGAAGGACTATAAAAGGACCCATGTAATCTGAAGAAGTTGCTCACCCCTTTTGGAACCGTCAGATTCCACACAGTGCCTTTATTCCCAACGCGAAGAGCTGCCAAACACAAAAGAGATTGACCTAGATTCTTCACGACTTACTATTTGAGACTTCCTTGGCATTGGAGCTGGAGGTTGAATGTTTGCAGAAGGGACAACTTGGGATCCAGAAATCTCAGATGCAGATGAAGATGAAGATTCTCCTGTTATTAAAAATAAAGCAAATATTTTCAGTTAAAAGTGGCTCTTAGAAAGCTCTGTTTTTAGATAACATACTGTGCTACTTCTCTCTAGTGTACCAAGCCATTGTTTGTGGTTTCCCAAAAACGATCACTTTTTGCACTAAGTCCCATCAGCTGTAGGTCAGTTGTGTCAGAACCAAGGGTGCAATCTACACATACAGAAGTTGCCAAGTTCAATCCCAGGTATCTCCAGGTAAAGGACTGGCAATGTCCCCTGTCTGATATCCTGGACAGCTGCTGCCAATCAGTGTAGACAGCACTGACCTAGATGGAGCAATGGTCTGACTCGGTATTAAACAAGGAGAAGGGGACGACAGAGGACAAGATGGTTGGACAGTGTTCTCGAAGCTACCAACATGAGTTTGACCATGCGGGAGTTAGTGGAAGTCAGGAGTGCCTGGCGTGCTCTGGTCCACAGGGTCACGAAGAGTCAGACACGACTAAACAACAACATGTTCCCAAATAAATTTTAAAAAATAAAATACAGCAAAGTCATTGTGGTTAGGTTTTACTACCTCCCAAATAAACCTGTCAACAGTGCCAACAGTTGCTACTAAAGCAGGTAAATTAAAATCAGGATTTAATAATAATAATAATAATAATAATAATAATAATAATCACCAGACGATTGCTGCAGAGATCCAGGTCCTTTACTCTTGGCCAACCTGTCAGCCCTATTCAGGAGAAAACCAAACATGCTTGTCATTACGTCTGCAATCTGCTGTGTCTACGGTAATTTACTTTTTGAAACAATAATCAGAATGGGATTCAGTTAATGAGTCCCGTGCAAGGACTTTTACTTGTGCAACAGGGCTTGCACACACATACACACCCTGCACACACCCCGCCCCCCCCCCCGCAAATGAATTGTGAAGAAGATCAGAAGAATGCCCAGAAGAGTGCAGAGGGGGCAGGGAGGAGAGGGACAATTATTCTATCTGGCAAACTGAAATTCTTGCCCCGACAGCAAGATCACCAATTGCTATGTTACTTCAGGTTATCAAAGTAACACTCTTAAATGGCATTTGCTGTTGGTAAGTAATTATCTGTTGTTGTCCCCCCCCCCCTTGCTGCTGTCCGTATGGAACCTGTCCAACACGTGAACAGAACAAAACACAAGGTGAAATCTTCAATAAGGATTAAATAACTTCAATTCTCTATTAAATAGGGAAGCGCAAATGACATTTCTGCACAAGTGCAACAAAGCATGGACTGCCATAATCAGGCAACAAGGTGAGCACACTATCTTTCAGCAACCTGCAGGTCTTTTAGGAAGAAAAGGCGACACATTACCCAGAAGCAGGCTTTTTCTGAGAAATTCTACTTGGAGGCTGGGGAGGAAGTGGCGGCGGCGTAGGCTTGGACTGTGGCACCACTGGCTGTTTTGACTGCTGGCTCAAAGCTTCAAGAACACTGGCTGTCTTTGCAACGGGAGGTGGTGCTGAAGAGAGTATATCTATATATATAAAAATGCATGTACAATAATACGATGATGGTGAATGCTGGAATGTTTGATACGATTCCTACAAACAATACTATTGCTACCTAACTTTGTAATTTCTAAAATGTAAGCCAGTCCTTCAAAAACTAAGGCTCAAGACACAAGGAAGCTGCAATCCTATTCACGTTTCTGGGAGTAAGCCCCACATTGAACTGAACAGGACTTATTTCTGCCTGGGCACATGCTATATTGCATTGTGAGAGCCTGGACAAACTGGGTTAGTTTTAACTATGGTTTAATTAAATGAGCAAACTTATGAAGTTGGTTTGATTCATTAAACCACAGTTAAGACCTAACCACAGTTTGTCTGGGCTCAGACTGTCATTAAACTGTGGTTAGTAAAAAACCGAAGCAAAAGCTTCTACTTTTCTTCTCCGACAAGATGGGAGAGTGCAGAAGTTTGAGGCTCACTGGCTTAATGATAAACCAGAGTTTATAATTATGTCTGAACATAAACAATGCAGTGGGAGGCTCTGGCTAACTCATAGATTAAAACTGGAGCCAACAGTAGCTTACCTGCTATGAGGTACTTGTACTGGCAGTGAGGCTAATCTTCATGAGAGGTGGTTTAACATGAGTAGGTAATTTTAAGTCACACTTTTAGTTGTGCATCTGTAATATGCCTTCAGAAGTAACCATTAATAGAGGAACGAGGAACATTAAAACCACAATCTTTTCATCTTTTTAAAGAAACTTCCTAAAAGTTCAGGGAACAACCTAAATTCCTTGCAAAACTAATCTGAAATATCCATTCCTCAACAGTGTGTCGCAGGAAGTCTTAACAAGCAGCATGTTGAAGAAGCCAGATGGAAAAGCAGCAGGCTGAAAACTACATCCACCAGTGAGGAAGAAACATGAGTTGTGGAATGGGAAGTTGAGGCCAACCATGATTAGATGCAGCAAAAACAAAGGAAGCAGTGGAAAAGGGCAAACATACTTGTAGATGTTACACGCAATGGCGGAACAGGGGGATGGGCAGTTGGTGGATCGGATGAAGACCTTTGCCTGCTTATGCTTTCCATTCCTAAAGAATTTGTCTTCCACAGTGTGTTCGATGAAGGAGTTGTCTGAACAGCACTGCCAAGAAATGAAGACTGAACTAAAAAGAAAGGAAAACACTGTGTCATTATCATAATCACTGCTGGCTGAGAAGCGATGAGAAAACAGCACCTTTTTCTTAAGTGGACTGACTGGCTGTGAGCCAGAGGCACACGTACGTCTGCACAAGGACTGGGTCATTTCTAAGGACTTGTTCACACCTGAGTGTTTCATCACTTGGTGACTAGGCTATCACAGGATAAGCACGAGTGAATGAGCTGAAATGGACCAATCATCAGACAGAAGGCTTTTGCATCATCTCAGAACAATACTTTTCAATAGGGCACACATCAATTGATGCATAAAGCGCCCTCTCCCCCCCCCCCCTTTGCAGCTGCTTGGCTCCTGCCATACAAGGCTAAGCCTATTAAGATTTTACTTTAAAAAATAGTACAATTGGGAAGGAGAAACTAATTAGGTGTGGATGTTGTTGTGGACATCACTTTGCACAAAATAGGAGATGTAGTGCTCCCAAAATTCAGCAGCGGGAGTTGGTAAAATAGGCTGGTGGTAAGAAACAGGCTTGTCTCCTCTTATCCCAAACAATGGGCTACTAATCTCCTGATGCAGTGGGACAAGATAAGGCTGTGGTGGATATTCTACCTGTTAGCTCCCACTTCCTGCCATCTGCCCTTCTCTTTTGCCTGTGGTAGCAAGTGGCTTTCCAGGTATGCCACGCAGTAGTTGAGGCAAGGGGTATGTTGGCAGGGGACGCAAAATGGGCAGAGACGGTCACTGCTATTTTTGTCCAGGAGGTCTTTATCCACATAAGGTTTAACAACGTACGTGTGTGTGTGTGTGTGTGGAGTCCTAATAAAGAATATGGCAATACTGTACATAAATCTCTTTGAACAGTAGTAATCGTAGTTTGCTGATGTACAGTGGCAGATTTTTATTTTTTTTAGCAATTGTAATAGGAAAGAAGATTGCAAAGTTTTTGTTAGTTAATGAAGAAGCAAGGCCTGCAGCCACATTTGCTGAAAGGAAGCGTTTAGCCAGACAGCACATTATTTATGAAAGCCACCAGGGCCTTATTTGGGTACAACCGACCACACCACTGTTAGCTGTGTGAAGGGAGACAGTGGGGTCACCTCACCCCCTCCTGGCTGCTTCATCCCACAAGAGAGCCCCCCAAGCTGCCCACAAATTGGGGGCATGTCTACAGTGGAGCTGCCTGACAAACATGTGCAGGCCGTCACCCTGAACATTCAAGGCCCATTCAGCTCTGCCTACTCACATTCAGCTGCCCCATAGCATACATGCTATGCATGTGGACAGCTTTAGGGGCAGGAGATGGGATGCACACATGGCAAATGTTCCTGGCTCCACTCTCGCAACTCAGACAGTCATATAATCCTGAATGTTTCAATAGGGCTTCAGGAGAATAAAAACAATAATCTGTTTGCGACACGTGCTGTGTGACTTCATCTTTTTAAGCCATTCATCCTGAACAAAGGAATATTTAATACATATTTTTGTCTCCAATAACTATAGGACCATGAACGGTAAGTGCCCTCTCTTGCAGGACCTATGATGCCAAGACCAATAGGAGTGGGGGGGAATTTACCGACGTGTATACTAATCATGGATTTAAAGCGTGTTTACACACCTGTGTGTTTTTAGATGCCAATTTCAATCACAGCTGTCATCTGTGAAAGGAAATTCAGCTCTGGCAGTGTTTCTTATAGGACTCCTATCTTCATCTCTAGATAGGCACAGCAATCCTATACTGACAATGGGACAGGAACGGAGATATGCCACCACCATTACACTGACAGAATGGCTGTCCTATGCAATGCATGTTCTCGCTGGATTTGGAATGATTGCTCTCATTCATGAGACTATGCCGCTGCTGACACCCACACAAAGAGAGCCAAGGAACATATGATGATCAGGACATGCCCCTGTGCCCCAAATTGCACAAAACACGCAAGGCCATAAATTCCAGAGGCACAGCTAGCAATGCTATAGCTAGTCCCCAAGCAACCCTTAAGACAGAGGGCTGTATCCAACACTACAGCTCCACTGGTGCAATCAACTTTCACGAGCACAAGAAGAGTTACTGCTTTCTCTCCTGTCCCCTCCACCCTCACAATCATCACAGGAGGGTTGGGGAAACCTGGACCTGATCTGGGATGGGGTGGGGTGGTGGACATGGAGGTCCCATTGCACTGACAAAGCACATCCACACATGGCACAGCACTGGATGAATCCCCTTAAGCACGGTTTTGGAGAAAAGTGCACAAAGGGGGAAGCAGACAGTTGGGAGTCCATGGAGCATGTACATTCCTCTTGGGACAAGGGTTCAAGACCCACCCAGGGAAAATCTCCCCAGCCAAGCGGGGAACCAGGGCATGCCACTAGGGCAGCCGCAGACACACACCGGCAGCGGAAGTCACCAGGACTAGTTGGGAAGCAGGAAACCCACCCTGCAACCACCACACAGCGGTTCCCTGACTACTTAGCTGCTGCAGGAAACGGGAAACAGACACATCATGGGGCAATCACCAGGAACAAGCCCTAGTTGGGTGCAACAGCTCAGGTTTTACATGCTGGTTTCAATCCAGGGTATAACTCCACACTAAGAAATGATAAATGGTTCCATCCTCAGCACACCATGAGCCAACCAGAGGAGCAACAAACGGGCCAAAAGAATTGTAGAACTGGGAGGGACATCCGAAAGTCATCTAGTCCAACCTCCTGCCTGAGCAAACTTGCCGTTCTGGTGTCTACCCACTCCTGTGGGGCAACCCACGTGACCTCCTCCCCAGCACCAATAGGACAGCTGTGCCAGGAGTTTCCCAGCAGGCTTGTGGGGTGCACTGCCTAGGTACCCCCTAACTGTTGGGAGTGGAGTTCAGTGCTGGGTGTTTGTGCCTGGAATGAGGGACTTGCAAAGGTTTTAGGTGGAGAAGTGTTAACAACGGGCTCAAATTCTCACGAGTGTCAAGAGGGCAGGCAGTCTTCTGCCGAGTTCTTGCGTTGCACACAAAGTCCCCTGGTGCTCTGCGTCTGCTCACCAGAGTTCTATAGGGGCCCAGTTCCACGTGACCCATCAGCTCCGTGATGGAAGTCCCATTTATAAACTGGCAGCGGTGTGCTGTGACTGGACCATACCCTACAGCAGAGAAACTATGCTCTGTCATAGCAGCATGAGTGAGCCAGTTGTCTGCAAAGGGGCAGCTATTTTTACCCCCACCTCCATTTTAATTTGAAGTCAAGAAGGGCAGCCAAGGCTGTGCTTTTGACAGGGGCATGGATCAAAGCAATCGAGGGCATCGTTGCAAATGTGCTGCCCACAACTTGGCCACATTCCAGTCATTCTGCCAGTATATCCGAGGTATATCCACCAGCATCTTTTATCGCAGTAGCAGCATATCTGGCATAGTGGGAATAAAAAAATTCCTTCCTGTAGCACCTTAAAGACCAACTAAGTTAGTTCTTGGTATAAGCTTTCGTGTGCATGCACACTTCTTCAGATACACAGGAAGGAATTTTTTTATTTTGACTATGGCAGACCAACACGGCTACCTATCTGTAACTGGCATAGTGGGGTTTCTGCTAAAGCTGCTACTCAGCTGGTGTAACTTCAGCACAGGATTGCACCCTGAGACATTGTGTCCCCGAGAACCAGTCATTTGATTATGTGATTCTTTTCCTTTCTTTTTCCTCCCACCTCTGCACTGTGACTGTCCAAAATAGAAAGTGCAGATTCATCCCAATTTGAAAGAAAAGGAGGAAGAGGAGGAGGAACCCTCCGACCTCCCATCGCGCAGCAATTTATAGTTTCAATATACCTACCTGGAGAAAACAACCGTCAAGCTAAAATCTCCAAGAGAGAAAGAAAACTGTTGAACTCCACCTCCTGCAAAATGTTAGTTACCTTTCCCAATATTCCTGGGAGGCAAAGGAGGTGCACTTGTGACTGGTGCAGCAGGCTGCGAAGGAGGTGGGCTGCTACTGAGTATGGCTCCATAGGTCTCGTTCTGCAAGAGGCTCGGCATAAACCCTCTTTGCTTGTCCTTGGCTATATTGGCAGCATCTCTAGCCAAAGATGCCACGTTAGGCTGAAGCTGGCTCGATCCTAGCTGATAGAAACTCACAGGCCTGTCCTCTCTTCGGTTAGGGCTTGGTTGCTTAAAAAGGAAGGAAGAATACAAGAGAGAGTGATGTGGGCAAGTGTTTCAAGACCGGATATTAAAAAAATGCAACACACACTAGGGAGCTAATATTCATTTTGCTTTAACTGAGGCTGAAATCCTAAGCACCCTGGGCTAGTTCAGGAGGAAGGGCAGGATATACAATAGGTAAAGGTAAAGGGACCCCTGACCATTAGGTCCAGTCATGGCCGACTCTGGGGTTGAGGCGCTCATCTCACTTTATTGGCCGAGGGAGCCGGCGTACAGCTTCCGGGTCATGTGGCCAGTATGACTAAGCCGCTTCTGGCGAACCAAAGCAGCGCATGGAAACGCCGTTTACCTTCCTGCCGGAGCGGTACCTATTTATCTACTTGCACTCTGACGTGCTTTTGAACTGCTAGGTTGGCAGGAGCAGGGACCGAGCAACGGGAGCTCACCCCGTTGTGGGGATTCGAACCGCTGACCTTCTGATCGGCAAGTCCTAGGCTCTGTGGTTTAACCCACAGCGCCACCCACGTCCCAATAGGATATACAATAAAACATAGTAAAAATAAGTAACAATCGGGCGCAGGTGGTTAGCTTGTGGCGTCTCCAGTTGTGGGATTCCAGTTCCCATCAGGCCCAGCAAGCACAGCCATTGGTCAAGGATGATGGGAGTTGTAGTCCAACAACTTCTGGAAGATCACAGGTGGCCCATTAAATCCAGTGTTACTGAGTAAACACACACAGGTCCATACTGTTAAGGCCATGTGTACTCACTGTGCTTAAAATCAACAGCCATTTCTAACAACAAAATGACACTGTTCAAAATTTCCATTGGATATACATTTAAAACTAGAATTGAAGAAAACATTCATTTTTTAAAAAACAACAACCTCCCAATGATTAATAAAAGCAAAACCATCTCTCTCTCTCTCTCTCTGGAGGAAAGGGACATGTTTTAAATTAATCACTTGCCATTTTTGACCCTTAGCATGCTAACTTTGGTAAGAACTTTGCTAACTTTCTACCTGATTTTGTTGTTGAAGGTTTTGTTGTTTCAGAGAGACATGTGTCCCTATTAACTTCTGACTGAATCAAGGCAAATGGCTGGTGACTTTCTAACATTTCCCGATAAAAAGATCAGAGGAGCTGACCTCCATTTTTCTTCCCTACGAAGACAATACTAGCCCAAGTCAAAGGCAAATGAACACACATGCAGCGGACACATTCAGCCATGTCATCAAGCACAGAAAAGACATTAGTTGTGTCATTAATAGCCCTTAATCTTCTTTTCAAGAGTCCCTGGGGCCTGAAAGCCTATTAATAGTGAGTGAGCAGCAAAATGCTTCCTAATTCCCACCTTCACCACTGAGTTGGAGAGCAGCAGAGTTGAGGTTGAACAAAATGGCTGAGCGAAAACCTTGAAAGGCAAGCACAGGGTTTTGCAATACAAATACCACTTCCTACTTAAAAGGGGAACCTTCTGTTATGTTCCCAGGTACAAGTTGCAGCATGTACAGGTGGGAATGGGAACATCCTCTGCCTGACAACCTGGAGAGATGCAGCCAATCACTGTAGACCATACTGAACTAGATGGACCAATGGTCTGACCAGTTATGTTGGCTTCCCATGTCTCTAACTGTTCTATAATCTCTTCCTTCTAAGCAACCCTTACATCCATCATTTAATTCTATCTTCATCAGGAACACAATGGTAAATGAGTTTCGTTTATATACTGCCTTAAATTAAGCTGACTTCAAGCCAGTGCAAGCGGAGTGCAGCACCATTAAAATTCTCAGTAATTATTTTTTTTTTACAAAGAACACAGTGGTGATGATATTACTCTTGTTCCAGGCAGGAACATTTCCATTTTTTAAATTTGTTTTTAAACGTTGGGTTTCTGATCTTCTAAATGCATACCTGTAAATTTCCATCCACATCATCATCACTTTCGTCCAGGTCTTCATGAAGTAATCGCCACTCGTATTCTACATGAACATGAGAATTAAGTCTTCCAGCCAGAGCTTGGGTGAGCTAAGGTACCAAGAATGAGACACTATTCAGCACAGTCAGCTACTACAAACTGCCCTGTGTCCTTTGGATGAAGGGCAAAATATAAATTCAATTAATTAATGACATCAATTCCCTTTCTTTCACATTATGTGAGATCTTGATTCCTTTTTTTCTTTAGAAAAAGCCACAATTTAAGTACTCAATGGATGCAAGGCACATGTCTGTTGTTTTCAGGTATCTTAAGAGGTCAACTCAAACAAATATTTATTTACAAATTTTCCACCATTCTTGACTACCACAGAAACCTCATGGCAAGCTGCTAAATAATCCAGAAACAGTTCAGCTTTGGAGAACACACAGAAGAAACAAATAAATCTTACCAGCTCTTCACAGCGCGTGTGTTTTAAGCGTTTAGCTATATCGAGTGGCGTCTCTCCAGCTTCATTGGCTAAAAAGCAATGGGAAGAAAACGTCACATTCTTTCTTGTCTGCAATCTTATGTTGCTAAAAATGAATGTGACTTCTGAATCTGAAGGCAGAACTTGGGAGTTGGGGGGGGGCAGAGTGTGCATTTTTAGGAACCGCTCGTTCCAACAGGAGACAGAAAAATGCTTAACTCCCCAATAGTATAAAATGTGCTGCCTCAGCTTAGTGGAAACATTTTGCTCATAGTAAATATTCCATCATATTACCCAGTTGGATTCTGTGCCATTGGGTTAATACAGTATTTGTTATGGCAGGTTGAGAGGAGCTCCCTACCAGGACAGACTTTGCTCGTGTGCTCAAGACATGGATTCCATAAAACATATTTTGTTGCACTGTGCAAAATATGAGCAAGCCCGGGCTGAACTGATACTACCCTTGCTGGTACCTTTCCCGGGAAAATCAGAGGCTCACTATGTCAGGTTCCTATTGGAAGACCGGACAAATGCTAGAACATTAGCAGTGGCAAAGTTTTTATTGGTGGTTACAAGAACCAATGATCCCTATATTCTGAACAAAATGCTTGTTTAACCTGGAGGTAGGCTGTATGAATTGTGTATTGCTTTGTAACGATTTGCTGGGTCTCTGGACCATAATAAAGATTATTGTTGTTGTTATAAACATTTAGAAAACATTCCCATAAGCTGCTGCTAGCTTATGGAATAGAGTGGCACACAAATTAAATCAAGTATGTACATAAATAACAAAGAACGATGCCTTGCAGGCACTATGAAAACTCCATAAAAGCAGTGGTAACATAGTAAGCAAACATTTGACTTAACATACAAATTTCCACACGGTCTCAGTAATCTTCATTTCAAGTACAGTGGTACCTTGGCTCTCGAACTTAAGCCGTTCCAGGAGTCCATTTGACTCCCGAAACCGTTTGAAAACAAAGATGTGGCTTCTGATCGGCTGCAGGAGCTTCCTGCACTCAAGCGGAAGCCGCGTCGGATGTTCAGCTTCCGAAAAACGTTCGCAAACTGGAACTCTTACTTCCGTGTTCGCAGCGTTCGGGAGCTGATTTGTTCGACAACTAAGCCAAGGTACCACCGTATTGCCTTCTAAAGAGCTCTACGTTAAACATGTAAAGAAACTGGCCAAAGTCACCGCAAGCGTCCATGTGCCCCTATCACCAATTGTCTGTGTGTGGCAGGGTTGCGGGATTGATTTAAAGAATAGAGGAGTCACTCTTTACCCTTTTACCTATTTCGATGGAGGCCTTCCCTCTCAGGAGCAGCTTGAGGCACTCAACATTATCTGTCAAGCAACAATAATGAAGAGCAGTGCTACCTTTGCCTGTCTGCTTGTCCAGGTTGCCACTATGCAGAAGCAAAAGGGTAAAAGTTTAGTTCATACGCACAGAGTAGTACAGAGAATGTGATCTTGCTTTCATGCTACCAACAAATATTACAGCAGGCTTGTTTTCGCTTTCAAACTAAAACCTTGCCTTTCTTAATTCAAATATGAAAATGAAAAGTGTTTAAATAACGTTAGAATCGCTCACCTGTTTTGCACCAAGAAGTCAACTATGTGGAGTGAGGTCCGATCAACAGATCTCACAGCGAGATGAAGGGCAGTTTCGTCTTGTTCCTGAAATCATATGGTGTGTTTTGACCAATAGCAAGCAAGGAAGGGTTGTTGTTTTTTGGGGAGATACCTCCCTATTTTTTGTTACATTATGCTAAACAAAAATTTAAAAAACTTTACTATAGCTGGCTTTGGTCATCACTATCAAAATATGGCTTTGATTTAAGACAATTCATCCCTAAGTGATGATAATGTTAATTGTTCCAGGTCATCTAAACGGGGAAATGGTAGAAATATTATAATGACCATAACAATAATATTTATACCCCTGCTCATCTGTCTGGGTTGCCCCAGCCACTCATCTCACGAAACCAAAGGAACATATAGGAAAATGTACATGCATAGGACATTTAGAGAAGATAACATGTACAGCAAAGCTTCCCAAACTTTTCATGTTGGTGACACACTTTGTAGACATGCATCATATCGTGGCACAGTAATTCAGTCTTACTAGCAAACTGGAGGTTAAGCGAACCCCTTTCCAGCCCTGGGAGGAGCACGGGGTGTATGTGTTCGTGCAACACACCTACACACTGCAGCCGACACACTAATGCATTGCAACACACAGTTTGGAAAGCTCTGACGTACAATATAGGTATTTATAAACCAACACTACAAGCCTCCAAACTCAGAGGGGACTGTTTGAGTGCTTTGTGCTAAACAAGAAGATGGACAGGGCAGACATGTCAAAGCACAGAGAACTGGTGGGATCTGGCTATCCCTTGATACAAATAACACAGAAAGCTCAAAGCTTAAGAGTTGGGATGGTGCTGTTCTTTACTGGCAAAGAAGGCATATAGGGTCCAGCAAGTAAGTTAATTAGAAAAACAGCGAGCTGAATTATTTTATGCTAATTTATCAGCCAACTCATTAGTTTTACAGAACTAATTGAACAGTATTAAAATGTATAGAAGCAACTATCATAGTACTTCTAAGGATTAAACCACTCTGGGGATTTAGCACTTGGCTAATAATGGTTATTTAATTTTCGACTGTTACTAGGCTAGTAGGATGTTAAGCCATGCTTCATTAATAATGGCTAAACAGGATTTGTAATTGTACTATCAAGGATGGATCAATAGCACGTGGAAACTCAGCCACATAGCAGTAGCTGTGTGTGAATATTCTGTGTGCTCGCTTGCCAAAGAGAAGGAAGAAGAAAGAGGGTGGAGAGTGGAAGATAAAAGCAGGTTTAGCAGGAGGCCCAAGTTCAAAAAATTTGAGAAACAGAGATGCAGAAGTTACACTCATCCCATAAAACTATATTTTCAAAACAATAGACCTGAGATGGATCCAAACTTAGCCGTGTTTTGAACAGATCATGATTAATGCACAGCCCATTGATTTCAACAGGTCTACTTTAAGCATGGCCATCAGTGCTCCAATGTGGTCTGTGCACAAGCAGAATGGACTTCTCTTGCGCAATGGAATTTCACATTCTTCTCTTCCTCTCTACATGCCCTGAAAATCTGTTTTGGAGTATTGGGAAGCCCTCCAGATCAGTTGGGAGGGGGAGGGGTGCGCAGTGGGGAGGAGGCGAAGACCCCTTATGTAAACCGAAGTCTGCTCATGGGATGTCAGATTTCAGTCTATGTCTGGATCCATCCCCCTTTGTTTGGATTTTTGTATGCTCCCACCCATATCCAGTGGAAGGTACAAAATACTTTCACATTTATGTTTTACATTTTCTATGCTTAATAATGCAGTTTGATAACAGATGGATGAGCCATTTTGAGAGATGCAGTTTTCCTGACTTCTTTAGCAAACAGTCATCCTTTTAACATTTCAAGTGAGCGACTGAGTTACGATCTCACTTCCACAAAAACAGCACATAACATGTTAACATGCCGGGAACAGAAGACATTCTACACTTACATGCCCATTTGCGAGTGGAATTTTCTCTGTGAGATCCACATTCTCAGCATACACTTGAACCAATCCAAAAATGTCTCTGGTTCTGACTGCTTCACAGAGGCTCTGCAGTTTAGCCACGTTGTCTGAGTGTTTCTTCCTTGCATATTTTCTTTCAATATATTTGGCATTAATATAATCTTTTCTTGCATTCCTGAAATGAGGTGTGATTTTATTTTATGCAAACTCGAAATGAGACTCGCTTCACAAACAATATTACACAGGCTGCAATTCTTCAAATTACAAAAAAAGTCTGATGGGAATGGTTTGGGTTTCACTTTGAATGGCCTTGTTTGCATATCACAGTAAAGGGTTTACTAAGAATGCACTAATCTCATCCACTTTGCTTCCCTTCCCTGGCCCATAGGAGAAACAAACCACAATCCCTGTCTTATCATAGCATCAGAACTACTGATCATGGTTTATTTTGTTCCAAACAAACCTTGAAGCCAAACCAACCAACCTTGGTTGAGGATCATGGTTTGCTTGGAGCAAATAAAATAATAGTCCCTGGGTTTGGACATAATGCAAGGCCAGGGATCATGATTTGGTTTTCCCGTGTGCTAGCAGGGAGGAAGAAAGCAGGCGAAATTGGTGTGTTCACAGTAAACAGCTAACTATGGCTAACCACAACATGCAAACAGGGCCACTATGATCACTTCCCTCCATCTTTGTAACATATGTGAAAGTTTTGTAGTTATGACTGTTTACTTGTAGAAACAACAAACTGATTGATTGGGGTGAATGAATAAACTCTACTCGCTGCCATAAAAATCTGTTTTCTTTAGGTCTTTTTCAGGAAATGCATAAAATTACTTTGCAAATTGAATTAAAACTAATTGCAGGGTTATTCGATGGATGTGCTCTTCCAACAATTCAAGGAAAACCCCCTGCACTGAACTTAAAAGCCAGACTGTTCTGTTACCATTTTACATTATTTATCTTGAGGTCAGTTGCTTAAGTTTGCTGTCATGTGTGATTTAACATGGAATCTGTTACAGATTACAGAGGATAACCGGATCTCGTACGTTCCATTCAAACACCAGCTTTTAAGGCTTTAGTCTGCCTTTGTCTAAAAAACTGGAAAATCTGCAAGGTAATTTTAAGTCCCAACTTTTCTTCTTTGCTATCACTGGAGGCAGGGAGGAGTGTGTACCTATCAATTCTTCCTTTCTTGTTGCGCTACTTGATCTTTTCAAGCTGTTCACTAGGTTACTTTTAATATAAATGAGGAACAGTGTGGTGTAATGTTGGACTAGGACCTGGGAAGCCGGAGTACAAATCCCAAATCAGCCATGAAGTTCACTGGGTGATCTTGGGCCAAGTCACAGTCTCTCAGGCTAACCTTATCTCACAGGGTTGTTCTGAGGATACAAGCATGCCTGCCCCCTTGAGCTCCTTAGGGGAAAGTTGTGAGATAATTTTTTTAAAAAATAAATTATTTGCTACTACAGTGGTACCTCGGAAGTTGAACGGAATCCGTTCCAGAAGTCTGTCCGACTTCCAAAACATTTGGAACCCAAAGCATGGCTTCCAATTGGCTGCAGGAAGCTCCTGCAGCCAATCAGAAGCCGCGGAAGCCCCATTGGATGTTCAGGTTCCAAAGCATGTTCACAATCCGGAACACTCACTTCCGGGTTTGCAGTCTTCAGGAGCCAAAACGTTCGACTCACAAAGAGTTCGGGATCCAAGGTATGACTGTATGCTGACATTTTATTCAGAATGCACCTCAGCAGACCACGGCACTTTTCCCTGCCATTTCTTTACAAGCACAGATACCAAGAGTTACCTCTTACGTTTATAAAAATGTCACCAAACTGGATAGGAAAAAAAGATGTTTGATCCAGAGAGTTCTTGTGAAATGCCACTTGCAGGACGATCCCACAAAAATAAAGGGATGTGCGATTTTTTGCTGATTCCTCCTGTCTCCTGAAAAGCTGCTCCAGAGGGCTGGGGAAGTAGGGCAAATCAGGGGGGGGGGGGAAACCCCACCTGCCCTGCTTCTTCTAAGTCCCTTTTGTGCACAGAAGCAGCTCTTATGTTTGTGGAAGGGAAATAACTATCAACTTTATTTATTTGTTGATACAATTCTGATCTGTTTTCAGTCCTGTTATTTTAGCTTTTTGAAAGTTTTACATTGTTATTCATTCTTCTGACTGATAATTTTATAGTTTTAGCTTTTTCATAAATGGCTTTGGATTCTTTCTTTCTTTTTTCTTTTTTTACAATCGTGCAGCGTATAAATTTCATGAAATTAACAAAATAGGAATTTGTGTTCCAGCAGAAAGCCATCCTTGAAGTTTACGCTCACACTGTTAATGCTGCTGAAGTTCCCTAACGAGCAACTTGCTTAATTTATTGAGCTATGCCCAAATTTCTTTCCCCTCCAATTGCTCCTTTAAATGAAGCGAAGGAATTTTATGAGAAGGCTTTGAGAGTCACTTACATCTGAGTGAGAATGTGATCTGTACACATGTGGAGGTTGACGTTTTCAATTTGATTCCTAAAAATAGCAATTTAAGCTTATTTTAGTCATTAAACAAGGGTTATATATTGGCATGACTTCAATGATCATAGTTGACTTTAATGACTATGGTTGCCAGATGTCCATTTACCAAAGCGTGGCATTATCATAAAACATAGCTGTTTACACACAAGGAGATCTTAAGCTTTAATTTGCTATCTGTTTTAAACCAGAATTAGTTGTTCCGAGAGAGTCATGATTTATTTATTTTAAAAAATAATAATTTAGGTGGGATCCTTTTGCTAATTGAGGGTTGCTGTATTTCAAGAAGTAAAAATCCAGACACAAAAAGTTTTTTGGGGAAATTTCAAAAATCCGGACATTTGGCCAAAATTGTCCCCAGAAGCTAAGTCCGGCATTGGAATCCCAGACAATCCAGACATATGGCAACCCTAACCAATTAATGGGATCCTCTTTCCAGTCAAAGAGTTTATGAACTCAGGACTTTTTTGTTCTCCAATACTCTCCTTTTTCTGAGACTATTCTCTTTTTCCATCCTCTCTCTGGCAAACAGGAGCTGTTAATGGAACTATTGCTAATAAACATTCACATATATCCTCTCAGCAATCCTTAGAACAGTCCTATAAGTTCATATTCCTGCAGCCCTGCTTAAGTTTCATGCTGATTGTTGCCTATTTAGAAAGTGCTGACTATTGTGGGCTTTTCTGTTTCTATAAACTGGTCAACGGCTGCAATAAATTCACCCAAATTGCAAGTGGGGGTGGGGTGGGGTGGGCTTGGAGGCAGATAGAGCAGTGACTTGCTTTAGGTCAGGGGTCTGCAACCTTTAAGACAAAAAGAGCCACTTGGACCCGTTTCCGAAGAAAAAAAACCTGGGAGCCGCAAAACCATTGCGACATTTAAAACAAGTATAACACTGCATATATTGTTTCTTACCTTAATGTCCGATCTGCCAGCGGGTGGGAAGGTGATGTCGGGACGGTGCGTGACTAACGCACGCACCGCCCCCATGCGGCGTCATAGCCAATACAGCGCCCGACACAGTGGGGAGTGTCGGGGTGCACAATGCGCCTCCTCCCCTCGCTAGTATCCGCCCCAGAGCCGCGGCAAAGGTGTAAAAGAGCCACATGCGGCTCCGGAGCCACGGGTTGCAGACCCCTGCTTTAGGTTAACTCGCAAGTTCATAGTGAGGGCAGTATTTGAACAAGGGACTGTCCAACTCACATTCTTAATCACTACACTGTAAAAGCTTTCCATACTTTCAATGTTTCATACTTACATATCACTGCTTGGGTTGGGTTTGACCATTTCATCTGCTGGCAAACAAAATTCCATAATTTCGTTAAATCCCGCATTCCCAATATTTTTGGCAAGCTACAAAGGGAAATATAAACACACCGGGCAAAGATTAACATAATCACGTCAAGCAACTGATTTCAGTAGCAACCCATTTTCTTGATTTTCCAGTGGAGAAAGAACTTAAGGTTAAAAAGTTAAATCTTAGAGAATTCTGGGGGTTGTATCCAAAGAGTAGACCCATTGAAATTAATTTCCACAACAAATTTAAGAACATTACTTTCAATAGGTCTAAGTTCCGAGTAGAACGTAGTTGGATACAACACTGAATCTGTAGTTCCCTTGCCTGCTCAGATGGGTCCTTTTAACACATGAAACCAACAAACTTTATTAAACAAAGCTCCAATAGCGTGACTGCAGTTCCTATAGAAACAATTTAGTCCTGATATACATATATATTTAATTGCAATAAAGGAGAGAATTTCTTCCAAGAAATTTAAAAGAGATTCTATTGTTGGATGATCTCCAATAGTAGCCATACTTAGACTTTGAATATGACTTACGTAGCTGTATACCACTTATAGAATAACAGTAACAGTGTACACACAGAGACTCAGTTTGCATATTGTGGTAAGCTGTTAAGTGCTGATCTGAGGTGTTTCGTTCCTCCTAACTGCTGTGCAGAGGATATAAATGACATGGTTTAGTGTTACAACCAACCAGATATCATGGTTTGTTTTCTCCAAACAGACTTATCAACTGTGGTTTTTTGAGGACACAATTGTGGTTTCGTTGGGGGAAAACAGTCTTTGTGTTATGAGAATTATAAGGTCTAAGATATAAAATAAATTTACCAGGCAAACACATATATAAATATATAAACCACATGTCTGAAACAGTACAGGAAAAAAGTCCTGAAACTATTTTGTCTCTCCCAAATTGACCTCAAATATTTCTCTGCAAGGACAAAGGAAATGGGAAAACCTCCCCATTGTCTCTTTGCTCACAAATTAAGGGCCTATCTGTGTATGAATAGGGTGAGTCTGTGACCTGGATTCAGGAACTGAGTATTTACAATCACAAAAGAATGGCCAGACTGCCCAAGTAATGCAATCAGCGATCATTATCAGGTGCCCTGACAGACAGGTTTTCTGCTGTATACTGCCTCTTCTGTGATGTATGTATGATGTATTGGGGGGTGGCCTTAAGCTTAAAGGTAAAGGTAAAGGTACCCCTGCCCGAACGGGCCAGTCTTGACAGACTGTGGGGTTTGTGCGCCCATCTCACATTTATTGGCCGGGGGCCAGCGCTGTCCGGGGACACTTCCGGGTCACGTGGCCAGCGTGACATCGCTGCTCTGGCGAGCCAGAGCCGCACACGGAACGCCGTTTACCTTCCCGCTGGTAAGCGGTACCTATTTATCTACTTGCACCCGGGGGTGCTTTCGAACTGCTAGGTGGGCAGGCGCTGGGACCGAACAGCGGGAGCGCACCCCGCCGCGGGGATTCGAACCGCCGACCTTTCGATCGGCAAGCCCTAGGCGTTGAGGCTTTAGCCCACAGCGCCACCCGCGTCCCTTAAGCTTACAAGGTGTCAATTTCAAAAAGTCTATATATAAGGGCTTGCACACCATTGTTCTGGGTTCCTCCTCCCTCGTGCATGTGGTGAGTGAGGACCCTGTTGCAACAATAAAGATCAAGCTTACTAGCTGCTTTGCTTCTCAATATTCTCTGGTTGGCCTCTGTTATTTTCTACCGATAGAGAACCTACAAAAGGACTCTATATAGGCTCTTGGGTACCCCATAAGGGAAAAGGAGCAGTTTGTTTTTTTCTTATAACACTTTGATTCAGACATAACACTCTCCCAGGAATCATGGCCTGTTTCTCCCCGGTGAAAACAGAGAGGAGTAAAATGGGTATGGTCTGTTTATATGTGGTCAACCATTAACTGTGTGTTACCATAATGAGCAAATACTGCCACCAGCTACACACCAAGTCAGCTTTCGAATGACAGAAACATTTTTTACTTTACCAGCAACTCAGATGTTCCCAGCACATCTAACGTGAGTGACTGCATTCTGGAATAGTGGACACCAAGTTCCCGATGGATTCCTGAACACTCAATGCAAGTTAAAATGCCTAGGTTTGTTGAGAGCCATGTAGGATCTAAAAATGATAGAAGAAAAAGAACGTAAGTCACACAGGGTAATGAAATAACAGAATCCCTTCATGGGACATAAACCCAGCAGCTAGATTTTGCATCCATACGAAGCAAAAAAATATGTATAAAGCACATGATTAGTTGATGTTGGTTTTCACTGTATTGTTTTCTGTATTATTGTAGACTGATTTGATATTTTTTTCTAAGAAACAGTGGTATATAAGTATTTTCAGACAGATAAATTAACTACAACTGCTGACTTAACAGATGGGGCAAGGTTCTGGGACAATGTGGTGGAAGTGAGTTGTGGTGGGGTGGAACGTGCACCCCTGAATGGGCCTCTCCTGGGATTATCTGTAGGACTCCACTACACAGACAATTTCAAAACTGAAAATGGAAAAAGCAGCATCCGTAATAGTGTGAAAGCATTAAGGCATATAAGTTGTTCTAACTCCCCTTTTGGAGGGGAGTTGGTAGATAGGTTTCTGCTTTTTAGGTAAAGGTAAAGGGACCCCTGACCATTAGGTCCAGTCGTGGCTGACTCTGGGGTTGCGGCGCTCATCTCGCTTTATTGGCCGAGGGAGCCGGCGTACAGCTTCCAGGTCATGTGGCCAGAATGACTAAGCCGCTTCTGGCGAACCAGAGCAGCACACGGAAACACTGTTTACCTTCCCGCCGGAGTGGTACCTATTTATCTACTTGCACCTTGACATGCTTTCAAACTGCTAGGTTGGCAGGAGCAGGGACCGAGCAACAGGAGCTCACCCCGTCACGGGGATTCAAACTGCCGACCTTCTGACCGGCAAGTCCTAGGCTCTGTGGTTTAACCCACAGCGCCAACCGCGTCCCTGCTTTTTATGTAGGATTGTCTTAAATTGCATTAATTGTCCTATATGCTTATGATTTGTTATTAGCTGTTTTGAGCAGCTAGGAAAAACAGGTGGTGAGAAGGACCCAAAACTTTAAACGGGAAACAGCACATCGTCACTTTAAAAAAAGTCACCTTGTGCCCCACAGTCACAGCACGTGTCATTCCCAGGCATCCGCTGTACATCAGAGATGATTTCCTTTGTCAGTTCTTGGACAATGTTGTTTTCTCCTGTGTTGTCATCGCCTTTGAATGCATTATTTAAAGCTTCTTCTTTACTGTTCTGCAGCACCGATATCCAGCTTGAAAAACAAAGCACAACAAATCCCATTTCTCTGTTCAACTGGTAAAAATGCACTACTGTCCTCCAGAGAAAAAAGTTTAAAGGAAGGCAGACAAGGCTTACAAGGCTGAGCTTAGCTCTCGCTTACAGTCACAGGGAGGAGGCAAACGAGAGTCAACTCAAAACTTCAGGGCGGGCTACATGACCCCACTGTCACAGAGGAGGCTAAAAGAAAAACTCCCACTGGAGTTTAAGGGCCGTGACAGGTGTGTGGTTTTTAATGCTAAGGAAAGGAATTCTGGCTAGGGTTGAAAATCTCCACAATTGGAAATTTGGTGGCGCTGGTGGAAGGCATTTGTTTCCTAAACATTAAAATTCCATGGTTCCACATTTATTTGCATTGCTGCCTGTAGAGCCAATATGGTACCCATCAGATGTTGCTGGACCAACAAAGCCAAGGGTCAGGGATGATGAGAATAGTAATCCAATGACATCTGGATGGGACCACATTGACTATCCCTGCTGTAGATGAACAGAAAGTTTAGTCTTCCTAGCCTGTCTAAATAATGGCTAGAATTAAGGATTATCTTTCTCCACAGTAGAG
Organism: Podarcis vaucheri; assembly: GCF_965113315.1. NCBI lineage: Eukaryota > Metazoa > Chordata > Lepidosauria > Squamata > Lacertidae > Podarcis > Podarcis vaucheri. The sequence continues at coordinate 96,698,277 of NC_138761.1, forward strand.
AAGCAGTTGTTTTATCTACTGTAGACACCACTATCATGAGCAAGCGAAACCGCAAAGAAAACAACAAAAACCACTATTAATGCAACTTACATTTGACAGTCCTGTTCATCCTCTGCTTGGAAATGATACGTTCGGTCATCTACAGGAAGATAAAATGTTTCTAGTGTAGACTCCCAGAAATGTTTGGATAGTTCATCTCATCATAACAGTCATGACCATTTCCGAAACTCATGTACTAGATACTGGTGGTTGTTACTGGAGTTAAAATTAACTGGGCAATACATTACCCGGGGTTAAAATCACCCATATATGGAGATGATGCAAGTAGGATTAAATGGCAGGCTCATGTATAACTTCCCTGCTGATATGGTTGCTTATTTGATCAGACCAAAGACCACCAACAGAAAAGTTATTGCAAATGTTTGCTCAGAGCTAGTTTAGCAATGCAGGGGTTAAATACAATGACACCATCAGCAACTGTTGGTTGTGTAACTATTTTCCATCCATCCTATTTCCCTAATGTACCTGGAATGTGAGTGCTCCTGCCCAGATGGGGGAAGTCTTCCTACATTTTTTTTTTAAAAAAATGCTCAAAATAATGACATGCATTATTGTGGGCTTCCTGAAAGCATTTTGCTGTCCACTGTTGGAAACAGGATGCTGGGATTGATGGACCTGATCTAATAAGGACTTTATGTTCATTTTACATTTTTACAGCGCAAGTTCCTCCTGACTCACTTCCAGCAGTTTTTTTCCTCCACCTTCCAACCATGGCAATACAAGGAGATGTTTTATTTTTCTTTCTAGAACCCTGATAGCGCCCTTGCCTGCTTTTCACTTGGGCGTTCTTTTTCTTTGCCACTTTGCTTTGTAACATTTGCTCTTTATTTCCATGGTGTTGTTTGGAGGGGGGGTTGGAAACACCCACCGATTTAAATATTTCAAGCCAAACACGATGGTAAAAAATGCCTCAATTTAGTGCAACCACAAGTCCACAGCATGTGAAATCGGAAATAATTCTCAAACGTTTTCCCAAGGTTGCTCTCTCACATTAAAGCAGACCTTTGAAACAACTAATCAGACCTCTGAAAGCTATTATAAAAGACTTGTACAGTCTTACGGCTACATCTCAGAGGATTGCATCATAGCGTACGTCACACCTGCTGGCTCAAGCTGCGCCTCTACTGGCTGGAAGTGCCTACATATTTCCACTTCTCCAGAAACCTCAAGTCCATGCAGTTGCGTATGTCTCTGCGTGTAGAGTGCTGGATTAAAACCAGTGTGTTTGCCATGGACCTGACTCATACACTACCAGAACAGCACAGAAGCCATTGCTTTGTGTTTGTGTGTCATGCCTTTCTAGTAACAACTGAAGAGAAGCAATCACACGGACAAGCTGATGGGCATGACCAAACAGCCGTGATTCCCATGTTGTATCCAGTTAAAATGTTTGGAATTCTACGTTAGCAGCAAAGTTGTATTTGCAAACTAATTTGTTTAGAAAGTCTGCCTTTGTAAAGAGAGAGAGATGACTTGGATCTAAAGACCCTGCTGTAGCCACGCATGCAGGTTCTTCCCCACCCAACTGGCTGGCCGCCCTCTGAGATGTGGTTCGAGAAGGTCAGGAGACTCTCAAGAGCAGCTTGTGGGAAGACGCAGGGGGGCTGGAGAAACAGGAAACTCCAGTAGCCACATCTGAGTGGGAGCATCTCCCCCTCTCCCTCTTGGACATATGGATCCAAGCCCCAGTTATGAACTATATAATTTGGCACAGCTATCAACATGAGAAGCTTAGGGTGGCATAATTGTAAAAAAAATATGTAGAGAAAGGATGCCTTAGGAAATCTTTGGCCTTCCATATGTTGTTGGACCATATCAACCTCATCCAGCATGGCTAACAGGGCTGATGCGAGTTGTAGTCCAACACCTGGAGGTCCCCCACTTGGGAGATACGAAGTATAGAAAGGTTGCCCAGAATGTATGCAATAAGATTGGCTGCAACATAACAATTTGGTGGTCAGTGAGCAAAACAGGAAACCCCCTAGAACCAAATGAAGGACGAGGAATGTCAGAAGTATGACAGTGTTAGAAGTATGGGATTTATTGTGCACATGATCAAGTTCAGAAAGATTCCTCAAGAGAAAGGTAGCCATTTTGATCTGAATCCCAAAATCTTAAATGGGCAGAAGGTGTAGTATGACTTGTGGATATTAGCCATGTGGGGAGCTGCAAGGATCAGAGCATGTTCCTAACTAGAAAGTCAGATTTGGTGAACCTACAGAAAAAGGGGCAGACCATAAACAGAAGAATGAATGGCTAAATGTTGTAGCCAGCTCAAGGAACAAGTGGCCTATACTGAAAGAACAGTGCTAATTTTGCATCTAGAAGAAAACGAAAGAAAAGAACATCTGTATCAAAGAAAGTGGAGGGAGAATGTTGGCATATTCAAGAGAGGAAGGTGTGAGGAAGAGAATGGCACACAATACCCCAGTTTGCACAGTATGATCTTGACTTATATATCTTTTTTCTTTCAATAAAAAATATAAAAACCCTATTATATGTATAAGATGCTACAAAACTCCTGGTTCTGAAAGAAGAAACCCCCATGATCAAGAAAAGGAATTGTTGTTAAATATTAGTTATTTATAATTACATGACTTTTCTGATAATATTTCAACAATATATTCTATACAGGCTTCATGAATGATTTTGAGATTTGGTTCTGCAGAGAAATCAGGAAAGCATACCTAAAATAATCTGAATAGGGCACCCAGTGATGGCTAATACAGCAACAAAAACTGAGACATATAAACAAATAGTTTATAATGACAAACATATAAGAATGATATGTGAAATATATGAAAGGCAAAAATGTTCAAACAAAGCAAGCTCTGATAGCAACATTTTCCAAATGTATCAGACTGATTTTTGGAATCTCACCATTAACTTGTTTTTTCCCCCTGAAACAATATGGAGATTTTTAGAACTAACTAATAGAAAGTACCTACAACAAACCTACGTGATATGAGGTCAAAACATTTTTTCTCTTCTGGGTTTGTTTTCACTTGGCAAGTTAACAGATTGAGCTTTGCAGGAGGCCGGTTTGCCTGATTAAAGAAGAAAACAAAACAAAAAGGAATATTCCTTAGTAAAAATGCATAAAGTATAAAGACTTTCCTGTTATCATGGATTTCAAAAGGGAGAATCCTCCTGCATACAAGACACCCAAGATATGCCCATGGAAATTACCAAAATAGGCAGATATCCAGTTCTTTTGAATAAACTACAGGAAGTGGAAATGATTAGATCTAGGGCAAGTTCACAGCAATCTGAACTGTAAGGAACGAGGCAAATTGCTACTTCCTGTATTACAGTGGTACCTTGGTTTGCAACCGCTTTGGATTACAGCCATTTTGGATTACAACCACGTCAAACCCGTAAGTGCGTGTCCCTTCTTTTGGATTACAACCAATTTTTGGGGGGAGGTCCCAATGGCGAAAGCACATCTTGGGTTACAACCTGTTTTGGTTTACAACTGGACCTCCGGAACAGATTATGTTTGTAAGCCAAAGTACCACTGTACAATATTAAGATGTGTCTACACCTCAGAAAGATGTGAGCCTTGGGAAGCAGGTCAAGAATGGCTGGATTTGTTCTAAAGTTCCATTCAGAAATATAGTCAATGGGTACAACTCACACCACTGCCATTTATGCTTTATGAAATAATTGTGTGAGCGCTATAATTTACTCGTGAGCACATACTCCTGCTGCAACACTTGGCCAATACAGGAAGCATCTACTTTAGTAATAAAGGTGCATTAGACTAAGTTAAAATGATTTGAACTCTTGTAAAGGATCCAAAGGACAAGGTAACATTTGGCTCTCCGACTTGTTATAGTAGGCACTAGAGACAAATAAACTATTAAGAGTTATTGACACAATTAACATTACATGCATATATTTACCATAAAAACATAAGACAAAGCAGTTCCAAGAGATGCAGCGTGAAGAAAAACTCATACTGACTATTGCAGTCGGACATTACACAAGAATATTAGTGGCACGTTTCATAAACAGTAAAGGCAAACAGAGATATTTTTGCATGTGTTCAACTCTTGACAACTATGGTGCGAGTAAATATTTGCAAAAACAAAGCTATGGTGGATTCCTCTTCCTAAGGATACATCTTTTCATCATGACTGGTTTATGAGAACATTATGGGCTAGTTTACACCAAACGATTGCATTCAGATTTTACACATGGTTAAGGCATGGGAGCAAAAACATTTAGGGCTCATCAACACTGGAGTGTAACATGGATTTGAAGCTGCTTGCGTCTCGATTTTTTGCAGCAACTGGTACTTTCCTAGGCCACAGATAAAAGAAGAATATGCAATATAAAAATGGTATGTTATCCAACTGCAGATGGATTGAATTGCATTGTGTGGGTGGACTTCTTTTTTAAGTGTGATAATGTTTCACTGGGTGTGGTCTGTTGCCACATCCCGTTTCCATTTTGTTTCTATCAGTGTAAAGCAAAGGCCTGTCCGTTATCACCAGTTGTTCCTGAAGGCACATTTGCATTATTACTGTTTTTAAAACAACTCTTCTGCCTGGAATTACTCTTGCATAACCAGCTGTATTAAAAATAAAAATGACATTTGCCCTGGCAGGTACAGGAGACAGGAAAGAAAACGAGGAGGAAAAGAAGGAAAGAGGAAGAAGAAGATACAGCATATATAAATACACAGCAAAACATCAAGCATTAAAAACTTCCCAATACAGGGGCTTTAAAGAAAGTGATTCCCAATCTTTCTTTGCCTGGCTTGGAGCGACACATGTTTTTTTACATCTCTCTTGAGCAAATTTAGTATATTAGAAAACCTGTATTTTTTTTTACAAAAAAGCATTTTAAAGGTGTGTGGCACAGGTAAACATCTGTTTTCATGCCTACAGGGGAACGGTCAGATTTCCTTGCTTAGAACAACACACCTGTATTTTAAATTTATTTTTTAATGACTGATTTGCACAAACCTGGCATACTGGAAAACTTGTATTACAAAAATAAAAATTGGACGGTGGGCACCTGCAGCTAAGCAAATAGCATGTATATTCACAATAGACCTCAGGTTTCGTGAACTTACAGTGAGTGAGGAAGCACTAATTGAAGGAAGTGGGCAGCAACACAGAGGGAAGACATCCCATTCAAGCACCAGCTACAAGTGCAGACAGGACATCAAGCTACATTTCGGAGGCATAAAATTGAAAGCGCTTGCGTGTGGATGGAGATGCACAAATGCACGCACGGAAACAGCAGCCCAAGTACCCATGAATGCTGTCGTGTGGACAGAGCCTAGCCTACACCAAGGCCAGTGTGAATATATTTACACCGACAAAACACAACAAAGTTAAAATTAGCCCCATGTCTCTTTGTGAAGCGAAAGATAATTGAATGTTTCTCTAGAGAAATAAAAGAAGAAACTAATTAAAACAGGGCAGGCGTAACCGAGAAGAAAACAAACAATCACTGTTTTATTTTCCATTTTTAACCACAACAACAACAAAGGACAATTTAAATGACTAGGAAACACATTTGGCCAGGGTTTCCATTGCATTTAATTAGAAACTTGACCTGAAGGGTTTTACTGAAAACAGCAGGTCAACAGACTAGGACTATACAGACTAACTGCTGAATTCAGCGCTGCACCATAACATTACACTACAATGACATTATAATGTTGGCACAGCAAACAGGGAAGTTGGTGCATGTAAAACATTCTTTGGCCTGGCATTTCTTCCTTTAGATTCTGGAGAATGGAAAGTTCCTATCTGATCCACTGGCTCAACCTTACTCTCTTTTTAGAAACAAAGGTAATCTTCAGAATCCATCTACAGCTTTGGTATTTGAAAAGGAAGATGTGTAGCAATAATTGGCAGAGACAAGAAAAAATACCAGAATCTGTTTGTATGTTAGAAGTAGCCAGGGTGGAGTGGTAAAGGCAACGTGATTTGGGGTGGAAGGATGACCCAAGTTAAGGATAGCAAAAACAAGGCTATCCCACATAACTAGATCAACATAATTGCACCAGAGCTAAAGCGCACATGAATAGAGGAATGCTCATCTAATGTTCTTGGAGGAGGAAGAAAAAGGACAATCTTCCTTTCTACAACATGGGAACTGGGAGGCACAATGCACACCTTAGAGAACGTGAAAGGTCAGAAAAAAATGGAACTGCCCCAGACCAAGATCAGTTCAAGAGCCAGTGTAACTCAGAACAGGAGCTAATTTGATGACCTAGCGCACAATCTCAGACCAACTATGGTCATACTAATGGAGTGGTTCTCCGCATGTGTGTTCCTTTTTACCCACTACACAGTAGCCACGCATGTACTGATATATATCTGGCATTAAAGGCAAGGCCTACCAGACGTGGGGAATAACATTTGGAAGGCCTTAACACAGCAACAATGGCAGGTGACCCAACAAAACACAGCAGAAAACAAGGAATGATGCCTTTAGTGTGAATGACCACACCAAAATGCCAAAAGAGGAAGAGGAAGTTTAAACAGTTCTGCGGGCCACAGCAAAAGGTAGATCGGAGCTGAAAACCATAAGAAGAGCCAATCTAGTCAGTCTGTCAGAGGCCTATCCTGAAAGGGCAAGGAGCCACAGGCACATGTCCAAGGAAGAAATTCAGGGCATGCAGCCATTCTAATGATTCTTAATATGCATTAAGGCAAAGTAACCTCAATCCCTCAAATGCATCAAGCATCTAGTATCTGAGAAAAGTGCAGATTTTGCAAGTACCAGAATTTCTGCATCTGGTTAGCTGTCCTGACTGGATACTGGAGAAAAGGGCTTTTTTAAACTTGAGAGCCGCACAGTTGGCATATGTGTGGTAGAATGTCCCAAGTGACAATAGGGTGGATTGCAAAGATGAAAATATGTTGAATTGTTACCCATGAACTGCTAAATTTTTCTTACTGATAGAGAACAATAAATTTCAATCGTGTTGATCTTCATTCCTGCTTGCTAGAAGGCACCAGCCAATATTTATCAGCTGGTAAAAACACAAGAGAAGACAAGTGTTGATCCTTTAGTACCTATGTGTATTGTAAGCCAACTACACAAAGTCTGTATTTTGAGACTATCTATTTCACCAGACAGAAAAAAGTCTGCACAAACTAGGGGCCATAACCAACAAAGAAGTCACTTCTAGCAGTGTCCAAGCAGAATTATCAACTATGTGCACAGCATATAAATTATTCCCAATCCTGCTGTAAAGATGGTATTCCCAGAAAAGTATAGAAGGCCCTAATACAATTAAATTTACAGTGAAAGAAAGGAGAATTAATTTAGATCTTGGGAGAACCCCGTCCATGTTTGAACGAACTGTATCCACTCTGGCACATGAGATTTTCAAAAAACCAACCCTGAATTCGAAAGGAATTTGGACTGCAACCCCAACCTTTTAGTTTTTACTTTGCAAAACATATTTAAAATCCATCTAGTGCTGGAAATTGGGGGCCACTTCACCTGCAACAACTATTTTATACAAAAAATGTTATTGTGTAAAAAGAATATGAAAAAACCATATCCATATTTAGTTTCCTACACATAAGTTGTATAAGGCTGCAACTTAAAGTCAGTGAGACTTTTTCAGGGTGGACATGCATAGGGTTGTGCTGTAAGCATTGGAAATAAGTCCTAGGTAAAGCAGTTTTGAAAAGTCAGTGGCTCGATTAAGATAAACCTTCACACTCACACCATGGTTTGGAAACCAAACTGCAGTTTCGCATACTCTCCCCCTCCCCTTTTTACATGTGGCGCTCTCTAGTTTCCTGTGAAACACAAACCTCAGCTTGTCGGTACACCCAAATTAGCAAGCTAACACATGCTTCAAAAACAGAATTAGAAACCACCATTTGAAGCGGCAGAGTTGATTCTGGCTGGGAGAACAAGTGCTAATTATAGTTGGCCAATTTGGAATTTACGGCAAGCAATGGTTAGCGATAAACAGGAAACTGATGTCAGCAAAGCCATGTGCAAGGGAAAGGAAATGAGAATGTGTTAAGAAAAAAGTTTGTTCATAACCCCCCCCCCAAAAAAAGATATGGTTTTGAAGCTCATCAGAAATAAGCCAGTATGAAATGAGAACAAAGGGGGGAAGTATAGAGAGGTAACTGTCTTGAAAAAGGTAGAAAGCAGGGTTGCCATAATTTGAAGAGCAAAAAAAGAAAATTTCTACTTTTAACTATGGATCGCTATGATGACTCTAACCATTAAAAAGAGGACATATGGCAAAGTACAGCTGTGCATAAATGTTAAAGGCAAAGAGAAAACAGTAAAATAGTCGTCTTTCACTGCTTCTTTCCCATTTTAGGTATCAGGCAGAGTTGTGAAAAATAGTTTAGTTTAAAAATAATTTTAGTTATTTTTAAGAAATAAGAATAGTTTAAAAATAATTTTTTTAAAAAAATTAAAAAGTTTTAAATATTTAATTCAAAATCCTTTATTAGGCATAGCACACCACACATTAACAAACAAACATCATATACAGACTGTATAAAATACGGGCTCAGCAAACACAATTTATCCCAGACCTATTCTTAACTCCAGGAAATAAATCGATGTACATAGATAATATAATACAACACAGCAACATCACCTACCATTAAAAACCACTAAGTCTCTTTATCATGGCCCATTCTCTCTTCATGGACAGCATTTAAAAATTCAGCCGCTATTAAAGTAATTTGGTCATCGCTGTCCGCCAGCAGGTCCTGAACAGTTGGTTGTGTAAAAATCTGTCTATTCAATTTTAGGGCCTCAAATAATTGTTTTCTGGCATGACTGCCAAAATCAGAGGAAAAGAATATATGCTCTAGAGTATCGGTTTCCTGTTTTCTGCATTTGCAGAGACGCTCTGATTCTGGGTTAGCTAAACTTTGAAATGAAAAAGTTTTAAATATATATCTCTCATTCTGTTTTTTTGAAAAACAGCTGTTCTTTAAACAACATTGTCTAAATGATAACTGAACATAATAATACAAACATCATAAAATCTAATTCCATGACCTTCTGTCTCACACACTGTTGGTTGCATTTCTACATGGAAGAAGAAACTGGGGCTAAAACGTATGTCTTTTGAGGCCAAGAATTACAAATATTACACAGTAGGTCACGTGATGAATCTATTATTATACAGACTATGAATATTTAGACAGTCACACAGCGCAGATATTAGCTTTCCATGCCACGCTGAGGAATGGGCAGCTTCAAAATGACATTAGATAAATGAATGAAGAATAATATTTCTTAATGGCTGCTATTCACAGTGGCTATTTATTATCACCAGTATTAAGAGGAAGAATGCCTCTGAATATCAGTGGCTGGAAGGCAAACAGAGGAGAGGGCTGTTGTATGCGTGTCCTGTTCGTGGGCTCCCCAGAGGTACCTGGCTTGCCATGGTGAGAACAAGATTCAAGCCCCATGTTAGGACAAAAAAATTCATGCATTGCAGAGGGTTGGACTAGATGACCGTCATGGTCCCATCCAACTCTACAATTCTCTGATTCTAAGATGCTAGACCAGATGGGGCCATTGGTCTGATCCAACAAGGCCCTTCTTATGTTCTTATGTAACCTGTCTGCACAGCAAATACCAGTCCTTGCTTATGACACGTTTTCAGTTAAATGACCTTCTTAACATCCTTAGAGGTGTACAGAAAAAGCCAAACAGGTTTTTTGTTTCATTTAAAACTGGTAACTTAAGCAGATACAAATTCTGTAGTACAAAAGGCATATTATTTATTTTATTTTTTCAATTTCTATACCGCTTTATATTTTTAATAAAAATCTCAAAGCGGTGTAAAAGGTAAAGGTACCCCTGCCCGTTCGGGCCAGTCTTGCCAGACTCTAGGGTTGTGCGCTCATCTCACTCTATAGGCCGGGAGCCAGCGCTGTCCGCAGACACTTCCGGGTCACGTGGCCAGCGTGACATCGCTGCTCTGGCGAGCCAGCGCAGCACACGGAACGCCGTTTACCTTCCCGCTAGAAAGCGGTCCCTATTTATCTACTTGCACCCGGGGGTGCTTTCGAACTGCTAGGTTGGCAGGAGCTGGGACCGAACGACGGGAGTGCACCCCGCTGCGGGGATTCGAACCACCGACCATGCGATCGGCAAGTCCTAGGCGCTGAGGTTTTACCCACAGCGCCGCCCGCATCAAAGCGGTGTACAGCATATTAATAAATCAATAAAACAATAGCCAGGCGATGTTCTTCCGGCCTCATAAGGAGCCTCTTCAGTAGGGCTGGTGAGTGTGGGCCCTGCCCCCTAGGCCAGGTGGAAAGGGCCCTGCAGGGAGCGGCCGTCATACTCGTAGCCGGGCGATATTATGGATGGCATTACCTGACTTTTCGTCTTAAGCCTATTCTGTGAACCGCCCCAAGATCTTGTGATAGAAGGGGTGGTTTATAAATTTAATTAATGAATAAAATAAAATAACAAACAAACCTTCTAGGTAGTATAAATGATCTATTTATCTGCATGATTGTTCATGGAATATTTAACTGTTGAAAAGCGCTGTGGTTTAGCATAATATATCTGGGCAACAAGATTAGATTTTATTTTGTTTCCTCAACTAATTTAAAGATTACATGGCAAAATAATAATAATAATAATAATACAAATCCCATCCTAACACCGGCCTAAAAAGTTCGAATTAACAGCTTTCATTCTAGCTGAGATGGATAAAGGCCACAGGTCAGTAGGAGAGAATCTGCACGCAAAAGGTCCCAAGGTTCAATTGCCAAATAGGGCTGGGAGAGATCCTGCCCCAAACCCCGGAAAGCCACTGTCAGTCTGGGTAGAAAATATGGCCAGCTCCCTGTATTAAGCAGCTCCCTGTGTCTCTAGACCCAATCACTTACTTTAAAAACAGCAAGAACTCTACACTTAAAAGGATTCCTCTTAGAAGAAGAAGAAGAAGAGTTTGGATTTGATATCCCACCTTTCACTCCCCTTCAGGAGTCTCAAAGCGGCTAACAATCTCCTTTCCCTTCCTCCCCCACAACAAACACTCTGTAAGGTGAGTGGGGCTGAGAGACTTCACAAAAGTGTGACTGGCCCAAGGTCACCCAGCAGCTGCATGTGGAGGAGCAGGGAATCGAACCCGGTTCACCAGATTACGAGACTACCGCTCTTAACCACTACACCACACTGGCTCTCAAACTGGCTTACACACTGGCTTACAAACATGATGCCGCAATAGCAGATTATTTTCCAGAGCATGTCACTTATACTTTCCTCATCCATCTGCCCAGAACAAGAGCTCATTATTTTTAACAACATAGTAAAACATTTGGTTGTTTTCAAAACCCATCATCAGGCACGGTAACAAATGAGTGGGCGTGTATTTAATTCTCATAGCAATTTGGCCAAGTTGTTGCTTTTTCGAAAAGTTAAGTGATCTCAATGAACATGCTCAGTTAGGGAATCTGGCTGATACTGTAACTATAAATACAGAGGCAGCCTAATTTGGCTTCCCCCCCCCTATTAGCAACAGGCTGTGTGCATAGAGTACTATAAACAAATACTTACTGTACCATGGGAAATTGTAAGGAAACCATTTTTAACCGTGCACTTCCTCTTCTGCCACACTTTTCTGATTCTGTTTATTTTTTTAAAAAGAGAGAGAGAGAGAGAGAGAGAGAGAGAGAGAGAGAGAGAAGGAGATCTAAATTTTGGTATGACTCGTATTGTTGCAAAAGACTGCCAAGCTCTTTTTCTAACTTTTCTTTCAAAGCTACATACAGTGGTACTTCGGGTTAAGTACTTAATTCGTTCCGGAGGTCTGTTCTTAACCTGAAACTGTTCTTAACCTGAAGCACCACTTTAGCTAATGGGGCCTCCCGCTGCCGCCACGCCGCTGGAGCACGATTTCGGTTCTCATCCTGAAGCAAAGTTCTTAACCCGAGGTACTATTTCTGGGTTAGTGGAGTCTGTAACCTGAAGCATATGTAACCTGAAGCGTATGTAACCTGAGGTACCACTGTACTCATCACTTAAAAAAAGAAAGGAAAGAAAAAGCATACACACCCATCACTTTTCTTATAGAGGCTGCCATCTCTTTCAGTGCCGTGTTCCTTATTTCCCTGAGGTTGATGTAAACTATAAGTCGTACTCTGACGGAGCTGAGAATCCTAAAGGCAAAAAATAATAGATTGGTTACCAAAAAAACCCCCACTGTTTCAATCCCAGCTCAAAACTCCATCACATTCCCATTATTCATAGCCCAACCAGCTCGGATGATGACAAATGATCCATAAGCAACTTTCACTTTTTCTTTTTTTCACTCTGCAGCAAAATGGGCCACTTAAAATCCAGGCATCGCCACCATCAAAAAGACCTGGTTGTCTAGGCCCTTACTGGTGGACACAGTACTCAAGACTCGCAGCTCAAGCTTTTGGCAAATGCTTTAATGCACATACAATACACAAGTCAGGTTACAAAGCATTCACAATTTGTTTTCAACTGCAAGCACGATGCTGGGGCGATCCTGTGGATCTGACAGTCCCATCATGACTACCCTGCAAAAGCTAACTTCTTTAAATACCCTTCTAGACTTCTCAGTAGCACATACAATCGGTAGCGACTCAAGCGTTGCTGCAACAGTTAATTTAGCTCAATACAGTGTCTCATTGCACTAAAGCACAATTGTTCAGCAATTTGATTAAGCAGAAATTCGTAGGTTTTTATGTTGCGATCTCGCTGCATACACTTTGCAAAAACTGGCTCCTAATAATTCAGTTATGAATTTGATGCGAATGTATGTTCTGATAAGCCAGGTTTTGCTTACAAGAGAAAAGAATGGACTCTCAAAGAGTAATTAAGTATACATATGAATATTTAAAGCAATGAATACTCAACAGGGACAACATACATGTCAATTAATCTATGTGCAAACAGATCTCTCACGCATCCTTCACAACACAAAATACAAGAGAGCCCAAGGGACTCACAGACGGACAAAAGCCAAGCAACTGGATTTCAGCAAAGGAAATAATTTTCAAACTAGCCTGACCTGCAACTAAACATTGCAGTGTGAAGTGCTCCAGCTAAGGATTTGAGACACTGCATTCCATTCCCCCCTCCTCCTGTTTTGTTTTTCAAATTTCCACCCAACAGTCATTCAGCATTCCATTGAGCATGATCAGGTTCCATTAGGCTGTTTTTGCCACAAGGATTTTCGTTGCAAGATCTTATTCTATTTTATTTTATTCCAAACTTTGGTGTTCCCCCAGTGCCTGCTAATATTTTCCTCTTGTGAGTGGATGATGCCATTTTGGCTATAGAAGGATCAGCACTCAAATAATTAAGATCGGTATCAGTGTATGTGCTTTGCCTTGATTTAATTTATCCACCTTTAAATAGCTAAAATATGTTCACACAATTTGCAAAATATGAAACAATTAGGCCAACAGATTATGTTTCAGAAAAGAAGACCAGTTACTTGAAATGCACATGACAATCATGCAATGTACCATTTACGAAAACATTCAAAGGACTTACTCTCCTAGACTTCGGTCACAAAAGGCAAATGCATTATAGGAAGAAAAAAAGATCAGTTGCAGTGCAAAAAACAAAGCAGTAATGGATAGTACACCAGAGGGATTCTGACTTGGTTTAAGACACATTAAGGCCCTAATAGCACAGATCTGAAGGTATCTTTTTTGTGCATGTACCCAAAACTAGGTATCCAAATTATCTATGCACAAAAAAAATAATTTTCCATTCATTTTAGGGGTAGCGACTTTCCATGACCTTGCTTCATACATACCACTGGGGTACCCTGGGGATGTGGAGCCAAGTGCACTTGAAAGCCACTCAGCATACGCTTTTAAATCTAACAGCACCAGATACGACAAAATCTAATTAGACATATAGTTTTAAATGCTTTACTCCATGCTTCTGAAAGATAAGGTGGTTCATCCTAATCAGAAATGGAAACTGTCCCCCTAGGGACATTTTAGATGACATTCAACTAAGTTTTACTTAGTGTAGATCCCCTGAAATTAATGGACCTAACTTAATCAAGTCTATTAATTTCAATCGGGCTACTCTGGATAACACTTAGCTGAATACCACCCTTTGTCTCAACCAAAACTCCTGCTCAGGATTGAAAACCATAAGCCAAAAAAACAATATGGCCATATATATAAAGGTAAAGGGATCCCTGACCATTAGGTCCAGTCGTGGACGACTCTGGGGCTGCGGCATTCATCTCGCTTTATTGGCCAAGGGAGCCAGTGTACAGCTTCCGGGTCATGTGGCCATATACATACAGCTGCATAAACAGCTACAGATTTCTTTGCAGCTCCACTACTGAAGAGGCCAAATGTTCTTCATTCCAGTTGAGTAATCTTGCCTCTTTAGCAGGCTATGCCCAGAAGTCAACCCAATCACTGGTGTGACTTACAAGCAGCCACCCTAAACACTTTCAAAGAGGGAGACAGGCCAACTAAATTGGGAGAACTAGTGGTGAAAGCCTATGTACGCACTGGACTCGAGCCCCGTTGACTTGAACTTAATGGTTATGAACGTGCTGAACCGGAGACCTCTGGGCCACAACCCCCGGAAACGCTCAGCCTCTAGCCAACAAGGGTTTTCATGCTCCCCCGGGGGCCAATTGCAGGCAACAGGAAATAGCAGAGAGTCGCTGGTATGTTAAACTCAGGGCTGGAGAATAGCTGCTTTAAAACTCCCCAACCCACAGGAATGCGATGGAACCCAGGAGAGGGAATTCAAGCCCATGGGCTCCCAATCTTTCCTGAAGAATGGCAGGCTCTAAGGCAGCATGTGGACTGCATTGCTAAGTGCACCCCAGAAGAAGGAAACCCATGGTGACTAAAGGGTTGGCTGCATCTAGAGATGTTGCTCAGTGGTTATGGTCATTCTGGTTATACACATGTGGGAGCTGAAGGCCCTTAATTTGAGTAAGGAATGATCCTCTGCCTTAGCAACAGAATCTTCTCGTTCTCATCTGCCCTTTGTGAGTTTTCATTAGTAAACAATTCTACACATAACTGTCCAGTCTCCTCCACAAATGGACTTGGATGTCAAGACAGAAGTCAATCCATCATATGTAACATTCTAAGAAAGCTCCACAGATTACAGCTTTGGGGAGGGGATGGTATCTCATAATAAATAAACTGCTCTCTCAATAGAGGCAAATGTGGGTGAAAGAGGTTTTTCAATTTTGAAGGCATTATGCATAATCTTATTGATGATATAATTTCTTTTAAAACAAAGGAGGCGGCTCTACAAAAGACACAGAACCCTTAGGAGGAACTCAATAGAGACCATGAAGAAGTGTGCTTTTTGTCTGAAAATCCACATAGTTTATTCGAGTGTGGTACAGGACCCACCACATAGTATAGGGATGGAGAGGCTGCCGCCCTCCAGATGTTGGACTACAACTCCCAACATTCCTGAGCATTGGCCATGCTGGCTGGGGCTGGGGTAAGTTGGGGGTCTAACAACAGCTGAAGAGTCACAAGTTCCCTCATCCGTGTATAGCTCTGGTCTTTGAACAAATTGCATAGATTTGACACGTTCAGGCAAAATCTGTTTTTCACTTTTATTCCTCTCTGGGAACTATTCCAAAAGCCATCACATAGACACAAAACATGAACTCTCCCAGATTATTTTTTCTTTAAAAACAAAAAAACCCAGTCTACATTTCCAGATTCTCTACCATAACACCCAAGTGCCAGGCAAGCAATTAAGAAGCAATTGTGCAAGAAATAGGGAGTGGGTGGGGAAGAGAAGCTTTGCAGAAACCTTAACAAGATCACCTTGAACCCAGAACAAATTCATACAACCACTAAAACTATAAATGTTCCCATTAAATTAGTAAAAAAAAAAAAGTGTGTTAAATCACCTTAGATGCTCACCTCTTTCTGCTCAACCTGAAGTGCGGTTTTTAAAATGTCCCTAAGTTGAATTAATTGCTTTCTTTCTTCATCCTGCACTTGCTTAATCTGCAGCGAAGACACAACAAAAGCTTGAAATAAACTGGGAGGGCTTCCACTTGTCAGTACAAGCCTTGATGCCGGGGTAATGCTCCTGTACCCTTAAGCAGCACATCCACTGACACTTGGGAGTGGGGAAGGCCAGGAAGGGCCTGCTCTCCCCTTCACATGTTCAGGCACCATCACACAGGTGCTTCTGGTTCCAATGGACAATCTCCTCCCCGCCCCGTACAACAGTCATACAATAAGACCAAATGCCCTGCAAGACAGAACTAGGAGAGGGAGGGAGCCAGGGCTGGCTGGCTGGCTAAAATTCCATCACATGGCTGCTGCTGGATTAGGTGAGAAATTGCCCTTTCTACTGGTCCTCCTCAAGGTTTGCTAAACCTTGTCCATCTGCAAGATAGCCGTTTTGAGCTCATAATTTAAAAGTTGTGTTTCTTTTCTCTCTCTTTCATTCTATTCTCCACTCTCTCCTGAATACTGTTCCTTTACGGGTCCATCTCTTTCCCGCTGAAATTTTTAAAAGTTGTGAAGGTGTGTGCTGCTTTTTGTGGCTTTATTTTGTTCTTTAGATGGAATTTTTAAATTATTATTAATTTTATGAGATTCTCTGGAGTCTCCAGTTGGAAAGCAAAGCATGCATGTGTAATAAGTAATATGAGGGAGATATGGTTACTTACTGTGTGGAGATCTGTGGAGAGCTTCTCTATTGATGGTTTTAAACTTTCAACTGCTTTCAGGCCATCCTGAAAGAAGCTTTGGAAGAAAAATAAAATAAAAAGGAGTATAAAATTAATTTAAGTTGCCTGAAATTTCCTGAACGTAAAAGACGAAGCATCGAACAGTGTGTGTGTTTGTGTGCACGTGCATGCAACACACTAATTAAATGTGAAAATCTGTAAAGAAACTTGATCACAAAACACATTTCCTTTAGGCGCCTCTGCAATATGGAATCTACACCCTTTTTGTGAAACAAAAGGAACAGGCAAGATTCAATAGTCTTAGGGAAGAGGACAGTTGACCTATATCTCTTGGGCTCCTGTGGGATTTTTGAGATTCTCATGACAAGAGCAGAATTCAAATGAGGAAATGGAAAAATGCTATTTGATGTTTTGAGAAAAAAGGCTGATTAAAATATCCCTGTCGCGATATTTGATGCAACAATATTTCGCCATCACTATTTTACCAACTAACCCAAACTTAACGAAAAGCAAGAAGACTGAAATGGTACAAAGGGGTTTCAAAACAAAAGGGGACAAGTATTCTCTCTTACATAAAATAAAAATGCGCTCTTCATGACTTCATTCTGGAGTTTCTGGCTGTCATCCATAGTAGTCATTTAAATTCAGGTAAAGGAACAGCGCCCATACAGATGTATTGGGGATTTTCATTGCTGTTCTGCCCAATAAGGCAAGTTTGCCTTTCAGTTGTTGCTGCCCGAGAGAGCTGCAGCAATCAAAACCACAAAGAAATCTCTGTCTGCTTGTGTGTGATTTTCTGAAACGCATTCAAACTCCTGCTCTGGATCATGGCCACCCAACAGTTGTTTACATCCAATATTATATTATCCTGGGTTTCTATGGGTTCATTAACATGTAAGTCAGTATATGACCCAAGCCTGTTTTTGTGCCTCTATATGAGATGTGAGAACAGTGCCAATAGTTCACACCATATGCACTGAATCTGGTAGATAACTAAGTGTCAGGGAACTGACATCGGAGGAAAGGGAAGTGGTAAGGCTCCCAGAGACTGGGAGAGAGTCAACAGCCAAAGCAGGGACCAGCAGGGGGAGCGCGGGGTCTCTGGAGGAGGATCTCAGTAATGCTGAGAGAGACGCAGCAGCCCAGGCAGGAAGCAGCAGGGGAGAGAAAGGGGTGAGAGACACTTCGAGCGAAAATAGCGGGGAGGTGTCAGAAGCAACTGCAGGGAGACCCATGCTTCGCCGGAAGCTGCCACGTCGTGAGTCCAGGAGACGCGTTTCCGTTAAGGAACTTCTTTGCTGGAAGCGCTTCCGCAGACAGCCACTGTCAGACTCTACTAGTGACTAGAGCAGACATGTCTGAGGAGCTCTGTCACACACAGAGGTTTGTGGGGTCGCACAAACTCTGAAGGGGCACAATTTTAAGCACAAGCAGCTAACCATCCCCTGACAGCAGTCTGACAGTCTCTGTACGCTGCCTGTGCAGGAGAAAGCATCATGAGCAACCCAGCCGGAACCGGAGACGCAGGGGTTGGAGCTGGTCCAAGCTTGGAAGAAAGGTATCAAGCTCTGGAGGTCCAACTTGCGCTGCAGACGGCGAGGCTCGAGGAGAGAAGGGCTCAGGATGCTGACAAAAAGGGGAGAACCACTCAGTTCCCCAGAAAGGTACCAGGATTGGTGCAGAAGTTTGGGGGGGACCCCAAGGATTACCATGCCTTTAGGACTGAGATGCAATATGCTCTGAATGTGCAGTTTGATGAGTTCCCTGATGAGGAATCGCGAGTTGCGTTCGTAATTGGGCATCTTGAGAAGGGGGCGCGGGACTGGGTTCGACCCCTGATGGCAACGCACAATGATATCCTAAAGGACACTATGAAGTTCTTTCGTGCAATGGATATCATGTTTTCCAGCGATATTGAGGAAGGGGTGGTGCGCAGACAGCTAATGGCTTGCAAGCAGGGAAGCAGATCTGTCCGTGAGTACTGGACTGAATTTACCATGCTGATTCACAGATTGGGGTGGGATTTATCGGCAGCACCCATTCAGATGCTATTTGAAGAAGGTCTTTCTTCAGCTGTGAAAGACGAGCTGGCCAGGAGCCCCAGGGCGGTGTCTATGGATCAGCTGACCAAATCTGCGCTGACCATTGGAGCGCGCCAGGAGGCAAGAGCCATGGAGAGGCGGGAAGGGAGAGGGGAACGTTGGAAGGAGTTACGCATTCCAGACATTCCTGAGCCAGCTTTCCCGCCGGCAGAGCCGATGGAAATCGGAACAGCCCGCGCGCGCGCATTTTCAAAGCCCAGTGAGGGGGCGAAGAAGGAGGGAAAGGGAGCCCGGAAATGCTATCTCTGCCAACAGCCAGGTCACTTTGCCAGAGTCTGCCCCCAGAGGAAGGAATGGCAAGGGATGGTGGGAGCTGTTGAGGGGGAAGAGCAGGGAGAAACGGAGCAGGTAAAAGCCAACGCCTGGTTGCCAGCAGGGCACTGCAGCCAGGCCAAAGAGCAGTGAAAGTGCCCCTTCCCCAAGTGCCAGTGCCAGAAGCTCCTCGACCTGCTCTAGTGATTGAAGTGTCGCTAGAGCTGCAAAATGGACACCCCCTAAAAATAAAGGCGCTGTTGGACTCAGGCAGCTCCTGCAATTTCATGAGCAAGGAGTTTGCTGCTGAGCACCAGATACAGACTATCCCTTTAAGCAACCCCCTGCAGGTGACCACGATCGATGGCAGGGAACTGTTGGGAGGAGGCGTCAGCTTGCAGACCGTCCCAATGATAATGAGGGTGGCAAGGCACACAGAACTGATAGCGTTTAATGTGGCCACCTTGGGAGGCGCTCCCATTATTTTGGGAATGAGCTGGCTAGCCCTACATGATCCGCTGGTGGGCTGGCATCAAAGAGTGGTTTCCTTCGGTTCAGCACATTGCTTAGAACACTGCAGGGTGGAAAAGGGGTCAGCAGGGGCCCAAGCCACCCTAGCAGGGACGGAAGTAATGGAGAAGGGGAAGGTGCCACCACAGTATGCTGATCTCAGCGACGTGTTCAGCGAGAAGGAAGCGGACCAACTACCCCCGCATAGGCCCTTTGATTGCCAGATCAATTTACTCCCTGGAGCACAGCTTCCTGTAGGCAAGTTGTATGCCATGTCAGACAGGGAGATGCAGGAGTTGCGAGCGTTCATTGACAAGAACCTGAAGAGAGGCTTCATCAGAGAGTCCAAGGCAGCGGGGGGTAGCCCAGTGTTTTTTGTGGATAAAAAAAACACGGACAAGCCGAGGCTGGTATGTGACTTTCGGGCCCTAAATGCAGTGACAGAGCCAGCGGCTTTTCCTATGCCCAGGATTGATGATATTTTGACCAGGGTGCGAAAAGGAAAGATTTTTACAAAGCTGGACCTAAGGGGGGCGTACAACCTGATACGTATAAGGAAAGGGGATGAATGGAAGACCACCATGTTCACCCCTTTGGGGGCATTTGAATACCTCGTTATGCCTTTTGGATTACAAACAGGCTCCGCGTGTTTTCAAGCCTTTATGAACCATGTACTGGGGCCTTTGCTCTACAAGAATTGCGTGGCCTTCTTAGATGACGTGTTGGTGTATTCGGAGAATGAGGAGCAACATGTGAGAGACGTCAGAGAAGTGTTGAGCAGGCTGCAAGCCAACAGACTGTGGGTGAAACTGGAGAAGTGTCAGTTTCATACCAAGGAGGTGGAATTCCTGGGGTACCGCTTGTCAGACAAGGGGTTGGCCATGGACCCCGGCAAGGTTCAAGCGGTGCTGGAATGGAAAACACCCAAGACCAAGAAGGATGTGCAGAGGTTCCTAGGGTTTGGAAACTTTTATCGTAAGTTCATCCGAAACTTCGCCCACCTGACGGCGCCCATCACGGACTGTCTCAGCAGCAAAAAGAAGTTTGTTTGGACGGGGGAAGCGGAGCGAGCGTTTGAGGAACTGAAAAGGGCCTTCGCCTCTGACGAACAACTTCTACATGTGGATTTACAAAAAAAGCTGAGGGTCGAAACAGACGCTTCTGACAGAGCCATAGGGGCAGTGCTGCTTCTGCAGCCAGGGAAGGAGGGGTCAGAGTGGCGACCGTGTGCCTTCTTTTCGCGAAAGCTGAACAAATCTGAGAGAAACTACACGGTGTACGACCGGGAACTTCTTGCGATTTATGAGGCCTTCCGGAGATGGAGGCACCTACTAATTGGTGCACAACAGAAGGTGCAAGTGTGCACGGACCATAAGAATCTAGAGTATTGGAGAACGGCGCGAGTGCTCAACCAAAGGCAGTTGAGATGGGCCCAGGAGTTCTCCAAATTTAACTTTGAGATTTGTTACGTACCAGGCCCGGAGAACGTTAGGGCGGACGCTCTCTCACGCAAACCTGAATATTTGGAGGGAGAGGGTGCACCCGAAGAGACTCATGTCATTCCCGAGGACCGCTGGGTGTGTGGGGCGGCTTTGGTGGGGCAAAGGGAACTGGTAGAGGGAACGGTGCAGGATGAATACGCCCAGGACAAACTCAGGGGTCTCAGGAGGGAGGGAGACAAACCCGGGGGTTTTGAGGAGAGAAACGGGGCGTTGTACTACAAGGGAGCGTTATACATACCTGAAGGGGAATTGAGGGAAAAGGTACTCAAGCAACTGCACGATAGCCCCACAGCAGGGCATTTTGGGCAACACAAAACCATGTGGCTGGTTACCAGGGAATTCTGGTGGCCCAAGGTCAGGGAAGATGTGCGTGAATATGTGAGAGGGTGTGACCGATGTCAACGAGCCAAGGGGGAGAGGCGGGCACCGGCAGGTTTATTAGAACCACTACCCACGCCGGAAAGACCATGGGAGGCAGTGGCAATAGATTTCATGACTGATCTGCCCAGGTCCAAAGGGAAGACAGCCATTATGGTTGTGGTAGACCTGTTAACCAAGATGGCCCACTTTATAGCCTGCTCACATGCGGTCACAGCAGAAGAAACCGCCAAATTGTTTGTGGAAAATGTGTTTAGGTTGCATGGTGCCCCCTTGAGGGTGGTTTCGGACCGAGGGAAACAATTTACTTCCAGGTTCTGGAGGAAGCTCATGAGCTTATTGCATGTAGAGGTGAATTTTTCCACTGCCCGTCATCCAGAAACCAATGGGCAGGCGGAAAGAGCTAATGGTGTCCTCCAGCAATATTTGAGGTGTTATGTGAATGACAGAGAGAATGATTGGGTGGAGAAGCTGGCGTTGGCAGAATTTGCCTATAACAATGCAGAGAACGTGTCCACGGGGATGAGCCCTTTTTTGGCCAATCACGGGTGTCATCCCCGAGCCTTCCCAGGGGGGGAGGGGGAGAACTGGAGCGTTCCTGCCGCAGAACAGTTCGTTGAAGAAATGGAAGCGATCCATCGCCAGCTCCAACTTAATTTAAACAGGGCGAAGGAGGAATATAAGAGGCAGGCAGACAAAACCAGAAGGGAAGGGGAAAGTATTAGGGTGGGGGACCAGGTGTGGCTGTCCACCCAAGGGTTACCATTTAAAGGAGGTTGTAAGAAGTTAAGACCCAAAAGACTGGGCCCATTTGAAGTCACGCAACAGGTCAACCCAGTGGCTTTCAGACTCCGGTTACCGAACCACATGAAGTTGCACCCAGTGTTCCACAGATCATTGCTGTCACCGTATATAGGGGACAGAGAGGGGAGGGTCAATAGGGGACCAGCTATGGAGGAAAAAGAACACAGCTACCATGTAGCGGAGATTCTCGATTCCAGGTGGAGGGGAGATCAAGTAGAGTATTTGGTAATGTGGGAAGGGGAGCCGGAGTCGGAAAACACCTGGGTCAGGGCAGAGGATGTAGATGACGAGGTTTTGATTGAAACTTTTCATCAGAGATTCCCTAGAAAACCCCAGCCAGTGGCGAGGTTCCGGAGGGAATACTTCGCCACCACCGACGACGAAGAAGAGTTGGAGGGGTTCGCTGATTCCGAGGTGGAGGAGGATTGAGCGAGTCGGAACGAAGACCGATGGAGGGAATTGTTCGAGACGTCTGAAGATGAAGAGGATTCTTTTAGGGGTTTCAGCTCCTCACCGCCCAGAGGAGAGAGTAGGGGCGGGGGAGAGGGGGGCCCTGGAGGGGAGGTGGATGTCAGGGAACTGACATCGGAGGAAAGGGAAGTGGTAAGGCTCCCAGAGACTGGGAGAGAGTCAACAGCCAAAGCAGGGACCAGCAGGGGGAGCGCGGGGTCTCTGGAGGAGGATCTCAGTAATGCTGAGAGAGACGCAGCAGCCCAGGCAGGAAGCAGCAGGGGAGAGAAAGGGGTGAGAGACACTTCGAGCGAAAATAGCGGGGAGGTGTCAGAAGCAACTGCAGGGAGACCCATGCTTCGCCGGAAGCTGCCACGTCGTGAGTCCAGGAGACGCGTTTCCGTTAAGGAACTTCTTTGCTGGAAGCGCTTCCGCAGACAGCCACTGTCAGACTCTACTAGTGACTAGAGCAGACATGTCTGAGGAGCTCTGTCACACACAGAGGTTGGTGGGGTCGCACAAACTCTGAAGGGGCACAATTTTAAGCACAAGCAGCTAACCATCCCCTGACACTAAGGATGCAATCCTAACCCCTTTCCCCATTCCTGGTGTGACTCTGCGGAGTGGCACTGCCACTGCCACCATCTGCACTTGGCAATTATGGCGAAAACATTGGGGGAGAGGCAATAGTCTGATCCCTGCACCAGCTCCAGGTGGCCCACAATCCAGGGTTAGCTCAGTCCCATTTTGCTCTGTTTCAGGTCTTTCTATGAGCCTCTACTGATGGGGATACTACTAGCAGACCTCCCTCCCACCTGCCCATTTGGTGGTCAGCAGGAGGCTGATTCAGCTGGCAAAACTGAAGCAGAGGCTTGACAACCATATGTCAGGAGTGCTCTGATGGTGTTTCCTGCTTGGCAGGGGGTTGGACTCAATGGCCCTTGTGGTCTCTTCCAACTCTATGATTCTATAAAAACTGAGCAAAGGGGACCTCCATACAGTTCAACTCTCACACACACCCACACCCAAAATCCCCCAGAATAAAGGAGGTTTGGATTGCTCTGTCTGCCATCAAAGTGAGCCATGTTTAGATTAGACTTGGCAGCTGCTTGCGCTTCCAAGAACTTCCACAGCTATGCAGAAAAAGAAAGGCCTTTCCTTCCCATTTTTTGTTAGGGTCATCTCTGAATGACAGCAAATAAACATGGAGTGCGTTATTCATGTCGGAGCGCCATGTGCATAAGGGAGCCCCTTATGGAGCTCTTGACTGGGAGGGTTATATTCATTGCTACTGGTAGACACAAAGACTTTGCCTTTGAAATATTGACATTTGGAGTCCACAGACATCTATGATTTGGGAGTTTTATACAGAACCATATCTCTATCGTTCTCCCTGTCTCTGTATTACCTTAGCTAAGGAAGGTCTGGAGAAGAAACCTTTGGTTCCATGCTCATTCACCTGGGCTAGAATTCCTTTCTCTTTTTGAAGGCAGCAATACAAATATTGCGTTTAAATAATGCATGGTTTTTTTAATCGGTTGTTGCATGATTGTCCATTACAGAACTTAAACCTTTTGCTTTGGAATAAAAGCGTCTGGAACATCTCACTGGGGGGCGGATCACATTTCATCTTCAAGCTCTGCAGGGCAATGCTAAGTCTGAAACTTTCCATATTGTGTGGTGGAACATTATTTTGCCTGTTAATACCAAGCACTTAACAACCATCAGCGGCCTCTTTTTGAAATGCTCGATAAATACTATGCATTTGGAATATATTTTTATCGTTGTCCCTTTCCCATTGTTTGATCTTTATCCCGTATGCCATTTCATTTCTTTTGCTGGGCTTTTGGTTTTATTGCATCTGCATATTTGGAAAAAAAAATGCTTCATAAAAATGATTCCACTCTAAAAAGACAATACTGTACAGCAAGGAACAAATCACAGAATGCATATTTCGAAAAAGGGGCATAACTCAGAGCATATGCTTTGCAAACAGAAAGTTCCAGGTTCTAGGGAAACCAGCCAGATGGGCTGGGTATAAATAATAAATTATTATCATTATTATTACAATTTCCAGCACCTCCTGGCAGGGGTGTCTGAAACCCCAGACAGCCACTGAACATCAATGTGTAGACAATACTGAGAGATAGATAGATCCATGGTCTGACCCAGAATAAGGCAACTTCCTACATAAAGTGTATTGGTGACTTGACTGGCTGTTAAGTGCTCAACTCCCACTTTTAAAACATCCACCCTTTGGGAAGCGGGTGCTAAAAACGAGTGAAAAGCCAGGGCTCTTGGCGCACTGTTCCCAACGGCGTGCTTTTCCCATCCCTGTGAAACAGAACTCCTGTCAGTCGCTAGACACATTCTGCAAAATACGAGAGGTGGTATAGCTGACATGCCTCATTCCTTTTCGCAGATTACTAATCATGCCAAATGGCCATGTGGAAATTACGAATGAAAGACAACTGCATGGCTTGGTATTATCTGAGCCCAACGCCTCATTTCATTTGTAATAATACACCCGGCCGGCCATAATTGACCTTTTAAACCATTCAGTCTGACGGAAGAACAGTAGTGAAATATACGTACAGCTGAGCTTGACAGATTTGCACATGTCACCTCCAAAAAAACATTAGTGCTACTATTCTGTCAGAGAAAGTAGGAAGAACAATGTTTTCAGAGAGCATACAGTTACCAAGAGACAGAGAACGTACTTGCACTGTGCGTGGAAATACTTGATCAGGTTTTGAAGCAAGTCAACTCCTTTTTTAATCTTGATCTCATTGACTTTCAGCAGGTACTGTTAAAATAAATAAACAAATAGTGCACACAAAAACAATTATTAATTACTGTTTCAGAATGAGGGTCATAGAGCTAGTGACAAATAAACCATTTCAATTCTCAACAGTTCAAAGAAAAGAAACAGCATTTTTTGGTGGGTGTACGGGGTGGGAGGAATCCACCACAGATGGAGCAAATGCTGAAAAGGTTTTCTTCAGCTATCTAGTGTAAGCAAGTGGAACTAGTTCTGCACATCCAAAGCTTTATTATACAGTGGTACCTCGGGTTACAGACGCTTCAGGTTACAGACTCCGCTAACCCAGAAATAGTACCTCGGGTTAAGAACTTTGCTTCAGGATGAGAACAGAAATTGTGCTCTGGCAGCGCAGCAGCAGCGGGAGGCCCTATTAGCTAAAGTGGTGCTTCAGGTTAAGAACAGTTTCAGGTTAAGAACAGACCTCCAGAACGAATTAAGTTCGTAACCGGAGGCACCACTGTACAGCAGCTCCCTCTGCCACACGGCAAACTACTTGTTGTCTTTTGTGAACTGCTTTGTGAGGTCCCCCTGAAAAGCGGTATATAATGAATAACTTAAATAAAACAAACTACGGTACTTTTGAAAGCAGGGAGCATTTCTAAACAATTTGTGGCACAACACTAAGGATTTCTCAGATGATTGTATCCATAATTCTCTGGAGTACTGGGGAAATTTTTAATATATGAATAAAAACTGGTATTTAATTTAACATGACATGAAGGCTAAGTCTTCAACTTCAGTTGTAGCCTTAACATCTAAAGCATACAGTGGTACCTCGGGTTAAGTACTTAATTCATTCCAGAGGTCCGTTCTTAACCTGAAACTGTGCTTAACCTGAAGCACCACTTTAGCTAATGGGGCCTCCTGCTGCTGCCGCGCCGCTGGAGTACAATTTCTGTTCTCATCCTGAAGCAAAGTTCTTAACCCGAGGTATTACTTCTGGGTTAGCGGAGTCTGTAAACTGAAGCGTATGTAACCTAAAGCTTATGTAACCCGAGGTACCACTGTACTTGCTTGGAAATTAGCTTAGTTGAAATGTATGAGAGTCATACCCAACAGAGTGGATTTACGATTGCATTGTTGATCATGGTATCTCACCCACCATGAATGTGGGCACCTGGTAAAAGTAAAAGGAACCCTGACAGACACCCAGCTCACGTAAGCAAGGCACTGCATTGATGCTGCTATTCCCTCTTCCTTTAATTAATTTACTACATGTAAGGTCTCCAGCACAGCAGATTCAAGTTTAATTTACTGCGCAAACAAATCTTCTTTAGTAGCTCCTCACAAATTAAGACCAAGTATATTGATCCTAAGCATCTAGCACTAATCAGCTTTGTTCATGTGAACACAGTATCAACTACTCTTCATTTTGGAAGCCCTACTAAAAAATAGAGTCAAACCATGGATTCTGAACGCCTCCATTTCAGAATGCTTCAGCTTCCAAATGCCGAAAACATGGAATTAAATGCTCTAGTTTTCAAACGTTTTTCGGAAACTGAACATCCAATGCGGCTTCCGCTGAATGCAGGATGCTCCTGCAACCAATCGGAAGCCGCGCCTCGGTTGTCGAACATTTTGGAAGCCAAACAGGGCTTCCAGGACAGATTACGTTTGACAACCGAGGTTTGACTGTACCACAGAAACTATATACGACTTACAATAAGCTTTTATGCACACACCAAGTGCTTTTTCTTACTTTTCTACCTTACAATACAATATCAGGAGCTGCTATATTTCTGGTGGATATTTTAGGACTGAAGAGTTATTTGTACTTTTATATGGTGGTGGATAAGATAATAGAGGAGGAAAACCAGAACAAACCCAAATCCACACATTAAAATTGTCTCTCTGTGTCACAGAGCTCCGAACACATCTTTTTATATTATTTATGGTGTCTAAAACTCCCCAACTTTCTGCCTTAATTTTCTCCATGCAAGTGTTTTCTGCTTCTAAACTGCTATAGGTGTCATCCTACTAGTGCGCTCTATGTGGGGCTACCTTTGAAGGTGACCCGGAAACTACAACTAATCCAGAAATCGGCAGCTAGACTGGTGACTGGAAGTGGCTGCCGAGACCACATAACACTGGTCTTTAAAGACCTACATTGGCTCCCAGTACGTTTCTGAGGACAATTTGAAGTGTTGTTGCTGACCTTTAAAGTCCTAAACGGCCTTGGTCCAGTATATCTGAAGGAGCATCTCCACCCCCATCGTTCAACCTGGACACTGAGGTCCAGCGCCAAGGGCCTTCTGGCGATTCCCTCACTGCGAGAAGCCAAGTTAGAGGGAACCAGGCAGAGGGCCTTCTTGGTAGTGGCGCCCACCCTGTGGAACGCCCTCCCACCAGATGTCAAAGAGAACAACAACTACCAGGCTTTTAGAAGACATCTGAAGGCAGCCCTGTTTAGGGAAGATTTTAATGTTTGATGGATTACTGTATTTTAATAATTTGTTGGAAGTTGCCCAGGGTGGCTGGGGAAGCCCAGCCAGATGGGCAGGGTATAAATAATAAATTATTATTATTATTATTATTATTATTATTATTATTATTATTATTATTATTATTATTATTCGCTTGGTCAAATTCTTTCAAGTAGAAGAAACTTAACAGTGTCAAATCTGAAGATATTCTGCTACACCAGTTCGACTCAGACAATCCTCAGATCATGGTCTGGAGGGACAGACATACGCTAAGAGCTCAGTGTTGTATCTCTACCTTTCATCAGTGCCTATTAGCCACAACGCCTATGTTCCGCTGTTGGAGGCACTATGCCTCTGAATACCACTTGCTGGGAATCACAAATGGGGAGAATGCAGGCTCACTCAGCTCCCTTCTGTGAGCTTCCCATGGGCATCTAGCTGGCAATTAAGAGGCCAGGATGCTGACCTAGATGGGTCATTGGCCTGATCCAGCAGGGCTCCTCTTATGTTTATTTTCTCTCCTCCATTTCTGTTTATTTTACATATACAGTTTGCCGCAACAACCAAATAGGTAAACTGTGTAGCCCCCAAACTACAAGTTATAAGCCAACTCTAATCCATTATTTCAAACAATAGTTTGCAGGTTACTGTCAACCGTAGTTTGCAAACTATGATCAGAGCTGCCCAGAAATGTGAGGAGAGAATTGGCACGTGAGAAGCGAGAAGAGAAACTACATTGAGGCGAGGGGAACTCAAAGGTAGCACATTCCCAGTCCTACTAACGGTGGATTCAAGGACAATCCACACAGGGCTACTGCCACACAAAACCAAAGAGCAACCAAGTTTGAAACCGAACCATTACAGAACAATCCCCAGGCAGCAAATTCATTGCAGCCCTTCAGGGCATGAACAGCTCTTTCCCAACAGCTGTTAAATTTCCCTACTTAACCAAATAAAATGAGATTTTATTTTTCCCCATCTCTCAACAATACTGCAGCAGATGGCAACTTGAATGGGCGCAGGAGACAATCCCCTAAGCCTAGGATGGGAATGCTTGCATAAAGGATTTGCCTATTTGGTTTGTTTATAATCTGCGCGGGCGCGCACGCACGCACACACACACAGGCTTCACGGGATGCCAGTTGATCATTAATAAAATAACTGCGTAAAAAGCAAGAAATTATTTCCTAAAACTGGAACCATCCAGGTTAGCTTCAAAATTCCCTTTACTTCAGCACTTGCCACAGAAAATAAAAATAAAACAAAATGCTCACTCTTACCTCACACATTTGTAATTGGAAGAACCTCCTCTCTTTCTCCATCTCTTCTGCTATTTCAGCCCCACTTATTTCTGTACGTATCATCCCGTGTAATTTAGCGTGTTCCTTTTTCTCTTTCTCTATTTTTGTCCTGTGTGGAAGAGAACCAACGAAAGGGCCATCAGCCTGAAACCTCCTTCTTCTACTTGTTTCGGTTTTGTTTCAGGGTTGTGCTCGACACCCAAAATTAAACGGCAACCCACCCAGTATATAGTGGAGCCATCCTGCTGAGCTCAATAGTACTAAGTTCCAGATCAACAGAGTTTTACGCTCACACTAAAATGCTCCTCACTAAAATCAGGCTAACTTGCACAGGAATTGCTAAATTCCGTATTGTGCTGCAGGTATGTAATCGGTTTCCCTTTTTTACAGCCATGGAGCCCTTGGATAGTATGACGCCATCATCAACTAGGTGTAGGGTCTAAGGAACAAAATGGGTTTCTGAAATACTCTCTGAAGAGTGGGACTGGTAATAGCCTTTTTAAAAATGTGCATGAGATACCAGTACAATAAAGTATCCGCAAAAGAGACACACAGGCACTCATTCTTGTCCTTGCGAATGAAACAATGAGCTAAAAAACAACCCCAAATCACTTATTAACAAAAAGTTGGGTCACTGAAAGGTGGATGGAGTCCACTGCAAATTAAGATATCTCTGAAGCCAAACCCAGTTGACCACCTCTGTGTGTTAAGATTATAAAATTTCTTCACTAAGTTGCCTCATAATCCTCAAGAACTAGTTAATGGAACATTTTACAACCAAGTGGCAAACAATCCTCACAACACGGCCCACATATTACACACTCTTTTTCAGCTGCTACACTTCCTTAGCCAGTTCTGTGAGCCAGCTTTACACAGCACTCCCTTGTCAGCCGAGTTTACTTTCTTTGAATGAAGCCAACCCTTCCCCCATCAACCCAGAGCACAGCTGTCTTCCCTTCCTGTTCCTGAGCCAACTTGACATTGCAAATGCAAGCCAGAAGGGCTGGGTTGGAGGCTTCCGAGTCTTAGTAAGCAAGCTGCCCTGATTACCCAAAGGTCACTGTCGACCAGCATGGGCAGCAGCAGTGCAGCAGAGAACAAAACAGCAACACCAAAACCTACAACACATAACTAGGTTACTGGGATTAGGGGGCAGGAGTCTTCATTTTGCACTGACATTTGTGTTTACGGTTCCCGCTGAAGCCACTGAACCACATGCGATAAAAATCAAAGGCACGTTGTATTTGTTAAAATTATTTGCACCCATGAATTGCGGAGGGGCAGATTCTTAAAGAGGGAATGAGGCTCAGTATAAAAAGGATGCATATGGACACAAGGCACAAGGTATGATTCACACTTCTGTGATTCAGGAAGGGACTTGTTGCCCTAGGATGCTCTAGGCACAAGCCTGTGTCTGGTATTTCAACATTTTCATACATATCTATAATTTCAGACATATGCAAAACCGTGCAGCATAGAGAAGTGCTGAGAAAGGCTTTTTTATTCAGAAAATGTAGGCAGCGCAGATTCCTTCGTTTGCATCTGTTATACACTTGCATAAGAACTGACATAATGGGTGACATCCGTACTGTCATCATTTCCGCAAATGTGGATGCTTCAGACCATTTTAACAGCACAAGGCACTAAGGAAGTAAAATACTCCATTCCCAATCTTGCATTCTTAGTTCTGGCAACGTTATCAGAGAACACAATAGGCAATCATTTCCCTCTACGCTTGCGTTTTTAATAACCGTAGTTGGATTAGAAGTGGGTCCGCCAACTGTGGTTTGGGCTACCTGCAAATAGCATTAACACCGGAGCACATGTAATGCAAACCATAGTTAGCTCTGAAATGGAATAAGGAATGGCTAAGCAAGAGGAGGGGTGCACAAGGTTGCCAGGTGCTATCCTGACTGCTAACCCATAGACAGGAGATTAGGCATTATAGTTCTGCACCAGGCCATTGTGAAAGGGTCAACAGTTTGTTTCTTGAAAACAAGACCAAAGGAAGGTTTGCGTACAAGGGCAGAGGAAACACTATTTACCGTTTTAGTTACTATCCGCTGTCATCTAAGGCTACTGGACCAAAGCAGTGGATGCATTTAATTAAACCTCCATTGCTTACAAGGATTAAAGAATACACAGAATCTCCAGGGTTGCAATTCAACCCCTTGGGCAAACTAATCATCAATTTATATAATTTCTGTTAAAGAGGATGTCTGGAGCCAATCTTACACAGGCAGCACAGAAACCCAAGTATTATCTTTCTCCTTCTCTCTCTCTGGAAACTGAATTCTTGGAAGGAGTACACAGCAGCTATGTAAAAAAACACACAAACCAGCTCCTTACGGAATAATTTATTGTTCAAATGATGTTCGTTATATGTTTAACATGGGCACGTTTACTATAGTCCTCTAGCACAAGGTACTTTCCAAGAGTTGCCTCTGAGCACAGCAATTTTTTCTTTCTGGCAACATAACTCAGATCCATGAAAAAGGAAGTGACGGTATCCTTGCTGCAGGCAGGAGAGGGGCTTTTTTGTCTGTTTGTTTTAAAGGCTTTTGTGCTGCAAAAGTTCCACAAAAGAGCTGGGATATTGCTGGAGGGAGAAAGAGTCATTTCACTTAAAGACCTCGGTCAGCCTAAAAAGCTTTCTGATTTGGATTTACAGAACATGGTGAAAGGAAGCAGGGAAACGATTTCAAAAGGAAAGATCATAACTCCATACAGTCATCCCTTGGTTCTCGAATGGCTTAGTTGTTGAACAAATCGGCTCCCGAATGCCAAAAACCTGGACGTAAGTGTTCCGTTTTTTGAAGCACCTGCAGCCAATCGGAAGCCGCACCTTGGTTTTCGAATGGTTTCAGGAGTCATACGGACTTCCAAAACGAATTAAGTTCGAGAATCAAGATTCTACTGTATTCTGAAAGCCTATTGTAGTGTCTTCTATAATGCTTAAGCAGCAGACGTCATAGCAAACCAGGGTCTTCTTCAAGAATTCTGGTACATAATTGGCATCTGAAGCACGGAAGAGGCAGTTTGTCACAATATCAAGTTTTAGTGAGAAGGCACACTCGAGCTTGGGAACCCATAGAAATGTAGGAGGCTGCCCTCTACAGAATCAGCCAGCTGGTCCAGTTAGCTCACTTGTTGTCTATACTGACTAGGAGGCTCTCTAGAGCTACAGACGAGGGCATTTCTCAGTCCTTCCAGAAGATGCCAAAGACTGGGCATGGCATTTTTGCATGCAAAACACGTGCTCAGAGTTTACAGCTCCCTCCTGTCTGCTGAGAGTGCAAATTATTTTCTTCTACTGTATATGCTTTGTCTGCATACCATGCTGTTAATGTTCAATCTTATAAAGGACAGTCTAGCAAAACAAAGGCAAAGCGAGCACTCAGATTTTAAACCCAGCCAGACCTACTCACAGGTCCACAGTTAATTACTGGCACTTTTATCATAAAGTATTGAATAGTACTGTTGCAACAACCACTTCGAGGCATTGTCAGAAGCAGCTTTTCCTTTAGTGCGATCACAAACGCATCACCAAGAGGCTGGTATTTCATCCGCGTATAATAAAAAGTGATGGCAGCCTTGCTGCAGGCAGAAGGGGAGCTTTTTGTTTGTGAGCTTTCAAGGAAACATGCACTGCAGTACTGCATGGAGAGTGGGAAGCACACCAGGCTTTTAAACAAAAAACCCACATCAGATGTAGCGCAAAATGGTGTGAATATTGCTGGAGGGAGACAGGGCCATCTCATCCAAAGGCCTCCTGTAGCCTAAAAAGCTTTCTTGCTTAGGACTTCTGATTCACAGAACATGGCGGAAGGGAGTAGGGAAGCTCTCTCAAGAGAAAACATTATAGAAGAGTGTCTTAAAGTATTCCATGGATTTGCAATAATAACACCGTCCAAATGAAAGAGCTGGTGCTGGGCACGTCATCTTTCAGCCCCAAAACCTCAACTTTCATTTTTTTTTTGGGGGGGATGGGGGGAAGGGATACTAATGTGCTGCTGGTTTGCGTTCATGCTGAAATAGTTGTTGACCATTTTTACTGATGTTATTGCTATTCTGCTAGGCGTTGTGTTATCAACACAGCTATTCTACTGTCAATTTCACCATTGTTCTATGGTCTCGTTTATGCGATAATTTATGCATTTTTGTATGTTGGAAGCTACCTAAAAGGCAGCCTCAAATATATATTAAATAAATAAACAGATTTCACTTCCTTGAACACAGAGGTAAATTTGGCAACAAGCAGACAAACTCTGGAGAAGCCTTGGACATGGTAGAAAATTTAACAATGGCTTCCAGTGGCCAAAGGATGGAGCTTTCATGCCCTGCATGGCTGTGTATTCCTCTTGCCCCTCTTGTCTACAATGACTACTGGTCTGCTAGACCCTTTTCCATCCTTTGACTGTCCCCAAAAGGAGTATTAAATTCAGAATTGGTTTTCTGTGCCAGGGGCAGATGGGGATGGGGCTCGTCAACCTGGGAAGGTAGCCCATGCAGCAGAAGGAAAACTCTGATCCTAAACCTCCGTTGCCTTGCAGGATATCTTTGGGAGAAGGCGGGCTGAGGAGTAAACCCTACACAAATCCAGAGTGGAGTGCCTACAATGGGTCGATGGTGCCTTGCACGCCTCCTTCTGGCAACTCCTGCAGCCAAACGTATTGCTCTGATTTCCTTTGAAGCACATCAGCAAGGCCGAGAGGGGTTTGTGGGTGTTTTTGTCTGGGCAGCTCAGGACCTCCAAACACACTGCCCAGGCTTGCACCTCAGGGAGGTCAACTCAGTGCTGCCAACACAGTGGTTTCACTTCACCCCCGGAGGTGCACTGCATTGTCTCTCAAGAAAGATGGATGCCAACAAAGGTGTCGCAGCAACATGAAGCTAAACCAGCAGGATTTCTCTCCCTTCACCTGCTACACACGTTGAAGGAAACTAATCTTTCCTGGCACACTCAATTTATCACTGAAAGGCCCACTACACTGCACAGTAATAAGATTCCAAGTTGCAAAGCAAATTTTCAGCATTGTGCACCAACAGGTTCATACAATGAGAAGGATTCCCAGTGGTTGCTCCACTCTTATTTCATCTTAGTACCTCTTCAGGGGTTTTTTAAAGCTAGAATCACGCAGCATTGGGTGACTTTACCTTGATGTATTTTACTGTGCCTGTGCTAAAGACTTTGCCAGATTATGTATTCTTTTGAAACAGTCAGGCGCAATTGTTAAAAAGCAACATAGCGGGTTCATATGTTAAAAGACACGGGCACATTCAAAACGGTTTTTACACGAGATAGTATTTGTTTCTTAATTGCTCCCGAGGAAGCTCTTTGACTCAAAATGCCCTGGGCCTTAATAAACAAAGAGATTCCTGTGCACCTTTGAGATTTCCTCATTTTCTATACTGGTGTCCTCCCGTTTCTCAGCCAGTGCTAACCTCTCAAAATAGCAATCTGGTATTGAGAGCTCATGAACAGGAAACTAGTATAAATCATACAAAACCAATGCATGCACATATAAAGAGCATACTAAGTATTTCTGGCAAGGTATTAGCACACATATATGCTTTCAACTAATTATGTTTTTAAGAAAACCTTAGAAAGAAGTTATACCAAGTGATAATCAACAATTAGAAACTATATAAAGTCCCACTGATTTCAAGGGGACTGAGATATGTTTGCCACTCAAATACTGCATCATCAAATGATGGTTTGCAGATGTCAGGCACTGCGGCTCAAGCAGTGCCGTAATTTTTTATATCAGCTTGCCTCACCTCCTGCACAACACACCTTTCAACTAAACCACCTAACCAATTCCGCTTCAAGCCATTAAGTAATAAACACACACATGAATGGATCAGCCTCAGGTAGCTAAACTGGAACTGCACTGACCTAAATCCTTCATGAATTAAAAACTTGGGTTGCAACTTTACGCAGTCCTGAGTGCGGTGAACAAAGTGGCTCTTCCTTCTGAACAAATGTACATTGCGGGGGAGGGAGCTATTTAGCAACAAATCCAAATTACTGGCTATTTGACAGAAAGAAAATACATACACTTTTGTTTCATAGTCTTTCCACGCTTTATCAAAAGGTTTCTTCAGATCCTGCAAAAAAACAAACATTTTTAAAAGGTTCATTCTGAAGCATCCTTCAAATCACCCAAACCAGTATTTATTTATTTTTGCAGCCAGAACACCTTTGTCACCCTTTGAACACCCACGGGTTTTGATTCATTCCCTAAGCTTCTAATGACGTCCATTCAGTGGGAGATTAAACAACAGGAAGTCCAACATATACCCTCCATTGATTTCTGTGGGAGCAAAGATCAGTACACCGACCCAAGCACCTGCTCAACACCAATGTGAACTTGGGGTAACTCAAAGTATCTGAGAGATAGCTGGGTCTGAAGGAGCAAAGCAGCTGTGAATCTCCACTCCATTTATATGCTATTTCCTATCTTGCAGACACTCCCTGGAGTCTTTTCACTCCATCTCGTCTGTTGACCAATCACAAAAGTAGCTCAAGCAGAAAAAATAAGAGAGAGAGAGAGAGAGAGAGAGAAAGAGAGAAAGAGACTTCAATATTTGGCTCTATCTTCCTTGCTCCACTCTTTTGATCCCCTTCCTTCCTTCCTTCCTTCCCTCCCTCCCCACATGGAAATGCCTTTCTTTCCTAAAGCCACAGTGTGAGGCTCCTTGCCCCCCAAAGATGGTACTTTTATATATGTAGCAGAACGACTCATTCTTATTTCAGTGGTACACAAAACCTTTATATGTTCCATATCCTGTTTGCCACTTAAATAGCAATGCAGATCGTATTACCTCCAGCTTACCTGTAACTACATCCACTGCCTATGACCCCTCAGATTCCACTTACCTGAGTCAGACTCAGACCCTGCTGCAGCCTACTGCACAGCTAAGCTAAGCCACCAGCCTGTCAATGTTTTGGTTTTGTTTGTTTTTTGCTTCCAGGATTCTCCCTGAGGAGAACATTGGAGGCAGACCTTAAGCTGACAAGCATTCTACACTGTTCTCCTTTCCGTTTACTGAGGAAGGGAAATAAACAACCAAACTGGGAAATTGTGAGGTTATTTAAACATGGATACTTTGATAACTGTGAAAGGTTAAGTTCTGTTTAAAGTGTCTGAGAGGTGCATGGGACAGAGTGAACAAGTCCAACCCTGCCCCTCACAATATCTCCCAAAGGAGAATTCTGGGTGGGAAATAGCATCGAAACAGGCCCTTGGTGCCTGTTAACTCATGCTAGCCAAAACATAAATATAATTTTCCTGCCACAGCAGAGAGGAGATCTTTGCTAAGTAGTGTGCATGTTTTTAAATGGGTAATAAATCTTTAAAATGACATAATCATTGTTTTATGGTCACTTGCAAGCATCTCCAGCACTGTTTTCTTTCAATGCCCTATAACATATGATGTATTTTCAAGCATTTTGCAAAAGTCAATAAGCGAATTCTTCATTTGTGTTCAAATGTGATTATGGTGTTTATTATGGATATTAAATAAGAAATTGTCAGGGCTCCCATCTGCCTGGGAGCCATACTTCTTAACACCAGGAAGCAGAATACTCATTGTTTTAGATACTCAACACTTAGAAGTACTAGCTCAAAAAAACAAAAACAAAACAAAGCAAATTTAAATAAGATACTATATCTAATACTATGGATATGACGGGTTGTAATGGGTGGTTCTCCAGCTGAAATGTGCTTATGCTGATAAGGGCAACAACATAAACCATATACAGTGGTACCTTGGTTTGCAAACAGTCTGGTTTGCATACGTTTTGTATTACAAACACGTCAAACCCGGAAGTGTGTGTCCCGGTTTGCAAACTTTTTTTGGATTACAACCCAATTTGTTTGGATTATGAACAAATTTCTTTTGGAGGCCCCATTGGCGAAAGCATGCCTTGGGTTACAACCTGTTTTGGTTTACAAACAGACCTCCGGAATGGATTATAGTTGTAAACCAAGGTACCACTGTATTGGTAAAATATATAGATATATGCAACATACCCCTTTCACTCCTTTTAGATCTCCTTTCAGCAAACTGTCCAGTGGAAAAGTGATGATGTTGTTCATGTTCTGGATCTACAACGAGAATTGCAATAGTTTTAAAACATGTTCGCTCTTAGGCTCAGTAGCCTTACTTTCCCAGACAGAAATAGGAGCGTCCAAACCTTGGGGAGCAGCAAGTCAAAAACAGAACAGTGTGAGTGCACATAACATATCATTATGAAAACATAGCAGAGATAGCTTTCTTGAGCAGGCCCCGATTCCTTGGGGAGACCTCATGGTGCCTCTTCCTGTGCTTTGGTCCCTAAGAGGTGCAAGACTCTAGTTTCCACATTTGAGGAAAGGGAAAAGATAATGGCAGATTCCCTTCTTAGAAGTTTGCAGGCAGCCTTATTTCATTATTACTAACTCACAGTGCACAAGGTGTGGCTGTATTCTCTTGCTATTGCGTTAAATATTAACTTCATCCAAATAACAGGGCAGGCTTGCTGGCAACAGATGGAGCATTATACTGTATATGTATGTGATCAAAATTACAGATCCATACCTAGAAGTGTGGCTTTCTGTATTTTTTTTAATCACTAATTCACCTGATGCACTCTGTAGTGGTCTGTGATCATTCTCTATTTAACAAACTATAATGATAAAAGCACAGAGGAAATAAAGGTTTTGAAACAGGTGTCTAAGCAACTGTAGACTACAGAATAAAGTGAATCAACATATGCCAGGAATATATAACAATTCAATCTGATGCTAGCATCAAGAAGTGAAGCTCAAACCTAAAAAGACCATTAGAATACAAAAATAATTGGTGTTGGCTTTAGCAAGAAACAATCCAAAAGAAAAACAGGCCTTCCCAAAGCTTTTTTCTATCGCCACATAATCAAGGAGCCATTTCAGGTGCAGCACAAGGCTATGGGTCAGTTCATGTGTAACACTAAACCAAACCATGGTCAATGTCTAAACCAAACCATGGTTTAGTGTGAATGCCTAAGCGTATGAGCTCCCAAAGAGGAGCAAAACTAACCACCAACTCAGGTTCAGAGCGAAGCAGCCATGATCTCTTCTTTAGAAGCCAGCAAAATTGCACGTTCCTGCTAAGCCAAGGTTAGCATTACATGCCAACTAAGTCAATGGCTGCATTAACATGTAACACTAAACCGGGGTTTAACAATATATAGATGAGCTCCAGTGAGTTGGCTGCAGTATTCCAACACATACTGCTACACTGAAAGTCCCTTCATATGGTGCACATATGAATAGATCTTTAACCATAATGGATGTAAGTACGACAAGATGGTTGAGGGGTATGCTATCAGCATTGAGTAAACTTGTCCATACAATCTGCCAAAGACAAACTAACCAAAGTTACCTGAGACTGTCACCATACAACTGTCCTAAAGAAGGTTGGAGGGAGTTTACACAAGTGTATTATTCAGTGATCAGTGCCAAATGAATGACAGAAGCTTTGGCAAGGAATAATACTGTGCTCTGCCAAGGAAAGTGTTTAATTACTTTTTTCTGGAAAGTGCTCCACGTACTGATATCAAGGCAAACAATAAAAGGGGTTTCACAAAGCGCTTGGAAATATTATACACACAACACAGAAGTGAGCTCTCATAAAAAAGGAAGAAAGACACAATGTATTAATTTTCAAATTGATTAAACACACACACACACAATGACTCTATTTGAAATTTCATTTTCATGAGTGGAAACTAAAACAAGTGTTTTTGAAAACAAGAGTTTAGCAAGAAGGCTTGTAAAAACAGTAAAAGCTAGGAGCTCTATTATATGGTTTTAAATTGTGGAATTTCAAAACTAAGGTGTTAGGTGTTTTTTTGTAATCTAACCAACCCAATGCTCAACAGAGCTTATTCCACTACTCATTTCATAGAGGACTGCACGCTAATTACTACAAAAGATCAACAAAAGGAATCAGTCACAAAGGTGATGGAGGGAAAGGTGCATTTGGAGAAAATAAGTGTCTGGGGGAAAGGGATATTGACATTTGTCCTTATATACCTAGTCCCTGTGATGTTTTATAGTAAGCTTTAAAAAAACCACAACCCACTGGTTTTATTGGCTTTATTTCAACCCAAACACTCCTAAATCTGTCCACACGCTGTGTACCCCTCGCCACATGTCTGCTAATATTTGACATCTGCAGCACAACACGTTAACTGTTTCCATCTGATATGAACTTCATTTAAGGTTAGCGAAGCTGCACTCAGTCCTACTGCCATACCCTTCTTGGTTACTGTTTTAGGATTATGCTCAATTGCTCAGTGATTAGGTATCGTTAATGGCCCTTCAATGCATACACTTTTTCTCTGGATGCTGCCAAAATCTGGCATCTTATGTGAGTCTAGGAAACAAGTACCATATTTTTCCATGTATAACACGCCCCCATGTATATGATGACCGCCTATTTTTTGGAAATGGGGGAAATGGCCCAGAGTTGTTGAGCTTTTTTTGGAGGGGGGTTTGCTCACTTGCCCAATCACCACTGACAATCTCCTGCTCACGGATGCCACCAATCGCCCATCCCCCCCTCTACACTATCCGTGTATAAGGTGACCCCCAATTTTTTACTTTTATTTATAATGAAAAAACATTGTCTTATACAGTTGTACCTCCAGTTACGTACCCTCCGGCTACATAAACTTCCAGATACGTAAGCGGCAAACCTGGAAGTATATTTCCGGGTTTTTGCCATGCACACATGCACAGAAGCAGTAGACAGCTTCTGCACATGCGCAGAAGCACTCTACCGCCATGCGTGCGTGCACAGAAGCGGTCTCTCTGGTTGCAAAAACCTTGGGATCTGACTGGAGCTCCGGAACAGATCCCGTCCGCAAACGGAGATACCACTGTACACGGAAAACTACGGTACTTAGGATAGGATATACTTGCCAGTGCATCGCCAGAGTACTCCCAGCTGTGCAGGGATACCACACTAGCATCAAAGATAGGTGTGCTGCTTATATGTAGAGTGGGATGTTACTGAGAAAGGAATTTTTTCAACCATTGGACAACTGAGATGACAGAGCAACTCACACAAAAACGCCTTGCTGCTCACTCTTGAGGCACTAAAGTGTTGTAATACTGGAAAGGGCTTGTGAGTGGCACAGCTGTCTTTTTTTTAAAGTATCTTCTTCCAACATCCGAACAAACACTATCAGTGCCGTTCAACACAATCATACTGCGATGCAATGTGGAGACCAGGTCAAAATGACTCATCCTCTTCCCCCATTTTTCATTCCCAGCCCCCAGGAGAGGGTTCGGTTCAGTCAGAGGATAGCAATTAATGTTATTAAGAGTTTAAAAAGAAACCAATTATAAAAGAGGCTGGAAGTCTCTCCTTGAGACGGCTAGATAACAAAGTTGTCTTTACAACCATTTACAATATCCACTGCATGCACACATGAAACATTTCCCCACAGTAATCAGATTTCAATTCTATAGACATTCACATTTCCAAATTAAAGCTCTGTTAGCTAAGCTTCAGAAACAGCTATTCAGTTTTCTTTTTTGAAAAAAACACCACTAAGTCAAAGTATATTCTACTGCCCTTCCTCAGATGCCACTGGAAGGTTACTGCAAAATTTGAAGGGTAGCTAAGCTTAATGTCTATCAAAGCTTTGGACTTTGTATGAGATCAAGTATTAAAGATTAATTTATTCTGGTTAAAAGCTAAAGCTACACCATTCAGTTCCAAGTCTACATATAATAATAGTTTTAGGGAGGGCCAAATTATTTCATACCAAGTTTTTGAAGAGTGCCGTCAACTCCTTTGTAAATACTGCAAATTTTAGAAATGCTGTTCCTAAATCTGGATCATCCCTGCAGACGCAGTTTCCTCCAAATTTCTCCAGTGCTTGAGTGTACTGTTCTTCATTTTCCACATGAGCTTCAAAGAGAACAAAGATTATATTAATTTCAATAGCTGCAATAGGGTCTCCAATGATGTAAAATAGCCCCTGCAGTTGGAAAATAGTTGCATTTGAACACTTTCAATTTTGTATTTATATTTTAAACATTTGTTAAGATTCAAAGCAACCCACTAGATGCATTTGTTAAGATTCAAAGCAACCCACTAGATGCATAACAGATAAAAAAAGATCTCCAAAATGGAGGTAAAGGTCGTCAAGGTGTCATAACATGCTAACAAAAACCCCTCTGTTCCTTAGATCCTGGCAAATCAAACAGCTCAATAATTTAATAACAATCACTTATGTCTTATACATAAAATTCTAACAAAACTGGCTAATTAATTAACAATTACTTAGTTGCATGTTTCTGAAAACCTATGTCCTGCCAGGAAAAGCATCCCATTTCATTTCAGTGGGGAAGTATCACTCTGCAGCAAAATGAACAACGCTGCATGTATAGGTATATACAAAGTGCACATACAAAGTGTATGAATCAGGGTCCAAAGTATCAAAACAGCTCTTACAAAGGTAAACAGGTGCAGAACATAGTAAACAGATAACATACAGGAAGAGTGAACAGAAAATTCCAAACATTCAAAGATATAAAAGTAAGCCAGCCTAGAGAGGCAACTGTCCTTTCCAACACTGTCCCTCTAACCTAAGTGTGCACAATGTTTTACCCACATTTGCAAAGGTTAGGAAGGAGCTGCTGCGGCCAAAGCTCCCTTGACTGGTATAGCACTTTAGGGGGGCTAAACCCATGGGAACAGTGCCTCAGGCTCCGTTTGCTGCAAGGTAGTCCCACCTCTGAAACATTGCAGTCTCCGTTGCCAGCAAGCATGCCCCACAGTTTGAGAACTACTCTAGTAATGTGCAGTTCTGGTGTCGAATGCAAAAGACCGAACCTGGGATCTTCTGAATGCAAGCATGTGCTCTACCACGAGCTACAAATATTTTACTCTATATTTTAGGGTTGTCACACTGGTCAAATGACCGGTCAAATTTGAGTTATATTATTTGCCAATGGTCAATTGGATTGTCACCTATTGGACTGTCACTTATTGGATATGCTGTAACAGTGGATTTCCTTTAAGGAGTAGGGCTATCTGACTTTTGAGATCCCTTTCAACTTTATGGCCTTGTTCATACATCATAGTGAGCCAAACTATATAGCTTGTGAGCTTGCACGGCCCCTGGAGAGGAGCTCAGAGCTGCTTTGTTCATTGTCAAGTCCTTTTTCCCTTCCGATGAGCTAGGCCAAGGTTTGGCTCAGCGTGTCATCCAAACCAGATCTTGTGGTTAAACTCCCTCCTCGCTAACCGCAAGCTGTATCCATGAACAAACCTTGGCATGGAAGTAAAGAAGAGAGGGAGGAGCAAAGGGTCTGTGAGCTCCTCTCCAGGAACCTGCATGACTGAGCAGTCCTGATAACCCATAATTTGGGTCACCATGATGTACAAACCAGGCCTATAATTCTGTAACTCAATGAGGCCAAGGCTGCCACTGTCTTGGAAGCAGCTTACCTTTCAAATTTTGTTGTGGTTTCATTTGCTAGCAATGAGGACTTGCTAACCCAACACTACCCAGGGACAATCGAGCTACATAGCTGTGAATCTCCTACAGGGTGCTTGGTCTAAGCTGCAAAGATCTCCAAAAGAGAAACACAAGCCTTGCAGAAATCTTTACCTCAACACTCAGAAGGAAAATGAATTGATATTGAGTGTGCTTTCAAACTGCTAGGTTGGCAGGAGCT
Organism: Podarcis vaucheri; assembly: GCF_965113315.1. Classification (NCBI taxonomy): domain Eukaryota; kingdom Metazoa; phylum Chordata; class Lepidosauria; order Squamata; family Lacertidae; genus Podarcis; species Podarcis vaucheri. The sequence goes on from NC_138761.1 coordinate 96,741,288, forward strand.
GGGACAGAGCAATGGGAGCTCATTCTGTCGCAGGGATTCAAACTGCTGAGCTTCCGATCGGCAAGCCCAAGAGGCTCAGTGGTTTAGACCACAGTGCTACCCGTGTCCCTCGTATATATTAGTAACTTTGTATCAAGTGATCAATCAATCAATACCTAACTTATAGCAATTGTTTACATTTGTTGTTATAGATGTCTAAAGTCTCTTTTTTGTTTTAACAAAGTCAATATTTTTTAAATACTTGGCCATAATTTGATGCCATTTGACTGGCCAAATAACCAACTACATGGCAGTTACAGCTAGTGTAGGAATTACCATAAGCATCACTTGAAACCTGCATACAGATCACCAGGCTGCAGTATTGCACTTAGATGGCATAACACATTACAGTGGAACCTCTACCTGCAACCATAATCCATTCCGGAGGTCTGTTTGGAGGTCAAAACGGGTCGCTGGGAGAGGCGCCGTTGTGCGCAGGTGCAGGCAGCGATTGCCCGCTTCTGCGCATGTGCAAACGGTGATCTCCACTTCTGTGCATGCGTGAACGGCAGCAAACCCGCCAGTTACTTCTGGGTTTGCCATGGATGTTGGGCGAAATGGGCGCAAGCGGAGGCGGACGTAGGAAGACGTTTGACTGTTTATGGAAAGTTACTTTCAAGTCAGGAGAAATGCGATGCTCTATTAGTGAAACCCATAAAACTAAGTTTGAGGTCTTTGCAAAACCATGACTAAACTTGTTGGCTGTGGTTCAGAATTATTGTCTACAAATGTCTTCACAATGGCCCCACACTTGCTCCTGGCAAACTGTTATCTGCAAAATGGAACCCAACTTTATGAACACACATTATCACGGTTTGGACATTATGCTAATCTATGATAATTGATATACCCAACCACAGTTAAGACTAGAACAGTTTCTCCAACTGTGGGCACAGATTTGTGGTTAATTAGAAAAACAGGATAAAGCATCCCATCACCAGTAGAGGAGCGGGGAGTATTCAAGCCCAAGGCTCATTCATTTAACATTAAACCACAGTTTAGAGTTACGTTCTAACAAGGCCACTCCCTCTCCCCTCCTCTTCCAGGACCATTTCACTCTTACTTCCCAGTATCTACTATGATTCTATATTACTTGTGTACCAATTCAAAATTTTCATTTTCAACCCCATGCCAAACCATGTTTTCAATCTTTGATTTGTGGGGAACCTATGGATTTTATCAAGCATAACTTGCATCAGTGCATATGTAAACAAAGAACCATGGTTAAATCTAGGAATGGAAAGCACTCAAGAAAGAGGCAACATAAAGTGCTTATTCATGAGCTTCTGGTTGGCAAACCAGGGTTCATGGGGAATCAGCATTATGTCTGCACCAAGCACATCTATAACACTTTCACAGATATTCACAGCAAATGCTTAAGTAGGGCAAGTTTTCAAATACTTAGTTTTTAGCAATGTAGTTAGTCTGTACATACCAAGCCCAGAAATATTTATGGCTTTTACGGATTTCTTCATTTTATAAAGAACAGTTCGGTCAACATCCAGTGCCTATAAATGAAGGAAAATAAGAAGAAGCTTTAATATTTATAAGAAATCAGCTCATTTAAATGGCTACCAGAAAAAACACGAAAACCCTTACATAATGCAGTAACATACTAACCAGCTATTGATATAATTTAAATATATTTATGTAGAATGTTCATTAGAGGATCTGGTTAGCACACTCCATTATCCTCAGGAAAAAAGGAGGTGAGTGTTCTCCAGCGTGCAAAGCAGATTAATTTGTATTATTAATATTGCCTTAATAGTCCCAACATGAGCCATATTGTTAGCATTCCTACAATTTTGATCTAATATGGAAATTTCCAATAGAAATCTGAACTTCTATGTAGCTGACGTAGCAAACAGACCAGTATATTAATAGCAACATTAACAACAGACTTCCATTGGGTTTTATATGATTTATTTTATTAGAACACCTGACCATATTAACTTGCTGCCTGCTGTGATCCAACGAAGCAGACACAGCTTTCAATAATGCAATGTTTTCAACCAAGGCAACATATTCATGAGCTTCCAAGAGCATCATGAACGCCCTATCAAAGAAATTAAAAGATGCTCTAATGATCTTGCCTCTAAGCATGAATAGTAAAATAATGCAAGGCTACCAAAAGCCAGTGTAAGTGAAGCAGAGCAGGCAAATCAGTAGTTTAATTCTCAGAAGAGTGACAAATCTTCATTTGGTCTACAACACTCCAACCCATTTCCACAATACACTGCAAACAATGCCAGTGTTGTGTCGACGAAGCTTATTTTGTGCCTCAGGGAAGTCCCTAAAGGTTAGATGAAGTGTCCTTTAAACAATCTCTACTATCTACAAGCTCTGTTTTCATCCATCTGATGAAAGTAATAGCTGAGAGTTGCTCAGTGAACTATATTAGTGAAATATATCTTGCATGATTTCCATTCCTTAAATATGTTAGGTGTACCTCAAAAACTAAAATACTTCCAAGAATATGGCAGACTTTTCATAAGAAACCCTCTGCACACAAACACATACATATAAACTTGTATTACTGTCACCAAACTCAAAATATAGAGAAAATATGTAATTTGGCATGTGTTCAGTTGTTTAAATGATTTGTGAATTCAAAGGATTTAGGATTCGAAAAAACAACAACCCAGCAATGACATTCTATGTATATGTACTTTCATATGTTCATAATATAAAACATCACTGTAACCAGCAAAATTCATGTCAAACTGTCAAAGATGACAGCAGTATACATGCTTTGTTTTGTTCTTCACAGGATACATTAAGCATTTAAATCACGCTGAAACCCTGCTGGGTTATGTATTTCTGTACAGTACACTGAATAATTAACTTTACTACAAAACAAAAGGAAACACACACACACAAACTGGAGTTTCCAACCAAAGCTACCCAGACAGCCTTGTAAAATATGCCCCGCTCTTTCCTTTGTCTGTTTTCACTTTTTAAAATAATAATTTTAAAAACGAGCATTTCCCCCAGTGATTTCAGTGGAATTGTTCCTTTGCGGCAGCGGGGTAATTGAGTGGTGACTAAGTAAAGCTTTTAAATGTCTTAATGGGGCTTGGTTTTTGTGTTTCACTCCTCTTGTGTGAAGAGCATTTCCCTTTAGTCCTTTCAGTGCCTTCGCTCCTTCCCAGCACCTGCAAATAATTTTCAAGGAAGCTCAAGCTATGCATTTCATCTTCTGCTTTAAGTCTAAAAGCATATGGATGCTTCCTTTTTAACTCTAATAAAATGCATGGCAAGATGTTTTCAGTTCCCATTCAGTTCCTATGTCTCTTTTGTTCTCCAAGTGTCAGAAACAATGATTCTTAAAATGGCTTCTGGTAATGCCTTGTAGGACAGCCATGTTCACTGAGGTACCGCACTCCTCCATTTTCTTTTAAACTGGAAGGAATACGTCTTTTGAACATTCAAATATCAAGTCAAACCTGATGTTAGTTATAACATCTGGAATATATATATATATTAGGACAGCACAGTCCCTTCACCTGCTGCAAACAGATCTATCACACTTCCCAGCCAGGGATCTTTAAGATAGCATATTATTTATTACATAATAATAATGTGATTAACAGTGATAATAAGGTGATTAACAATGGTTTTAAAAAACAATGTTAACTTCCTTAGCTTGGCTTTGGTCTCAGCAAACAACACACATTCCCAAAATTCCAAAATCTGGATCCTGTGGAACACCTGATGACAGCAATTGGAACATGACAGATTCTGAAGGATTCATCTCAGCCATTGGAAGCTCACAAGCCCCTGAACCCTTCTTCAACTCACTTCCATTCCCATTTCCTCAGAGATGTGGAAATGGAAGTATCACCAGAGGCCTCTCTGAGAAATGTCCATTCCCCCCACCCCCACACACTGTGATTCCTTGAGAGCTGTAAAGTCAATACAGTGGAACCTCATGTTAAGTACTTAATTCGTTCCGGAGGTCCGTTCTTAACCTGAAACTGTTCTTAACCTGAAGCACCATTTTAGCTAATGGGGCCTCCTGCTGCCGCCGGAGCACGATTTCTGTTCTCATCCTGAAGCAAAGTTCTTAACCCGAGGTACTATTTCTGGGTTAGCAGAGTCTGTAACCTGAAGCGTCTGTAACCCGAGGTACCACTGTAGTCCAAAGAAATGGGCCCTGGAAACTGGCACTTTTTGGAGCACCTGACTCCTCAGTATGAATATCAAGTTCTCCAGAAACTGTATGTTCCAGGGTAGCATGCTCATAACAGCATCCTTGGCACAAAGGAATGCTGTTTATGGATCCTGAAAATTACTGATGACTCCAGTGCCCTGGAAAACCACATTCCACAAAGCCCCAAACACCAGTGGTGTGGTCCCGCCCCCCCCCCCAAGACTTCAAAGCACCAGAAGACAGAGATGTGTGCAGTCACACGCTGCATTGAAGAAAAATTCCTGAGGAAATGTAATGCAATGTAGTGAAGTACTATAATCTGGACCAGGCATGGGCAAACTCAGCCCTCCAGATGCTTTGTGACTACAACTCCCATCATCCCTAGCTAACAGTACCAGTGGTCAGCGATGATGGGAATTGTAGTCCCAAAACATCTGGAGGGCCGAGTTTGCCTATGCCTGATCTGGACATATTCATATTCCGAGCTAGTGCATTTGAATGTTACAACAATTCTATTTGCAATGGAGAAAAAGAAATAATATTTAACTCACAGTGCCCTACACTTATTATAGATGTGAAGTTTAAAGTTTCATTTAACACCTGATTAAGATTAATAAGGGAAGCGGGTGGTGTGTAAATCACTGAGCCTTGGGCTTGCCGATCGGAAGGTCGCGGTTCGAATCCCCGCGACGGGGTGAGCTCCTGTTGTTTGGTCCCAGCTCCTGCCAACCTAGCAGTTCGAAAGCACGTCAAAGTGCAAGTAGATAAATAGGTACCACTCCGGCGGGAACGTAAATGGTGTTTCCGTGCACTGCTCTGGTTTCGCCAGAAGCAGCTTAGTCATGCTGGCCACATGACCCAGAAAAACTGTCTGCGGTCAAACGCCAGCTCAATCGGCCAGTAAAGCGAGATGAGTGCCGCAACCCCAGAGTCGTTCATGACTGGACTTAACTGTCAGGGGTCCTTTACCTTTACCTTTTTAAGATTAATAAAGATTTGGCAGCGGAGAGTGTCTATACATATCAAAGATGCATTCCTCAATTTCTTTCTATTTCAGTTGGTGAGTAAACCTTTTAATAAAGTGGTACCTCAGGTTAAGAACTTAATTCGCTCTGGAGGTCCATTCTTAACCTGAAACTGTTCTTAACCTGAGGTACCACTTTAGCTAATGGGGCCTCCCGCTGCCACTGCGCGATTTCTGTTCTCATCCTGAAGCAAAGTTCAAGGTACTATTTTGGGTTAGCGGAGTCTGTAACCTGAAGCGTATGTAACTGGAGGTACCACTGTACTGCAAAACATTTCAATTACCCAGGTTTTATTTTATAAGAAATATAGAAATGTATCAGATCTTAAGAATGTCCCTTTTAGAAACACATTCAACCAGCTTTTATTCAGAGCAGCACCCACTAAAGTTAACGGGCCTAAAGTCGTCACGTTCACCAATTTCAATAAGTCTGCTTTGAATACAACTTACTTGAATCCCACTCCTAGGGAGGAATTCACCATAGTGCATGTCAATCATTCTGTTGATGCAAGCTTTTCACCTTGCCAAGCAAGGCAACCCCCACTCTCCTCTCACTGGGTGCCATTCTGTGCACTCTCCCGCCACCCCCCCCAAGCCAATTTTGGGGGTCCACGGGGGAGAAGGAAGGAAACTTCATTGCATTAGTGGAAGTCCTTGTACAGGCTTCTGTTAGCAGGCCTAATTAGTTGAATCCTACCCCCAGGGTTGTATTCAACTCAGTCCTACTCAGAGTAGACACAATGAAAATAACAAAGCTACATTACTAGGACAAACACTGAGCACCACCTTTACTCAGAAGGAAAATTGCCCTGAGCCTTTCTCTCCTCTGCTAACACTCAGTCTACACCCAGACATGTCTAAGTTACATGCCAGACAGTCAGACCATTACAATGAGTCACAATATTGTTCCATTTCTTTACCGGGTTCATTTGACACTATTTTTACAACCACCAACATAACCAACTTGTGTTGCGCATCCTGGTTTTTATATCTGTGGAGCACTTCAAACAAACCCAGAAAAATAACTATTAGTTATACAGATTGGCACAAGCAGGTGTAGCGATTTATTTTTAGCTGCCAATTAAGTGACTAGATTTCAGGTTGAGGGTGCTCCTGTAAGCAGTTCTGGTTAATTAGCCATAATTAGAAGTTATAGTCTCCACAGCAACCTCAGCTCCGGCACACATCAAGAAGATATTTTAAGTGATCCATTGAGCTGGGTATTCCAAGTGCAAAGACTCTGAAACTCAAACTCAGAAGTTGTTGTTGTTGTTTAGTCGTTTAGTCGTGTCCGACTCTTCGTGACCCCATGGACCAGAGCACACCAGGCACTCCTGTCTTCCACTGCCTCCCGCAGTTTGGTCAAACTCATGCTGGTAGCTTCGAGAACACTGTCCAACCATCTTGTCCTCTGTCGTCCCCTTCTCCTTGTGCCCTCCATCTTTCCCAACATCAGGGTCTTTTCCAGGGAGTCTTCTCTTCTCATGAGGTGGCCAAAGTACTGGAGTCTCAGCTTCATGACCTGTCCTTCCAGTGAGCACTCAGGGCTGATTTCCCTAAGAATGGAGAGGTTTGATCCTTCTTGCAGTCAGAAGTAGTAAGCATAAAACTAAGAGCAGTGTCCTGCCACTGATAGGAGGCTTTCATCCTTTGGAGGCTCTGACAATAGATAATTTTTGCCAATATACTCTTCCTCTCAGCAGTTCTCCATGCCACCTTCCACACCAGGTCACAAAGCTCACATGTAGGGTCAAAGCAGACAGCAGACCAGACCTTGGACAGCTCCTGAAGCTCTCCCCTTCTAAGGTAGCTACAAGAAGTTGCAGTGGGGAGCTACAGAGCCACCTGGGGCCTAATGTGGGCAGATAAGGATGAGTGCTGTAGGCTGCACTTCACTGGAGGAACTGGTTGGGTGGCTAAAGAGCCTTTGCCTTATTTAAGCAGTATTCTAACTTCTGCAAGCAGAGACATCACCTTGCCAACAAAGGCCCGTATAGTTAACACTATGGTTGTCCCAGTAGTGATGTATAGAAGTGAGAGCTAGACCATAAAGAAGGCTGATCACCGAAGAATTGATGCTTTTGAATTATGGTGCTGGAGGAGACTCTTGAGAGTCCCATGGACTGCAAGATGAGCAAACCTCTCCATTCTTAAGGAAATCAGCCCTGAGTGCTCACTGGAAGGACAGATCGTGAAGCTGAGGCTCCAATACAGTGGTGCCTCGCAAGACGAAATTAATTCGTTCCGTGAGTTTTTCCGTCTAGCGAATTTTTCGTCTTGCGAAGCACGAAATCCCATAGGAATGCATTGAAATTCAATTAATGTGTTCCTGTGGTCAAAAAAAGTTCAAACAAAGCCAAATTTGGCACAACAAGAGTTTATTAAGTGCTCTTTAAAGTCACACATACTGTAAAGAGCATTTCAAAAATTGAAGGAACAATAAATTAAGTTTCTAAACATGACAGAAAAACATTTAAAAATCAACAAAGTGTACAGTACATTTTCTAAGACTCTGGGGGACAACTCGAAGAAGGTTCCTCTTCCACTCTTTGCTTCTTGCTGAAGAATCCCCTCCTCAACTGTTCCCCCAGCCACCCACCACACAGAAATTCAAATCCAGATTTTTTTTAAAAAAACAGCAGAGTGGCCCAATGGTCACAGAAAATCATAAAAATGCAGAAAAAACACACACAAGCTTCCAGATTCTTGCAAACCCCTCCTCAACTGTTCCCCCAGCCATCCACCACACAGAAATTCAAATCCAGAATTTTTTTAAAAAAACAGCAGAGTGGCCCAATGGTCACAGAAAATCATAAAAATGCAGGAAAAAAACACACAAGCTTCCAGATTCTTGCAAACCCCTCCCCAACACCAAGTCCTTGAATTCCAAAAACCCCAACTCAAAATCCACCCCCCCCAAAAAAAAAAGTTTTAAAAGTTTAAAAGAAGTTTTGGAAAAGCTTCAAAAATCACCAAAGTCTTCAAAAACCTCAAAAAAGGCTACCACACCGCGTTCTATGAGTTGCTCCTCGAAGTCAAGTCGCAACTGTATTAACGGTGTTAAGAAAAAGGAAACAAACTTGCAAGACGTTTTCATTTTTCGTCTTGCGAAGCAAGCCCATAGGGAAATTCATCTTGCGAAGCAGCTCAAAAAACGGAAAACCCTTTCGTCTAGCGAGTTTTCCGTCTTGCGAGGCATTCGTCTTGCGGGGCACCACTGTACTTTGGCCACCTCATGAGAAGAGAAGACTCCCTGGAAAAGACCCTGATGTTGGGAAAGAAGGAGGTCGCAAGGAGAAGGGGACGTCAGAGAACGAGATGGTTGGACAGTGTTCTTGAAGCTATCAGCATGAGTTTGACCAAACTGCGGGAGGCCGTGGAAGACAGGAGTGCCTGTAGGAGACAGATCTCTGAGTCAGGGGATGGAGGCAGGACTGAGTCCTCCTTCTTGGCTTCTGCCCAGTGAAGCTACCATTACCTCTTCTGAGTCCTCCACCATGCACAGCAAGGCCCCCAGCTTGTGAGTCATCACGAGAGGCATTTGAAATACATATTTTATCTCATGTATGTACAACATTTATAAATATATTTTACCCGTAAATAAGCAATTTTAAAAACCTGTTTGGGTTTTTTTTAATGGAGAACTACATTGAAAAATTCAGAGAACTGCAAAACCCTGCGGGTTATGAATTGCATTCCAATGTACACAACAGCTGGGGAGGTGTGCGGATCAGGCCCATTTGCATAGGAGAACATGGAAATTAAGTTCCTCAAAGGTCCCCAGTGCACAGATAAGCAGCGCAGAAACATGCTCGAGCTTAATGTTCAGCAAATAAAGCATTTCTCTCTAAGAACAATGTTAACAACACTTGCGGGCCCTATAAAACATTTGCTGCACCCAGGCTGACAATTACCTAGTGTGCATCAGTCAAGCATATCATCACGTGGTTTCACTGCACAAAGAATCTCCCTTGTCCTCTTCAAGAACCATATCCAGGTACTTTAAAAAAATCCAACAAAGGATTTTAGCACACTGAAAGCTATATAGAAGAAGAGGGACAGAAGGTCTGTCTGTTTTAGCTATTTATTTTGTGTTTTTGTTTTTGCTGCTCTTTTGGTTTTGTTTTTGTGACTGTGTGGAACCCAGTTCAACTACTGATTAATTGTGTGACTGCAGTACATTGTTTATTGCTCTCATTTTATGGATCAATGGTCTTGTTATAGTAAAATTCATGTTAAATTACTGTTTTAGGGGTTGTTTTTAAAAGTCTGGAACAGATTAATCCAGTTTGCATTACTTTTTATGGGAAAGCGTGCCTTGGTTTTGGAACGCTTTGGTTTTGGAACAGACTTCTGGAATGGATTAAGCTTGAGAACCAAGGTACCACTGTACTAGATTTGCATTGTTACTTGACCTATCCATTGATTATATATATATATATATATATATATGCAGGTTTTGGTGTCTTCGGGTGTCTTCCCGTGTAAGAGTCGGGGTGTCTGTGCGACGTTTCGACGAGGTCTCACTTGTCATCTTCAGGCTGGTGCTTTCGGCTTCTTGTTACTGGAACAGAGCAGAATCTGGTGTTTGAGTTCCTATAAATACTGTTGAGGGGTGTGGTGTATAGCCTCCAACGTTCTGGGCAGAGAGGAAGTTCCTAGATTAGTGTGCCTTTTCTTCTTTTGTTCCTTAATTACTTGAGGGATATCTTGGGTGATTTCATGAGTGATATTCTGAATACCACTGGGTGGGTCATTAAGTGTAGATTAGTTGCTAAAGCTTTCGTGTCTTGACCTCTTGAGCTTGTGAAGAGTTTTTCTGAGAAGATGGCTGTGCTGCATTTAGTTGTGCTCTGGCTTGGCTTCGTGTATAGGGGCGAGCTGTGGTTTTGTGCCTTGTGCCAGCCAGATCTGTGTAGGGATTGCAGGGGGGTGCAGCATCCGGAGGTGCCACTATAGTTTGGCTACTGGATGGAGTCTGTAATATGTCTGTGGAGAGGGTCTGGGTTTGGGTCTGGTGTGGTTGATTGGTGACGGCGTTCTGTGTGCCTCTGGTTCTGGTGTCGGTTTTTGTGGGGAGGGCTAATTTCCAGATGTCTGGCAGGCGGGACGTGTCGTCACGCTTGTTCATGTTGTGAGGGTGTTTCTCTATCTCGATGGCTTCCATGATTATTCTCTTGTGGTGATGTTCCATGTTAAAGAGCAATTTGGAATCTGCAAAATTAATTTCGTGTCCTGTTTCTTTCATGTGTTGGAAAAGAGAGGAAGTTTTTTCTTCTTTTTTGACGGCATTCTTGTGTTCTGCGATACGTGCATTTATTCGTCTGTTTGTTTGTCCAATGTACGTGGCTGGGCAGACTTTGCAGGGTATTTCATAGACCCCTTGGTTTTCCAGCTGGATTTTGTCTTTTGGGTTTCTGAGGATATTGGCTATTTTTTGGTTGGTGCAGAAGGCTGTTTTGATATTGTGTTTATGGAGGATTTTGCTGATTTTGTCTGTAGTGCCCTTGATATAAGGAAGGAGGGCCATGCCATTGTTTTCTTCTGTGTCTTGGTTTTTGGGGGGTGTTTCTTTTTGGATTAGCTTCGTAACCCTGTTTTTCTGGTATCCATTGGCGATTAACACATTTGAGAGATTCTGTAACTCAGTTGTCAAGTGGTCTTTGTCAGCCAGGCGTTTGGTTCTGGAGATGAGAGTCTTGGCTACGGAGTTTATTTGTGCAGGGTGGTGGTGTGATTGTGCATGTAAGTAGCGGTTGGTGTGTGTTTTTTTCCGGTAGATAGTGTGTCCTAGGGAGCCATCAGGTTTTTTGTAGATTAGGACGTCAAGAAAGGGGAGTTGGTTGTTGTCTTCTATTTCCATAGTGAATTGTATTTTGGGGTGTAGGCTGTTGAGATGTGTGAGGAAGCTATCTAGTTTTTCTTTCCCGTGTGGCCAAATTACAAAGGTGTCGTCAACATATCTGAGCCAAAGTTTGGGTTTGTGTTCTGACTTGTCTAAAGCATTGGTTTCAAAGTGTTCCATGTACAAATTTGCGATGACCGGTGAGAGGGGTGATCCCATAGGTGCTCCTTCTATCTGTTTGTATCTTTGTCCATTGTGGATAAAGTACGTGTTGGTTAGGCAGTGGTTGGTCAGGTCCAGGATGTATTTGGGGGGGTTGTATTTGTTTTGAATGGCTGTCAAGGCTTCATTAATGGGCACTTGAGTGAAGAGAGATACAACATCGAAGCTCACAAGTAGGTCATCGGGATGTAGGTATTGCTTCTTTATTGTTTCTATGAACTGGAAGGAGTTAGTAACGTGTGAAGCGATGGATTCTGCATAGGGCTGAAGTTGCTTAGCGAGAAATTTAGCGAGATTTTGTAGAGGAGAGCCTATGGAGCTGACTATTGGTCTGAGTGGTGTTCCTTCTTTGTGTATCTTGGGGAGACCGTAGAGTTTGGGGCATCTGGATGATTTTTCTCTGGGGATGATTCTTAGCTGGATTTCTTCACTGATAGGAGAGGCTTTTATTTTGGATTTGGTGGTTTTTTCCAGATAGGTGGTGGGATCTGTTTTTATAGGTTGGTAGGTAGGGTCTTGGAGTAGATTTGATAGTTTTGCTTGGTAGTCCGATGTGTTCATCACAACAGTGGCGTTGCCTTTGTCTGCTGGGAGAATGATTATGTTGTTGTCTTTCCTCAGGTTGGTGAGTGCTTTCTGTTCTTCTTTGTGTAAATTGCTTCTGGGTGGTTTGCTGGAACAGAGGATGTTGGTGACTTCAAGTCTGATTTTATTGGCTTCATCTGGGTCGATTTTGGTCAGGCTAGCTTCGACTCCGCATATGATGTTTTCCGTGGGGATGCGTCTCGGGGCGACTGCAAAACCAAACTGAAACCCAACTGAAACCAAAGTACTCTCCAAAGGTTTCAACTTTGCAGTCGCCCCGAGACGCATCCCCACGGAAAACATCATATGCGGAGTCGAAGCTAGCCTGACCAAAATCGACCCAGATGAAGCCAATAAAATCAGACTTGAAGTCACCAACATCCTCTGTTCCAGCAAACCACCCAGAAGCAATTTACACAAAGAAGAACAGAAAGCACTCACCAACCTGAGGAAAGACAACAACATAATCATTCTCCCAGCAGACAAAGGCAACGCCACTGTTGTGATGAACACATCGGACTACCAAGCAAAACTATCAAATCTACTCCAAGACCCTACCTACCAACCTATAAAAACAGATCCCACCACCTATCTGGAAAAAACCACCAAATCCAAAATAAAAGCCTCTCCTATCAGTGAAGAAATCCAGCTAAGAATCATCCCCAGAGAAAAATCATCCAGATGCCCCAAACTCTACGGTCTCCCCAAGATACACAAAGAAGGAACACCACTCAGACCAATAGTCAGCTCCATAGGCTCACCTCTACAAAATCTCGCTAAATTTCTCGCTAAGCAACTTCAGCCCTATGCAGAATCCATCGCTTCACACGTTACTAACTCCTTCCAGTTCATAGAAACAATAAAGAAGCAATACCTACATCCCGATGACCTACTTGTGAGCTTCGATGTTGTATCTCTCTTCACTCAAGTGCCCATTAATGAAGCCTTGACAGCCATTCAAAACAAATACAACCCCCCCCAAATACATCCTGGACCTGACCAACCACTGCCTAACCAACACGTACTTTATCCACAATGGACAAAGATACAAACAGATAGAAGGAGCACCTATGGGATCACCCCTCTCACCGGTCATCGCAAATTTGTACATGGAACACTTTGAAACCAATGCTTTAGACAAGTCAGAACACAAACCCAAACTTTGGCTCAGATATGTTGACGACACCTTTGTAATTTGGCCACACGGGAAAGAAAAACTAGATAGCTTCCTCACACATCTCAACAGCCTACACCCCAAAATACAATTCACTATGGAAATAGAAGACAACAACCAACTCCCCTTTCTTGACGTCCTAATCTACAAAAAACCTGATGGCTCCCTAGGACACACTATCTACCGGAAAAAAACACACACCAACCGCTACTTACATGCACAATCACACCACCACCCTGCACAAATAAACTCCGTAGCCAAGACTCTCATCTCCAGAACCAAACGCCTGGCTGACAAAGACCACTTGACAACTGAGTTACAGAATCTCTCAAATGTGTTAATCGCCAATGGATACCAGAAAAACAGGGTTACGAAGCTAATCCAAAAAGAAACACCCCCCAAAAACCAAGACACAGAAGAAAACAATGGCATGGCCCTCCTTCCTTATATCAAGGGCACTACAGACAAAATCAGCAAAATCCTCCATAAACACAATATCAAAACAGCCTTCTGCACCAACCAAAAAATAGCCAATATCCTCAGAAACCCAAAAGACAAAATCCAGCTGGAAAACCAAGGGGTCTATGAAATACCCTGCAAAGTCTGCCCAGCCACGTACATTGGACAAACAAACAGACGAATAAATGCACGTATCGCAGAACACAAGAATGCCGTCAAAAAAGAAGAAAAAACTTCCTCTCTTTTCCAACACATGAAAGAAACAGGACACGAAATTAATTTTGCAGATTCCAAATTGCTCTTTAACATGGAACATCACCACAAGAGAATAATCATGGAAGCCATCGAGATAGAGAAACACCCTCACAACATGAACAAGCGTGACGACACGTCCCGCCTGCCAGACATCTGGAAATTAGCCCTCCCCACAAAAACCGACACCAGAACCAGAGGCACACAGAACGCCGTCACCAATCAACCACACCAGACCCAAACCCAGACCCTCTCCACAGACATATTACAGACTCCATCCAGTAGCCAAACTATAGTGGCACCTCCGGATGCTGCACCCCCCTGCAATCCCTACACAGATCTGGCTGGCACAAGGCACAAAACCACAGCTCGCCCCTATACACGAAGCCAAGCCAGAGCACAACTAAATGCAGCACAGCCATCTTCTCAGAAAAACTCTTCACAAGCTCAAGAGGTCAAGACACGAAAGCTTTAGCAACTAATCTACACTTAATGACCCACCCAGTGGTATTCAGAATATCACTCATGAAATCACCCAAGATATCCCTCAAGTAATTAAGGAACAAAAGAAGAAAAGGCACACTAATCTAGGAACTTCCTCTCTGCCCAGAACGTTGGAGGCTATACACCACACCCCTCAACAGTATTTATAGGAACTCAAACACCAGATTCTGCTCTGTTCCAGTAACAAGAAGCCGAAAGCACCAGCCTGAAGATGACGAGTGAGACCTCGTCGAAACGTCGCACAGACACCCCGACTCTTACACGGGAAGACACCCGAAGACACCAAAACCTGCATTCCTGTACCCGTGAAAATCTACGAAAGCATATATATATATATGCTTTCGTAGATTATATATATATATTTCGTAGATTATATATAATTATTCTGTTCCAGTAACAAGAAGCCGAAAGCACCAGCCTGAAGATGACGAGTGAGACCTTGTCGAAACGTCGCACAGACACCCCGACTCTTACACGGGAAGACACCCGAAGACACCAAAACCTGCATTCCTGTACCCGTGAAAATCTACGAAAGCAAATATATATATATATATATATATATATATATATATATATATATATATATATAAAAATAAATCCATATATATATCCATATATATATATAAAAATAAATCCAAACCCACTCAAGGTTCTAATTATTCATTTTATGTTTTTAGTCAATACCAATTACTGAGTAACACTGAAATCCTAGCTATGTCTACTCAGAGGTAGGTTTTGCTGAATTCCATATGGTTTATTCCCAGGTAAGTGCAGTTAGGGTTGCAACCTAAAACTCTTTACAGCCCAAAAGGACAAGTCAACATGCATCTTGGAAAATGTGCCCCATTCTTTGCTTTCAAATGGGAAATCTGGCCATTGCTAGACGTAATGCCATCTCACTGATACTAGGCCTTGCCCCTCACAATACGTAAAATAAACTTCTCGAACAGCAGGCAGAGTATAAGCTCCACTTGCGCCATGCAAGACGCCATCATACTAAGTAGACAAAACTCTATGAATCTGGCAAGAATCTCTCTGGGGAATTATAGCAGACCATTCTTCTACATTAAAATTTTATTTTGGCACTTTGCTAAATGCACATTTTACAAGACAACTTTGCCATTAACAGATAAATAAAAATACTTTTGAAATATCGTTGATCCATTCCACCAATCTAGTTAATTTTGTCTATACATGATATATAGATACAGTCACATACACACAAAGTAAGAAAATTGATTAAAAAATGGGTTTTGCTGCATTATTACGTTTCTCTCATCTACCAGGTGTCTTCCCCTCCCATAACCTGGGCCTGTCCTTTCTCCTACAAAATATTTTTTGCTAGGTAATTGAAACATACTAGCTGGAAAGCCATAGCCATGTCAGCAAACTGCCTTTGAAGTCTGTGTCTAGCCACACAGAAGATGCTAAGTAGTTGGAGGGGATGAATTAAAAGCAAAGCGAAGCCACCAAACAGAAGCCCTGGCTTAACAGGCCTCAATGAAAAAAGTAAGGCAACATAACAACACGTACACATGAGCTAACAGATCCTAGGAAGAAAAAAGACCATTCCATTATTTTAAAAATGCTCCCTTATCCATTTGCCTTCCCGGTTCAGAAACCCGGGCTCAGGGCAGCTAACAACAAATTTAAAACACTTAATTGTAATACAACATAAAAGCAGCATAAAATACAGTATAAAAGCATGAATAACAATAAAATTCAAAGTACAAAAGTCAATTTGAGGGAAATCCATCCAATAAACATTAGATAGTCACCAGGGCTAGCTGGCTAAATTAGACCTACTTGGGCCAGCGAGGAGGCCAGTGGAGAATTAGCTGTGGGGTCTCAGAGCGGGTAATCTTCATAAAAGGGGAGGAAGGGGGAAGAGAAGGGAAATAAAAGATCAGGCTGGATTCAAATTAAAGGCCAGGTGGAATAGCTCTGTCTTACAGGCCCGGCGGAAGGAGGTTAAATCCTGAAGGGCCCTAGTCTCATGGGACAGAGCATTCCACCAAGTCAGAGCCATCACTGAAAAGGCCCTGGGCCCTGGGGGAGGATAGTCTGACTTCCTTAGGGCCCGGGACCTCTAAACTATGGTTATTCGTGGACCTTAAGGTCCTCTGCGGGGCATACCAGGAGAGGCAGTCCCGTAAATACGAGGGCCATTACATTTGTAATGTAATGCCTGATGCCTTATCCTCTGGGGTCCATCATGCCAACAACAGCCTGGACATGAGAGCTACTACGTAGATATTCCAGGAAAAATGAGTTTCTCATAGTGGTAGAACTTCAAGGGCCTCTGTCACGGTATCAATGGTTACACCAGACTCTATCATTATGGTTATCACAATTATTTTTATTTATCTATCTTGTTTATAAATCACTTCCCATGAGGCATACCAAAGCCTTTTTCCAATATAATAAAAACATGTCTAAAACAGTTACATATTATAAAAACATTTAAAAAAAATAGAGTTTAAAATAGCAACAGCACATACCCATATTTTTCGCTCTATAACACGCACCCGACCATAACACGCACGTAGTTTTTAGAGGAGGAAAATCCGTAGGCCTGCCACCCGTAGGCATTCCCTCCATAACACGCACAGACATTTCCCCTTACTTTTTAGGAGGAAAAAAGTGAGTGTTATGGTGCAAAAAATACGGTACATAAAATCAATTCAAACCCAATACCAACTGTGATAAATATCTCCTTTCAGAATCCACTTAGAATTTTTAAAAATCCATTTAGGATGTAGGGTCTGGATCAGGGGTGAGGGGAACCTTGTAGCCCTCTCATCAGCCCTGACAAGCAAGGCCAACGGTAAGCAATGGTGGAGGCTGTTGTCCCACGGCATCGGAAGGCCACAGGTTCCCTATCTCTAGCCTAGATGAACACTGTGGCACCTAGCACTAAAAATCTAAGTCAAAGTGAATTAATCAAGTACAGTGGTACCCCGCAAGACGAACGCCTCGCAAGACGGAAAACCCGCTAGACGAAAGGGTTTTCCGTTTTGGAGGCGCTTCGCAAAACGCATTTCCCTATGGGCTTGCTTCGCAAGACGAAAGCCCATAGGGAAATCTCCGGGACAGCGGGGAAGCGCAGCGCGTCTTCCCCACTGTCCTCGGACCTCCTCCAAAGCCTGGCGGTGGGGCGGAAAGCCCTCCTCCCGCCGCCAGCCTTCGGAAGGATGCTCCGAAGCCTGGCGGCAGGAGGAGGGCTCTCTGCCCCACCGCCAGCCTTTGGAAGGCTGCTCCGAAGGCTGGCGGTGGGGCGGAAAGCCCTTCTCCCCGCGCCAGCCTTCGGATGGCTGTCCTGAAGACTTGCGGTGGGAGGAGGGTTTTCCTTCCCACCGCCAACATTCAGAATGCTGTTCTGAATGTTGGCGGTGGGGAGGAAAAACCCTCCTCCCACCGCAAGCCCCGGAAACAGAGGAGAAGCGCTGCGCCCCTTCCCCTCTGTTCCCGTACCTGTCCTGAAGGCTTGCGGTGGGGAGAAAAGCCCTTCTCCGCACCGCCAGCCTGGCAAGCGGTTTCCATAGGAACGCATTAATTGATTTTCAATGCATTCCTATGGGAAACCGTGCTTCGTAAGACAAAAAACTCGCAAGAAGAAAAAACTTGCGGAACGAATTAATTTTGTCTTGCAAGGCACCACTGTAACTTGTATCAGACCTATTTAGGCTTTTGTTATTTTACAATGAGTCACAATGCCCTCCCCAATACACCCTTAGCTTCCCCTTCCCTTAAAATTCCAGCCTTAGGCCCTGCTATGCTGCCGCAAAAATGAAGGCCACAGTAACCGAGCTGAGAAAATTCTGTGAAATGGTGACAATTTATACTGTTATGGAATATATTGCACATGATGTGCCATCATGTGAACAGTACAGTGGTACCTCAGGTTACATACGCTTCAGGTTACATATGCTTCAGGTTACAGACTCCGCTAACCCAGAAACAGTACCTCAGGTTAAGAACTTTGCTTCAGGGTGAGAACAGAAATCGTGCTCCGGCGGCACAGCAGCAGCAGGATGCCCCATTAGCTAAAGTGGTGCTTCAGGTTAAGAACAGTTTCAGATTAAGAACAGACCTCCAGAACGAATTAAGTACTTAACCTGAGGTACCACTGTACCATGTACTGAGGTTGCAGGAAGCCATTGTTATCAGTCTTACCCGTCCCTAAACCTTTCCCCTACCCTTATCATTAAAGCAGCAGCTTGCTAGTTAAAAGCAATTAGGTGATTCCCACCCCCCAAGTGTTACTTGATCAACAACAACAATAAGAGTCATTCTCCTTGTCTGATAAGAAGAGCTGAGGCTCAAACCAGAGCACCATTTCAAATTTAGATAAGAGATAGTATCATTTAGCCATTTAGTGTGCAAACCAAAGATACAGGCAACTCCAGAGGCATGATCACATGTGGTCTGAAACCATGGCCCAGTTCACACATCACGTTAAACCGTAATTCCAAAAACTATGTATTTTTTAATGCCTACAAGCAGCATGGTGGCGCATGCTGCCGCTCCTCCCTGTTGCACTGCCAGGAAACAAGTCAAAAGTCTGGCACGCCATGACAGGCTCATGGCTTGTTTTCCCCAAACTATCCACAAGCAGTAAGCCAAGAACAAACTTTTTTTGGGGGGGGCGGTGTTCCTTGAAGAGAAACAAACCATGAGCACAAGTTTAGATCTCGTGGCAAGCCAGACTTGGCCTTGTTTCCTGAGGGTGCAGCAACAGAAGGAGAGGAGGGAGAGCTTTTCACCAGTACGCACCACCATGCTGCATTTTTATGTTGTTTCTAACTATCTTTTATTTTATGGGACACGGGCGGCGCTGTGGGTTAAACCACAGAGCCTAGGACTTGCCAATCAGAAGGTCGGCGGTTCGAATCCCCGTGACAGGGTGAGGTCCCGTTCCTCGGTCCCTGCTCCTGCCAACCTAGCAGTTTGAAAGCACGTCAAAGTGCAAGTAGATAAATAGGTACCTCTCCGGCAGGAAGGTAAACAGCGTTTCCGTGCACTGCTCTGGTTCGCCAGAAGCGGTTTAGTCATGCTGGCCACATGACCCGGAAGCTGTACGCCGGCTCCCTCGGCCAATAAAGCGAGATGAGCGCCGCAACCCCAGAGTCAGTCACGACTGGACCTAATGGTCAGGGGTCCCTTTACCTTTAACTATCTTTTAATGCGGTATATGAACCTAAGATTGCCATATTTGTGTGTGTAAAGGAAATTCTGGACCTACAGCAACCCTAAGAACCAGGCCAATGTGTTGGGGCAAAGAAGGAGCTCAACCACCTAATCAAAACGGTTAAAGGCCTCAAATGTAGGACATGGAAACGCCGTTGAGTTAAAGTCACCAAGCTTTGGACAGCCTCTCACCAATCAGTGTTGACGTTCTCTATACAAACAAAGATAAATCAACCGCAGCATGCTTCTGACTACACACTGCTGGCTTTGTGAGCAAAGTTTTAATGAAAACAGCCTTAAGCACCTGAGACAAATTCATCAATAGCTTGTCCACATAGATTCTTTCTAGTCATCAATCTACCGCCTTCATATTTCCCTGGCTTCCTGTTCTCTTCTACCCTGCTAGCAATGACCTCTGAAACAGTTCTAAGATTAAGATATGAAAGTCTCACCCCACTTCACTGCTACTCTGAGATAAGCAAGGTTAACAGGCTTACTCACTTTTGACTGCTACAACATTGTATTTATTGCTTGTGAACGTACAAATTGTAACAGACCAAAGAAGCAGAAAACAGGAGGCTTACTGTGATTGGGGGTGGAATATAACACACGTGCAAGACACTTTTCTTATTTAGTGTATGACTCAGTGTTTGGGTTTGGAATTACTGGTGATTGATTGCATGCTCATAGCAGCATTGGCGCTAGGCACTTCTCAAGTCAAGAGTACTTACATCAATGGCATAAGCCTTATTAGAAGAGACTAAGAGGAGCTGCGCTGGCTCGCCAGATGCAGCTTCGTCACGCTGGCCACGTGACCCGGAAGCGTCTCCGGACAGCGCTGGCCCCCGGCCTCTTAAGTGAGATGGGCGCACAACCCTAGTCTGTCAAGACTGGCCTGTACGGGCAGGGGTACCTTTACCTTTTTTTAAGAGGAGATACGATAGACGTTTTCAAATATCTAAACAACTATCACATGGGAAATAAGAGCAAGCTTGCTTTCTCCTGCTCTGGAACGTAGAACCCAAATCTATGGATCCAAGATAAAATGAAGGAGTTTCCAACTAAACATCAGGAAGAGTTTTCTGACAGCAAGAGCTGTTCAACCGTGGAGCAGAATCCCACAAGAGGTGGTGGACTCTCCTTCCTTGGAGGCTTTTAAAGCAGAATTTGGATGGCCATCTGTCATGTATGATCTAGTTGATATTCCTGCATTTCAGGGGATTGCACTAGATGACCCTCAGAGTCCCTTCCAACTCTACAATTTTATGATTCTATGAATTAATGTACCACAGTCCTAAGGAAAAAAATGATACAAGTGTACTGCAGAACAAGCAGCATTAAGCCGTCCATATTCATAATTTGTGTCTGACCAAGTTCTGTATTCTATTTCATAATCTAAATGAGTAGATGCATCTCACAGAATGCTACCGAATCTGCAGGACCAGAAAAGATTTACAAGGAGTCCTGGTGGCAGCGTGCTTTATGACGTATCTCAGACGTGAGCAAAGTCTACAAAGGTAGCGTGGACTGGCCCTACTGCTCTTTATTCTTTAGCTAGACTACAGGTAGACTCCCTTCTGGTCCAGAATCAATGAGAAAGGCTATGGCCTCAACTCCACATTTGAAGCAGTATCATGCCACTTTAGACAGTCATGGCTTCCTTCAATGAATTCTGGGAGCTGGAGTTTGTTAAGGGTGCTGAGAGTTGCTAAGAGGCCCCTATTCACCTTAGAGAGCTGCAATTCTCAGAGTGGTCTAAGAGTCAATCCCACTCTCCCAGCAAACTTTGCAAAGTTAAAGCACACGGCTTTCTCCAAAGAATCCTTGCTGGAGAGGAGATATGAGCTGGCAACTTTTGTGACCAGATCATCCTCTTCGATTATGCAGAAAGTCAATTCCAATTGTACAAAAAAGGGAGTAAATCCAGTGTTCGCTATAGAACACAATTCAAAACTGCATTCAAAAAACCATGGTAAAGTCTTTGCTTGTTTGATTCCTTGTTTATTTACAAGTGTGGGGTGTATTACTTCATGACTTCCCCTTGCTCCATGACGAGATTCCTAGGCTTGTAACTTGTTTCAAACCCACGGGAAGACTTTCTTGCATCAGTGAGCAACACAGATCAATGGCCACCCTGGCTGGGGCTGATGGGGCTTCTGGTTCAAAACATCTGGCAACCCACATTGGCTACCCATGTAGTAGAGGCGTACCCCTTGTCTTGCACATGTTCCCAAAGAGGACAAGACCACCACGTCATACCAATCCATCCTCAGTGGCAGCACCTATCAATCATCTTGCTTCCTTTGGGAACCATTTCCTTTGCTTCCTCTCAAGGAATAACAGCCTCTGAATGCACCAAAATCAGGAACAATGCTGAAAGCAAACTTTCGGGATTTGAAAATCCACAGGAGAAAACAGGAGATGATACTTTAAACAAGACAGCCACACACACCACTGATTCTACCAACATTTATAGCCACAAGAATGTTCGCTGTATCAGATTTATTTGAGCTTCCATAAAATAAATGCCAGTCTCCAGCGTAAGACGTAAACTCAAACACAGCAACAGTTCCGCCCTTCCTGCAACAGTTGGCAAGCATGTTAAGTGGAATCAAACTAGACAGCAAAGGAAGGTTCCTTGTGCCAAGTTCGGCCACTGGCCCTTCTGTCTAAGTATTTATACTGGCAGAAGCTCTTCAGGGCTTCAGACGGGAGCTGTTTTCTCAGCTCTACCTGAAGATGACAGGGATTAAACATGGGAATTTAGCAGACCCACCTGTGCATATTATAAACTGATTCTTAAATAACTAATTCATAAGGTGTTTTTTAAAAAGTGATACAGAAATATAAACCAGACATTGGTCTAAGCACACCTGTCATAGACTAATACCTTTCCATCTAACTTTCTCTTACAAATGATCCAACTATGCTGAATGCTCTGAGGCCGGCTCACTTTGCCCGATATAAGAAGCAAACAGTATACAAAGCAATGGCCTGATTCAATGCCATCTGTGCCAAAAAGGACTAACACACATTCCTATATGGTTTTGGTTCAGTGTAAACCATTGGCTACAGTGTACGCAGAAGTCACTATGAATTTCTGTCCCATCATACCTTCAGAATTTGGGAGGGATTGTGCATATATTTTCTAATTGTGGAGCTAGTCTCATACTTCATGAGGTTGCTGGCAATGTTTAAACTTTGCAGGTTAAAGAGTCTTATGCAAAAGAACTCCACGTGTTCTCCCAAAAACTGTGATGTCCAACGATCCCTTCTAGCTCTTGACTGTCCAACTGGGCATGGCTCTCTTCTGGGTCTTAGTCGGAAATCATCCGCACACGTGCTACATGAGACCCTTTTAATTTTAACTAAAAGTGCCACTGGCTTAAAACCGGGACCAATAACTGAGAGAGATGGCAATGACGCAGCACAAGTGAGTACAGGTATGTGCATAATTCAGGGCCCTGGGCAACTCTGGGAGGAAGGTTGGGGTATAAATTTAATTAATTGAGTTAAAATGGACCCTGATCCCAAACAAGGTCATGTTGGAGGATCCCCTTGTCACATCTTTTGAATACCATCCTCTTCACAGGTTGCAGCACTATCAGCAACTTAGAACAGTGCAGGTTTCCAGAGGACATTCTCAGAACACTTCTTAAGTTTGGCAGACACAGAATTTCCAATAAACTATTTTACTTGAATCTATCCTGCAGCTGATAATTTTGAATAAACGTATATACACTTTATAAAATGTAATAATAATTCAGGCAGTATTTGGAAACTAATGCATTGCTTCTGAAAAAGATGTCACACACTAGCATATGGTCAGGAAATCAAAAGGAAACTATGAGACAAGTCCTTCCTTGGATTCTCATGGGCAAAACAGAAACTAAAATCGCCCATCTTCAGTTTCGAAAATCAATGCCTAAATGGAAGTAAAGGTGCAAGGAACATGTTCCTAGAAATAATTAATGTATTTTTACCTTGATCTGAAATGTGTTTGATTGTCGATAAATGTTTCCAAATAAGTCTATCTAGCACTGAAGTCTCAAGCACTGTTTATTTATTCCCTCCATACATAAGCTGAGTGCAAGGAGAGGGATTGTGGGATTGGTGCTTGCTGTCCTTCCTCCAACAGTGTGAAAGGGGATCTAAGTTGCACACAGGCGCACATAGCTAGGCTCCTCCGCATGATTAGGGACACGGTGTGCAGCCATGGTTCACAACTATCCTGCAGAACCCAAGTGCATAGGCACCTAAGCCCCACTCACGCTTTCACTGAACTCATAGAATATAGGGATAGGACCAAGAAGTGTGGGGTCCTACTCTCCTCTCCACACAGCCATTATATACACGGTGTAACAGCCTATCCATACACAAAGGCACAAATCTGTCCCAATCACGCACAAAATACAGACGGAGTCAAATATTAAGAGTAAAGGTTGCAGAGGTGAAGAGTGTGGCAGAGAACTCCTTCCCATGGGCACAGGTAGGATTTTTGTTGGGGGGGGGGCAAGAACCTCAGTCAAACTGCAAGGAGACCTATCCCAGGCAGAGAGAGGATTCTATATTCATCCATGCCCTCCTTTTCCTATTTAGAATCTGGCAACACACTCACACAGTTTATACATGACTGAGGGCAGAGCAGATACAAATTTAATACACATGCATTATGCATTATTCAGTGGTTGCAGGTAAAAAAAATACATAGGACTTGCTTCTTCTATGTGGAAGTGTTTGAAGACTGGAGGGCAGGGAGCAGTACCCTACAAAATTTTCTCTTAATTTTCTACTTCTGTGTCAGATCAAAGGAATACTTTTTAAAATGAAAAACAGATGGAAGAGCAGGGATTATGGACTTGTGAAACAAGGCTGAGTATTGCACTAAACCAACTAAAACAAATTACTCTTGCTGGAGAGGAGATATGAGCCGACTACCTTAGCTGCCAGATCATTCTCTTCTATTATGGAGGAAGCTTTGTATTTGTAGTATATTTGTATTCTACACAAATACAAAGAGAGGGGAAATTCTACTTTTAGTTGTATTAGGTACAACAGGCACCTTCTGTACCCCATGGAACGAAATGAAGTAAAATAAGAACCCAGCAAAATTCTGAATCTAAATTAGGGAACAGGGGTCAAGAAAATGGATATATGCATGGCAATGAAATTTCCACTCTTCTGCCTTTGTTCAAATAGTAATCCTGTCTGATTGATAGGGATTAAAATGATTAGTGAATGTATGCTGCTTCCTAAATGGCTTTCCTCAAAATAGATTTCACTAGGGCTGTCCCCCCCCTTTTTTTGTAAAGTAAGTTTTCACTGAAAATGAACCAGAGCAAATAATGCATGCTTCATGTCCACATTGCTTTCATGCTCCCTTATTTCCCCTCTGCGTCTTTTAAAATACATAACAAAAGCTTTTCAGGAATGCACAACTAATTTGTTCCACTACAATCTCTTCAGCTGTTTTAAGGTAGTCACATACATACTTAACATAATGCCTAGACAAAATTATAGACTTCCAGCTGGAAAAAAAACCACACCACAGTGATAATCTACTCTTTACTCTGGTGCAAAAAAAGGGGGGCATCTGCACAGCAGGTGGTTTTATACAGCACACTACAATTCCTAGACAATGCTAAGGATTAGGAAACCAAGTCACAGCCTACGCTCTAATTTCTGGCTTTTGTTGGTTTAAAGTCAGATGCTAACATTGAGGATGCAGCTGTAGGAACAGACATTAAAGAAACATGACTGCCAAGAGTAACAGCTGTAACATTTGCACAAATGAACCAGACTAGACATGTGCAGGAAAAGTTCAAAACTGATAAACCAATCATTACAAACCCTTGAGGAAAAAGCATTCACTGGACTGGAGGACCAAACCAACAAAGAATACCCACTCTCTGTTCTACTGCTACCTTTCGATATTTGCATCTTCTCTGCACTTGTAAATCATGGGCTTCTCAAGGCTCTTATGAATGGTTAACAAAGCTTCGCAGACAAAAAACAACAACGAATTCTGCTGTTTAATAATGACATCATAACCAATAGATGTGCATCCTCTTATCCATATTGCCTTACTGTCATCCAAGAGCCAGCCTACTGAATCCCTTCGGATTAGGTCTTGGATCATTATCATCACACACGGCCTCACCAACAATGTGTTTCACTGGAGCATTTTTCAGACAGCATTTTCACTGGAGCATGTTTCAGACAGCTTGCAATGGTGCACAGGATAACATCAGCTGGAAGGAGGCTACAACCCATTTACTGAGTTTTTTATACAAGAGTTAAGATATTCATGCACCTCTGCAAGTCAAAAGCAGTTGGCAAAGACCCGCAAATCATTACAGAAGGGGAACTGCAAACCTGCATAAATTCCACACGCACACCCATTGTTAAACTTAGCTGGGTTGTGGTTCAGAAACCCTTTTTAGCGCAACAGCATCTTGATCACATATCTCATCAATAACTTGTTTTCCATTAAGTAATATATTCCAAAACATTTATGAATAAGGTCATGGTTGGTAGTAGCAGCCGGCAGCATTGCTATCCTGGCTTCCCAGTACAATCTGTGTATTCGTTTACATCCCAACTCTTTCTCTAAGAAGCTCAAGGTGCCATACATGGTTCTCCCCCTCTTCATTCCTACAACGACCCTATAAACTCAGTAAATTAGGCTGAGAGACAGTGACTGGACCAAGGTTACCGGGTGGGCTTCATGGACAAATGGAGATTTGAACCCTGGTCTCCTGGGTCCTAGCCTAGGACGGGGTGACATAACTGAGCCCCATAGGTGTACTGCAGAAAGAAGGTAGTTGGTCAAGGGATCCCTGACTCAAAAAGGTTGAAAACCTCTGGGTTAGTCCATGCAACTACACATACATAATCTACCTAACACTTCTGAACTTGCAACAGAGGTAAGCAACTGTAATATAGCTGACATCAGAAAACTGCTCCTTTACAGACCAATGCTGAACTTGCACTCGGCACTACAAAAGGCAGAATTAATTAGAAAGGATTGAGAAGAAAATACCAACCCTACCACAGAACTAATTTCTTTGTGTTATCCTCCAAGGCACCAAATCTAAACACATGCCTGAATCTCTGCAGAATCAGCAGGAACCCAAGTCATCCTGAACGTTGAGGTGAAAACTGTCCCTAAGAAGCACCCCACATATGGCTAAAGTAACCCCTCAAAAATCGAAAGGAAAAACCACTGCAAATGATCTGCAGTAGGTATGCACCAGAATAGAATCAAATTCTTCTAACAATCCAATCCTATGCAGAGAAGTGAAGTCTTCTTTGTTCAGTGGGTTTTATTCTAGGAAGCAGCAGATCAGTAATTCAAGAGCAAAGGACCCAGGGAATAACAGATGTTGGAAATCCAGCAGTAGCTACAAGAGAACTGAGTTTTCAAAGGAATGGGGCTGGGCTGGGGGACTGGAAGAAGAACAGTTCAAGGGGAAATGACAGTAAGTTCCCCCAAGTTTCCTTTTAAAGAATTGTGGTATCACTCCTTTTCACTTCTCTGGAGATTGGATATATGTGCAAAGCGTTTGGATGGTACCTTTTCAGAACATCTTCTATCCAGAGATTTGTTAACTGTCAATAATTAAGTATTCATTGGCCTGCGTTTTAATAGTTTGTCTTGCTTAGGCTGCCATTCCACACGTTTGTCTGGGAATTAATCTAACCATATTGCCTGCTTGTCCAACAACTCTCCATTTCCTTGATTTCTTCAAACTATACACCACTAGAAGCATTTGCACACGCAATGTGAGCTCCCTGCACCATATGGTTGGCCACAATGGGAAGAGAGTTGCAGACTAGATGGGACTTTGGCCTCATCGAACAGGGCTCTCTTATTATGTTCTTATGTTCAAGCACTTTTGCAATAGGTATTTTTACATTCAGTTGTAACACATTGACTGTTGCTAGTCTAAACAGAAACCATCTCCTCTTTTTATGGCTACTTCAACACATGAGGAAAGCTGAGGCTAGCCTTCCCAAACCAGGCACCTTCCAGATGTTGTTGGACCATCACTGACCATTAGCCATGCTTGCACTCATGGAAGTTGTAGTCCAAAACATTTGCAGTGCACCAGTTTGAGGAAAGGGCTGGTCTACGCTGTGCTACCCTCCAGCTGCTCTATTCTATGCACAAAGCTCACACCAAATTGTTCCAGGGTGTGAACTCTCTTACCTGAGAGTTGTTTGCTCACCGGCATCACCCTCACAAGTGGCAAGCAGGGCCTTTGCCATATATCACATTCTGATGTAAAATACTGTAGCAGAATCTGTGGTGAAATGGTACGGCTCATGGTGAATTAATAAATACAAGCTGCCATACATACCCTGGATTTGGCATTGTGGCACACCACTACTAATGCCCATTCAGAGTTGTTCATGCTTGGGCCCCAATATTTGAATCCACTGAGCAACAGTGCACAAGCTAAAACAAGCCAGAACACAGTCAACTTTATTCTGTGGCAACCATGCGCCTTGTAGTGAAGCAATGCGTTTGTAGGCCAACAGCTAAGTTTTGCCATTGTTCCACCAAGAAATAGGGATGGGCCGAGAGAGGAAAAATAGCTGCTCCATCTTCTATCATTTCTTCCACTGCTAGCACTATTTGGAGACAACGCCACAGCTTCTTCAATTTCCAATTTGTCCAATCCTTTCAGCTTTTAGGTCCTGTGCTAAGTACAGTGCTGCCCCGCAAGATGAATGCCTCACAAGACGGAAAACCCGCTAGACGAAAGGGTTTTACGTTTTTTAGCTGCTTCGCAAGACGAATTTCCCTATGGGCTTGCTTCGCAAGACGGAAATGTCTTGCGTGTGTTCCGATTTTCTCCCGCTCCCCCCCTTTTTCTAAGCCACTAAGCCGCTAAGCCGCTAATAGCCTTTTAGCCGCTAAGCCTTTAATACCCGCTAATCCGCTAATAGCGCTAAGCGCTTCGCAAGACGAAAAAAAGCTAGACGAAGAGACTCGCGGAACGGATTATTTTCGTCTTGCGAGGCACCACTGTATTGTTGTTGGTTCATGTCCACTCCCTACATTCATCACCACTAAGAAAAACAAACACTGACCTAAGATTATTCACATTACTGTTGTTGTACCCATCAGAATTCCTAACTAAAGCAACCTGCATGCATTGGACGCTGCCTTATGCCAGTTCAAAGCTCTGGACCATCCAGTTTAGTATTACCTACACTGACTAGCAGCAGCTCTCCAGGGTTTGGGGCAGGCAGCATGCCCAATCCTACCTAGAGAACCCAAGAACTGAATCTGGGATCTTTTGATCTATCATTGAGCCGCAGCCCCTTCCAATCATTATGAGAACATGTGGGTCCACATCATAATCATTTTCACAGAAGCTATGTAGAAAGACTGTGTAAGAGATTATGACTCTTAAGTGGAAGCAGGAATAAAACCATGCAATTACATTATTTTCTAGCAAAGGATACTGCTTTGTTATTGATGCCATTCTGTTTTTGAAGGCAAACTGCTTTTTTTGCAATTCGTAAGAAACATAGCAAGCTAGTTGCCTTAAACTGAGTCCAATCCATTTGCCCCTCTAGGTCAGTCCTGCCTACAGTCCAGTTTCTCAAACTTGTGTCTCTAGCTGTTGCTGGACTACAAATCCCATCATCCCTAGCTAGCACGGCTAGTAGTCAGGGATGGTGGGAGTTGTAGTCCAACAACTACACTGAACGATGGGGGCTTGCTAAGGTTTCAGGCAGGGAGCATTCCCAGTCCTACCTAGGGATTGAACCAGGATCCTTCTGTAGAAAACGCTTAATACAAACAAAGTTTTAATAACAACAACGAAGTTTTCAAGAGTTCAGAAAACTCCATCACTGGCACTGAAGGTAGTCACAACACTGTTAGTTATGCCTCATAGCTCTTTGTACATAGTAGTTCTGTTTAATAATTTAAAAATGTGGTTTTACTTAAAGCTTGTGCAGATGTATCTAGGATTTAGGCCAAACTTTAACAGGAAATGCAAGCGGGGAGAGGGCAGAAAAGTGAGAGAAAATAGCAACCCATTCACAACTTCAGATCTTAATTACAGAGATCTTTTAGGAAGAAGAAATGTCTATGAAAAGGAAATTCCACCTCCTCCAGCTCCTAGTTTGTTTGTTGTTATTTTTAAGGACTAGGCATCAGTGGCAAGGTTAACGGATTAAATTTGATATTTAATCAGTTAACCTCAACCCATTGCCCCCCCCCCACCTCCGAGGTTGCCTTTCAGAATGATTTTGTGACATGTTTCAGGACCAGAACTAGCTTACAGAATTTTTTCCATACATGCCTCTGGACAGCAGAACAAGACAGCTATTTAGCTACTTTAAAAGTCAAGGGTTGAAAAATAAATGAATTCAGATTTCTAAGTGCCTACCTTGTACACATGGGAAGAGAAATACTCTGGCAAACTGAACTAGATATTTTACAGATATGCCACATTTACATGCATCCCACACGCTATACGCAATGCAGGCTTCAAGAGATGCACTTTCTAAAAATGGAGCACTGGGATGTCTGACAGGATTGACCAGGGCTAGAATGCTAAGAATTTCTCCTTTGTTGGGAAACTTGATCAACAGGTTTTTTCTTTTTCATTGGGATAACTGATTACCACATCTAGGACCAGAAAGGAATTTCCTCCAGGTCAAATTCATTACACCCTGTTAAACAAGCTTGCTTTAATTATCTGGGTTTCTTTTACTAAGCTTGTTCCTTGAACGGCAGGCAACTGTCCTGTGGAACACCTCGATCTGTCCTGTACTCTGCTGTGCACAATAATATGAACATAAAGTCAATCATTGGGGAGTGCCCAATATGGAGAACGTTGCTTTGATTTATCAGATCCAGACATCTTGTAGATGCCTATGTAACTCAGGATGCATACTCTGGAACAGTGTCTGAAATTCAATACAGTCCCAGAAATAAAAAATATTATTTGATTTATTTATTTATTTATTTATTGCTTACTAAAAACACACACACGCAAAGCAACGTACAATTAAAGAATAAAATACCAAATAAAGAGATTTAGAACATTAACTAAAAGTGCTTATCCTACAATGGCATGAAAAGGAAACATCTGACTCCACCCAACGAAAAGGCAAACACCAATTAAGAGCAAAATAGTTATTATCAGACACCCTGTAGTAATGTTAACAGTAGTGTCTATTGCTGCAGTAGGTTTGCAGTGATTCCCTGAATGCTTTAGTAAGACAGAAAAGCCACACAAAAATACTTCTTTTAGTTTAAAGACTTCTCTGTGTGAGTGCACCACAATAGAAAGAGAAGCTCGGGCAATCACTCCAACAACTTTTTAAAAGGAAACGTCAGTATCAGTGGAAAAGAAAAGAACTCACTCTGAAACTCACTTATAGATGGTACCTAACATCAAGGAAACTAGCGCTGATACACCCAGGAACCTCACCAAAATGCTGGAGAGGATGCACCTCCACAGGCACATACCTCCACATGTGGTGGGAATATCCCAAAATCCAACTCTTCTGGACATCAATCATACAAGATATATGCAAAATAACTAAGCAAGTATTAGAAGTCACCCCAGAACTGGCCCTACTAAACATATTCCAAGCTAATAATGCCCACTTACATTATAGAGAGTTCATAACCCACCTGCTCTCAGCAGCCAGAAGCATCATAGCCAGACACTGGGGAAACCTGTCAGCAGTGAGCATGGACCAATGGTATCAAACAGTACAGTGGTACCTTGGGTTACATACGCTTCAGGTTACAGATTCCACTAACCCAGAAATAGTACAGTGGTACCTCAGGTTACATACACTTCAGGTTACATACGCTTCAGGTTACAGACTCCGCTAACCCAGAAATAGTACCTCGGGTTAAGAACTTTGCTTCAGAAATGAGAACAGAAATCGTGCTCCAGTGGCACGGCAGCAGCAGGAGGCCCCATTAGGTAAAGTGGTGCTTCAGGTTAAGAACAGTTTCAGGTTAAGAACGGACCTCCGGAACGAATTAAGTAATTAACCTGAGGTACCACTGTATGGGAAACAGCCTTGTTAGAAAAACTAACCAATAAACTGAAACTGACACGGGGACAAATAGAAGACGCCTTCACCCCAGTATGGTTCCGCTTTATCACATACATAGCCCAACAAGACAACAACAATAATCCACCAACAGCATACAAATCAATCTGGCTAACCTGATCCAAAACACACATACACACACCCCACTCACACACACAAAAAAAATCTCACTATAGCCAACCAAAGACAACCAACCACACCCTAGGCCGCCCCCAACCTCTCTCACCACCAAGGAAATACAACAAGTGAATAGTAAAAGAACACATTCAAATGACAATGACACAAAACCCCACACATACACTAAGGCAGTGGTGTCCAAACTTTTTTCAAAGAGGGCCAGATTTGATGAAGTGAAGGGCCAAAAGGGCCAACCAGAGTTGTTAACCTTTTTTTAGGATTGAAGTTGTTGAGGTTCTTTAAGGATTTTACCCCAGGAAATAAACTGACACAGGGACCAGATTAAACCGACCAGCGGGCCGGATTAGGCCCCCAAGACTTTGGACATGTCTGCACTAAGTAGAAGAATAGAAGCATAACTACCCAACCCAACCCCACCCCACTCACCACTCTCCCTTTTTTCTTCCTAACCTAACACTGTATGCAACACTAATGTCTCACAACAAATGAAACCTATCTGTAGAAATACAAAACTCATCCCAAAATGAGATTAAATCTCCTTCATGAGGTTCTTCATTATTAAGAAAAATCCACTGATCCTACCTCTGACCTATGGGACACAATGGACAAACATAGATTCATCAATGCTTTACTGTGTCACAATGGAAGTGTGAACTCAAAGAGGAAATTGGGTAATGTGACAAGATCATCAGCATGCCAACGTTTGTTGGGAGCTGCTGTGGTTTATTGTTGCAACAGAAAATAACAATACTTTTTTTTAAAAAAAGAAATCAAGAAAAATCCACTAAAACCTGCAGGCTGAATTCTCCTTCCCCATCCCCCACTTGGAAAAAGAGACCTTCAGACGGCAGGTAAAGTACCTAAACAGGTTTCCAGTATTTCAGTGACTCATCATTTGCTGTAGCTTAGTCTTTCCAGCCTAGTTACTGTTTTACCTGGCGCAAGCAGTCCTGCTGGCATTTTAATATCATGTATATAAACAATACAAGGCACAGATACACTTTCTGAAATATGTTTGGGAAGCATTATGCAGGATCAGGCCAGGAGAGCAAGTTCTTTCAAACTACTGTCTCCCCCTTTTTTTTGCAATTAGAAATTGGATGGCCTAATTCTAATCATAGCATCATCTCTACAGGCTTGAAAAACCTGCTAAATGGCGTTAATACTGTAAAGGGTGTGACCTGTATTGCTGCAGCAGAAAAGGCTGCAGAGATTTACACTTTGAAAGCCACAGCTATTTAGGCACTTGATTCTAGGCTAAAATGTACTCAGTTTAATTAAGCCATTTCAGAATCTCAGTGTGACCAATTCAGAACGGCTGATGTTTTGCCAACTTTTACTGAAGAAATTAATACTAGTAGATGAGCAGAGACACTTTGCCAACACAAGCCTCAATTAATGCAGCTATGCGTAATTCTACTCACCCGTAGTGAGCAGTTCTTGACAGGGCAGTAAATGTTTAGTTTTATTAGCATTTTCCTCCACCGCACTGCATGATGTAAGATATTGTCTTGATATACATGACAATTAACTATTTCATACTACTGTCCACTGGAAATTTCTATCTTAGTATTCAAAACCCAGAGAACAGCTGAGATAAGGCATACTGACTGCACTGCTTTGGAAACTAGCTTTCGACTCAATATGTGACCTGCACCAAACATCTGTCAGACAGATTGTGTAGAATCAAGCATGCTTTAGGATTGCTTGCTTATTTGTTTGTTTAAACAGCCTGCTTTCCCATTTATAAGGGAAACAAGCTTTTGGCATGTTCTTTAGAGAGATCCCTTCACACTCAAAAACTCAAATTTATCACCACTCCAGAACTGTGATTGACACTCATTCACGAATCAGGATGCTCTGACTTCTGACTCATGAGATTAAAAAAAGAAATCTCATGATTCTAAGCTACAAAGTGACAATTTGAATGAACTCTTTCTTTTCTTCTTAAGTCATTCCAGGCTTTATAACTCAAATGATGCTGCTGTTCCTGGAATAGGAATTAATAGTTTTTGGGAGTATTTTCAATTCTGGACATCATTTCTTAACGTGCACCCTGAATTGTGGTACCATAGACAAAAGCATCTCTCTGAAAGAGAGTTTAATCTCACGTGGTATATGTGAATATGTTCTTCAAAATCATAAGAACTACAAGTCTTTTTAAAGTAAAAATAAAGACCTGTCACTCTCACAAAGCCCCAAGGCACAGGAAGTGTTGGCTAACCATTTGAGAGTTATTTATAAGGCCAGTGTCTGCAGAACTGTGTCTAAAGGTAGAAAGGAGGATGGAATTAATATTATTTTTTATTCCTTCAAGCTCTGTGATCCAAGAGTTATGAGAAAAATCCTGGAAACAGAATCATTTCTTCATTGTTTTAGACTGGGATTAGGCAATGCACAGACAGCAGGCCACATTAGCCCTCCCAAGGCATTTCTCCATCACATGGTAACTCACCTGCAGGCCAGTAAACCTGGTGAAAAGAAATGGGGGGAACTTGTGTACTTAGCAAGCTGTATGTTGTTATTAACCTATGCTTTTGCTTCTGAGTCCCCATGCATGTTTGCTCAGAAGCAAATCCCACTGTGTTCAATGGGACTTGCTCCTCAGCTCATGTGCTTTGGATTGCAATTCAAAAACTCTCAAAAAGTTTTCAAATCCCAGATTGTTTTAATAAGTGACACCTTGCCCCGCCCCAAAGGACTGCTTGGTGTTTTTCAAGATTCAAAAAACCATATATTTTGAAAATATAAAGGTTAAGAGCAAATTTGTAAGGGGGAGGGGATTTCTTCGCAACAGCAAAATAATACTTCCTCCAATCTGGACCAGCTAACTTGAATTCAATAGTTTTTCATCTTTTGAAGAAGAATACAGAACCCTATGAGTCTACCATAACAAAGCACTGTAGTGAAAAAGACAGACTGGACACATTGCTTTTTACAAGTTAAATGAACACTTTTATGAAGCAGCCCAGAAAGGCTGTGTCATTCAAATAAAAATGCAAAGTAACTCCAGAGTTTATTACGTGTCAGTGAGATATATTCAAACCATATCTGGATGTGCCTCGATATTCGTTTACATGCCACTGACAGTGAGGGAGGGAGAGCAGGATAGTATTGATCCTAGAAATAGTCCAGTTTTTATTTGGGAAGGAGGATTCTACAAGAGATGTTGAATATTTAGACAGATCACATCTCAGACATTGTTTCTTTTCTGTAGGGTAAATCCCAATGAAGGTACACAAAGAAGCCTAAAACTATGATTTATTTATTTTATGTTTAAAAAAAACATTACGCCAAAGCAAACTGGCTACACTCTTCACAGGGGTAAACAAAAGCTAATCCAGTGCTAAATCCCTTTTGCCTTTAAACAGTACTGTGCACAGTGAGAAAGTGCACCTTTCACTTCTTTTGTGTGAAGGGAAGAGTGCTTTAAATCCCATGTGCCAGGGTCTGATACAACTTAATAAAGAGAAGAGGGAGGAAATGCTGTGGTGTTAGTAAAGGAGGAGCCACAAGGGGACAGAGGCTTTAGTAAAGCAAGTTTATGATCTTGTATTAGTAGTGGTCAAAGACCTAACCCTTTTGTTTTGGTGACATAGGCATTTTAATTCCTATAAGGAATACAAGGGATGGAATACTCCATGGGTCTCCAACATAGTGGGCCTTGAAAGGGGAGAAAAGATGAACACTTTTTTTAAAAAAAAATAGATGTTACTTATGTGGATCTGCAGCATTTATTTAACCCCCTCAGTCCCCCAGATGGGAGAGAAAAAATATCCAGAGTAAAGCTTACGGTCTGATCCTATGCATCTTTCTTTACTCAGTAAGCACTACTAGGTCCAACGGGACTTACATCTTAATAAGTAATGCATAGGAGGATAGACAGCTTTGGGATCAAGCCCCAGTGAACACAGTGGAATATAATTTCTAAGTAAATATGCTTAGGGTCAGGTTGCACATCTCCCAAATCCCATTTTTCGGAATAAGCCACATTGGAGACAGCAAAGATTGCATGTGTGCGCGCGCACACGTTATGTATACACACACACATATATATACATGTATATGTATATATGTATGTATATATATGGTTAAATATATACATTTGGAGAGTTCCTCTCCCCACTGAGACGGGTTAGAAAATGCCATCAAGAAGTCTTTTGGGAGGGTGGGGGTGGGGGCAGGTTTCCAAAATCTTTGTGTCAGGAAAGCTCATTTGTGTAGTACTGTATGCAGCTCGTGTAGAGAGGGAGAGAAATGGTTGAAGAGAGCCTTGCCCAATACAGTACAGGTGGATACATGGTGGGCCCCCTCCTCGGGGAGGGCTGAGGGAATTCAAGCCCTTTGTGGCAGAAAGGGAAAAAAGCAAAATATAAGAATAATAATACCCCACCCATCTGCCCCAATATCGAAAGCAAAGAGTTGCTACAGAGGTGTATTCTGA
This sequence comes from Podarcis vaucheri, assembly GCF_965113315.1. Classification (NCBI taxonomy): domain Eukaryota; kingdom Metazoa; phylum Chordata; class Lepidosauria; order Squamata; family Lacertidae; genus Podarcis; species Podarcis vaucheri. The sequence goes on from NC_138761.1 coordinate 96,777,419, forward strand.
GGGAAAACGATTTAGGGGAAAAAAGGCGGGCAAAAGGGGAAACAGGAGAAAAGAAGGGGCTGCTGTGACTGTCGCCTTTCTTCCCCCCCGCCCGCCCGCCAAAAAAAAGCGGGGCATAATCCTCTCAAGGAAGGAAGGCACCCAAGGGGTGCTGAGTCGGGCACGAAGCCCCCTTTGTGCCAGAAGGCGGCAAGAGCGACGGAGGAGAGGGGAGGAGAGCGAGCCTGGGCATGGCTGGCGGCTCCTCCATGCTTCCCTCTTCCCCCGAGAAGCCCCATAGCCAGGCGCGCCGGGGGCTGGGGAGGCACACGGAGCCCGGGGGCTAGGGGGGCTGGGGCGGGCTCGGGGCGGCGGTCGAGCCGCCTCCTCCTTCCCGCAGGCCAGGCGGAGGGGCTGGTCTGGGCTCTGGGTCTGGGCTCTGCCCCCTTTCGGCGCCGCCGCCGCCCGCCCGCCCGCCCGCTCACCTCCTCGATGGCGGCCACGGTGTTCCGGCACTGCACCATCCGGGTGGTGAAGTTGGAAGCGGTGGGCGACTTGTAATCCTCATTGGTCTCGGAGACGAATTCCGACACGGAGATCTGGTCCGGCATGGCGGGGGAAAGGGAGGGAAGGAAGGAAGGAAGGAAGGCAGGGAAAGAGAGAGAGAGAGAGGAGGAGGAGAGCGGCGGGGCTGGCGGGCAGGAGGCTCCGGCAAGAGGAGGGAACGGGGTGGGGGGAAAGCGCTGGAAGGAGGAGAGAGGCAGAGAGGCAAGGCAAAGGCGAAGGCAGGCGAAGCTGGAGCCTCCCCGCCTCACATCGCTCGGCGACCGGCTGCGGCGCGATCTCCTTTGCAAGAAGCGAAGCGTCAGGGGGCGGGTGGGAGGTGATTATTGTGAGAGAGGCAAGCGCGCACAGACACACACACACACCCGCGCGCGCGCCCAGACGCACGCGAGGAAATGCCCTAGTTTTTGTGTGTGTGTGTGTGTTCCCCCCCAGGAAGGGGGAGAAGCAGACATACAAGCCCTCCCCTTCTAATCACGCACAAGGAGGGCGGAGATGGGGGGCGCAGACCAGACAAACACTCCTCCCACTGTAACGCGCGCGCGGAGGGAGAATCCAGTGCCGCCGCCGCCGCCGCACACGCCCCTCGTAATGCCGAAGGAGAAACACCTCCCTGGCCGCGGAGGAGGAAGGCAGGCGCTCACCTCTCCGTGGTCACGTACAGGGAGGGGATCATAGTCTGTGTATAAACACACACACTCTCTCTTTTTCACGTACATGACAAGAAAAGACTCTCCCACATCTCTTCTCCCCCCCCCCTCGCCCGCAGAGCTGCTTTTACGCAGCGTTTTCATTCACGCCTTTCCATCTTCGCATCCCCTCATTCTTCCAAAAGGGCTCCCGCTGAAATGTTTCTCAGTGGAGTCGCTATTCACTAACCGGTAGCCCTTTGAAATCAAGCATGGGACGTGAACGTGTGGATGTTACCACATCTACTGTGGGTTACCTGGAGGTTGTAACGTTTGAGTTAACACACCCGGCTCTTAATGCAGTGGTCTTGAGAACCTCAAGAAACCCAAGTCTGGATGAAGGTGTGAATGGGCTCAAAAGGAGCTGCTGAATTACAACTCATTACCAAACTTAAAACCATGGAGAGACCTGGTCTGAACAAAGACATTGGATTCTTATCTCACTATACATGACTAAGCCATTTTTCACCTTCTCACCCCTTGCCTTTTCCTGTAAGACCTATTGCAGTCGTTAAGAGTCGTCAACAGGCTCATCTCAGCTATCTGCCTATCTCCCATTCCCACCACCCTTCTGAGTAATACCCCTCCCCACCTTCTCACTATATAGAAGGATCTGGCAACTTCTGTTTCAGTGTATCTGAAGAAGTGTGCATGCACACAAAAGCTCATACCAAGAACTAACTTAGTTGGTCTTTAAGGTGCTTTTTTATCTCAAAAGGAGAGAGAGAGAGAGAGATAGCCTGGATGAAGATGTGAATGAGCTCAAAAGGAGAGAAAGAAAGAATGAAAGAAAGAGGCTTTGAGGTCATGCGAGGAAACTCGCTTATATTTGGGTTGGCTTATTCACACATGCAAGTTCACACAGTCATCAAGTTATGAATCACACATATTTTACGTGGCAAATATTTCTTTCTCGCTGTATGCACCATGTACTTCAGTGTCCTGGCAACGTGATTCACCTTGAGTTCTCATTAAGGTGTCAATCCTTGGAAGTAGTTTTGAGAAAGTCAAAGATTATTGATCTAAGTATGCTCAAAATATATTGGGAGAGCAGTCCCCAGAAGGTATCTCCCCGAGTGTGAGGGGGAAATAAATAGGTGTGTATTCAATAGACTGAAAGCTGCCATACTGAGTCAGACTATTAGTCCACGTAGCCCGGTATTGTTTGCACTGACAGGCATCAGCTCCCCAGAGTTTCAGAAGAGGGTCTTTTGCAGCCCTGCCTGGAAACACCAGGAATTGAATCTGGGATTTTTTGCATGCAAAGCAGCTTCTCCAAATCTTGGCTCAGTCTCTAGAGCAGGAGACTCTTAATCCAAGGGTTGTGGGTTCGAACTCCACGTTGGGCAAAATATTCCTGCATTGCAGGGGGTTGGACTAGATGATGCCCTTCTATGAGTCTTCCCTTGAGTCCACTCTACTTTCTTATTTAATGGATATGCGCTCAGAGCTTCCAGAACAGCTTAGATAAGCAAGATTAAAATACGTAAATATAACAAATTACCGTACATCGTGCTAAAGAAAACAAAGTGGGGAAAGAAAAAACGACTTTGCCCGGCACCAAACGGTAAACAATGTTGGTTCCATGTGAGGGCTACCGTGGGGAGGGAATTCCATAAGTGGGGTGCCACCACCGAAAAGACTCTCCAGCCACCACCTGCCTTACATCAGTTGGCAGGAACACCTGGAGAAGAGCCTCCCAAGATAACCTTGATATATGGTCCAGTTTATAGGGAAAACGTGTGCCCAGTATGGGATCACATCGGCATATCTAAAGGCTGAGCTGCATTGAGGTACATGTGCATATGCATCTAACATGAGAGCTGCTTCCTTGATGATGCAACCCCACTACAATGGTATTTTTTTTTAATTAGAAGTTTAAACAAAACATATTATCCAAAAATATCACATCCTTAATTTCCCCCATTTTCCTCCCTCCCCCACCCTCCCATAAAGGACCCCCCATCCGACTCCCCTCAATTCCAATCTTTGGTTTCTCTGTGAATACTGTTCTCTGCTTGTTACAAAATTGTATAAATCCTTAAATTGTCTGATTGTCAATAAAGAGTTTGTGAGTGTTTATTCAAAACCTGCCAAGGAGTCCAATTCACTTTGTTGCAACATCAAGTACGTTGTAAAGGGTTCCCATTCATCTTTAAAGTCACAGTTGTCCTTGTCCCGTAGCTTATGTGTCAATTTTGCCAGTTCTGCATAATCCATCAATTTCTCTCTTTTTTAAAAAAATAATATTTATTAATAGTTTCAGAGTTACAGAAAAAAAAACAAAAAACAAAAAACAACACTGCAATACATAGAAAAGAAGAAAAAAAGCAAAACATAAAAACCAATACAACAATACAGCAAAAAGAAAAAAAAAGAAAAAAGACACAAATCCCATATTACATATCTTTAACTTCCATTTGCTTGTTTCATTGACCTCCTCACAACTCCCTTTTTGTGTTCGTTTAGTTATTTCAGCAAATTTATTTTAACAATTTAACCTATTAATTAACTCAACAAATCTTTCCATCTTTTCCCCATATTCTGTTATTCAAATTACCTTAATTTATTTAACCTTATCTTACCGTAAAATACCTTATAGCTTGAAACTTAATACTCAATTATACATAACTCCTGATATCATTTCTACTAGAGCCATATAGTTTCATTCCAACATTTTCCCTAATATTCATTAATTTTAGGCTAATTCCCTAAATAAAAATTTTTCTTTATAAATTTTCTTCCAATCTTCATCCAACGTCTCTTCTTCCTGGTCTCGGGTCATGTCAGTCCTTACTGTCCATTCCATCTAGTCCATCAACCTGGTAGTCTTATGTCCGAGGCCCTTAAGTCTCTTCCATGTCCCTTCTGCAGATCTTCTTCTTCTTGTTTATACCTGCACTTTTCCTTGTCTTTTGTTGGTCTCTTTCTTAATTTCTTAATTTCTTTCCTTTCTCATTGAGGAGTAGGTCTCTGGGAGGTTCCAACCCAAAATTATCTCTGTCTCCCTTCATCAGACCAGCCCATTCCCCACAATCCCACTCCCCACAGTCATCAATGTAATCCAAAAAATATTTAAAAGCATATTTCAAAGTCTCTCCAAAATTAAGAACCTCCTCAGCTCCAGACTCCCCCTGGCCCACTTCAATCTTCAAAAACAGCGGCTTATGCTCCTGTAAGGCCTCGGGTCTCTCCATTTGTATTATTTGAGGTGCAACCGCAACCTCCTCCATTATCTTCTGCACTTGCCCAATCAATACAGGTTCCTGATTTGGTCCCTGAATGGTTTCTGTATCAATATTCCTTGTTTGTCCACAGTTATTGACCACAACAGTCATCAAATCCATTTTCTCATTAATCAAATCCACCTTCTCATGCATCTGTTCGAACAAAGCACTTGTCTTGCATAAAGCAAGCACCAAAACTTCCTCCCAGCTCATATTTAGTCAAGGTCAAAAGGACTGGTCCCATGATCTTAATCTCACAGCTGTAGTGTCCTCAAGTAGACTGCAGCAACAATTTAGCAAGCTCCCTCTAGAGGAGACAATTTCTATTTGTATCCATCTTTTTAAAGCAAGTCCAACAAGGGAAAATTACTTTCATTTTTCAGATATTTTGTTTCTTTAGAATGCAAAAGGCAACATTGGAATCAGTTTATTTCTCTTCTTTAGCTATCTATAAAAGTATTCCATTCACAGTCAATAAACTTCTCCAACAATTTCTGTCTCTGACACCCCGTTCCCAAGTTAGAGACGATGGAAACTTATCTTTCTTCACTACCTCTCCTGCAGGTGTTAAACAAAGTCCCCCCCCCTTTCTCCTGCTTCCAAGGGGGTTTCAGTAGTTATAAATGAAGGAAATTTAGACTTTTTTAACGACTTTCCAGGCTTTAGCTTACAAGGTTTTTGCTTCAGTCTATGTACAAAAAGCGGAAGGCGGACTTCCTGTTTTGAACCTTCCCGCTTCGGTACCAAATTAAGATATTTCTTGATCCAATTTTCCATTTCTACTCACGGGTACTTGTTTTAAATCCAATTGTCCACAGGAAAAAGTCAATGCTCTCCGGCAATGGCTATGCGGCTTCACTCCGTGGAAGTAGAAATCAGTTCGCAGCACCGCGCCGCTCACCCCACTTCACTCCAGAACCCCGAAATGGGGTTCCCCGTGAGTAGGGGGCGCTCCTGGTGCCCTGCCGAACCCCAGGTTCCCAAGCTTCCTCCGCCTGGGATTTCTAGCGGGTCCCCACCTTCGCCGCGGCGGGAAGACCCAGTTTCTACGGAGCCAGTTCCTCCGGTCGGAGGAACTCCGCCATTCGCCGATGGCGCTAACCCGGAAGTCCCCCATAATCCATCAATTTCTCTTGCCATGATTCTTTAGTTGGGATTTCTTCGTTCTTCCAACCTTGTGCTATTAAAACTCTCACGGCCGTTGTCGCATACATGAAGATATTTTTCACCATTTTTGGCAGGTTTTTTCCTACAATCCCTAACAAAAATGCTTCAAGTTTTTTTTACAAATGTTAGATGGAACATTTTCTTCAATTCATTGTATATCATTTCCCAAATTTTTTTGATTACATTACAATCCCACCACATATGATAAAATGTCCCCTCCTTTTCCTTACACTTCCAACATATATTTGAACTAGTTTTGTACATTTTCCCTAACTGCACTGGTGTCAAATACCATCTATACATCATCTTCATATAATTCTCCTTCAACAGGGAACAATCTGTAAATTTTAAACCAGTTTTCCATAACTTTTCCCAATCTTCCATCATAATGTTGCCCACCACAATAGTATTAACTGGCATAAAATCATGTAGGGTTTGGGATTTTTTTTTCACCCATTGCTGATCACGTAAGTGATTGGAGGAAACCTACAAAAATTGTCCAGGCTTGCAGTTTCCTTAGTCATACTCAGAAGCAGCATGAAATCATACCACAAGGAAGCAACTCCCGCTGGCCACAATGAATGGGCCAGTTAATAAGCCTGTCTGCCCCCATGGCCTGGATTCAGCCCTGAAAATCAGTAGTGCACCTGGACGAGAGGATGGACAACATACAGATTCTTGTTCAGAGTGTTAAGTTGTGTGTGAACATATCCGACGACTAGGCGATTATTCAAACAGCTCTTGTTTATTCACAGGCCAGGACAGAACTGAACTGAAGGGTTCAGTCAGCCTGCTTATATAGAGCTCCAGTACAACGTAACTGTAACAGTTTTCTAAAACTATCCAATCACTGAACGTCACTTTCGGTCCCTTATTTGCATAACTATCTACAGTATCCCCCTGCTGGCCCAGGGTGAGAAATTCAGTACACAACACAGAGCACAGTCATTGTGAAGGTATGTAAGCCAGAAGTGGCACATACTGCCTGTCACAAACAAAAACTCCAGTGAAGGTAAGGAGGACAGTGTGGTATAGTTGTTAAAAGTATTTGACCAGGAAGGGGAGACCCAGGTTCACGTCCCAACATACAGTAGCTACGAAGTTCCCTGGGTAACCTTAGACAAGTCACTCTCTCAGCATACTGCCTCACAGGGTTGCTGTGAGGACAAAATGTGTTGTGAGTGGAGCCACGCACATTGCCTTGACCTCCTTGGCGGTAACACATTAAAGTTTTAAAGCCATTTTTCACTGGGCATTGGCAAAGGCCTCTTTACAGCTGGCTTTTCCCTACTTCCCCTGAAAATATCAGTGCAGGCAGCTCACCTGTGTTCAGGAAGATTTACTTGAAAACCACAGAGCCTAGGACTTGCCAATCAGAAGGTCAGCGGTTCGAATCCCCGCAACGGGGTGAGCTCCCGTTGCTCGGTCCCTGCTCCTGCCCACCTACCAGTTCGAAAGCACGTCAAAGTGCAAGTAGATAAATAGGTACTACTCCGGAGGGAAGGTAAACGGCATTTCCGTGCGCTGCTCTGGTTCAGCAGAAGCGGCTTAGTCATGCTGGCCACATGACCCGGAAGCTGTATGCCGGCTCCCTCGGCCAATAAAGCAAGATGAGCGCCGCAACCCCAGAGTCAGCCGCGACTGGACCTAATGGTCAGGGGTCCCTTTACCTTTACCACTAGCAGAGGCACAGTACAGAAAGGAATGCACTGATTCCTTGCTTCGGTTCAAGGAAACAAATGTGCATTTTTAAACTTGGAGTCTGCCCAACGGTGGTAGTTAACACTTTTTTTATTGCTAGGCCTTAGCCATGGAAAAATGGAAGTCATAATAAACAAAAGGGTGGCTCTAAATGTGTGCAAGATGTTTTCCCTTCTATAGTAACTATCCCCGATGCCTACAATTGTGGGTCTTTCTAAAAAGCTCAACAACTTTCGGGGTGTCCTGGTTTTTACTTTTTGAAATATGTCAACCCTAGTCCAGAGGGTACAGAATTCCACAAACTGTTCTGTCAAAAACTATAACGTATATATAAGTATATATACAGTGGTACCTCAGGTTACATACGCTTCAGGTTACAGACTCCGCTAACTCAGAAATAGTACCTCAGGTTAAGAACTTTGCTTCAGGATGAGAACAGAAATTGTGCTCTGGCGGTGCTGCGGCAGCAGGAGGCCCCATTAGCTAAAGTGATGCTTCAGGTTTAAAAAAGTTTCAGGTTAAGAACAGACCTCCGGAACGAATTAGGTACTTAACCAGAGGTACCACTGTACATATCGTGTGTGTGTGTGTGTGTGTGTGTGTGTGTGTACAGACATACTAAGGCTGTGTACACACAGAACATTTTATAAGTTTCAAATGTGTATCAAGTAACCGCACTCACCATTGTAAACAGCAGGATCTAGAATAAATCTAAATTGAAAGCAAGGTGTTGAGGACGAGCATTAGTGATTCCAAATTGAGGAAAAACTACGTACATTTTTGTGCCACAAATGTGTTTGTGTGTATGCAGCCTGTAAAGACATCAAAACGCACACACAATATAATGTGCAGGGTTTTTTGTTTCCCCAAACAGTTATGATCAGAGGTCGGCAACCTAAGGCCCATGGGCCAGAAACGGCCCATGAGAGTTGCTTAACCGGCCCATGAGCCTCCCCTGAACCAAGGCACCCACTCGCTGAGTCCCCGCACACTGCGCTAAACAGGCACAGCACAGCACAGGGACTCTCTTCCGCGGCGCCGAAAATTGCTTCTGCGCATGCCCAGACGCCAAAAATCGCTTCTGTGCAGGCACGGTTTTTGGTGTCTGGGTGTGCACAGAAGCAATTTTCGGCACCACAGACATGCTCAGACATAATTTCCGGTGTCGCACTGCGCCAGTCCAGCCCACGGAGGATCTCCGCGGGAGTGATCTGGCCCACGCCCGGTAAGCCTTGCCAACCCCTGGTTATGATATTTAAGCTTAAACTGCTGCATCACTTTTCAGATAGGTAAATACAATGGTCACAATCAAACACAGAGTTAAGTGCAATGAAAAATGGTTGAATTCAAAGTAAAGTGATTAAAAATTTCCTAGACTTCCAATGCAAAAGGAACTTAGTTTGGTTCATCTGGAAATTATAGGAACTACCTTCAGGTGTAATTCAAAGGTGTTTTTAACTAATTCAGTGAATTGATTATCAGAATTAGTTAAATCCAAGCACTGCCCATGCTCTGCCTGAAGTGGTAGTGACTCTCTGTGGTATCAGGTGCGTCTTAACTAAAAATGTCAGCCTTACCTCATGAGGCAACAGATGCACCTGTGACTTGCAGCAAGGGATAAGCTGTGTTCAAAACTGCCATACCATGAAAAATAATCAAGCAGCAAAAGAGGCTGCGTCCAATGCTAGTCAAAGCACACCCACTAAAATTAATAAACAAAGGTAACTTAGGTTCATTAATTTGAATGGATCATTAAGAGTAGATCTTAATAAACGGACCACAGAGCCTAGGGCTTGCCGATCAGAAGGTCGGCAGTTCGAATCCCCGCGACAGGGTGAGCTCCCATTGCTCGGTCCCTGCTCCTGCCAACCTAGCAGTTCGAAAGCACATCAAAGTGCAAGTAGATAAATATCTACTGCTCCGGCAGGAAGGTAAACGGCGTTTCTGTGCGCTGCTCTGGTTTGCCAGAAGCGGCTTAGTCATGCTGGCCACATGACCCGGAAGCTGTACACCGGCTCCCTCAGCCAATAAAGCGAGATGAGCACCGCAACCCCTGAGTCGGCCACGACTGGACCTAATGGTCAGGGGTCCCTTTACCTTTACCTTACCCTTAATAAAAGTTAGTTGGATACAAGTCAAGGTCCCTTTCTTTGGGGGCACGTATAGAGCTTTTCTACTAGAAAAGTGGGCTTTAAAAAGTGTTCACCTCTGGGCCACTAGCTGCCTCCACTCATGCCACGCTTCAGGATCCCAAGCATGCAGTGGCGTAGCGTGGGTTGTCAGCACCCGGGGCAAGGCAAGTAATTTGCGCCCCCTAACCCATGGATTTGCGCCCCCTAACCCGTGGATTTGCGCCCCCTAACCCTAACCCCCAGATGTTGCGCCCGGTGCGGCCGGGCCCCCCCTGCACCCCCCACGCTACGCCACTGCAAGCATGGCATGAGTGGAGCAACTTCCCAGCAACTTCCCAAGGTGATGACTGGCTCTTTTTGTGTTGAGAGATGCCGACTCATACGCCACACCCTGTGCGTGCATTGAGAAGAAGTGAGAAGACACAGGAAAAGCTTCCAGCGGTCCTCTATTTAAAAATAAAATCAGCCCTGATTTTAGATAATGAGGGCAGGCCAAGTGGGTGCAGCACTTTGGGGCCCGGCCATGGAGTGTGGTGAAACAGTCTGCTTGAGTGGTAGGAATATGTGAATGAGTCCCTGAATAGTGCAGCAATTCTTTTTAAAGTATTGACTCACAGACTGTCTCACTTGGACTACTGCAATGCGCTTTATGTGGGGCTCCCTTTGAAGGTGCCCAGAAACTACAACTAATCCAGAATGTGGCAGCTAGACTGGTGACTGGGAGCAGCTGCTGAGACCATATAACACCAGTCTTGAAAGACCTACATTGGCTCCCAGTACGTTTCCGAGCACAATTCAAAGTGTTGGTGTTGACCTTTAAAGCCCTAAACGGCCTCGGTCCAGTATACCTGAAGGAGCATCTCCACCCCCATCGTTCTGCCCGGACACTGAGGTCCAGCGCCGAGGGCCTTCTGGCAGTTCCCTCATTGCGAGAAGCCAAGTTACAGGGAACCAGGCAGAGGGCCTTCTCGGTAGTGGCGCCCTCCCTGTGAAACGCTCTCCCACCAGATGTCAAAGAGAACAACAACTACCAGACTTTTAGAAGACATCTGAAGGCAGCCCCTGTTTAGGGAAGCTTTTCATGTTTAATAGGTTATTGTATTTAATATTCTGTTGGAAGCCGCCCAGAGTGGCTGGGGAAACCCAGCCAGATGGGCAGGGTATAAATAATAAATTGTTATTATTATATTATTATTATTTTGAAGGGGTGGTCCCTCCAAAACCAAACTTGGGTTTTCCCAAACTTGGGTTTCTAGCTGGAGGTTTTTTGGAGTAAATTCCCATCATCCCTGAATCCTGGTTGCTACAGATGATGGACGTCTGCCTCATCATACCTGATGTTACCTATGATAGCAAGTGTGGGGTGAGTGGGTGTAATCTTAGGAAAACAGCCTCATGGACCAAATATTAACTTCTGGCAGGCCAAGTATTGGCCTGTAGGCCAAAATTTTCCCATTCTTGCTCTAGTGCAGGGGTCTGCAACCTTTAAGACAAAAAGAGCCACTTGGACCCATTTCCGAAGAAAAAACAACAACTGGGAGCCGCAAAACCATTGCGACATTTAAAACAAATATATCTCCGGAGCCACGATCTGACAGCGGGCGGGAAGGTGACGTCAGGACGGTGCGTGACTAACGCACGCACCGCCCCCATGCGACGTCACAGCCAGTACAGCGCCCGCCACAGTGAGGAGTGTCGGGGCACACAATGCGCCTCCTCCCCTCGCTAGTATCCGCCCCGGAGCCGCGGCAAAGGTGTAAAAGAGCCACATGCGGCTCCGGAGCCGCGGGTTGCAGACCCCTGCTCTAGTGGATCATGGGATATTTTCTTTCTTTCTTTCTGCGTCCCAGTGCTTTCAAACATGACTACTACTTATATGTGTTTTATTTCAAGCTAGCAACCTGAACTGTCTCTCCCATTTGGGTATTTATGGGAATATTGTTCTGCACCTAATTAAAGGTTCTTCCTACCTCCATCAAAGCCATTTGATCCAAGGGAATGCAACCAGCAGGTGGTTCTCATAAAATCTCATTAGCCTCATTGATTGCCTTCAGCATTTTTGAGAGAGATAATGTTTTGCTCATGCAAATAGGGCTGGCCTCTTTCACAGCTAATTATTACGTGGCATAATATGCCGACTAGTAAATGTTAAACTCAGAGATTAATATAGCATGCCTGGTATAATTCAGGTCAGGCAGCATTTCCATTAATTATGCTAAATAATATATATATTTTTTACAGTAGTAGTTGTGTATATTATTTTGGTTCATCGTTATTTTACAGAGAGATTTCACGGTTTGATCCCCTGCTGGTGTGCTTGGCTCTAAATTTGCACATATGTTTTTCTACAAAGGAATCAAGGGATAGGTTCGCTTTTCAAATTACCCTTTGTATTTTGCTAGTTTGCAAATGGAGATTCACCCTGTTGCTTAAGCAGCTCTTGCTTTTCATGCACATTCCCTTGCTGATCACGGAACAGGGGAAGCTACCTTACACCAGCTCAGACCATAGGTCAACATCATTCAGTATTGTCTATGCTGCTTGGAATTGCTTCACACAGTGAACCTTCCCAGCTTTACCTGAAGATAGCTGAGGACGGATCTTTGGGACCATCTCCATACAAAGCAGAAGCTTTGCTACTGAACTGTGGCCCTAGCTTGTACAGTGCTTTCATAGAAACGTAGAATCTTCGAGTTGGAAGGGAGACAGAAGTCAAGATAGCTGGGGTCTTGACTATCTAAGGCAGTCAACAGACCTTCCGAGCGTCCCTATTCTCCAGCGACAGTCCCAGATTTACAGAAGCCATCCTGGTTTCTGAGTTGATCCCAGAATGTTCCGCTTTTCCTTGGGACATCCCTATTTTTGTCAAGAAGAAGAGGAAGAGTTTGGATTTGATATCCGGCTTGATCACTACCCTAAGGAGTCTCAAAGCGGCTAACATTATCCTCTTCCTGCCCCACAACAAACACTCTGTGAGGTGAGTGGGGCTGAGAGACTTCAGAGAAGTGTGACTGGCCCAAGGTCACCCAGCAGCTGCATGTGGAGGAGCAGGGAAGCAAACCCGGTTCACCAGATTACAAGGCCACCACTCTTAACAACTACACCATGCTGGCTCCTGAGAAGAGAAATGTTGGAGGGTATGGGGTTATGTGACCACCCCCACCCCCCACCAAGGAGATAAGTAACAATACAACCTTCAGGGGACACTGGAAGACAGCCCTCTATATGGAATTTTTTAAATGTTTAATGATTTACTATGTTTTTATAAGAAAGGGACACGGGTTTTTATAAGTAAGGGACACGGGTGGTGCTGTGGGTTAAACCACAGAGCCTAGGACTTGCCGATCAGAAGGTCAGCGGTTCAAATCCCCACGACGGGGTGAGCTCCCATTGCTCGGTCCCTGCTCCTGCCAACCTAGCAGTTCGAAAGCACGTCAAAGTGCAAGTAGATAAATATGTACCGCTCCGGTGGGAAGGTAAACGGTGTTTCCGTGCGCTGCTCTGGTTCACCAGAAGCAGCTTAGTCATGCTGGCCACATGACCCGGAAGCTGTATGCCGGCTCCCTCGGCCAATAAAGCGAGATGAGTGCCGCAACCCCAGAGTCGGTCACGACTGGACCTAATGGTCAGGGGTCCCTTTACCTTTACCTATGTTTTTATATATATTGGAAGCCACCCAGAGTGGCTGGGTCAAACCAGTCAGATGGACAGGGTGTAATAATAATAATAATAATAATAATAATAATAATAATAATAATAATTGAATAGGACATCCCTATTTTCATCGGAGAAATGTTGGAGTGTACAAGTCAAATGTCTCGGGACAAACCTGCTTGCTAGCCATTTCTTCTGTTTGGGCTTTTTGTTTTTGCTCTTATTACAGCTCCAGTTATTATATGTAATGTATTTCATTGGCTTGGTGTGATGTTCAGTACGCCAAGTTGGATAGAGTTCACAATTCACTGCAAGCTCTTTGGGGATCTATGGAGAACACCCAGGCAACACGCTTGAGTTGAGAGAGTGGGCAGGAAGGTTGATCAATGCCCCTCCCCTGCAACTCTGGGCTCTTGGTTCATTCAACCTTTGTATCAACCCTGGATATTCCAGATTACGAAAACAAAGTCTCTCTGAAGCAGCTTGGAAATGTGCCATATGCAATTTGAAGAGCGGGGAGGCAGCTGGATTCTAAGGAGACAACTAAACAACAACAAAAAGCAACAAAAAAACACACACACATCAAATAGGCCACCGGAAAGCAGTAATAAAAACAGGAACTCCTGCAATAGATTGTGGCAGCTCTGGGGCTAATTAGCAGTGATGCTGAAACACTTGGCAAAATGGATTAGACTTAGATGTGGTCCTGCAAATGAGACTTACAGAAGCGATCAAAATGTTTCTGAACAAAAGTAACCCTGAGCACATATCATTACTGCATATCCCTTTTCTATGACCTAACTGTATGACTATCATAAGACACAACAGCCCGCTAGCTCTGGTGAGTAACCCATGTCTGCTGTCTACTGACACCACGAACAGTTCCTTACGTTATCAGGAGCTGCAAATGTTGATTATTGGATCTTACGTCCAGCACTGTGTGCACACAGCATTGCTGTTTGGTGCATATCCCCTCAAATGAGCTTCAGCCTGAGAGGTAAAATGTAAGCCACATTCGCTTTGCAGTGAAGCTGAGGTGTGTACATTGGAAACAGCTATTGCACACACGTAGGTGACAGTTTAAAGCAGGCATAGGCAAGTTCCGGCCCTCCAGATGTTTTGGGACTACAATTCCCATCACCCCTAGCTTACAGGACTAGTGGTCATGGATGATGGGAGTTGTAGTCCCAAAACATCTGGAGGGCTGGAGTTTGCCTATGCCTGGTTTAAAGTTAAGGATTTCAGGGTTGGGGGGCTTGAAGGAGCAGGGAAACCAAACAGGCAATGTGCATCTGATGAAGACATCTGGTGTGTACAGTGATGTGCAAATGTGACTTGAAAGGACCTCACTGTGCTTTAAGCCACTAGTGCAGTGGTTCTCAAGCTTTTTTCTCTGGGATGATTTTGTTTTTAATTGATAAGAAATACATTGGGGAGGGGGGGGGACAACAGCTCCCAGCAGTGCTTGACTTATAACATAGAACACAGCTACTTTACAATGCGATCAGGGGACATCCAGAAACTATAAAGCAATGCAGCTGCATACAAAACATGAATTATTCCCCAAATACAATATAGCTAGCCCTGGAATTGTCACACCATAACTTGCGATCCTCTCTCACCCTTTGAGGACCACTGCTCTATTGTGTACGCGGACCATGTTCGCATGTTACTAAGGAACTGAGCTGAGCCAGTTGCCAAACTTGTGGATTCCTGGAGACAAATGAGCAAATGCCATTTCCGAGCCAAAATTGCATTTCTCGCTGCTGTGCGAGAGGAACGGAGGGCATACACTGCTGCTTCGGGGTTGCAAGGAAGGAAGTCCCCATTTTCATCCTTTACCCCTTGCAGGAAGGAACTGAGTGGCTGGCATCGTTCTCTGGCTAGCTGCGCGAAATTCCACAGCGCCATTGTTTCCCCTGTCTGCTTCTTTAACAGTGGTAGTAGCAATTAATAATGCAAGTGGATGTCTGTATGTAGGCCAGTGGTGGAGAATATGCCTTGCATTCAGAAGGTTCAATCGCTGGCATCTGCAGGCAGGGCCAGTGGCGTAGCGTGGGGGTGCAGGGGGGGCCGGCCGCACCGGCAGCAACATCTGGGGGTTAGGGTTAGGGGGCGCAAATCCACGGGTTAGGGGGCGCAAATTACTTGCCTTGCCCCAGGTGCTGACAACCCACGCTACGCCACTGGGCAGGGCTAAAAAAAATCCCTGTCTGGAGAGACGCAACTAGTCAGCATGGGCAATGCTGAGCTAGGTGAACAGACTGTTGCTGTTTTGGTGGGTGGGATTCAATCACACAGCAGCAAATTCAGGTTGTTCAGCTAAAACTGGTTGGATGTTCTTGCACAAAAAAATGCCCCCAATGAGACTACATCAATAAGAAAAAAGTGAAGGGGAACTGTTGGAACATGTGATGTTATCTATGTTGGACTCCCATCAGCCCTAGCCAGTAATGACCAATAATTAGAGATGATAGGAGTTGTAGTTTAGGGAAGTTTTTAATGTTTGATGTTTTATCGTATTTTTAATATTCTGTTGGAAGCCGCCCAGAGTGGCTGGGGAAACCCAGCCAGATGGGCGGGGTATAAATAAATAATAATAATAATTATTATTATTAGTCTAGCAACATATGGAAAGTCATAGGTTTTCCCTACCCCTCATCTAACGCTTCATTCTACCATGCCTCTGCATCAGGTTCCTATATACAGTTGCTCTCATTGAGGAGAAAAGGAGGTTTGTTGAAGATTAACCCTGTGTATGTGTGTGTGCGTATTTTAGTCGTTTAGTCACTCAATCGTGTCTGACTGTTCGTGACCCCATGGACCAGAGCACGCCAGGCACTCCTGTCTTCCACTGCCTCCTACGGTTTGGTCAAACTCATGTTAGTAGCTTCGAGAACACTGTCCAATCATCTCGTCCTCTGTCGTCCCCTTCTCCTTGTGACCTCCATCTTTCCCAACATCAGGGTCTTTTCCAGGGAGTCTTCTCTTCTCATGAGGTGGCCAAAGTATTGGAGCCTCAGCTTCACGATCTGTCTTTCCAGTGAGCACTCAGGGCTGATCTCCTTTAGAATGGATTTAAGTTTGATCTTCTTGCAGTCCATGGGACTCTCAGCCTTCTTTATGGTCCAGCTCTCACTTCCATACATCACTACTCTCTACCTCTCTCTCTCTCTCTCTCTCTCTATATATATATATATATAGTTACCGATAAATTGTAAAACCAAAGTGGAGATTCTACAACATGCTTTGCATGCCCAAGGTGGTTTACACATTGTATATATAAAACCTTTAGAACGCCCATCCGAATTCCAGGGAGTTAATAGGTTAAATGTTTTGAAAGGGAGCAAGTTAGAGCAAGACGGTGACTGGCTCAAGCACATCCCAAAGGAAAACCTTTACCTTATACTTTCTCTGGATATTTTCTTTCTTTGTGTTTTTAATATTATGCAACAGCAGATGTATTAGAGCTTACATGACTGGGCTTGAAGCAAGGATAAGCTATATCTGCAACTATATCTTTTGAATCTGGAGCTCAAATTCTTTGAGGATTAAGGGATGGTGTGTGTGTGGCGGGGAATAATAACGAGACACAGCTATAAATGTTATTCAAATTTATTACATACTAACCCCTATTTGGTTGTAACCAGCCTTATGCTCAGAGTAGACTCACTGAAATCACAAACCCTCCAAGTGTCCCTATTTTCCAGGGACATCCCTGATTTAGAGGATAGCTCAGTTGGTTAGAGCATGGTGCTGATAATGCCAAGGTTGCAGGTTCAATCCCCGTATGGGACAGATGCCTATTCCTGCATTGCAGGGGGTTGGACTAGATGACCCTTGTGGTCCCTTCCAGCTCTACAGTTATATGATTTCTGATTCAATCCCAGAAGGTCCCACTTTTCCTTAGGCTGTCTCTATTTTCATTGGATAAATGTTGGAGGGTATGGAGTTATCCAACCCCCAAGCCATCTGAAGTATAGGGAAGTTTTTTTTTTAATGTTTAAGGTATTATTATGTTTTATATATGTTGGAAGCTGCCCAGAATGGCTGGGGCAACCCAGCAAGATCCGTGGGCAATAAATAGTAAAATGATCATTATGGAATGGGATGTCCCTATTTTCATTGGAGAAATGTTGGAGGGTATGAAATCAATGGGACTTTAAGTTAGACATTGCATCTCTAAGCATGATTAAGTCTGGATACAACTCTATGGTATGGATGTGCATCCAGATGTGCATCCAGATCAGGTTTCCTCAAACTCAGCCCTCCAGATGTTTTGAGACTACGGTTCCCATCATCCCTGACCACTGGTCCTGCTAGGTAGAGATCATGGGAGTTGTAGGCCAAAAACATCTGGAGGGCTGAGTTTGAGGAAGCCTGTTCTAGATGCATGGCCCAGTCCATATTGTTGCAAAAGCTTGGTGCCTGTCCCTGTCTCCACCAAGCAGTGGCAAGAGTGCATGGGGCCAAAGGCCCACACACAGGGTCTGTGTCTCTTTGGAAAACAGAAGACACGGTGGGGACTGTCGTGCATTAAGAAATAGGGTTTATTCACCCATTTATACCTTCCGTCTGCCTGGAGGGGGTCAAAAACTTTCCAAAATATATAGCAGATCTACTCATTTGCACCATGACTACATCATGGCACAAATCTACACTGGCCCTGGATGTAGAATTTCCTTCCTATTGAGGAGGGGGAAATAAATGTAAAAATAGCTCCCCTTTGCATCAATGATCACCCCATCCATTTTGCCACAAAGAAGTATGGGATATGGTGCAAGCCAGCACCCCATTACAGCACCACCAAAATAGCTGCTGGAGTGACCAGTTGGTAACCCCTCTGACTGTGAATGTTGGTTATGTAGCCTGGAACTGTAGAACATATGGAGAACCTGGCTGCCTATGGAAAGACTGCGTGCCGGATATGAGTGCAACAGCTGGAGTCCAGTAACATCAAGAGGGCCACAGGTTCCTCACCATTGCTTTAGTACAGACCTATTATGGAATGCAGTCCAGGTTTCTCAAGCTATACACAGCTAGTGGGTTGTGTTTCAGAGCCCTGGCCATCAACCCCAGCCAGCCTGGCCAATGGTTAAGGATAAAGAGAGTTCTGTTCCAGCAACATCTGGAGGGTGCTGGGTTCATCATTCCTTATGTAGAGGGAAGCTGACAATGCATCTGGAAATAAGATGTAATGAAAGAGACAAATGTGTGCAAAGTTTCTGGTTAAAAACAGGCAGGGTAAATAATCTGCACGTCCAAGTCAAGACAGCAATTTCCAGAAAGGAATCCAGTTCCCCAAGGGATTCTGGTTTATTTATCATTCAGCTCCATCTTGAATTAAGTCAGTTTATGCTCCGTGACATTTTGCAGTGGAAAATGAACAATATGAACATCCCCAATCTTTCTTGGCTCTGGGGACGAAGCTAGTTGCAGCTGCAGGAACTTTTGCAGATTTGTCTTGAGAACTAGCCCTGGCTCTCCAAGTCAAAGGAGGCCATGCATTTTACAGAGGAAAACACCAACTAAATGGCAGGAGGTCAAGAGAGCATTACATGGGCATGGGAAGGGGAGGAAGAGGGAGTTAAGGGGGAAGGAGTTAAATTTAAAAGGGGGTTTCCAAAATAAATGACCCCGAGAGTGTGGCATGTGGCAGTGTTTTGGTGCTCAGGAGAAGCTGGAGTTTCCAATCAATCGACATCATCAGTGGACATGATCCAGCCAATGTTTAAATCCTATTGGCTTCAGAGAGAGAGAGAGAGAGAGAGAGAGAGAGAGCGCTAAGTGCAAGTTGTACTTGCCACTTTGCAAGGGAGGGATATCTCATGCTACATATCATTAGAGTTAAGAGTGTTAAGTAAGCTCTTAGGTCTAACTCTTTTATGAACTGGCAAGGCATCTATGATCAGACCTCAAGGCCAGCTGCAACTGCAGAGACCCCTCTTTGGATCATGGCCACAGTGCTGGCAGAGGGGGCTCTTTGCCCTGGTTCCAATCCTGCCCCTACCACACAAACCAAATAATACCTTTTGGGAGAAAATGGCATATTCTTACACTTGAAGACCATCCTCTTCCAAAGTTGCTCCTGGTAGCAATTTATACTTAAACCTACCTTACAGATTACAGGCCAAGAGAAAAGTTGCTTAATTCACAGGAAGGCACCCCAAGAACCCTAGGTAAATGTGCAAGTTGCCTAACCATTAGTTCCGTCAGAGACATTTTCACCCTGTACATTAACAGGGTATGGATCCTGTATACAGATCATATGCACGTATAGCTTTTGTGTGCTATGTACAAGTTTAGTTCAATGCACATGGGTAGTAGAGCCAGTGGGAACAACCCCATCCATCCCACAATATGTGCTGAGCATACACAGCTACAGTAGCTTGGTTTTTCATTCACCTTGTCACTCCCGTCCTGCCATGGTTGTTTCCCAACAGTTCTAGTAATTAAAAGTGTGTTGGTAAAAAACAACAACACCCAACCATGACATCTGATGGAGAACACTACATGGAAGCATATGAAAAGCCCCCTTTTAATATTGTCTCTGCCACACAGAGTTATTCAGTCCCACCCTGGCACCTCAGGAAAAGCTGTTTGGCCTCTTTGCCCCTGCAACTTCATCTCTTAAATTGGATTAATCATCCTGACGCTTCTCACCCCAAGTGATGTGAGATTAGTTGGCTTGCAAAAGACCTAGCTAATTGCTTGCTCCATATTTAGCTATACTGCTGCTATTCCCTCTTAACACGCTGGCCAGCGACTGCAACATATTTTGGCTTTGTTAACTGATGCTGTAAGCCCAGTATGCAGCCAGAGACTTTGATCAACACTCTAAGAAACTCACTTTTAACACACCTGTCCTAGACATTTGGTATTGATAGAAGTCCTTTCCGGATCTTCTTGAAGCAGGGAGAGCAAAGCATCAAGGAAGAATGTAGGGTCCTGAGTTGTGTGTGCAGGGTACCTGCTATTTTGTCCATCTGCAGCATTCTAGTTCGACTTCTGACAATGTGAAATGCAGCAATATGTGACTGTCTGACTATAAATACTCTGTGATCTATATAAATGAGCTTCTCTACAAAAACACTGTTTATTGGAAGACACCGTTCAGAGGTAGAAGACCTAGTAGGAACGCAAAGCATCAGGAATGCTTCAGGGTAGTTAACTTTTTAAGGGGGATTTTTTCTGCTTCTGCTTTTGTTTGTTTTTGTTTGCTCTTAATACCCTGATCACATGCATCCTTACTTGGAAGCAAGCTCCACACAATTGCTTTTATTTCTTTTCCACTGGGTTAGTAAGGCTGCAACAGGAGATTAGCCTTATATATCTATTTTGGGGGTGGGGTAGGTTGATCCCTCAAACCTGCAGAAAAATGCACAAGCAAATTTACAATTGCCTGACTGTCTGCTTTTGCACATTCATTGGGCAGGCAGGGAAGCTATCTTAGTGCATGCCCTGTTAGCAGAACCGGTCCCCCATGAGGCAGGGTGAAGTACCTGCCTCAGGCAGCAGAAGTGCAAGAAGCAAAATTCCACTTGCTCCACCTCTCCACCACCGACAGAAAACTCGCCCTCTCACTGTCTATTCCAAGTTGGGTAGAAAGAGAGGAGTGCTGTTTGCGAGCGGACTAAATGGGATAAAAAGGTCTAAAAACCTATATTCCTTTTTATAAAAAACTGAATTTTATTAAAGGTTCTCAACATATACAACAAAAACCCAACAAAGCTGATATGTAAGGCAAAGGTAAAGGTACCCCTGCCCGTACGGGCCAGTAGTGTCCGACTCTAGGGTTGTGCACCCATCTCACTTAAGAGGCCGGGGGCCAGCGCTGTCCAGAGACACTTCCGAGTCACGTGGCCAGCGTGACGAAGCTGCTCTGGCGAGCCAGCACCAGCGCAGCACACGGAAACGCAGTTTACCTTCCCGCTATAAAGCGGTACCTATTTATCTACTTGCACTTAAGAGTGCTTTCAAACTGCTAGGTGGGCAGGAGCTGGGACCGAAGGACGGGAGCTCACGCCGCCGCGGGGATTCGAACCGCCGACCATACGATCGGCAAGTCCTAGGCACTGAGGTTTTACCCACAGCGCCACCCGCGTCCCAGCTGATATGTAAAGAGAACAAAATAATAAGAAAGAAAAAGCGAAGAAGGAAAAATAAACACACCCACAGAAACACAATTTTTTTTATTCTATCTACCTTCTATCTTAATATTCATTTCGCAAAGATCCACATCTTCCAACCTGGGACAACTCTCATCTTTCTTTCCTGGGACAACTCTCATCTTTCATCTTTAACATTAATTAAAAAACTATAAACAGCTAAATAAGAATAAAAAGCAGCAAAGAAGAAAGAGAAAAGAGGCACTTCCACTCTTCTATCTGCCATTTACTGTTATTTCCAATATTTAGCATATTCACTTCACAGTAACTCCTAGCTGTAGTTGGTGTACAGCTTTTTGGCATCTGCTAATGGTATTTCTTCAAGTTTCCTGTATTCCTAATGATATGCTACTTCTTGACGTGTTGTCAAGTTTAAACTTTACTGCTGGGGGCTCCGTCCTGCTGGAGATTGAGCTTAGCCTCATGTTTTGAATCCAGGCACCCAACTGATTCTTTTGTTATTTACCCCACACATGTGGGCCACAGGGATTCATATTTTCCTCCCACTGAGTGCATGTGGACCACATACAGAAAACAAGTACTCAGTCTCCATGGATTCCGATAAAATGCCATGTGAATGCAACCTTAGAGTTATTCCATCTTCAATGGCCCTAAGGCTGAGTGGCTTTTTCTTAAATGCTGTCACTGACGTATTCCTTTCAAATACTGCTGAGTTGTGTTTTTAGCATTTCCATGCTTCATTATTTACGGCTTCATTATTTGTGTGGGAACGAGCAAAGATTACACAGAATACTGGAAAAACCTGTTCTGTGTGAGAAAGCCGCATGGTTAGAAACCACAGCAAAAAATATTTGGAGGAGGGAACTTCAGCAGAAATGTTCTATTTGAAGATAGTTCAGATATTCCTGTGGAAATAAAATATAGGAAGAGCTGTTTATTATTTCTGCTCTTTGGACAGAACTCTTCAGTTCTAACATCACATCTACTTGGAAAATGGGGGAGAATGGTGGTTTCATTGAACAATGTATCAAAAGATATACTTAGAATAGAATCATAGAATCATAGAGTTGGAATAGACCACAAGGGCCATCGAGTCCAACCCCCTGCCAAGGTGGTTTTAGCGAGAGCCCTTGGGAAATCCAAGTGGTTTCACAAATACAGTCTTCAGACCATCATTTAATTATTATTGAAAACTCTTTAGACCAAACCCTTGGTATTGACAAATGCATAAATCCTTAAACTAGCCAATATGAAGACATACAGTGGTGGGTTTTGTGTTTAGAAGATTCCCACATTGTGAGGAGTAAGGCTGGGAAAAGGAATTCAGTTCAGTTCACGTTTAAAGCCAAATTGATCCAATTCGCAGCATGAGTACTGAAACGCATCCACGATTCGAATTTTGTGATGCAGTTTTCCAACCAATTAATATTTACGAAAATGCATCTATTGGGTAAAAGTGTGCATAAACATTTTAGTTTAAAAATGCATTATATTAGGATAAATTGCTTGCAAATAACCTGTACATTTGTTGAAACTGCATGTAAAAATGTGTTTATTAGGATAAATTTGCACTAAAAATCTGAAGAATTTTCATGGGGATTTTTCGAAAGAAAACTTGCCTCCATTTGGGTACATGCTTTGCAAATCACCACTCGTAATCTATGTACATCTGCACTTATGAGGACCAGCGAGAATATGAAAAAAAGGGGGGGGACGGAGATGTACAGTGTTAAACTGTACACACTTCAATTCTGAAAGTAATTTAAGAAATTCTTCAAGTCAAAACAGAAAGCAAGAAGAGCTGGATGCACAATGCAGCAATGTTGGAATTCGATCTGCCCATCTCTGACTTCCATAGATTTGACGCCGTTGGGTATATAGATAGATTTTCATGAGTCACTTACCCATTACTATGCACTCTTACTGAATGAAAAATAGTAACAGACTGTGCAGAAGTTATACACCAGTCCCTCCTGGTGGTAGAAGCAAATTCTGCACCTTTTATTCTTGCAGTTAGAATTTTCGGATGCCTGGGCAGGCGTCTCTCCTTCCATGGTTCTAAAAAGAGCTGCACAAAAGATAGACTGTATAGCAATGTATAATTCAGACTAAAACAGTAGCAGTTCTTCCAATGTACGTATTATATATTATCTGTCAGCAAGTACCTTCTGCATTTTGCACAGGACAAAAGGGTAGTCTCTATCAGCGCCATTTCTAGGGACACAAAATCTGACATCAGAAATAGCAATATTCACAAGTGAGGGAACTTTCTGACCTTCCAGGGTGCACTGTAAACAACATTAAACTAGCCATTCCACAGCAAAGGAAATTCAAGGAGAGACTGCTTCTAGTTACCGTAATTTCTGAACCTTGTTAATGTCATCTAGCAAGACATTTTTAAATGTACATTCCATTCATTGTGGCTCTTTCATTTGATTTACAGGTGCACAAACCAATTTATCCCTTTAGAATCTGTGACTTGGCATTCTCAGCTTGAGTTTATAGTATGGAATAATGGAATAAAGTTTGTTTTTAAAAAAAGTGTGTGTGTGTGTGTGTGTGTTTGGTCATGTGTCTTGCAGTTGGAAACATCATCGTGAGCCCAGATGGGAAATCAGTAAGTGTTATCTCTCTCTCAGCAGGCTTAGGTGTTCAGAACAATGTTAGGAAGATGAATGAAGCTTGGCCTCATTCATAAAATGGCTGAGGATGCCTTTGGTAGTTACAAGGAAGTGGGGAAACAGGGTTGAAATTTACGGCTTGCTATGCTTTGAATGAAAATTATGTGAAAATGATCTATAGATGGTACCTGACACCAAGTAAATTAGCAAAAATGTGTAAGTCTGAGTCAGGTAATTGTTGGAAATGTAATTACATGAAAGGAACTTTCTATCCCATATGGTGGACCGGTAGAGTAGCTAAGGAATACTGGGAAATGAGTCATAATGAGTTGGGGGGGGATGTTTTAAAAAGACTAATCTCAAGAAGCCAGAGGCTTTTATTCTAGGTATAATAGGTTCAGATTCTTTTATTTCATTTTCTTTTGTATGTCTGTATTTTGAAATAAATAAATAAAGAGACTTTGGCAAAACCATTTGTGAGTGTTCATGGAACCCATCCATTATTACGTGGATAAATGTTTTTGATTAAAATGATTTATATAAGTGTAGCATTTGCTTGGGGCCCTGAATTAAGGGTTTATTTCCATGGAGATGTTTCTGACAAAAAGCAAGCACAGCAACAGGGTCTCCCTCAAACCTTTCCTTTTCTGTACTGTTCATTGTAACTGTGGTCTGCCAGGACCCTGTCTTCCTGGGCCAGATGGAAGTGGTCTGCCTGCCAGGCAGGGGGCAGGTCCGGTGAGACTCACAGCCACTGGTTTCAGGCCAGAACAAAGTGGGCTCTGAGACATAGGGAGCAGTGGGAGGTACGCTCTAGGAGGCAAAGGCAGACAAGGACCCACAGCCTAGATGGGGCCCACTCAGTGGCGTAGCGTGGGGGGTGCCAGGGGTGCCGGCCGCACCGGGCGCAACATTTGGGGGGACGCGTTTGGCCGGCCCTCCTCGAGGAAGCAGGAACCCCACTGTCCTCGGACCTCCTCCGAAGGCTGGCGGTGGGGCGGAGAGACCTCCTCCCGCCGCCAGCCTTCGGAAGGCTGCTCCGAAGCCTGGCGGTGGGGCGGAGAGACCTTCTCCCGCCGCCAGCCTTCGGATGGCTGCTCCGAAGCCTGGCGGTGGGGCGGAGAGACCTTCTCCCCGCGCCAGCCTTCGGAAGGCTGCTCCGAAGGCTGGCGGTGGGGCGGAGAGACCTTCCCCCCCGCGCCAGCCTTCGGAAGGCTGCTCCGAAGCCTGGCGGTGGGGCGGAGAGACCTTCCTCCCCGCGCCAGCCTTCGGAAGGCTGCTCCGAAGCCTGGCGGTGGGGCGGAGAGACCTTCTCCCCGCGCCAGCCTTCGGAAGGCTGCTCCGAAGCCTGGCGGTGGGGTGGAGAGACCTTCTCCCCACACCAGCCTTCGGATGGCTGTCCTGAAGACTTGTAGTGGGAGCAGTGGCGTAGCGTAAGGGGTGCAGGGGGGGCCTGCCGCACATGGCGCAACATCTGGGGGGGGGGCGGAAGAGACTCGAGTGCTAAAATCCACGGGTTAGGGGGCGCAAATTACTTGCCTTGCCCCAGGTGCTGAGAACCCACGCTACGCCACTGGGCCCACTAGCTTGGGAAGGAGGTGAGGGTCACATGCCTCATCAAGCCAAGATGCTGGGGAAACCCAGCCAAACGGGCAGGGTATTAATAATAATAATAATAATAATAATAATAATAATAATAATGCTGCAATCAACAGACAAAGCTTAGGCCAGCTGCTAAAGTTAAAACATGTGGTAAAATGAAAACACATATGAGGTGCTACAAATCGTGGGGGTTTTGCTACAAAACGGTGCAAAATGATTATAAAACTTTGGCAGCAGTTTTGAGGGGATTGGAGAACCTTAGTTTTTTGGGATGACTCTATGAACCCAGGGTTTAAGTGCCTATTGCTCCATTCGTGGAGTGATACAAATTGCGGGGGTTTTGCTACAAAATGGTACAAAACGATTACAAAACTTTGAGACCGGTTTTGAGTGGATCGGACAATGTTGGGGTGTTAACTAGGAACCCCCGGGTTTGACACATCAATTACTCCATTTGTGGCACACTACAAGACGTGGTTTTTGCAACAAAACACTTACAAAACTTTGGCACCAGTTTCAAGGGGATCCCAGATTTGAGGGTTCGTGGTTAATGAAGCTAGCTCAGCACCTCTGTACACAACTTCCCAGGCCTTTTGGGAAGACCACTTAGGTGTTTCTAACACAGCAGTTTGACTTCACCCCTGGAGCTGCACTCCATTGTCTCTCAAGACAGGTGGATGCCAACGAGAGTGGCAGGACTGTCATCTCCCTCTGCCCTTCTGTCTGGCAGAGAAACAAGCTCAGCCTGTCAGCTCATCTTAACAATGAAAGCTCTGATTAAACCTCAGCACCCAAGAGTCTAGTGGGGGGGAATCTGGCACCCAGGGATCAAGAGGATCCCTGTTCCCCCACTAACCCATAACAATATTTTGAGATTGCTGAATACTGATATGGTTCGTTATGAGTGAGTGAAAAGCAAGGTATATATCCTGATAATTTAGCACATAAAGCAGAATTAGTGTGTGACCAGTGGACTGGTTCTTAATACTAATGTTTTCTTCCAGGCTTTTTGTATTCTTAAAAATAATAATTAATCAGAGTCAGGGGATAAAAAGCACGTCAATTCAAATTCATAGTTTTGGCTGATGAGCTAATTTTAGCAATGTGAAGATACAATTATCATATTAAGACAGTTAAGCTGGAAAGAAGTTAACGTATCTGAATGCCCAAATGATCTCTCTTTAGGGGACTATGCACCCGTCTCTCTTCGTTATGCCACCAATATCCTCTGGTTATTTTTTTGTGATTCACACATTAAATGTTTCAACTGCCAGGAGTGGAATAAATTGAATAAATGTACTGGAAACAAGGAAGTCTTTCCTCTTCCTTTTCTGAGTATGAACTGACCAAGCTTGAGAGGCGATGCCATCCAAAATAATTGTTTCTTCTATTATAAATATTTTCAAGATCACAACTTTTAAGGATGTGGTTCATGTTCTCATTGATCTCTATAAAATGATGTTACAGCCTTAAAGACACAGAAATACAAGCAATTATACAAAAAAACACTAGAGGCAGCTGAGCTAGCCCAGAAGAAAAATTCAAAAATAACATATAAGCAGAATACTTTTATTAGGCCAACCAAAATGTTACAAAATAGCATCCAAGCTTTCACGTTTCCCATATATCTTCACCAGGCAAGGTGGTAAAACATTTGGGGTGGGATGTGAGGCGTGGGGATTGAGTGGCAGGGAAGCCATCCAATGAGCATCTAGTCACAGCCTAAAGATGGAATACGGGAGAAGGTAGCAGACGTTCAAATTAGGCTCCACCACATGAAGGTTTTAGGCTGCACAGAAAGCTTCTACACACAGGTAGTTACACCTTCCATACTCCTCTTCCATGTTCATACTTACAGTAACTGAGGACAATTCAGTTTTTCTGGACTCTGTGCCGGATAAATCGCTCCCTGGGGATGTCCTTGGCTCTCCTCAATCATAGTGTAAGATCCAGAGTCCATGGTTAGGACCTTTCTAGTCTCTCTCCCTCTCCTTTTATTTTTAGAGTTGTTTGTATGCCTCCTTTCTGATTTAATTCACAAAGTACTTTAAAAGAAAAGGAGAAAGAAATAATATGTACAACAACAACAAAGCCAGCAGCATTTCAAATCAAGCAACAGATTGCCTGGTGTTCTCAAAGTCTGGATGAAACAGGTAAGGTGCTTATTTTCCAGAAGGTAGTCAATGCTGGGGCTATCTTCCAGAAAACGGGCTAAACCTTACTCATCTTTCTCTTCTCTTTCCCTTCTGCATGAAACCCATGTGCATTGGGTAAGGATATCAGTTCCCATGAGCCGCAAGCCAGCGTGGTCAATTGTCCGTGTCTGTGACGGTACCTTTCAGATACCTGGAAGAAACTATTTTTATGTTTTTATATGAGTCATTAAACCTATGAAAAATACAGGCATCGTGGAATTTTGATCATGAATGGAACTTAATTTCAGAGTAAGGAGAGTGACAATCAGTAGTGTGCCATCACTGATGCATGGAGACTAGGTGGGCTCTGCAACTAGGCCTCTAAAACCCACACCATTTACCGTATTTTTCGCTCTATGAGACGCACCAGACCATAAGACGCACCTAGTTTTTGGAGGAGGAAAACAAGAAAAAAAATATTCTGAATCCCAGAAGCCAGAACAGCAAGAGGGATCTGGCTTCTGGGATAGCCTCTTGCTGTCCTGGCTTAGCGGCGTGAAGCCTCTCCTAGGCAGCGGGAGAAAGGCTGCCCCAAGAGCTGTGCTCCTTTAAAGAGCGTGCAGATTAAAGAGCGTGCGGGTTTTTCCCCAAGGAGCGAGAAGGGCAGCTCCACACGGCTCTTTAAAGGGAGCGTTGAGCAGAGCTTCCCGCCTGCATTTGCTCAATAAGACGCACACACATTTCCCCTTACTTTTTAGGAGGGGGAAAGTGCGTCTTATAGAGCGAAAAATACGGTAGTAATAAAAGGTTATCAGGCTGCGAGGTGATGTGTATGGAATGCAGTCTTTTGTTCATCCAGCAGCTTTCCTTGCTATTAACTTGTTTTCTTATTATTTATTTACAACATTTATTTAATGGTTCAGAATCTAAAACATCATTAAGTTTCTATCTTAGCGTAAAGTGTTGCGTTTGCACAAAATGATTTGCTTACATCACTTTATTTATTTCTGCAAGCTTCCAAAGACCTGAGGAGACAACTCCATCATACACATAAGGTAAAGGTAAAGGGACCCCTGACCGTTAGGTCCAGTCACGGACGACTCGGGGGTTGCGGCGCTCATCTCGCTTTACTGGCTGAGGGAGCCGGCATACAGCTTCCGGGTCATGTGGCCAGCATGACTAAGCCGCTTCTGGCGAAACCAGAGCAGCGTACGGAAATGCTGTTTACCTTCCTGCTGGAGCGGTACCTATTTATCTACTTGCACTTTGACGTGCTTTCGTACTCCTAGGTGGGCAGGAGCAGAGACCGAGCAACGGGAGCTCACCCCGTCGTGGGGATTTGAACCGCCAATCTTCTGATCGGCAAGCCCTAGGCTCTGTGGTTTAGAGACCACAGCACCATCTGCATGGTCTTAATACACATACACATACACATACGGTCTGCAAATAGAATTATGGGTTGTATGTAAGCCTGCCTTCCTCAACTGAGTATTCACCAGATGTTTTGGATTACAATTCCCATTAGCCCTCTGGCCAGCAAGCCCAATGGTCAGGGACAATGGGAGTTGTGGGTAAAAACATCTGGGAAGCACTGACATACCCTCCGATATGCCCCAGGAGAAAACCAGGAGGCACATATTTCAGGGCCCCAATCTTGCAGGAGCCAGGTGACTTACATAAGTGCATGGCCCCCCAAAATGGCATGTCCTGATTAAATAGGGACCGCTGAGGGGTATGCACTGGGTTAGAGGTGGCTGGCTTATGCTGACTCACTGCTGAGGAATAAGCCTGTAAAGGCTTGTGAGAAACTCTTTTTATCACCAGACTTGAACCACACTGTTTGCCAAGGGCAAAATTGCTTCTCCTGCTACTCTGCAGCAGCAAAGAGATAAGCTGCTAATGAGACATTCCTCTCAGGGAAAAAAAAAATGAATCACTTTTTTTTTCTTCTAGTCTAGCTAACATTTGTTTTGAAGGGACAAAGGCATATCCCATGAGCAGAGTAAAGAATACTTTGTTGCACGTGAAGGGATCTGCACGAAGTCTCAGCTCATCACCTTGAAGGACAAAGGTGACTTGGGAAAGGTAATGGATGAGGCCAGGCCCTGGATTAAGGTGGAGGGCTGCTATTATGCACTACCCGCCCACTGCCTGGCTTCTGCTAGAAACTGACCACAAAGCCATTAGGTGGATCTAAACACAGGAAAACACACACACTATAAATAAGTCAGAAATTAGATCATTTTAACAAAACAAAACAAAAAACCCTATGGAAAACTGTGTTTTAAAATGTTGTGCTCTCTGGCGCCATCAGGTGTTGCATATTTATAGCGCATTCAAATTGGTGTCTCTTTACTAGTGTAGCTGAGTCCATTGTCTCTGAAGTCCTTGAAGAAATTCACACACTTGTGAAACTGCCCCATCCTCTTCAAAAACCAGGGTCAATGGGAAGCCTGCCCCCCCCCACCTTCCTTTGCAGAAAATGAAAATAACATGAAGCATCACCCTCAACTCACTTCATTTTCTGGAAGGTGATGGCTGTGTGCTCATGAGTGTGGCTGCTGGCTATGATGAGCCATTAGTATCGGCGGCGGCGGCAGCAGATACATTCTATGTTTAAAATAATATTCGGTTCCTTTGCTAATTATGCTATTTTAAGTGTGCATTCTATACACACGGCCTTCCTTTGTAATGTCTTGTTTTGAAATCTTTTAAGATAACTTTAGTATCCTGTGAATTACGTTGCTTTGAATGTATGTTTTGCATTTGAGCTTCTTTTGCTCTGTTTTGTTCTGGAACTTCTTATTCGATGTTTTAATGTGGGTTGCAAAGGGCTTTCGGATTCCCCCCTCCCCCCAAAAAAAATAAAGCGGTGTAGAAATTAAACAAATGAATGAACGCCTGGATAAAACATCAGGCGCAAGGGAGGTGGCCTGGCGACCCTCCAGACATAGGAGCCAACTCCTAGGGACTGAGTTTCCCTCCCCCCACCGGCAATAAAATATTTGAGGTGTGCATGTATCGTATCATGTAATCAATTATATGGGATGGGGCTTAAAACTTTATTCAAGTTGGCACCCCTGCCTCCTGGGCTACAACCAAGAACATACTAGGAAGGGTGGGTTGTTGAAATGAAGGGTCACCTTCTAGCATCGCTCATTTGAGTGGCATTTCAGTTTAATCATTCATTTCAGAACTGAAGGCAAACCACTCCCCCCCGCCAAAAAAACACACCCTTACAGCGTTAGCTGTGAACACACATTCTTCAACCTGTGCAAACACAGTCCATCCCTTTCTTGAATTTGCAGAAAACAAGTGAGGTGGGAGAAGTCAGCACAATCTTTCGGCCACACCTTGGATCGTGCCCTAACAACGGCTTTGGCCTCACCCGGATTTATTTACTTTCAACCGACAGGCTCCACGTTCATATCTCTGACACTACAGGGCATATGGTTCCTAAATCAACACCCAGATGGAAATGAGTAAGCAGGCGGGAAGAATATCCCACAGCCAATCTCACCAGGGGAAAGGTAACGGGAGGATGTTGGCTTTATTACCTTGTTGGTTTTCTACATACGGTACTTAACAGCATGGTCTGTCACAATTAAGTTCTCCCCAGTTTTGTAAAAAAAAATTTTTTTTTTAATGAAGCATTCAAATTTTTAAATTTTGTATTTTTTAAATGGCAAGTCACTTTGGATGGATGCTTTTGCCTAGAAAAGCAGCCTGGAAATATTTTAAATAAATAAATGAAACTTGAGTATATATTGAGTATATATTTAAAGCAGGATAATTAAGGGAACAAATTAAATGAATTTGGATATGCAGAAGATACTAAAAAAACAAATTTAAGGAACCACACAAAGAGGGGGAAGGAAGTCAAACTAGGAAATGTTAAATTGATTGTAAAACCAATGAAATGTATAAACTTGAAAAGTTTAAATAATTTTTTGAGCAGTACACATCAGATACTGTGGAAAGCACTAAGTGTTGTTATATAGGTGCCTATTCCCAATATTAAAATGCTAATCAGTGGGATGTACTTCTGAGTAGACGTGCAGGATTGCACCAGTAAACCATTTATTTATTTATTTATTTATTTATTATTGACTTCTAGGTCAGAATATGACACTTGAAGCAGTAGACTTGCATGCCTACTGTGAACAGTTTTGCAAATAACTAAGCATTCCCCAGCCTGCTGTTTCAAGCATTCAGATGACTGAGAAACTGTGCTGTTCTAACTACCGGTATCTCTGCCTACACATTGCAGAATAACAGCACAATCCTATGCATGCCCACTCAGAAGAATGTCTCACTATGATCAATGGGACTTACACCTTGGTCCTCAAACTTAATCCATTCCAGGAGTCCGTTCGACTCCCAAAAGCATTCAAAAACCAAAGCGCGGCTTCCAATTGGCTACAGGAGCTTCCTGCAATCCAGTGGAAGCCACATCGGATGTTTGGCTTCTGGAAAACTTTCGCAAACTGGAACACTTACTTCTGGGTTTGCAGTGCTCAGGAGCCAATTTGTTTGACAACTAAGCTGTTCGAGGTACCATTGTACTGTACATCTTTGATAACACTCACCACATAGGCAGGAGATAGATGTCTTGCTAAATGACAGTGGAATTCTCTGCCTCCTTTAGATCACCCTTCTTCAAACTAGCACCCTCCAGATCCTCTGGACTACATTTCCCATCAGCCCCAGGTAGCATGGGCAATGTTCAGGGATGATGGGAGTTGCAATCCAACATCTGGAGGGAACCAGGTGGAGAAAGGTCGGCTTAGATCAGGATTTCCCGAACTTGGGTCTCTGGCTGTTATTGGACTATAACTCCCAGCATCCATAGTTAGCAGGACCAGTGGTCAGGGATGATGGGAATTGTAGTCCCCCCAAAAAAGCTGGAGACCCAAGTTTGGGAAACCCTGCTTTAGATACTGCTCTTTTTATTTATTTTTTAAAAAGTGATACAGTTTTATGATCACTAAGTAGCTACACCAGTTGTTGTTGTTTAGTCGTGTCTGACTGTTTGTGACCCCATGGACCAGAGCACTCCAGGCACTCCTGTCTTCCACTGCCTCCCGCAGTTTGGTCAAACTCATACTGGTAGCTTCAAGAACCATCTCATCCTCTGTTGTCCCCTTCTCCTTGTGCCCTCCTTCTTTCCCAACAGCAGGGTCTTTTCCAGGGAGTCTTCTCTTCTCATGAGGTGGCCAAAGTATTGGAGCCTCAGGTTCAGGATCTGTCCTTCCACTGAGCACTCAGGGCTGATTTCCTTAAGAATGGATAGGTTTGATCTTCTTGCAGTCCATGGGACTCTCAACAGTCTCCTCCAGCACCATAATTCAAAAGCATCAATTCTTCGGCGATCAGCCTTCTTTATGGTCCAGCTCTCACTTCTATACATCACTACATTTTAATATAGCCCAAGCAAAGAGTCTTGTGGAATCTTAAAGGCTAACCATTTTTAATGGCATAAGATTTTGGGGGTTAGAGTTCACCAGATGCATGGAGTAGGGTCAGAAAAAATCAAGTGAATGAAAATGAACTATGATAATTTCATTAAAGCTTATCAGTGTATGTAAAATAACGACAGTGGTCATTCACAAAGCAGAGCTG
Source organism: Podarcis vaucheri (assembly GCF_965113315.1). Classification (NCBI taxonomy): domain Eukaryota; kingdom Metazoa; phylum Chordata; class Lepidosauria; order Squamata; family Lacertidae; genus Podarcis; species Podarcis vaucheri. Next base: position 96,810,641 of record NC_138761.1, read on the forward strand.
ATAATGCAGACAATTCGCATTAATGAGCTAACTATCACCTATAGAAGGATAAACAATATTGATCTTCATTCAAGCGAATTTGCTGGTTGTACCTGAGCTAGAAAAATGCCTAAATGATCAGGTTATTTCAAACAGTAAAGAGAGAACTGGGAAAGCAGAGAAGTAATATTATATATAATAAACTGTGTGTCTGAATTATTAACTCTTCTCAAAATCACCAGACTTTCCCTCACCCCCAATTGGATTGTACATCCAGCGGAGAAGTCTTTATGGAAATGACAAAATAATGAATTGTGAGCAATAGATCGACACCTTCTTCATCGTGATATGAAGACAATATGAGACTGATTGGGGGAACAATAACAACCTCAACAAAGCTTTGAAGGGGTGGGAAAATCAATGCTCACGGCTCTAAAAGCAACTCACATTCTTCCTTGTGGAGAGAAAAGGGGGGAGCATTCTGAATTTTTATTATCTTTCCATGCAAGTCCTAGCAGTGAAAACCCATAGTAGAGCATCTCCTGTAGCAACCCATTCCTTTGCTAAGCAGATTGCCAGAATGGCCAGCTGAGCAGCTCGCTGTTAAAAGATAGTTCCTTGATATTTAGAGATCTTTGTTCAGTGCCTTGAAGAAGATAGCCAGGTTGAGAGCTCAGGAAGGTCATCCCTGCTTTAGCTTAGAGGAGGGAGAAGATGTATATTGATCATGTGAAGAAATAAGCTTTTACAGTTTGGAGCAAAGCCAGGCTGAAGATACTGTGTTAGATGTGGGACATCTCTGTCTGGATGTCTTGTTGAGGAGGAGATCTGCTGCCTCACGAGAGTGCCTCTGTGCTTCCAGTTATGCTCTGCTTGCACATTTGTATATAAAGCAAATATTTCAAAGGCGCATGCCTTGCATGAAAAAGGCTCAAAGTTCAATCCTGGCATGCCTAGGTGGAACCAGAAAACATTCCAGCCTGAAAACCCGCTGTCAGGCAGTGTTGACAATACCCAGCCAGATGGGTGGGGTATAAATATTTATAATCATCCTCATCATCATGGGCTAGATGGATCAGTGGTCTGACAGCATGTGGCACCTTCCTCTGTTCCTCATTCAAAGCAAACAAAAACATTTGAGAACAGTGCCACTGGAACTCCTCAACGCACAGAATGATGGGAAGCAGCCAACAATCTTATGTTGAGCCACGGGATAAGGAATCATCTAGCTCTTGTTAGAAGACCAATGGTTTTACTTTCAGTTGTCAGGAGAGGAAGGAAATCCCCTGAAATGCAGAAATTTAAGATAGTATGAAGAGATAACCTTCCTTATAAGTGTAATGATTACAGAAGGAAGTAGTAAACCACAGGTAGAGAAGGTGAGTAGAATTAAAAATTATCGCAATTGTGGTGATATTTGCAAATGAATTATTCTTTAATTTGGCACTGTTAAGATGCATGCAGCTGCCAGGAAATATGTGTAGCAAATGTGATAGAATGAACAAACATATGACCAATATATGATCTCCTTTCAATTTATGTTTAATATTTGGTTTATCATTTTGCAATCTCAATATGCCAGGGAAGCTGTAGAGCTCCAGGGGCTATGGAATCTATCTATCTATCTATCTATCTATCTATCTATCTATCTATCATCTATCTATCTATCTATATCTATCTATCTATCTACAGTGGTACTTCGGGTTAAGTACTTAATTCGTTCCGGAGGTCCGTACTTAACCTGAAACTGTTCTTAACCTGAAGCACCACTTTAGCTAGTGGGGCCTCCTGCTGCTGCCACGCCGCCAGAGCACAATTTCTGTTCTCATCCTGAAGCAAAGTTCTTAACCTGAAGCAATATTTCTGGGTTGGCAGAGTCTGTAACCTGAAACGTATGTAACCTGAAGCGTATGTAACCCAAGGTACCACTGTATCTATCTATCTATCTCTATGTATATATCTATATCTAAAAGCTGCTGTCACCCATTTCAACTGGAAGCCCAAAACTCATTCAGTCACAAATGAATCTACTATCAAGAATGCTCATTATAACATACGGTAATGTGAACAGAAAAATCGCTCTCCCGGATGAGACCAAAGGTCTAGCAGGAAGACTGCTCAGAAGCCAGTGCAGCCCTGGAATCTATGTCACATATACACTCATGGATATTGTCATAGGGCCACAGCACTGCCTTCCACCACACCTCAAAACCACCAGATGGTTTCTATGAATAACTGCAGAAAACACCCTGCCCCTGTGGGAAGAGACTTGGCCTGTGTGGTATTTAAATAAGCCACCTATGGCTGAAGTGACATAATTTATCACCGTCATAGATTCCATTTCACTTCCTCTGTCTGCAGTAGGATTCCTATTTGGGGAAGACTTCTTGGTAGTGGCTGGTTGTGGTGAGGTCAGCTGTGGGAGACCAAAGTCTGTGGTGGACATCTCCCTCGAGAGGGCTTCTCTCTTCCCCTTATCAGGGCATGAAAGAGGCCAGAAACTGGGCCGGGAGCCAGATAGCAGTGGGGAAGGCCTGGAGCTTGCAGTGACATGCCTTTCATGGCTGCCACCCTTATTAGAATCCCTCGTATTATTTAGCACAACATTATTTGGTGCTATGGGCTGTTTGCAAAAGAAGGAACAGAAAAGGCACTATATTAAGCATGCTGTCTGTCTCTGCAAACAGTAATTGCTTGAGTGGCATCACATTTGGCTGCGTTCAATGACTTCTTGTCATGAAAGTATGACTTACTTCCCACTCAGCCTCATTCGAAATGCTTTCATCAAATAATAATCCTAATAATCCCAACAATTTGACTGTGAGCTTTAAAATCTATGCCTATGGCTGCTTCATAGTTGAGAGAGAAAAGAAAACATTTCCTAGAGATTGTTTCTGTGTTGGGTTGCCATATTTTGAAGAGCAAAAAAGAGGACACAATGGGCAACTTCTACTTTTAACTATGGATCGCTATGACGACTCTACCTATGAAAAAGAGGACGTGCCCTGGAAAAAGAGGACATATGGCAACCCATGCCAGTGCTTGGCCTCTCTTCCTGGATTGACCTTGTCCATCTGTAAGAGCAGCTTAGGCCACTTCCAGATGTTCTGTTTATTGAAGATTCTTCCTGAATTGTTTTCACAAAGTTTGTAGGGAGGTTATAGACTGCATTGCTTCAAGCAATGTTTATCCCATTCTTTCCAGTGCATTTCCTCATCACTTTTCTTGTTGCAAAAAGTCTTGATTTGGGGGGTAAGCAGGTTTGTGGTGCAAGAGTGCCAAATGAGCTTTAATTTTGCAATCTGAATTTGCTGCTGTGTGATTGGATCCCACCCCAAAACAGAAAGAGTCTGGAAGCTCCTTTAGGCTCCTGAGCAAGGACTGTGGTAATTCTGCACTGTATCCATGGTCCATTCCGGATCAAGCAGCAGCATTATCCATTCCTTCACATATCATGGTCGTATGAACAAGCCTGTTGTATCTTCCTGCTAGTTCTTTAAGCTTAATCCAGGCATAGGCAACCTCAGACCTCCAGATGTTTTGGGACTACAACTCCCATGATCCCTAGCTAACAGGAACAGTGGTCAGGGATGATGGGAATTGTAGTCCCAAAAAACATATGGAGGGCTGAGGTTGACTATGCCTGGCTTAATCCTACCACTTGCTGTGCCCATAAAAATCTCAGGGAGAGGCCAAGAACACTCCAAGTCTCAGCCAATCGACTTTTAAGTACTATATTTTCTCAAATATTTTTGCTTTGAAGAACATAGCTCTCTTGGTGCTTTAAATGGCATGTATCCTGCAAGAGTCTCATAATGAAGGACACCAACCCTCCACACGCACCAACATTTTCACCATATGGACTCCCCCTCATCTAGGTAGTCTGTGGTGCTATGGAAATTTTGTCCTCCTATGTTTTTAAACAAAGAAAAACAATTTGTTGAATGAAAAGTAACTGCACTTGAGACAGGACAAATCTTCAGAGGTGTTCAAATTGGCGCAGTTTGGAATGGTTCAGTCTGCCTGCCATCTTGATTCAAAATGGTGTCCAACAAGTTCCAGTTACGGACAAACCTGTCTCCACAATCTCCAGATGAGTGATGGTATCTTCACAGGTATCCAAATTGGCCCAGTCACACCAAACTGGGTCACAGTAAATTCAAGAAGTGCCGCCTGAAAAATCCTGGTTCCATATAGACCTCATCCAATTTCTGTTCTTGTGCTGATTTTAGTGTGATTTCATTTTGACAGTGTCTTGGAGCTATAAAGTGAGATATAAATATTAAATAAATAAGAGATTTTGCCTGAAGACCAGGGAGCAGAACTTGTGTCAAGCTTATATCAAGCTCAGAGACAAACCACTGCTGAGGTGCAGTGCTGGCATAGGCAGGTGGAAGCCCACAAGTAAATAATGTAGTTGAAGACAGACCAGAGGCTATGCTTTGGATCAGGCAAAAGAAAAAGAAAAAAGCAAGGGGCAGAGGCAAGGATCATGGTCAAACAGCGCCAGTCCAATATTTCATTGCCTGAAGTGCAGCATCAAATGCCCCTTTGGTCTTACTCCCCATCCCCTGGTAGGGTGAAGACTTTAAAGTCTCTCAGATATCAATTCCTGGCTTTAGCTATCTACCTAAATTACACTGCCTGAAGCTGTGTGTTTCACCTTCCTGAATGAAAGAGCTAAATGGCCCTGTTGGGTGCGACCCGATGTTTGCTATATGTGGAGAAATAGCTCTTCTGTTTCTACAGAAAAGGGCAAAAGTACAGAGTACAGATAGAGTCATCATCTTAACTTCCTGCGCAATATAATTTCCGCAACTTCCCCAAGGACAATGGCAGTTTTTATTTTCTCTTCCTTTTGTTAATTAGGTAATGCTTATTTGCCTCCAGTTTCATAAAAGCAAAAGCTAAGCTTGTGCATCCTGTTCGTTTTTAATTATGCCCTCGAGGTAGAATTCTTTCTCTTAGGATTTGGATTTAAAGAAATAAAAATAAAACTAAATCCTTAAAAAATGACATCTGCAAATGACCAAGGTGTGGAAAGTGGGTTTTAAAACTCACTTAGATGTGTGTATTTAAGCAAGTGAATGGTACCTCTGGGATAGCCCAAACTCTGAATACACAATCAAACATAGGAAGGCCAAATTGTTGAGCAAGGCTTTGCATATGGTGACTCAAAAACCCATTGTATCACATCCAAACTCTCTATCTAATTAACATACAGTGGTACTTTGGGTTAAGAACTTAATTCGTTCTGGAGGTCCGTTCTTAACCTGAAACTGTTCTTAACCTGAGGTACCACTTTAGCTACCACCGCCTCGCAATTTCTGTTCTCATCCTGAAGCAAAGTTCTTAACCTGAGGTACTATTTCTGGGTTAGTGGAGTCTGTAACCTGAAGTGTCTGTAACCTGAAGCATCTGTAGCCCAAGGTACTATGGTATTGCAAAGTGCTTTGAATATGAAACACAATGGAGATTACTGAAAAGCACAACCATTATTTCCCTAGCTGTAGCAGAGGCTCTGCTGTGAAATAATTGTGGGCTGATTCAGCATTCTGAGTATTGATATTCAGAAACCAACACTTGAACTATGGAAAATGTATACTGATACATAGCTAGATCTATTATCCTAATGCTTGTACATGGGCTTCCTGCCAAGTGAGGTGAGGTAATTCAACACATGACTTGGAACATATTTCTGGAAATGCCTTCTTGAAGACTCTGAGAGAGATTCTAAAGTAGAGGTGAGGAACCTCAGCCTGGGGTCAAAAGTAGCCTTCCAGGCCTATCTATCTGACCCTTGGGGTTCTCCACAGGATACAACCCTCTCTTCAAATGCTTTTGCCTGGCTGGAATGTGATAATGCCCCTTACTTGTCTAGATGAAGGATGGGAGTATGACTTTTGCATGGTTGGAATGCAGCCTACTGTACCAGGAGTACTCACCTGTGGCCCCACCCACTTTTCCTCACTAGCAATTTGTATGCAATTAATTATAGAAATTACATTGTCATTGCATTAATCCGTCTCATTCACTGAAATGCAATGCAAATGTAGGGGGCATGCGTAATCAGTTAAACATACTGTTTGTGGACTGCAAGCAACAACAGTGAATCACTAGATTGATTTACTTTCTGACTACAGGACCAATAAGCAAAAGACTGGCAATTTCTGGTCCCATTTCCATCAGAATTCTCTGACACTTAGTCCTCAACACCGTGTGTGTGTGTGTGTCTTTGATAAGGAACTCCAAGGAAATGGTCGAATGTGACTGTGTGCACCATTCCGCACAAGACCTTGAGATGGGAGCTACCCATGGCACTCGCAGAGCCAGGACAGGATAGTGACCCACGAGTCACTGGGGAGGCAGCATCACACCAAGGCCAGAACCGCTTGGCACCATGGCCTAGGAACACCACATCTAGGACTTTTGGGGGCCTACAGTAACTGAATACAGTAATTGCTTATCTTAGTTTTCCTTGAAAACGTTCACAAAAGGAAAAGTCATTGCAAGGTTCCAGATGCATTTAGAACTCTTTGAAGTGAGAAAATGGTGAACGTAGCTTGAGAACAGGGTTGGGTAAATATTAAGGCAGGTTGTTCCATTGTTCAACTCTCCTTCCAGATTTTGAGTCAGAATCTATGACATTGGTTCTTGTACAGGACTAAAGACATGCTTCAAGTTATTTTGAGCAATGTCCTCCCCTCCTGCTTTTTGCATCTTTCCTGTGAAAATATTGGTAACTGATGGATTTTGAGATGTGGAGGCACAATTTAAAAGCTCACATAGTGCATTTTGAGCAACAGAGGGAAATTTCTTTCTTTCTTTTGAGGGCTCTTAGATGCTAGTGGGCTTACATGCATGTAAGAACAACACAGGATGGGGTGATGAGCTTTTTTCAGCTGCATTCCTTTCTGGGGCTAGGGGCAAATCTGGGCAGATTTGCCTTTGTACAGTAGGTTAGTCTCTACAAACACACAACATCTTTTTCTACCCTGTATTTAAAGTAACTAAAAAGCTTTACAACAGGTGAAGGACACACCTGAGCCAGTAAATACACTCAATAACAGAGCTAGGGAGGGGTTGTGGTATGGGGAGAGTCCTAACAGAGGGGGGCATATTTGGTCACTGGGCCTAATGTTCTCATCTCATGCTCTAAGATATCCGGTTAACCCCCCCCCCATACTAGAGAGTTTTTACTAATATAAAAATTAAATACCCAATTCGGGGGGGGGGGGAGCGAGTGTCAAGTGGTCTCCACTCCCGACAAGATATCATACTACAGTTGCTTTTGGGCTTTGTCTAATGAGACAACACAGCTACTTGCAAACTGTATCTGCTTCTGAGGGATTTAACCAACAGGGAATCCTGTAACTGCAGGAATAACTAATGAAACGGCTCAAATCCTCAAAAGAGAACTTGCTTCAAAATGTACTAGATGAATATTTGAACAGTTTTAGAAAAACCAATGGACAAAATTTGTAAGTAGCCATATCGGTCAACTGTGGGGAAGGCCCTACAAAGCAACCATTACAGAGAATGACTCTGTAATTTCAGGGTCATGAGTTTGAGCCCCATGTTGGGTAACACATTTCTGCATTACAGGGGGTTGGACTCTCAACTCCCTCTCAACTCTACAATTCTATGATTCTGTTCAGAGTGAGAGGGATCCAGTTGCCCAGGCCCACCCCTTTAGTTCAGAGGACCTTTGGTGTTGCCTGGCTACTGCCAACCAGGGACTGAAGGCTGCCTCTGCCATCTGGACTGAGTGAGATCCCACCACTTAACCCCCAGTCCCTTGCCTCAGGAAACCTCAAAGGGAGTTGCATGAATGTCAGAAATCCTGCCTAGATATTCCTGGTTCCTTGTGGATGCCATGCAATCTCTGCTCCTGCACCAGATTTGAGTGTGATTACAATGGTACCTCTGGTTAAGTACTTAATTCGTTCCGGAGGTCCGTTCTTAACCTGAAACTGTTCTTAACCTGAAGCACTTTAGCTAATGGGGCCTCCTGCTGCTGCCGTGCCGCTGGAGCACGATTTCTGTTCTTATCCTGAAGCAAAGTTCTTAACCTGAAGCACTTTTTCTGGGTTAGCGGAGTTTGTAACCTGAAGCGTATGTAACCCGAGGTACCACCGTATATGGAGAATCTTTTACAAGCTGCTTTGAATGCCTCTGTAGGCTAAAAAGAAGGGTGCAAGTACCTATATAAACCAACAGCAGTATTTTCCTATGCCTGAGGACTTGGGTCTAAGGAAAGTACTCCTCCCACATACACAGGCAAACCAGGTTGCGCCTCTCTTTTCCATCGCTCAGAATGGTTACTAACTTCAATTTGGGGTTCTCCTCTCCGTCAGGTCCAGGAACACACTATCCGCCCACACCCCGTTTATCCCCTTGTTTTGCTGAACACCCAACCCTACACACAACTTGCCAAGTTCCATCACAAAAGCTTTGTGACGTTTTCAGCGGGTCCCAGCAGCTCCTAGCCGCGAAGGTGTCGCGGCGCTGCTGCTGCTGCTGTTTTCGAAGTGCATGGCTTCTTTAAAAGAGTGTATTCATCTTTGCAGGTGGCTTTTGGGACACACACACACACACACACACACACACGACCCTGAAAAATGCTTGCAAGGGGGAGATGACCCTGCTAAATGATTGCAAGGGCCGCGGCGCGGGGGCGGGCGGGCTTCCCTGCCTGGGATGTGCATCCCCCATAAAGGTAGACGGAACCCAAGCAAAGTCGCCTACCTGAGAAGCACTCCGCCCCTTCCTATCTGCGCCTCTCCACTTCCCTCCAAAGAAACCTGCCCCTATTGTGTCCCCCACCCCATTATACGAAGGGGCGCCCCGCTCCGACACGCGCGCCTCTCCAGCTTGCCCCCGCGCCCCAATACCCCACTGAAACAAGTGCATGAACCCCCAACCTCCTCCCTTTCTCCCTTCCTCCTCCCTTTTCCCCAGAAGCGGCCGCTTGCAAAGGCACCATCTTCCCCGGCCGAGCCAGCCTCGACCTCCCTCTCTCCCCTCACCCCCAACCCGCAAAAAAGAAGCCTCCTCCTTTGCCCTGCCTCGGCTGGGCAGCAATTGGCGCCTTTCCCTCCGCGGCGCCGTCACTCAAGAGCAGGGTCGCGTTCGGATTGAGCGCCGCCGGTGCCACTTACGGGCCCGCCTCCTCGGGTGCGCCGCGATTGGGCGGCGGCGCTGTCACTTCGGAGTTTTCTCCTCACCCCCGTCCCGCCTCCTTTGTTGTCACGACGCCGCTGAGGGCTGGGGCTTTTTTTTTTCCCCTTCGCCTCCTCGCTGCCGCTGTTGACTGATGTTCTGAGGGGAGAAGAGGTGGCGGCGGCGGCGGCGGCTGGTCCTTCTCCTTCCCGCTTTCCTCTCTCGCCCCGCTTCCCCATCCTTCCCGGGCCGGCCCCGGAGTTGCGGGGCGGGGGGTGGGTCGGGGGGGAGAGCGAGCTTCCTTCGCCATGACCACCAGCACCACCGGCTCCACGCTGCTGCAGCCGCTCAGCAACGCCGTTCGGCTGCCCATAGACCAGGTGAGGATCCCCGGCGGCGGCGGCTGCAGGAGCAGCAAAGAGCAGTCGCCCTCCTGCCTTTAGAGGGAATGAAGAATAGGATATAGTTCCTCCCTCCCCACCCCCCATCTTATCCCATCCCCCTTTTTCTGTGTTTCCGAGCTTGCATTCCTCCCCCTTTGCAACCCCACCCCACATTGCCCACCCGAAAGTAGCAGATTCCCGCCCCCGGTCATTAGATTTTTACATGCGTTTCTACATCTACTGCCTATCTTGCACCTCTTTTTTTCCTCTCTGTGCAGTGCTGTATATTGTGCGCAAAAAAAAAAGGAGGAATCTGGAGAGGGTGTGTGTGTGTGTTGGGGTGATTATGCATCTGCACATCCACCCTTTTGTATGTGCCATCATGTTCTTAGGGTGTGTTATGTGTGGTTGCTTATGCCTACCATTTAGACAGCCGCCCCTTTTAAGCCTCTGCATTGGCAAAATTCTGTTGCTGAATAATAATAATAATAATTAAGCTGGCGTTTTAACTATCTCAAGGTCGTATTGTATATTTTTTTTTGTAATCATTGGGGGAAACAACGTTTTGGTTACAGGTGCTATAGGGAAGAGTGATAAGCTTATTGATGTGCATAAACCGCTACTTTCCAAACCGTGATCGATAAGCGTTTAAATTACGGTTATTTCCCCAAAAGCAGCATTGTTAGAAATGTACTTTGTGTACAGCCCAGAGACTTTAAAATAGGAAACTGGGAACCAGAAGCCTTGAGCTATTTTGTTGGCTGTGGTGGAAGTCCTGGCTCTATTAAAACCTGTGGCAAAATTCCCATTTGACCTCCTTGGGGGGCAGAATTTCATCTGTTTCAGTTTGGCCTTGGGAGAAACAGCAAAGTGGAATCTTCCTTTTCCTTGTGCTGAGAGAGGGACTTGTGGGGCTCCAGACATTGGAAAGCTTTAACGATTTGCAGTTAATGGGTGCTGTGTGCTGTAGTTGAATGCCGAGTATTTATTTCGTGAGTCTGCATAAATGCAATGCATTGTAATATTTACACAGAAGCAATACAACGTGTGATATATGTGTATACTGATTTTCCCTTTCAGAAAAGCTGAAAATGCTAGGTGATGGCAAAGTTCGTAAATGTTGCATATTACCTGTACTAAAGAAGAGTGCATGTCACTGGGGAAACTGAGGCACACAAATCAATTTACTTGGCTTGTATATCCAGGGAGGGGGAGGGGAGAGATGTGGAACTACAGTTCTCAAGTTCAATCTGTGGGCGGTCCAGTGAATACCTTTACTTGTATTTGGTCACGCTGATACTTCTAATCTCATAGTGAGTAAACAATGGGTGTGAAAATTTATCTTCTCATTAAAAGAACACCCTTTATGTACCCCACAGTTTAAAAAAAATGACTTGAGGCAGACTGTACAGATGTGTTTTTAGTAAGAGAGAAATGGAAAATTACTCTTGTGCTGTGGTGAAGAAAGCTCTACCCGTACAAAGGATACATTTACAAAATAATTGGTAGTACTTTCTGAAAAGTAGAAAAAGAGCAGCTGTAGTTTGGAAACACCCGAAAACTTTTTGTAATATCTTCTGAGCAGAGCTGAAAATTTCTGTGTTTAGGGTATCTGACAATAAACAAAACTAAAAGAAACTGTCAAAGCTGAATCAGGGGCTGAATGCAAGGTTGTCGGACAGACCATAGACTTCATATGCCTTAACATTTGAATCCTGATAGTTTGAGAGTACGTGCTCCCAGGTACATGATGCAATATGATTCTGTTTTATGGACGAATGTAGGTTTTGCTGACAAAGGTTACAATCTGGTCAAAGTTAAGGCCTTTAAGACCCATTAATTTCATTGGAGGAGAACTTTCTACTGAAATCAGTGGCACCAAAATGTCCTTAACGTTGCCTGGAGTGAATTAATTATGTGCTTCATTCTTATATTAGGACAGGGATCAACTTTCGCTGTGCCGCATCTGCTAGGTTTCATCTATGTTTTTGCTAATACTGTTGGTATTTTAGCAGTTGAGTATAACGTCATGTCAACCATTCCACACTTTTATGAAATATGTTCACCGTGGGCTTACTAGTGCTACAGTAGAGTTGCTGCACCAAGGTGTGAGTATGAATGGAAAGTCCCTGGTTCACTGCATTTCTCTAAAGTGTGTTCACTGAGTGCTTGGAGGCATGTCTGCTGTTCATATTTATTAAGTTGCATTATAGCAAACACCTATGGCCAACGTAATTGCTGTGTAAAAGTGGATAGTGTTCAGTCTCAAAAATTCCCAGAAGCAGGGAAGACTGAGATGGTAATTTGCGACACAGATACATCTCTATACAAAATGTGTGGTACATTTAAAAAACCTCCTATTTGATTATGCAGCATATTTTGTGGGTACAGTGTTCTGTACCCAAAGCAGTGGGCGTGCCACCTCTAAATTCTGAGATGAGTATTTGCAAGCCTATTACAACTTTTTAAAGGTTTAAATATTCTTTTGATAAATATGAAGAAGAACCCTGCTCAATCATTCAAAAAAGGTCAGACTAATCCAGTACAGTGGTACCTTGGTTTAAGAGCAGCTTAGTTTATGAACAACTTGGATTAAGAAAGCTGCAAACCCAGAAGTAGGTGTTTTGGTTTGTGAACTTTGCCTTGGAAGCAGAACATGTTCCGCTTCCTATTTATTCAGTGTGTTCCATTTGTAAATTGAGTCCCCCACTGCTATGAGGAAAAAACAAAACGCCTTGGTTTAAGAATGCTTTGGTTTAAGAATGGACTTCCGGAACGGATTAAGTTCGTAAACCAAGGTACCACTGTATCCTGTTCTCATAGTGTCCAACCTGCTAGCAGGACGTGAACACAACAGTACTGTTTTCACTTGGGATTCCCAGCAACTGGTATTTAGAGACATACAGCCTCAGACAGAGGAGGCAGAACATAGTTATCATAGCTGGTTGCCATCGATCGCATTATTCTCTATGAATTTATCTAATCCTCTTTTAACGCCACCCCATTGGTGGACATCGCTATACTTTGTAAAAGTGAGTTCCATAGTATATAGCAGGCTTCCTCAAACTTGGCCCTCCAGATGTTTTGAGACTGCATTTCCCATCATCCCTGACCACTGGTCCTGCTAGCTAGGGATCATGGGAGTTGTAGGCCAAAAACATCTGGAGGGCCGAGTTTGAGGAAGCCTGGTATATTGTGTGAAGGATTTCCTTGTCTGTCATGAATCTTAGAGCATTCATCTTCATCTTATAACATTCAGCTTCATTGAACGGCCTTGGGTTGTAGTACTGGGTTTTCTAATTGGCCTTAGGTTGTAGGGAAAAAACAACCCTTTTCTTCACATTGTGCATAATTTTGGACATTTCTATCATATCCCCGTACTCTCCTTTTTTCTATAAAGAAGCTCCAGATGTTGTAACCTTTCCTCATAAAGTGGGTGCCTATAAGAAAAAAAAGTCATTTCCCTACCTCATGGTTGGTGAACCATAATTGTGCTCTTCTGATGATGATCAAACTATAGTGTGAAGCAGCCTTTGCCCTCAGGATGTTGGACTAGGGCCTAGGGAAACTGGGTTCAGCACTCAGCCACGAATCCTTCTGGGTGACTTTAGACCAGACACAGTCTCTCAGCCTAACCTACCTCATAGGGTTCTTGTTAGGGTAAGATGATGGGAGAGAAAAATGGCCATACATATGACTTTGAATGCCTTTGCGGAAAGGTTGGATACAAATGCTATAAAAATTAATATGTGCAGCTTCCACCATCCCCAGTTAGCACAGTCATGATGGCCAGAACATGTCCAAAAACATCTGGAGGCACCAGGGTGGGGAAGGCAGGTTTGGACTGAAGACTGTTCATAGGAAACAAGCTTACTTTTCATGGTACTATTATAAGAACGTCTTCAGAAGAGAAAACCTAACAGATCTTGGGCTGAATACTGTGCACTGCAAATTTGTCAGTGCAAGAATAAAAGCAGACATGGGCTTAGGACAGTTTGGTGTTCCGTATGAAATAGTAAGATGTCATCATTTCATATTGTATCCTGAAGCTTTGGGGACTAGTCAGTCTTCCCCTGTCCTTCATGCCTTCCAGTTTGCATGCTCCATCTGGGTCCATTTCTTTTCCCTTCATTGTTTCAGTTTGTTTAGGGCCCTTTACTAGTATCTCTTGCTCCTCTGTAGGACAAGCCTTGCCATAAAACCTTTCTGCCTTGTAGGTCGATGAGCAAGCATAACCCATATTTCACATTCCTGACACCAGGTTGTCATGATTTCAGTTTGTTCATCTCTTATGTCCATTGCATGCCAGCCCTTGCTTCAGTTATAGGTTGGATTTTTCGTGTTTTCCTCCCTTCCTCCCTCTTGTTCCTTGGCTACAGCAGCACGTGCACCAGCATAGTAGGGACTGAAGGAGCACACTATTTTGTTGCAACAGAAGATAATGGCCTCTTCCCAAGTGTTACTAAATTTTTGGTATTCAAGCCAGTTGTGAGTTACAAAGTAAGACAGGTTTTTCTACAGGTTGATTTATGCGTAGGCACAATTGCAGTATTCAAAGAGGCAAGAAGGATGTGTTTTGCATTTTTTGTTTGTTATAGTTCTGCAATTGTATGGAAATCGAGTGTGTATTTGTATGTATATGTGGAACGAACCACACTAATGCACAGAGTGTAGTCAGGTAATCATGAACAAGGGTTGGGTGTGGCAAAGAGCAATGAGAAATTGGCTCCTTATGTTATGTGCTAATCAAAAAGAGAAGATTGGGCGTCTGTGATATAAAGTGAAGTAGCTTTTCCTCTCCATGTGTTGAAAAAGAATATCTGGCTCAGTTCAGAGGAGAAACACCTTTTTCCTTCTCTCCTGCTTGCAGATTGTTGTTTGCAATTTAGTGCTAATTGTAGTTTGCTATGACATACAGATCGGCGAATCACGTTTAGTGCCTCAACCTCAAAATGGTTTCGAAAAACATGATTTGAAGTGGATTTTTTTCTTCTGGTTTCTGAGATTGTGAGAAGGCACAAGGTTGTGACTCATTTCTTATTCGAACCATATTTTGGAGCTATGCATGTGTGTTGTATAGTATGACCAGGGATGTAGATGTGGGCAAGATTGTAGGCGCCTGTTCCCTTCCTTGAATTTTTAACTTTTCATTAAAAAGTAAATCATGAACCCTCTTGGTTGTGAAGCTATAAGGAAGAAAAAATGCAGGTTCAATTTCTCAGGAAGAGGTAAACCTGCTTCTGCTTTTTAGCATTAAAAAGGCACTTATTTTTCAATATTATTATTTTTTCAATATTATTAATTAAAATTTTAAGTATGTATCTAGGTTCTTAGTGCAAAACTTCTGCTGGTAATTCCCCAACAATGTTTTTTGCTACAGGCTTCAGTGTTTAGAATGCTATGATGGGCAGGAATCAGGAAGGATATTGGGAGAAGGGGTTGGTTTGATGGTACACTTTTGGTGCTTTATAACAAGTTTGATATCATATCATGCACTGTGTTGGGCAGAGTCCCATGTTCACATTCCTATGGAATCATGGACTTGGGAAATATCTCTACCTCAGGACAGTGGGAAAGATAGTACTCTTCTGCATCTAGATAAGTGAGGATCAACAGAATAAATATGATAAGTCATGTTGTAGACTTGGAATTATAAAAAAAAATTATTATTTAATTTCCAACACCTTTGCTGCTGGTTAGTTGCATTGTTGGGAAACTGGCATAAAGCTGCTTTATTTTAATTTATGTAGAGTTGGGTTTTCTGAATTCCTATCTCTTTAATTTGTATAGCACATTGTGAAAAAAGGGATCATGTTCGAGAGCTGATGTTGCATGTGAATTTGTTCCTTGCTCTTCAGCAAAAAAGAAAAAAAAAAGAACTGCTAGCACGGCATAAGAATTGCAATAAGAACGTTTCAGATTTACAGCCTGAAATACCGGTAACTGACACAAAAGGAAAAGGGATTGGGAATGGAGGAGGAAAAAAGCAAAGCTAGGCAGTATTTCTTTGTTACCTTATCGTTGTTGAATGGCTTATCTTGTCAGTTGACAATTGAGATCCTTCCCATCTAGTTTTCAGAGTTATCTCTGCCAGAATTCATTATCTGCCACTATTCATTTTGACTTGTCATTAGATCTTTTCTGCTTGCACCGAGGGTCTTTGGGCCCCTTGTTTTGCCCTTGTTTAGTCTGACCCTGGTGACTGTGGAAGACAAGAATCTGTTTTAACACTGCTGCTTTTCTGTTGCCATAGAAATGGGCAGCTGTGATAGAAAAGAGGTGCTGTACAGCCTCTTGGCTATTGGAGAGGGAAAGCTGCCATGGTCGATTCAAGAGACCAGGGCAAAGTAGAGAACGATCTAAATCTTCTTCCCCATCAGCAAATTGCTCTGAATTGTGGAGACAAGAGAGAGGTTCTAAGTCAGGAGTTTCAGCGGCTGGGAATGGGGGAAAATCAAGTGCAACATGATTACTGGTGGGATATTTTCTGTATGGAATGAATTTTCTGTATAGGCTTTGCTGTTGTAATGAAATGGCTTGATGCAAAGCAGCAGCTAGTTTATAAATGTAGATGGCAAATTATGGGTTGCAAATTGGATATTTTTACAGATTGTCTGGAAACAGATTTTGTCTGCTGACCAAGTGCACATGAAAATTCCATGACTTTTTGTCTATGCCCAAATGGCAACTTGTCATACAGCGTCTAAACCAGAAGAAGAGTCGGAAAATTTAGTTCAAGAAAGTGGTTTCAGGTCTGGTGATTTCACTTCTATACATGTTATTTGCCCTGACAATGTCATGCCAAACCATGGTTTAGTGTAGCGTTCCCAAGGGGAAATGAGCCACAGAAAACTACAAGTTTGCATGCTCCCCACCTCTCTTTTTCTCCTCTTTCACCTGTGTGTTTGATTACTCATGGCTTGTCATGTTGCCTGGCAGGACAAACTCTGGTTAGTGTTAACTATGGTTAGTTTAAAACAAGCTAGCTTCAAATCATGGTTTTTGAAGCTGGCTTGTTTAAGCTAACTGTTGCTAACCCTGGTTCTGGGTGTGGCCAACATGGCAAGCTGCACTTAACCAGGCACGTAAGAAGTGGAGGTGGGGAGTCTTCAAGCCCAAGGCTCGCTGTAGCTTGATCCTGCTAGTGCATGTCATGTTAAAGTATGCATAAACTACAGCTCACAGTTGTGAAGAATATCCTTAACATTGTGAATGGTTTGTGTCACCTTTAAGAAAAAGAGGTCGGAACAGGCCCGTATATATGTGAACTGTCTGTGGATCAAGTGACTTTTCTTCTTTAAGTTCTCAGAGTCCTTAACCCAACTCAAGGTAGTCATCTGAACTAGCCAGATGTCTTTGAATCACTCACAGTCAGTCTATCATTTGAAAAAATAAGACTCTTTAGAGCTGCTTTACCCCAAAATGTCAAGTGGACATTCAGTTTTGGCGACTGTCACCTTGGTTTAAGGAGGTATTTGGCACCTAGTTTATATATCTGAGTTTCTAACACTGGCTATTATTACCTGCTTGCTTGTCAAGCAGAGCTAGTGAGCAAGTAGGTAGTGAGTGACAGCTCCTCCTCCTGTTTGTTTGCTCATGGCCTCTGAGCCAGAGTGAGAGACAAGCAGATTGCAATGGTGAAGAGAAGGGAGCTCTTGTCAGCGGGACACCTTCCTGGGGCATGGGACCTTGGCAAGTGCCTGGCCATGCAGACCCATCAAATCCTAGCAAGGTCTGTTTGACAAGAGACAAAAGTGGAATGAACTTACATAGCCTAAGTAGTGTGATCACTGGTTTTCCCCCAGACTGACACCTCTTTATTTGTCACATCGGGACATTTCAAGATAACAGCCAACCTAGGCTTGGGGAAGAAGTCAGTTGCCACATCCAGACATTCATATATCAGTTTAAGAAGCCAAAATGTTCACAAGCCTTTTGCTTATATGTGCAGCTCCTCTTTTGGCTGCGCACTGCGATAAGCCAGGATACGTCTATCTATAGTTTCCTGCCTCACTGGGCCATTACACAAAAGATTGTGTAAAGGTCAAGAGCTGTAAATGTCTTCTTCAGCAGGGATATAGCGCCAGAAATATTTGTAAGGAGGTCTGCTTGTCTTTGGGATTGTGTCTCCTAATAACAGCACGTTGAGAAACTTAACAGAGTGTTTGGTCTATCATGTTGAACTTATAGGAATAATATAAGTGTACTTTGTTGCTTTTGGAGTTGGAGTAGGCATTTGAAATGTTAGAGATGTGTACTCTGTTTCCCTTTTTTAAAAACCTCATTCATGCATTACTTGTGTGTAGAACATAATCATTAAGACCAGGAATTGAGTATCTGTAGTGCTTCAGATGTTGTTGGATTCCCAACTTCCATCAGCCTCCATCAGTATGACAAGTAGTCATGGGTGATGGGAGTTGTAGTGTGGTGAAGAAGGCATAGACTTGCTAAATAAAGAAGACATGGGAGACCAGGACTTCTGAAAATGAGAAATTTCAAAAAACTTTAAATGCCGGTGGCAGGTAAAGTGCAATAAAGCATTCCAAAGTAAATAGCCTCATAAAAAGGTGTCTGCTTTTATCTGCCATCAGGCTACTTTAATGTACCAGTATAAGGAGCAGGATGCGCACATATGGCTATGGCTTTAAATTGATATTCAGTACGGCTCTTAGCCAGGATAGGCAATTCTTGGCACAGTTAGGGTAATTTGATGAAAATGTCAACCTACAGACTCATTTTTCACTTTCATATATGGTTAACATGTTCTGTATAATTTTTTGGCTGCAGTGGGAGAGGAGGAAATTGGCAAACGTGAACTCCCTTTTTCCTTTCCATTAGCAGACATTTCTGCGGGATTAAAAGCACTCCCACAAAGACACAAGTTTGATGCACTCTCTTCTTTGCGGGCAAACTAGTTTTGGGGCAGTTTAGGCAAAATGGCTAATTTTGGATTGCCGAGAACCAGGAAATAAGTGGAGAAATGGCATCTCAGAAAGGGGAACAGGGAGCACGGGAAATCGAAACTCCAGTATTTTCTTGCTTGTAACACCACACCTTGGTTTACTGTTAAATCTGAGCTGTCACTAGGGTTTTAGATATAAAAATGGAGTGCTTCTTGAGATTACTCATGTTCTGATGCTTGAGGTCAAATTGTTAATTTATTTCAGCGTGATATGTGTGAAGAATCAGTGTGTGTATAATTCACATATTTTCCCTTCAAAATATGAAGTAGCAGGAACCTTATCCTTAACTAGTTTCCTCTTGTAATTCTTCAGAAGAAAAATAATCTACAAACATGCACCTATTCAAAATTGACATATGCGCTCTGTACTTTGATTTGACAACAGAAAAAGCATTGTGTTTTTGAGTAAGAAATATGCATTATGAGAAAAAATTCTGTAAAGGTTGAAGAATAGATCAAACCAAGGGATGCAGAAACAGATAACCACACTTCACTGTTATGCTTGTGAAAAGCAGAAAATGTGGATTAATGTACTGGTTGTATACAAGCAATTCCAGCAACTGGTTTCTAAATGCAGTGCCTGAGCCAAATGATACAAATGCTGTCTATTAACAAATCTGAGAAATGATGATCAATTTAAAGGGCCATATATTTGTTGCCTAATACTATACATAACTTTTAAACAAATACAGTTATGTAAACATGTGGATAGGGATGCGGGTGGCACTGTGGTCTAAACCACTGAGCCTCTTGGGCTTGCCGATCAGAAGGTTGCGGTTTGAATCACTGCGACAGGGTGAGCTCCCGTTGCTCGTTCCCAGCTCGTTCCCACCTAGCAGTTCGAAAGCACGCCAAAAAAAGTGCAAGCAAATAAATAGGTAGCACTCCGGCGGGAAGGTAAATGGCGTTTCCGTGCACTGCTCTGGTTTCAGTGTTCCGTTGCGTCAGAAGCGGCTTAGTCATGCTGGCCACATGACCCGGAAAAACTGTCTGTGGACAAATGCCGGCTCCCTTAGCCTGTAAAGCGAGATTAGTGCCGCAACCCCAGAGTCGTCCGTGACTGGACTTAACTGTCAGGGATCCTTTACCTTTACCTTTTTAAACATATGGATAGCCCCACTGAGGCCATCATCATTTATTTCATAGAATTGTAGAGTTAGAAGGAACCCTGAGGATCACTGAACTTACAATCTTGGCATTATCACCACTATGGTATAACTAACTGAGCTACCCAGGCTACTTAAAGTGGGCACATTTTACTAGGTTGCTGAAATGAGATGTTCTCCCACATGCCAGCTTTTTGCTCAAGTTTCTGGGTTTGGGGGGAAAATATCTATGAACCTAGTTATTGGGGTGATTTTTAAAACAACTTTCCTTTAGAAATTAAGACCCCCCCTCCTTACTTCTGCAGGTGTATTCCTATTTAAGATGTATTAGTGCATAGTATGTGCCAAAGGAAATAATGAATTTTGAACTTACAGCAGATTTTGAAACATGGGTGTTATTTTTTTAAATGTTGGAGAATTGAATATCAAAACAGCTTCCTTTGTTGATGAATATGTTGGTTTTCAGTCCGGCATTGATTAAGCATTCAGGAAATGAACATGTAGCCTAGAAAGGGGCATAAAGCACATTCACTCTCTAGGACTGTGTGAAGCTCTGCTGGCTTGTAACAAATATAGCCAGAGCAATTTTACACGTCCCATAAACTGGGGCAATTTCACTAGACATGGCTGTCGCACCCCATCTCACTTGCTTGTTGTCTTTGCAAGAAGGGAGTTAGGCTTGGACATGTAGTAAAAGCTCCAGAGTTGCGTTCTGCAAGAGTTGCATTTCAGTTTGAGGATCTTAGCGTTTTGCAGGGTGGTGGTTGGAACCCAGCATAGTCCAAAGATTGGGCCTGTCTCCTCTCCACCACAGCCGTTTTCTTCCACCATTTTAATGTTTTGCAAGGATGGTTGTGGAGGAAGTGAAATGGGGGGGGGGCAGTGGGTTGGTGGGGTGGAACAGCGTAATCT
This sequence comes from Podarcis vaucheri, assembly GCF_965113315.1. Classification (NCBI taxonomy): domain Eukaryota; kingdom Metazoa; phylum Chordata; class Lepidosauria; order Squamata; family Lacertidae; genus Podarcis; species Podarcis vaucheri. The sequence goes on from NC_138761.1 coordinate 96,831,145, forward strand.
AGAGAAAGGGGGCTTCTGGAAAGTGCTGGGGGCCAGACTGAGAGACCTGGTGGACTGCATTTGGACTGTGGAGTTCCCAATCCCTGGTAAATGCACCCCATTGCTGCACAAACAGTTAAACTGGACAGAGATACAACATCAAAAGCTGGAGGCTCAGTAATGGAACCTGGTATTACCAGTGATCCATTCCTGCACTAGATATAAAGGTAAAGGTAAAGGGACCCCTGAACATTAGGTCCAGTCGTGACCGACTCTGGGGTTGTGCGCTCATTTCGCTCTATAGGCCGAGGGAGCCGGCGTTTGTCCGCAGTCAGCTTCCGGGTCATGTGGCCAGTATGACTAAGTCGCTTCTGGCAAACCAGAGCAGCACATGGAAACGCTTTTTACCTTCCTGCCAGAGCGGTACCTATTTATCTACTTGCACTTTGGCGTGCTTTCGAACTGCTAGGTGGGCAGGAGCAGGGACCGAACAACGGGAGCTCACCCCATCGCGGGGATTCGAATCGCCAACCTTCTGATCGGCAAGTCCTAGGCTCTGTGGGAGCCTAGATATACTAGATATACTAGGAAATAAATCCTCTCTCGCTAAGTGTTGGCTCAATTTGTGCTCTTTGTACAGCACAAAGCATTTATCCACCTACAGAATTGGGTAACAGAATTGGGTCAAGTTCTGAATTAATATGTCCTCCTTTGCTGCAGTTTGGCATATGGTAGGGAAAGCACTTGGTATGTGCATTGGATGAGACCTGAAGTTTCCTTCTCTTCTAAGGAAGTCATAGAAGCAAGCCAAAATAGTATCCGTACCATGTATAGATGAAAGCCTTAAAAATAGCAGTTTTGGAATCTTTTTATACAAGTTTATTAGCATTCTCCATTGAAACAGCTTTCTCACCTTTATTTGGTCAGGACTTCTTTTGTATGTAATACGCAAAACTCTGTAGAGCTACATCTTTACTTGCAAAGCATCTGAAGTCAAATTCACTGTTTGCTGCACCAGTATTCTTGCTGTTACACACATGATGGAAAGAATTTGATCATATCTGTGTTTTGTTTGGTGGTTCTTGCATAATATCAAATTGACAGCATAGGCATGGTCTAGGGCAGGGGTGGCTAATCTGTGGCTTGCCAGGTGTTGTTGGACTCCAACTCCCATCAGCTCCAGACAACATGACCAGTGGTCTGGGATGAAGAGAGTTGTAGTTCAACAACATCTGGAGGTTCCACAGTTTAACCACCAGTGCCCTATTGGAGTCCCCCCCCCCCAATGCTTTCTCTATATATAATTTTGTAATTAAATTTTCTGTTTTACAATTTAGAATATTCATTTAAACAACCTTAAAATATCAATGACTCCCCTTCTTCTCTTTCCATGGTTCATTTTGCATAACATAAATCCCTGCATATTTTATATAAACTAAACCATTCAGTATTCCATGATTACTTCCATCAAAACTTATTTACCCTGCTGAATTTATCTTAATGTTGCCAATGTTTTCAAGTGTACACAATTCCCCCCCATATTTTCAATAAACATTTTCCAATCTTCTTTAAACGGATGTTCTGCTTGTTCTCTTATTCTATAAGTTAGATCTGCAAGCTGTGCATATTCCATCAGTTTAAGTTGCCATTCTTCTTTAGTTGGGACCTCACTCGTTTTCCATTTTGGAGCTAACGAAACACAGGCCGCAGTAGTGGCATACATAAATAAGGTTACATTTTATATTCTTTATTGAAAAATAAAAAGTACAAAGATACAAGTGCACAGAGTAAGACCAAACACAAAAAAGTAGAAGAAAAGAAAAGAAATAGTACCCATGTACAAAACAGAACAAGTATGCATTACCAAAAATAAATATAAAAATGTTATTTTAAAAGGTTACAAATGTTAACCAGACCTTAACTAATAAGGTATTTATAAAAATGAATTCCAAATATTGTTGAATTGGTCCATGGCATGTCTACATTTGTATGCAACTTGTACATGTGTCAGGGGATGATTAGCTGCTTGTGCTTAAAATTGTGCCCCCTCAGAGTTTGTGCGGCTCCACAAACCTCTGTGTGTGACAGAGCTCCTCAGGCATGTCTGCTCTAGTCACTAGTAGAGTCTGACAGTGGCTGCCTGCGGAAGCGTTTCCAGCAAAGAAGCTCCTTAACGGAAACGCGTCTCCTGGACTCACGACGTGGCAGCTTCCGGCGAAGTATGGGTCTCCCTACAGTTGCTTCTGACACCTCCCCACTATTTTCGCTGGACGTGTCTCTCACCCCTTTCTCTCCCCTGCTGTTTCCTGCCTGGGCTGCTGCGTCTCTCTCAGCATTACTGAGATCCTCCTCCAGAGACCCCTCGCTCCCCCTGCTGGTCCCTGCTTTGGCTGCTGACTCTCTCCCAGTCTCTGGGAGCCCTACCAACTCCCTTTCCTCTGATGTCAGTTCCCTGACATCCACCTCCCCTCCAGGGCCCCCTTCCCCCCCGCCCCTACTCTCTCCTCTGGGCGGTGAGGAGCTAAAACCCCGAAAAGAATCCTCTTCATCTTCAGACGTCTCGAACATTTCCCTCCATCGGTCTTCGTTCCGGCTCGCTGAATCCTCCTCCGCCTCGGAATCAGAGAACCCCTCCAACTCTTCTTCTTCGTCGGTGGTGGCGAAGTATTCCCTCCGGAACCTCGCCACTGGCTGAGGTTTACGAGGGAATCTCTGATGAAAAGTTTCTATCAAAACCTCGTCATCTACATCCTCTGCCATGACCCAGGTGTTTTCCGACTCCGGCTCCCCTTCCCACATTACCAAATACTCTACTTGATCTCCCTTCCACCTGGAATCGAGAATCTCCGCTACATGGTAGCTGTGTTCTTTTTCCTCCATAGCTGGTCCCCTATTGACCCTCCCTTCTCTGTCCCCTTTATACGGTGACAGCAACGACCTGTGGAACACTGGGTGCAGCTTCATGTGGTTCGGTAACCGGAGTCTGAAAGCCACTGGGTTGACCTGCTGCGTGACTTCAAATGGGCCCAGCCTTTTGGGTCTTAACTTCTTACAACCCCCTTTGAATGGTAACCCTTGGGTGGACAGCCACACCTGGTCCCCCACCCTAATGCTTTCCCCTTCCCTTCTGGTTTTGTCTGCCTGCCTCTTATATTCCTCCTTAGCCCTGTTTAAGTTAAGTTGGAGCTGGCGATGGATCGCTTCCATTTCTTCAACGAACTGTTCTGCAGCTGGAACGCTCCAGTTCTCCCCTCCCCCCCCTGGGAAGGCTCGGGGATGACACCCGTGATTAGCCAAAAAGGGGCTCATCCCCGTGGACACGTTCTCTGCATTGTTGTAGGCAAATTCTGCCAACGCCAGCTTCTCCACCCAATCATTCTCTCTGTCATTCACATAACACCTCAAATATTGCTGGAGGACACCATTAGCTCTTTCCGCCTGCCCGTTGGTTTCTGGATGACGGGCAGTTGAGAAATTCACCTCTACATGCAATAAGCTCATGAGCTTCCTCCAGAACCTGGAAGTAAATTGTTTCCCTCGGTCAGAAACCACCCTCAAGGGGGCGCCATGCAGCCTAAACACATTTTCCACAAACAATTTAGCGGTTTCTTCCGCTGTGACCGCATGTGAGCAGGCTATAAAGTGGGCCATCTTGGTTAACAGGTCTACCACAACCATGATGGCTGTTTTCCCTCTGGACCTTGGCAGATCAGTCATGAAATCTATTGCCACTGCCTCCCATGGCCTTTCCGGCGTGGGTAGTGGTTCTAATAAACCTGCCGGTGCCCGCCTCTCCCCCTTGGCTCGTTGGCATTGGTCACACCCTCTCACATACTCCCGCACATCTTCCCTGACCTTGGGCCACCAGAATTCCCTGGTAACCAGCCACATGGTTTTGTGTTGCCCAAAATGCCCTGCTGTGGGGCTATCGTGCAGTTGCTTGAGTACCTTTTCCCTCAATTCCCCTTCAGGTATATATAACGCTCCCTTGTAGTACAACGCCCCGTTTCTCTCCTCAAAACCCCCGGGTTTGTCTCCCTCCCTCCTGAGACCCCTGAGTTTGTCCTGGGCGTATTCATCCTGCACCGTTCCCTCTACCAGTTCCCTTTGCCCCACCAATGCCGCCCCACACACCCAGCGGTCCTCTGGAATGACATGGGTCTCTTCGGGTGCACCCTCCCCCTCCAAATATTCAGGTTTGCGTGAGAGAGCGTCCGCCCTAACGTTCTCTGGGCCTCAAATCTCAAAGTTAAATTTGGAGAACTCCTGGGCCCATCTCAACTGCCGTTGGTTGAGCACACGCGCAGTTCTCCAATACTCTAGATTCTTATGGTCCGTGCACACTTGCACCTTATGTTGTGCACCAATTAGCAGGTGCCTCCATCTCCGGAAAGCCTCATGAATCGCAAGAAGTTCCCGGTCGTACACCGTGTAGTTCCTCTCGGATTTGTTCAGCTTTCGCGAAAAGAAGGCACACGGTCGCCACTCTGACTCCTCCTTCCCCGGCTGCAGAAGAAGCACCGCCCCTATGGCTCTGTCAGAAGCGTCTGTTTCGACCCTCAGCTTTTTTTGTAAATCCACATGCAGAAGTTGTTCATCAGAGGCGAAGGCCCTTTTCAGTTCCTCAAACGCTCACTCCGCCTCCGCCGTCCAAACAAACTTCTTTTTACTGCTGAGACAGTCCGTGATGGGCGCCGTCAGGTGGGCGAAGTTTCGGATGAACTTACGATAAAAGTTTCCAAACCCTAGGAACCTCTGCACATCCTTCTTGGTTTTGGGTGTTTTCCATTCCAGCACTGCTTGAACCTTGCCGGGGTCCATGGCCAACCCCTTGTCTGACAAGCGGTACCCCAGGAATTCCACCTCCTTGGTATGAAACTGACACTTCTCCAGTTTCACCCACAGCCTGTTGGCTTGCAGCCTGCTCAACACTTCTCTGACGTCTCTCACATGTTGCTCCTCATTCTCCGAATACACCAACACATCATCTAGGAAGGCCACGCAATTCTTGTAGAGCAAAGGCCCCAGTACGTGGTTCATGAAGGCTTGAAAACACGCGGAGCCTGTTTGTAATCCAAAAGGCATAACGAGGTATTCAAATGCCCCCAAAGGGGTGAACATGGTGGTTTTCCATTCATCCCCTTTCCTTATACGTATCAGGTTGTACGCCCCCCTTAGGTCCAGCTTTGTAAAAATCTTTCCTTTCCGCACCCTGGTCAAAATATCATCAATCCTGGGCATAGGAAAAGCCGCCGGCTCTGTCACTGCATTTAACCGCCTGAAATCACATACAAGTCTCGGCTTGTCCGTGTGCTTTTTATCCACAAAAAACACTGGGCTACCCCCCGCTGCCTTGGACTCTCTGATGAAGCCTCTCTTCAGGTTCTTGTCAATGAACTCTCGCAACTCCTGCATTTCCCTGTCTGACATGGCATACAACTTGCCTACAGGAAGCTGTGCTCCAGGGAGTAAATTGATCTGGCAATCAAAGGGCCTATGCGGGGGTAGTTGGTCAGCTTCCTTCTCGCTGAACACGTCGCTGAGATCAGCATACTGTGGTGGCACCTTCCCCTTCTCCATTACTTCAGTCCCTGCCAGGGTGGCTTGGGCCCCTGCTGACCCCTTTTCCCCCCTGCAGTGTTCTAAGCAATGTGCTGAACCGAAGGAAACCACTCTTTGATGCCAGCCCACCAGCGGATCATGTAGGGCTAGCCAGCTCATTCCCAAAATAATGGGAGCGCCTCCCAAGGTGGCCACATTAAACGCTATCAGTTCTGTGTGCCTTGCCACCCTCATTATCATTGGGACGGTCTGCAAGCTGACTCCTCCTCCCAACAGTTCCCTGCCATCGATCGTGGTCACCTGCAGGGGGTTGCTTAAAGGGATCGTCTGTATCTGGTGTTCAGCAGCAAACTCCTTGCTCATAAAATTGCAGGAGCTGCCTGAGTCCAACAGCGCCTTTATTTTTAGGGGGTGTCCATTTTGCAGCTCTAGCGACACTTCAATCACTAGAGCAGGTCGAGGAGCTTCTGGCACGGGCACTTTCACTGCTCTTTGGCCTGGCTGCAGTGCCCTGACGGTGGCAACCAGGCGTTGGCTTTTACCTGCTCCGTTTCTCCCTGCTCTCCCCCCTCAACAGCTCCCACCATCCCTTGCCATTCCTTCCTCTGGGGGCAGACTCTGGCAAAGTGGCCTGGCTGTTGGCAGAGATAGCATTTCCGGGCTCCTTTTCCCTCCTTCTTAGCCCCCTCACTGGGCTTTGAAACTGCGCGCGCGCGGGCTGTTCCGATTTCCATCAGCTCTGCCGGCGGGAAAGCTGGCTCAGGAATGTCTGGAATGCGGAACTCCTTCCAACGTTCCCCTCTCCCTTCCCGCCTCTCCAAGGCTCTTGCCTCCTGGCGCGCTCCAATGGTCAGCGCAGATTTGGTCAGCTGATCCATAGACACCGCCCTGGGGCTCCGGGACAGCTCGTCTTTCACAGCCGAAGAAAGACCTTCTTCAAATAGCATCTGAATGGGTGCCGCCGATAAATCCCACCCCAATCTGTGAATCAGCATGGTAAATTCAGTCCAGTACTCACGGACAGATCTGCTTCCCTGCTTGCAAGCCATTAGCTGTCTGCGCACCACCCCTTCCTCAATATCGCTGGAAAACATGATATCCATTGCACGAAAGAACTTCATAGTGTCCTTTAGGATATCATTGTGCGTTGCCATCAGGGGTCGAACCCAGTCTCGCGCCCCCTTCTCAAGATGCCCAATTACGAAAGCAACTCGCGATTCCTCATCAGGGAACTCATCAAACTGCACATTAAGGGCATATTGCATCTCTGTCCTAAAGGCATGGTAATCCTTGGGGTCCCCCCCAAACTTCTGCACCAATCCTGGTACCTTTCTGGGGAACTGAGTGGTTCTCCCCTTTTTGTCTGCATCCTGAGCCCTTCTCTCCTCGAGCCTCGCCGTCTGCAGCGCAAGTTGGACCTCCAGAGCTTGATACCTTTCTTCCAAGCTTGGACCAGCTCCAACCCCTGCCTCTCCGGTTCCGGCTGGGTTGCTCATGATGCTTTCTCCTGCACAGGCAGCGTACAGAGACTGTCAGACTGCTGTCAGGGGATGATTAGCTGCTTGTGCTTAAAATTGTGCCCCCTCAGAGTTTGTGCGGCTCCACAAACCTCTGTGTGTGACAGAGCTCCTCAGACATGTCTGCTCTAGTCACTAGTAGAGTCTGACAGTGGCTGCCTGCGGAAGCGTTTCCAGCAAAGAAGCTCCTTAACGGAAACGCGTCTCCTGGACTCACGACGTGGCAGCTTCCGGCGAAGTATGGGTCTCCCTACAGTTGCTTCTGACACCTCCCCGCTATTTTCGCTGGACGTGTCTCTCACCCCTTTCTCTCCCCTGCTGTTTCCTGCCTGGGCTGCTGCGTCTCTCTCAGCATTACTGAGATCCTCCTCCAGAGACCCCTCGCTCCCCCTGCTGGTCCCTGCTTTGGCTGCTGACTCTCTCCCAGTCTCTGGGAGCCCTACCAACTCCCTTTCCTCTGATGTCAGTTCCCTGACACATGTGTAGCAAGTTTGTACACATTTAAGGGGCAGTTCCTTGCTTGCTTTTCCAGTCTGCACTTTTGTGCTGATAGATCTAGGAAGTGGAGATTTCCTACGCCACTGTGCAATAGTGGTTGATGGTATTGAGGCCGATATGACCCTTCCCATCTTATTTCACTGGCATTTTGTCAGTGGGAGCCAGCGTCGTCGTGTAGTGTTTATCTGGATCGAGTAGTCCCAAGTTCAAATCGCCAGTCAGCCATGAAGCCCTACTGGGTTACTGTGTCAGCTGTTGTCTCTCGATCTAACCTGCTTCACAAGGTCCTTGTGAAAATAAAATAAAGCAAGGTATAATGAAATAAAGCAAAATGTTAGTAAAACCTTAAAGCCTCAGTTATCTGTTGATGGATGGCCATCCTGACTCGGCCCCAGACACACTGACCAGATGTTTGGAAGCTGTGGCTGGATGGTTACGTGGGAGCCGGTTGAAGCTAAATCCTTCGAAGACAGAGGTCCTGTGGCTGGGACGGGGCGATATGGGATTGGGGGGGCAACTCCCATCTCTTGCGGGGGCGCAATTAGTGCCAGCACCGTCCGTTAAGAGTTTGGGTGTAATCTTCGATACCTCCCTTTCCATGGAGGCGCAGATTGCAGCTATAACAAAGGCGGCATTTTTCCATCTCCGCCAAGCTAAGCAGTTGGCTCCTTACCTCTCTCGCCCTGACCTAGCCACTGTGATCCACGCGACGGTCACCTCCAGACTGGATTATTGTAACTCGCTCTACGTGGGGCTGCCCTTGAGACTGACCCAGAAACTCCAGCGGGTGCAGAATGCTGCAGCGAGACTCCTTACGAGGTCTTCGCTGCGAGATCACATTCACCCGGTGCTATACCAGCTGCACTGGCTCCCGGTGGAGTACAGGATCAGGTTTAAGGTGCTGGTTTTAACCTTTAAAGCCCTATATGGCCTAGGACCCTCGTACCTACGGGACCGCCTCTCCTGGTATGCCCCACAGAGAAACCTACGGTCTTCAAATAAAAACATCTTGAAGGTCCAAGGCCACAGAGAAGTTAGGCTGGCCTCAACTAGAGCCAGGGCTTTTTCGGCTGTGGCTCCGATCTGGTGGAACACTCTGTCACAAGAGACCAGGGCCCTGCGGGACTTGACATCCTTCCGCAGGGCCTGCAAGACAGAGCTGTTCCACCAGGCCTTTGGCCAGGGCACAGCCTGACTCCCTCCCTCGGCAATCTTCGCAGAGCTCTGGCCCAATGGTTGCTAGTGGCTTGAATTAATTAATTTTTATAATGAATGATTTTAGAATGTTGTTTATGTTGTACCTTTGTACTGTTTTATTGTTGTTAGCCGCCCTGAGCCCGGCTTCGGCTGGGGAGGGCGGGATATAAATAAAATTTATTATTATTATTATTAGGTGGGCTTGTGGCCCTGGGCAAAGATATGGTGCAAGGAACCAAGTTGTTTACCTTTTTCATACTTGGCCACAACTGTGTAGTCTTTCCAGGGTGGGCTGCAAAAATTGCAGGAAGCATGAGGGGCAGCCTAGCCTATGTGTCCCTGGCAGTTTCTCTGCTGAAACCTTAAACTGAGCCTTCATGGGCGTATTGGTGAGTCAAGAGGCAGAAGGAGTTTTGCTCATATAGCACAAGTTAATGCCTGTGCTTTAAAACAGAGTTGGAAAACCTTTCATCAGTCCATGTGTAGATGGACAAGTCTCTGCTTTTTCTTTAAACTCCCTCCACCTTAACTCGATGAGAGTTTCGTTAGGACAAAGTTTGTGAAATTATGGTCTGACTAACCCTCCTTCTTGTGAAACCAGTTACTGTCCTATCTTGTTACCATACATTTTAAAGGGAAGCGAAACTCCACAGAAACTGAAAGTCTCTAGTAATAAATCCAACTACAAATGGTTACCTCTGTCCAAATATCTTTATGTCCTGTTGATTTCAACGAGAGAATGCAGTTAACTTTGCTCTGCTGAAACCAGTACTTACCTTTTGCCTGGATTGCATCTGTTGGGTGTGTAGTGTAAACAGTTTTGAGACTTGGGTACCTGAATGGTTGTCTCATCTCGTGATGAACCTGTTCCCTTTTTCAGGCCTCTCTGCTGTAAAAGGTGAGGCATCTGATGGCTGGGATTAGGGTATTTTCTCTCTCTCATATATATATATACACACACACTCAAATTTTTCACATTATATTCCCCTCTCTCGAGCACTCGATTACGGTATTTTCCATGTCTGGTGCTCCAGTTATTGAATGCTCTTCCCAGGGAAGCCTTCTTCGTGCCCAGACCTATTCTTACTGTGATATTATTTTGATGCATGCAGCCTTTAATATTTTTGTTAGACTTTAGTATTGACTCTGGTTTCACATTGTTTAAAGATACTCTGAGTCTGGGCTGAATAATGCGGCAAGAAGAAACAGAGATACTGGATTTGTGATAATCAGTTTTTCTTTTTGAGGTTGTTTTTTTTAAGGTGGTGTAGTTGTTGAGAATATGGCATCCTCTAAAAGCGTCTTTCACCCAGACCACATCATTAATAGCTCACTAGCAACATTCACACGCGGTTACCGGCTTACCTTGGATGATAAGATTGTTCCTGCTTTGCTCCTCCCTACTAGTGAGTCAGAGCAACAAACCATGATCCTTGGCTTAGCATCACATCCAAACTGGGAATAGTTTTACTCAATTAAATGATAATTGATAAACCAAGAATGAATCGTGGCTTCAGATCATAGTCTGGAGCGGTACTCCCCCCCCCCCCAAGAAAAATAGGTGCTGGTACTCATAATGAACGCGGGTGGCACTGTGGTTTAAACCACTGTGCCGCTTGGGCTTGCTGATCGAAAGGTTGGCAGTTCGAATCCTGGGTGAGCTCCCATTGTTCGGTCCCAGTTCCTGCCAACCTAGCAGTTCGAAAGCACACAGTGCAAGCAGATAAATAGGTACCTCTCCGGCGGAAAGGTAAACGGCGTTTCCGTGCGCTGCTCTGGCTTTGCCATGCTTGGTCATGCTGCGGCTTAGTCATGCTGGCCACATAACCTGGAAAAAGTGTCTGCAGAAGCGGACAAACGCCGGCTCCCTCAGCCTGTGAAGCAAGATGAGTGCCGCAACCCCAGAGTCGTTCGCGACTGGACTTAACTGTCAGGGGTCCCTTTATCTTTACCTTTTACTCATAATGAAGTTGTTGCAGTAAGTGCCAGACTTTTTAACAACAAAAGAGAGGTGTCGGTACTGTGTAACCTTGAGTACCCCCTGGGAAAAAAATTCTGGTCTGGACTGAAATGAACCACAGTCTCTAGGGAGGATGTGATGCTAAGCTACAGATCATGGTTTGCTGTCCTGTTTGCTAGCAGGAAGGAGTAAAGCGAGACCTTTGCGTATACAGTGAGTCATTATCCATGGTTTACTGTGATGTGTGAATGTACCCACTGTGTAGGTGGGACCATCATGTTATGACTAACCCATCCATGATCCAAATATTCTTTGATAGGGAAATGTATGCCACAGTGGGCCTGAGGGGGGACGGGTATTGCTGACACTTGTGGCATCTGTAACTTACAGAGCTGGTGAGAGAGAGGCATTGAGAGTTCAGTAAGAGAAATGGGGAAAATATAAACCATGTTGCTTCCAGCTGCAATTTATCACATTTTTAATGCAGTTGTGCATTTTTGCAGCTCCCCCAATTTCTTTTTTTCCTTCTTCCTCTGTTTGTTTAATATTAATTCTTCATTGGTGATATGAATTAAGAAAAATCTTTTCCCGACCCACTGTTTTCTGGAAATGTCTAGGCTCTATAGAATCTCAGGGGTGGGAGGAGGAGAGCCATAGTTGTAAAAGAGATTCATAGTTATAGGGCACTTGCAGATGAACTTCAGAGCCTGAGGACAATTGGTCTCTTTCTCTATAGTAATGTGTTGAGAACGAATAATTCCTTTTGTCTGGCACTGCAATAATACTTAAAAGCAGCCATTGTTTAAATTTTAAACTGTGAATGCAAGTTTAATACAGTTTTTTATGAATAGTAGTTCTTCACATTCCTTTAGAAATTTTCTCAGTGAAATGATAGGTGGGGTTGTATTGCTAATTGCAGTGTAGTCCAGTACAGCACCCAAAGATTAATGAATTTCGCAACATAGGATTTTGGATTTTTAATTTTAATAATGGTGTTTACTTTAAGGATTTGCTAGGCTTGTTGAATAGGAGGTTACTTGGGCTGAAACAGTGCCAGCATCAAACAGCTTTTTAGCCTTTGCCGGTAAGGTTTTAATATGGCTTCCTGGGCTTGAAAAATCAGGAATTTGACTCTCTGCCTCTGATAACTCTGGAGAATAGGCACAATTGTTCCTGCTTTTAAGCAGTTTGGAGTAGCAGAATCCAGAAATATTGTTTGATTGGTAAGCTATTGCACCTGGAGAGGGCTTAGCAAATCCAGCTACCACATCATTATGCCAAAGTAGAACCTTGCAGTCAACCTTGACTCTCCTGAGAATTCCAGCCTGGATTGGTCCACTTACACTTTAACCAAGTAGCTAGAAGGAGAAGGAAACTTCAGCTAACTTTGTACACTCTTAAGAGATGGGCTTTTGACTGGCCCGTCCATCAAAGCATGGCATTAATGACACCCCGTGTAGGTTTGAATGGTACCAGTCTTGGCCTATTCATACTAGGGGGTTCTTCTTTTCTCTCCCTCTCCCTTTGACCATTATATGTGTTAATGGCAATTGTTGAAATGCTTTGACATCCACGGTGGAATGCTTTCACTTCAGCAAGTATTAGCTCCTTCCTTGCTTCCCTCTTTCTGTACTCCTGATGGATTGGTTTTTCCTCTTCCTTTCCTCTAGTATTTGGAACTGAAGTTGGATGCATACAAATTTGCACAGTGTATAACTTCTCTGTTAATTCATGTGTGCGGTAAGGATATTGGTAGCAGAGAAGTTAGTCCTCCCACTTGCATGCCAATTTCTTCTTGGGATCGTCTTTTCCCTCAGGCTGCTTTTATTCTTGGCCAGACTTCTAGTTTTCGAGCCTGCCAGAGAGAAACTTTGTGGGAGAAATCGTTGAACAAGGAGCTGATTAAGTACTCCCTTCGTGCCCAGTGAATGCCCTTCCCCTATGCCCGCCCTAGCAGTCTGAGGTGAAGATAAATTTGGGAACATATAGTTTCTGCCCTGAAACATAACTTAATGCACCGGTTTGCCGGTTTCTGAATATGGAGTTCCTCAGTCTCATACCTGTGGTGGCCTGTCTCAGCACATCCTTGCTGCATCTCTATGCTGTCAAACACAATTTGTATGTTTGATAACATTTAAACTTCAGTTCTTCTGTGAAACATTGGGACTCATGAAAGCTGTAGGTCAAACATGAACACTTGTCTTTGCGGTTTGCTTAAAAAGCCTTCCTTGAATAAAAAATAAGTCTCAAAGAGGTTTGACAAATTGCTATGCGGACACAAAATCAATTTTTTTAAAAAACCACAATATTAAATGGTGTTAAATTAATTTTGTGGCATATGGCTGCCTCCTCTGAATTCCAAAATAACATTCTACAGAATGGTGAGGTATCTCAAATCTGCAAAAGGACATTTCCAGAGCTCTAAATTGTCTGTTTTAGAGTTTGCAGTGGACAGTACTTATATCTTACTCAGGATAATGAAGGTTATTGTTAGAAACTACCTGCCCCCTCAAGTTTTTAAAGTTATATGCATGCAGGGGTTGACTTGATGCATTTTAAATTGGGCATGAAATACAAGCCTTCAGGGACCACTAGAAGCTGATCCTTGCCAAAAGCAGGGCTTGCATTTGGTGCTGAATGCAAGCCCTGCATTTAGCAGGAATCTTTGCAGCTGTGGCTTAACTTCAAGCCAGGGCTGTAAAAGAATAAACTGGAGCACATTTAGAGTACGCTTGTCAGTTGAATCACCTGATGGCATGTGATAACAGGTGGGTGGCCCTGTTCACCTGTCAGAAGTGGCCTGCAGAGAGTCTTGGTTCAGTTTTCTCATGAGGTCTAATAACAGGGAGCATGTTTGTCTGATTTGTATATGCTTTACATTTGGTAAAACAGCTGCAGTATTTTTGTAGGTATATAGATGCATGTTTTTGCAGCGGAAATAGCTTGAAGAAACTGGCATTGCATATTCAATGGCACTTAAAAGGTCTTACTGGAGCAGACCTGTGGTTCTGTATACCTGTGACCTAGACAGTGCATCTTACACATTATCTGGTTATGAAAATAATACATGTACTTTGAGTTTTAAGGGTATCCAATATCTTACAGTCATCAATTTTTATCTCAGTTTATAAATAGCTTTCATTTTTTCATATGGTAAGAACTTTGGTTAATATTCTGTCATGTGTTGCCTTTATAACTGTAATGAGTATGGGTTGCTCGTGCGTAAGTTGCCACCTCTCCTGGCTATGTTGCCTGGTTAAACCTTTCTGTCTGGACAGCCCTTTACTTCGTGGCTGCCTCAGTCGCTAGCAGAATCCGTCAGTGGGCGTTTCTTAAACCTTTTCCAACATAAAAGTTGTTTGACGCCAAGTCTCCTCCTACTCTCCCTGCGCGGAAGTCTTCTGTGCAGGGAGGGTGTGGGTAGCGGAGGACCCGTGCTCTCCCCGCTGGTGTCCGGTGAAGAGTCCTGGAGCCCTCTCGCTGATTCCCCCATCTGCCCCCCTTTATCCCTGGTGTTGCGCTGGTTTCCTTCCCCATCTGCGGAGCTGCCTCTCTCCCTGCTGGGCCCTTCTCCAGCATCATTTGAGAGCCTTCCCTCCGCCTCTAGCTCCGATGTCAGTTCCCTGACAATAACATTTTTTTTAAAGGGAAGTAACTGTTTCCGTTCCTACAGATATGTGTTTTTACTTACTAATCCTGCATATGGGGAATGCAACTTTCTTATTGGAGTGAATGACATTAAAACAATCTTCCTGTGTTTCCGGCATATGATTTGGACCAATTGTTAGTGTCTTTGAAACTGATTTAATTTGACATGTTGGATCCACATCTGGTAACAGCTGTGGGAAATGTTTCTGGAGCATCAAAGGGTTTATGACAGATGTGATGTTTAGAGATTTGTACCAGCTTCACAAACGATTCATATGATTCTCAAGAAGATTGGCTTTTAAAATGCGAAAGACTTGGTCTCCTTATTGCTTTGCAACAGTGAGCATAAGCACTTAACCGCAAAAAAATGATGAGAGTTTTCTTTTCTCCACAGGTCAACTTTGTAGTGTGCCAGCTCTTTGCTTTGCTTGCTGCTATCTGGTTTCGAACTTACCTTCATTCAAGCAAAACTAGTCCATTTATAAGGCATGTTGTTGCCACCCTTTTGGGCCTTTATCTTGCACTTTTTTGTTTTGGATGGTAAGTAACTTGATTTTTCTCTTTTGCTGTATCCAGGCACTGGTTTCTCTAGTCCAGGGTTTCCCAAATTTGGCTCTCCAGCTGTTTTTGGACTACAGTTCCTATCATCCCTGACCACTGGTCCTGCTAGCTGTTGTATCAGTGCTGCTTGATTTCAAGGCTTGTCTGCTTTTTTGTTTGAAGTACTACAAGCCTTACAAAACAAATATGACCATGGACCGCGTTGGGACATGCACAGTGAACATAGTTACTATGGGCAGTGATAGTTTCACAGCAATAATAATGTTATTATTTGTACCCTGCCCATCTGGCGGGGTTGCCCCTGCCATTCTGGGCTGCTTCCAACTAATATAAATAATCAAACATTAATATGCAGAGCTGCCTTCAGATGTCTTCTAAAAAGTTGTATATTCTTGACATCTGATGGGAGGGTGTTCTCATCTTTTAAAAGTTATTGCCTGTACACAGCCTTTGTCAAAATTAACGGGTAAATATAACCATTTTGGATGAGTTAATCTGGGCAAAACGTATTTTCTTTTCTGCTGCTGCTTAGAATTGAAATTAACATTGACAAAATACGCAAGCTACTTTGGCTAACCCAACTTTGTAACCATTTCCTCATTCTTAGGTATGCCTTACATTTTGTTATACAAAGTGGAATTTCCTACTATATCATGATCATTATAGGAGTGGAAAATATGCACAAGTGAGTATTGACACACTTTTATGTTTTCAAAGTGAAAGAACATAATTTGCAGGTGGGTGGAGCTTTAAAGCAGGGATGGCTACCCCGCCCTCCCTGAGCTCTGACATAGCCCTCTAAGCTGATTTTCCTGGGGCTCCATTCAGTACTACACTGAATTTTGCTGTCAAAGTGTAGGCTTTCTTTTTTTAAAAAAAAAGAAGATATAGACCTGGGGGACCTGGCCCAACATGTTGATGGAAAATGCTAATTACTCCCTCTCCACTAATCAGATTGATGATTTAATGAGCAGAGAGGATGTCTGCGATAGCTCAGCTGGTAGAGCTTGAGACTGTTAATCGATGGGTTGGAGGTTTGAACCCCACCTTTCGTAGCATGGGTTGCAAGCGCCCGGGGCTATGCAGAGTGGGTGGGTTAGAGGGAGGGAAATGGACATAGTACTTATGTGCATTCAACTGCCTAAGGCAATGGTGGCCAAACTTGGCCCTCCAACTGTTTTTGGGACTACAACTCCCATCATCCCTAGCTAACAGGACCAGTGGTCAGGGATGATGGGAATTGTAGTCCCAAAACAGCTGGAGGGCCAAGTTTGGCCACCACCGGCCTAAGGCATGCAAGTCACCCAAGATCACAGCTGCATAGATCAGAAAAGAAGAGTTATTCAGTTGTCTGGAGAGGCCACTTCCTGGTTCACCTGGAGAAGCCTTTTTCAATGGAGCCTGGCGACGGGAGCATGCAGCGGTATCGAGGCAGCAATGGGTGTTGAAATTTTGCTCTCCTAACTATTTTGCGCATGAGGCAACTGTCGCTGTGCCGCTATACCACTGCCACATTGGGCAAAAAGATGACCGTTGTGGTCCTTTCCAATTCTGTGATTCTGTGATAACCTCTCAGCTGGAGTTTTGTTTTGTTTTTGTGTGTACATACATGCCAAGAGTGTGGGGTGGCCACAAGCACTGCTGGCATGAGGCCTTTGTAGGGGTTAGTGAACGTTAGAGTGGCCCTTCAGCCGACAAAGGTTAGCCACTCCTGCTTTAAAGGAACAAATTGTCCGTGATATCAGTGCAAGCACTCCTACCCTGAAACACTACCGTTTCCAATGTGTATTTCCCTGGAGAGACATTGTGTAGCAATGTCTTGCTCTTCTTGTTTGCTATTCAAAGTGCCGAAAGCTTTGTCATACCAACTGTTTACGGAATCAAGCCCGAGGGTCGGGTTGCTGTAATTTTAAGTACATGGCAGTTAACATGTTTCCATTGCTGCTTCATAAATTATCTGACTTGCACACTTGTAATACTCCCCTGCCAGGTGAGCATGTAAAAAACCCCCACTCAATAGCATTCCATTTTCCCACTTCGTTTCTGAGGAATAAAAAATACATGGCACAATTTTATCCTTGGGTAAACATAGCTTGGGTATTTTGTTAATATTTTTTATTGAGCTGGGTTCATTTTATTCAGTATCTTTGCTGTCATCTAGGAAATGTATGCTGTGCGCTGGTTTCTCTCTTATTGTGTCATAGTGTAATAGACAGCAAATGCTTACGGGCCTCATGTGATAGAACTGGTTTCATATCCTCAGTGCAAGAGGATGCTCTTACTTATCTGTAGCAGTGTGGGTCCAAAGGCTCACTCCTGCTATGGCAAGGAATTTGGTACGGTTGCTTCATACTTTGCATTTTTTAGGTACATACGATTTAACTGTGGCTTTCAAATTGGAAATGGGCTGTGGAATTGTGGGCACAGATTTGCTTCTACCTGGTTTGGCATTAATGTGAATCTTGACAGCTTGTGTTAAAATGAGCCGAAGTATACTTTGCGAGCTCCCAAAGTGAGTTATATACTGAAATATATAGCCTATACTGAAATGTCGTTGTTGTATATTATCATGGCCAGGAATCCACATTCGGAACAAATAAATGCCTTACTCATCCATTTCAGGAAGCAGAGTTACAATAGAGAGGTAGGTAGGTAGATACATGGAAAGCTATCGTATAGATAATACAATTTAAGTGCTTTGAACATTTGACTGGCTAATTACACTATGAGTTCAATAGTTCAAATCATCAGTATGGCAAAATGTAATTTGGATGGCTATGAAAGTCTACTTAAAAGTGTTAGTCTTTGAAATGATAGTATAGAACAGGGAATGCAAGCTGGTGTGCATAGTAGCCTCCCAACATACTTATGGAAGAGTGCAAACAAAATTGAACCTTTTCCATTTTAATGCACCAAGAACTATTAAAGCCATTTTATAGCACAGGTGTAGTTAACTAGATGTTAATTCAGATGCAGCTAAAACATTTAATATCATGTAAACTTGCTGAAAACCTGGTGGAGAAGATTTGGATAACCTGAAACTCCAGCAACGTTTTAATGGGATGCTGTGATTCTGAGTGATGGAGGAGTATGTTTGCCCTTGACCTGCTGGTAGTTTTCCTCCTGACTCCCCTGCCCTGCCCTTCTTTTCTTTGTGGGGAACTTCAGATAGGTGTTTACATACAAGCCCTATCTCAAAACTGCAGCCTTCATAGGCTGCTTTTAACTTGCTTAAGAAAAACCAACCTGTTGGTTTCACTATACTGTACATTTGTGTGTAATTTGTTTACTCCTCCCATATTCTTGGGAATGGGCTGGAGAGGAATTGGACTCGGCATTGAATGAAATACCATTCATTTGCTGATTACAGGAAGTCTAACAGGATGCTTATAGTAATTTTAGCAGCTGCCTGCATTTGCCATGCTTTCAGGCTTTTCATTTTCACTATAATCAATAGACACCTGCTCATTTTTTAAATTCCCCAAAAATTAAATTTAGAAGGTTTTGTGGTCCCTATCAGATTCAAGGCCACTTTTCTAGACGTCTTCAGACAGTGTAGTGTCACTCTCTAGATAATACTGGCTTTGACAGTGACTATGTGGACGCGAGTGGCGCTGTGGGTTAAACCACAGAGCCTAGGACTTGCCGATCAGAAGGTTGGCAGTTCAAATCCCCGCAACCGGGTGAGCTCCTGTTGCTCGGTCCCTGCTCCTGCCAACCTAGCAGTTCGAAAGCACATCAAAGTGCAAGTAGATAAATAGGCACCGCTCCGGCGGGAAGGTAAACGGCGTTTCCGTGTAATGCTGCTCTGGTTTGCCAGAAGCAGCTTCGTCATGCTGGCCACATGACCCAGAAGCTGTACACCGGCTCCCTCGGCCAATAAAGCGAGATGAGCGCCGCAACCCCAGAGTCGGCCACGACTGGACCTAATGATCAGGGGTCCCTTTGCCTTTACCTTTTATGCTTTATTGCAATTTTGTTTGCTGCACAGCAAACAAACACGCAAAGTGTAAATAGGCAACAGGTGCACTTAAAATAGCCACATACATATGCCATGGACCTCAGAGTGTAAAATTGGCATATCCATGGCAAATCTGCTGGAGATTTTGAGGTGTGAAACTACCCTCCCACATGTAAGTCCATTTGCATGGTTGTTGCTGGTTTACTTGCAGAAAGAAATTTGTGTTGCATTTCAGAAGTAATGATATATGAAATGTGTGTTTCATGCTGAGCAGGATATTTCCACTTTCCAGCTTGGACCTGCTAGATGGTTTAGGATACAGGTAGTCTTTCTAGATCTGCTAAGATAGACAAACAGCATATTCCTTTTTCAACAGAAACTTGCCTCATATAAGAAACCATTATGGAACTTGTGTAAGTGTAAGCCCCATTGATATTAACAGTGTTTTCTTCTGAATGGGCATGTCTGGGATTGCGCTGAATTATCACTTGCATGAATGGAGAATATTTTTAGTTGTATATTGGCTACTGAATGCAAAATGGTTGTGTCTTAGGTGGAAGTCTTCCATTCTGCAGACAACAGTATTTTAGATTTGATAATGATTACTCGGAAACTGACTTATAAGCCCCAGATTTGACGCTTAGAACAGTGTATTCTTCTTTTTCTTTTGTAAAGATACTTGCCTTTGTCTGTTTTCTGACAATTTTACATATTTTTAGCACTCGAGGGAAAAATAGCATTTGGTTGCAAAAGTAAATATGTTGGGGTTGGATTAGGCATGGCCAGGCTTTCTGTACCGCATATGCCAAGAGATGACCTTGAAGTAACAGCCCTTAAAAAGCTCATTATTGTATTGTTTCAAAAAGCTCAAAGCAGGATGTGAATTTTCTGTGCCTCCAAGCGAAGCTGACAGTACTTCGGGGCCCTCTCCCTGCAATATGTTTAGAAAACAAAAAACCCAGAACCAGTAATAACTGAAGAAACTAAAAAATAAGGTGGTTGGATTTCCTTACGCTTTCTGCAGCTAGCACTGGAAGTTCAATAATGCCCACACCTATCCATGAAGAGACGGTGTCACTGAAGGGGTTCATAGATGCTTGTGGTTGGCAGTGGGGTTCTTTTGGAATGGGAGATTTATGTTTCAGCACTGGAAAGGAGAAGTGCGTATCTTTGAAGAATTTTGAAAGCAAGAAAATCTGACAAAAGGATGGGAGCATGTTGCGTGTGTCCACTTCTAAGATTCATAATTTAAGTTACAGACATTTCTACATGTAAGGTAAAAGTAAAGGGACCCCTGACCATTAGGTCCAGTTGTGGACGACTCTGGGGTTGCGGCGCTCATCTCGCTTTACTGGCCGAGGGAGCTGGCGTACAGCTTCCAGGTCATGTGGCCAGCATGACTAAGCTGCTTCTGGCGAACCAGAGCAGCGCACAGAAATGCCGTTTACCTTCCCCCCGGAGCGGTACCTATTTATCTACTTGCACTTTGACGTGCTTTCGAACTGCTAGGTTGGCAGGAGCAGGGACCGAGCAATGGGAGCTCACCCCGTTGAGGGAATTCGAACCGCCGACCTTCTGAACGGCGAGTCCTAGGCTCTGTGGTTTAACCCACAGCACCACCCGCATCCCTTTTCTACATGTAGTTCACAAATATTTCTTAGAATAAGTGCATTTGGTAATATAAAAAAACACATTAATATGCAGGAGATTAATTTTATATAAACAATAAGTAAGGACATGCATTCTCACCTAATTTATCATTCTGAAAGTTTGTAAAATAGCATCTGGAAGTTTGTGTTGCATTGCTAATAATTTCGCGGGCAATATCTAATAAATGCCCAGGACACATTTCTGCAGCCATGTTTTACGTAACACTTGTATCACAGTTGATTGCACTGGTTTAGGTGAGAAATGATTACGGGGCATAATTCTATGCAACAAAAGCAATGTTTTGCTGGTAAAATGTTTGAATTCCCAGTAATAAATGAGTGAGAATTGCGTATTTATTGTGCCATAAACATGTGTAATGGCTTTTATTTACATTCAGTTAATTAACAAGTATTACCTGGCTCAGCAAGAGCTCAGTTGGGAAAAATGAACAGATTCAACTGTGACGGATCTTATTTCCTCCTGGGAAGACAAATAAACAATAACAAGGAATTGTTTCTGAGAGGGAAGGCTTGAACTAATGGGTAATTACTGTGGTTTTCTCAAAAGAGCATTGAGGAGGAATGCCTTCTATTACGTGAGACCAAGACAGGTTCTGTTTTGTACAGAGTTTTGCTAAAGACTTGTCTTTAAAACATAGGGGATCTGTTTAAGAACTAATTATAAATATACGTTGCTGCTTTATCTGTTAATATCTTTTGTGTGTCACTTTTCTATTTTTTTAATGCTTGTTTGTTATGCAGAAGATATGAACTATGTGGAAAATGTGACGTTGAACCTAGAAATACAAAATTCATATTTATAACATACACAATTTGCTATAGCAGACTGTTTGAAATGTCTGGTTTGCAAGATTTTTGTTTCTATTCCTTTGTTAAGCATCCTTGACTTGGTAATTTATAACCTACCCTCTCGCATTCTTTTCCTGTAGTTGCCTTCTCTTCAGCTGTCTTGTCAATCTGGCTGCAGATTTAAAAAAATATTTGACGAGGCTGAGCAGGTTCTCAATCTCTATATTAAACTATTGTTCTTGCTGACCTTCACTCAGCAGCAGTCTAATTTAAGGATAAACATCAATCTAAGACAGAAGTTACTTCTTTTTTTAAGTAATAATGACATTTGCACGAATGGCATGACCGCTCCGGTTTCTGTTCATGTCTTTTTTCTGTCTCTTTCTTTCTTTCTTTTAAAAAAGAGCTGTTACCTGTTGAGTGACACAACGGTCCTTAGAGGGCAATTAGAGTTTCTGGTGGCAATAAATGAATGTAAAAATGCTGTATGGGCAGGAGAGTCAGGTGGAGTCAGAACCAGAAATACAGCTAACGAGGGAATACAAATGAATGCTAAGAGGGAATCCTAGGAGTGTCCAAATCTGGATTTCTCTCAACATTAATTTGGAGGCTGAAGGGTATATACACAGGGAAGAAATCAAATGGACGGAAGTGTGTAATCTTTCCCAGCCCACTTATTATTATTTTTCCTGCAAATGTCCTATATTGTTACTAAATTAGACAAAATTAGATTCTGGAACTAGAAGTGATGCTCCATTAGAATGCGGGTTGCCTTTTAAGGACTGGCTTCAGCTTAAAAAAACCCCACTTATGCACCAGTCCTCCCCAGTGTTGCTGCACTCTCTGTTACCTCTGGAAAGGTAGGCTAGTCCTAAGGGTTTGCTGAGAGCATCTCCTTCAGCCTTTCTCAACCTGTGGGTCCTCAGATGTTGTTGAACTACAACTCCCATCACCCCTCGCTAGCAAGGCCAGAGCTCAGGGATGATGGGAGTTGTAGTCCAACAACACCTGGGGACCCACAGGTTGAGAACCGCTGATCTAGATAGACCAAAGGGAACTATGGGTGAGTTGCTCGTGAAGTTGGGAGCAATAATAGTGGCACTTCAGCTGATGACATAGACAGTAGAGTTCCAGAGTTGGCATCCATCTGTTTCAGGAGACAATGGAGGAGTGCGCCTTTGGGGGTGAGGTCAAGCTGTTGGAAGGTTGCAGCACCAGTTGTGGCTGTAGAGACCGATGCCGGAGAGACAAGGTTTGTTACAACTGGGGCAGATGAAGGCGTCCTTCTGGTTGTACTGCTGCAGATGCACCATGGCTTTTCTTCTTCTCTCTATGCTTTCCTCCTCCGGCCACTGCTAGGGATGCATGACTTGATTGCCTGTCTCCATGTACTGCAGTGAAACTAATCCATATATGGAATAGCAAAATTTATGAGACAAATGCATAATTACATGCAACACAGTAGAGAGAGAGAGAGAGCACGCTTTGCAAGAGCTGTGGTACGCACAGGAGATCTCAGAGTGAAGATTAGTCTTGATCACTTCTTAAGTGGGGGGCAGCTCATGTATGGCTTTGTGTGGGGAACCCCTTTCTCATGTGAGAGCTTTTTTTGTGCACATCTGAGCTCCTGCTTTGTCAAGGAACTGCCAACCAGACGAACCTATCTGGGCTTTAACTCTAAAACCTGCTTAGTTTAGGTGTGTTCTTGTTAACAGTTCCTGCCATGTGTGTGTGTGTGGGGGGGGAACCATGTGATGCTATTGCATATTTGAAGAGGACAGTCACATTCCCTTAAAAACATGTAGCTCTATATAAAGCATCACAGTAAAACCTCCAGGTTTTGTAGTTGTGAAAGGGCAGAAATGATGATGATACAGTCCAGTATGCTAAGGATGAACTGTACTTCCTAGCAAAGATTTTAATTTGGATTGCTGCTTAGGTGCACACGGTTGACTGCATTTCATGGCATCTGTGCCATATGGCTAACTGCTTTTGTTTCATGAACAGTTTGAGGAGTTGCATTAGGAGTTGGGTTTTTTTCTGAGGAAAGAAAGTTTAGAGCCCTTATGGGGTTCCATTGCTCTTTCAAAAAGAAAAGAAAGCTTGATGAGGATCGAGTTACCACCCAGTCAGGTTTTTGTAGAAGTTTTATCTTCTAAGCACAGTTATATCTGCTGGTGAACGTGGACAGGTTAAGCCGGCTATTCCAAAAAAGCACCACAGATTATTATTTTGTGTGTGTATTACAATCCCGTCGTACAGTGCTTTGTTTTCAATCCATCAAACGAGAACTTCAAAGGGTGAAGGCATTTCTTTCTCACTGTCTATTCAGTTTTCATTGACAGCAGCAACTGTATCCCTTTCCTGATGCTTCTGTAAGGCTGGTTACTCCACCTGTCAGGCTGCCAAGTGATTTGACTGGGAGCAAATGAGCTCTGAGTCATACTTGTACTGCTTGCGTGCTTTTATTACAGCAACAAACTATTCCTGTCAAATAAATCGGACTCCGCTACAAAATCAGATGCATTTAGGGAGGGGGGGGGGAGTCAGTGAAACGTATGTTCCTTTTCACCATCTTTACAGCATACGAGGTTGCTTGTAAAATGAGATTAGAAGTCATTGCATTGAAGGAACGGATGAGGTTGTTCTTTGGAATGTTGGTGTGTTAGCTTGGAAAAATCTTTCAGTGACAAGACTTGGCTTTTTGTGTTTACTGCAAGTGTGTTGCTGGAGTTCAGTGGCTGCGCTGTGAATCTCCAGGGATTGTATACCAGAGAAGAAAGGGACAAAATAACTGGTATAATAATACGAAATAGAAAATAACATTACATTCAATAAACTTCTCATTCTAAAAAGGTTTAGGCCGGAAAAAATACTGCACTCTTCAATGTGAGTCATGTTATTAGGATTGGTTTATGCTTTGAAGCAAACGTCTTATACTATTAATTGGTTACGTGCAAGATTGTTAATTGACTTGCCATTTAATAATCTGGCAGCCTGAGACTGTTTTATCACTACAGAGCGCTGAGATGAGCTGCTTTTTGGATTAGGCTGGGGGAGCTTCAGAATAGCAAGAGTCAGACCTGCTTGTTACAGGTCTGTTTTCCCCCCTCTTGCGTCATGTGCAACAGAGTACTGTGTTTCAAGGGCATTGGAGCATTTTAGTGAAGCCAACGGAGCAGCCACTTTTTGTGCTAGACTATGCAGATGATTCTTAGCAACGTTTTAAAAATACAGTAGGCCTCTTTCCAACAACACTGTAAGCCAAAGTATGGCATAGCAAGAATATGCACTGTTTGTGTGATCTTGCAAAGCCATAGTTTAACTTAGTATTTCAGGTGAACCAGTTTAGGCAACGTCACTTTCTATATTCATTTTGTTTTGTAGTTGAAATGATGATGATGATGATAATGATGTATTAGTAAGTAAAATATTAGTAATATTTGAACGCTGTTTCCAATATCAGATACAAATATATTCAGTCAGTATGCAGGTTCTTCATGTCATGACTTCTGATAAACTATGACTTGTACTTTGATTTACAGTATATATGAATATCATGTCAGTTATGGAGGGCTATACATTGTTTATTGCTTATCTTCTTTAACACTTGCAAAGAGGGACTGGAAGAGGTGTTTGTTTGTTTGTTTTTAGTTTTCCCACTTGATTATTACTTGATTATTTTGAAGAAAAATTGGTAAATTACAGGCAGTGTTCGAAATTAGCCAGGCACTGGGCGCATTTTGCACCTGGCTATTGGCGCTGTGGGTTAAACCACAGAGCCTAGGACTTGCTGATCAGAAGGTCGGTGGTTCGAATCCCTGCAACGGGGTGAGCTCCCGTTGCTCAGTCCCTGCTCCTGCCAACCTAGCAGTTCGAAAGCACGTCAAAGTGCAAGTAGATAAATAGGTACCGCTCCGGTGGGAAGGTAAACGGCGTTTCCGTGCGCTGCTCTGGTTTGCCAGAAGCGGCTTAGTCATGCTGGCCAAATGACCCAGAAGTTGTACGCCGGCTCCCTCGGCCAATTAAGCGAGATGAGCACTACAACCCCAGAGTCGGTAACGACTGGACCAAATGGTCAGAGGTCCCTTTACCTTTATTGGCCACTTGAGACGAAGTGAAGATACCTGGGTGCCAGGATCCCCCTGTGCTATTGGGCGAGTCAGATTTTAGCTGGCACTAACAATATGTACAATTCATTTTCAGCTTTGTAATCTTGCGCAAAAAGGGTTCCCAAACATTCCTTTGGTGCACCCGTAACCCAGGTTTAAGCAAATACCTTTTATATCTCAGTTTCTAACTCTGGTTGCTGTATCCATAAGGCCCTACTGCATCATGGTGTCTATGCTTTTGTCTGTATGCATTGTGCCAGTACCGTAGACAGTAAAACGGCAGGAAAAGCATAGATGTAAAATATGTGCTCAACAGCGTTGTCTTACCTTACTTGAGGTTTGTTTTTTCATGTCTAACTGCAATTTCTGTCTATATCAAAGCCCTTTTTATCTTCAAAGGGCCGGTTTAACCTTGCAGCCCATTTTGATAGGTAGGCACAGCATACTTTTAGATCAAATGGTCTGAATCAAAACAAAAACTAATTGCTCCTTGACAGTTCCCTACAGTTCTTGTTTTAGTAGGAATTTGGGTGTTTTGAGCTGCTCTTTACTAAGGTATTTCTTTAATCCACACTGTTAAGATCATTGAGAGGCAAGTAGTAGCATGCCCATTTTGACTTTGTATGTAGGAACTTTGTTTTACTTTCCTCCTCTTTTTATTTCTTTTAACAGAGACGTTCTTTCAGGTTAGGGTAGTTTTTTTTTAGGTTAGTCTTTTTCTCTGTGTGGCTTCTAGTTCACTGTCTGTGACCGGTGAATGCAAGGTATGATAGTTTGTTCATGGCCCTAATTAAGACCTCATTCTGTCAAGTGTCCAGTTGGCTGCTTTTCTAAAAGCTTGTGTTTCTGGAAAGGCAAGAATAGAACTTTGGAAAGGCATTCTAGGTGACTTTTGCCTGCACATAGGAACTCTTTGAAAGCTACCGTAAACTTGAGCTCCAATGTTTGGATCTGCTACAAGCGACTATGTGGCTGGGGGGCAACTCAGTTAATGACTTTGACAGCTCTCTCTTGCCTGAAACAAGTGTCAGCATTAATTTATGTATATTAGTGTAACACCTCAAAAATGTAATGCTTAATAAAAGTTGTAATAGGATAGTGAAGCTAATATTAAGAAGGTCTGCTCAGTCTGTGAGCAGAAACCAACTTGCTCATCGAGACCCTTATCTGATACAACATTTAATCTAAGGTTTTGCAGTGAGCAGCAGGCTTGTGCATTTCCATCCCCTATCCTCCTGACATGACCACAGTTTTGTGATTTAGAAGTATTCACTTTCCATTTTTAAGCAAAGTAATGTTCGTTGTGAGGGATGTGGGTGGCGCTGTGGGTTAAACCACAGAGCCTAGGAATCGCTGATCAGAAGGTCGGCGGTTCGAATCCCCGCGACAGGGTGAGCTCCCGTTGCTCGGTCCCTGCTCCTGCCAACCTAGCAGTTTGAAAGCATGTCAAAGTGCAAGTAGATAAATAGGTACCACTCAGGCGGGAAGGTAAACGGCGTTTCCGTGCGCTGCTCTGGTTTGACAGAAGCGGCTTAGTCATGCTGGCCACATGACCCGGAAGCTGTATGCCGGCTCCCTTGGCCAATAAAGTGAGATGAACGCCATAACCCCAGAGTTGGCCACGACTGGACCTAATGGTCAGGGGTCCCTTTACCTTTACCTTTTAATGTTCCTTGTGGTGACTGAACTTGGGGAAACAAGGCAGGCTCATAAATTACAGATTGAAACTGGATTTTTATAACAAGACTAATCACAGTTCCTCCGAGTTGGGAAGTAACAAAGATCTCTTGTTTGGAAGCATCCACTTGTTCTTTTACTCTCCTTTTCATGACTGCATTGAACAAGTGGAATGCAGAGTGTGTCATGCCACATATGCACAACATGTTGAAGGTATGTTTCAGTTCTGTTTTAATGTATGGTGATATTTCATAGGCTGCACGTTTTAAGAAATGCCCCAACACACGTGCAGAAATGTGGCTGGCATTTTGGAGGAGCTTTTCAGATAGCTCCATTGTTGGCTTCAAAACAGGTAGTATCTCACAAACTCAAATCATAAAAAAATTAAAAAAAATTGCACACAGTTGCGCCAATGCATGATGAAAGCAAAAATAAAAGGTGCTATACCAGATTAGTTTCATTCCTAGAAATGACCCATTGAGCATTGACTTTTTCAGCTATTCAGAATTACATTTTCCAACATTTGCAACTTTCCCCCAGAAAGAAGAATTGTTTTCTTTATTTCCTCCACCAAAGAGTCTTTTGCTGTTAGATTTCTGTGTCTGTGGAAAAACAAGAATCTGCATGCTTTGCAGAAAAGAAAATGCCTGTTGAGAAAAAGCTGTAAAGGTCAAAACCAGTCTTTTACTGCATGTTTGAGGGGTTTTGCTCTTTGTATTCTTTTTCTTTTGGGAGGGGACAGGGGAAGCCATACGATATAAGAATATTGTAGTGTAGAATTGGTATTCTACTCATCTAAAAGTTCCCAATTTTAACAACCGGTGTACAGAAATGGTCTTCAAAAGCCATGCCTTGCTTGAAAAAAAAAGCATATCTAGCATATGAGGTCAATCAGGGGCCAGCAAACTTTTTCAGAAGGGGGCCGGTCCACTGTCCCTCAGACCTGGTGGGGGGCCAGACCCACCCTCTCCCAAAAGCAGCCCCCTCTCCTGAAAGGACCCCCCCCACCGATGCCACTCATGTCGCCGCTGTCGCCTTGTCTTTGGCAGGGTCGGCGGCGTCCTCTGTCTCGGCAGGGCGCAGAGGCCATGCTACTGGCCTGGGCGGCGGAGGCAGCCTCTGTGACGCCGCCGCTTCCTCCCACTCAACTGCCTCTGGGTGCCGCCCCTTCCTTCCTGCTGCGGTGGCCGAGCGGGAGGAAGCGGTCAAGCGGGAAGAGCTGAGCGGGAGGAAGCAGCAGTGGTGCAGAGGCTGTGCCAGCGTTGCCGCCCGTCCAGAGGCATCCGCGGCTTCTGATTGGCTGCAGGAGCTTCCTGCAGCCAGTCAGAAGCCGCCGCGCATCATGGAAGTCATTCACCGCATGGTTTATCACGGGGACTGACCGCACGGGCAGCAAGATCTGCAGGCCGGATTAACAAGCCTGGCGAGCTACATCCGGCCCACGGGCCTTAGTTTGCCGACCCCTGGCCTATACTTAGTTTTTGCCTACTCCTTTGAGATTAGGAACAATGACCACTTAAGTATCAGTGCCTCCAGGCTACTTCACATTTCACTTTTCTTACAGAAATATTAATTCCATCAAAGGAACAGTCTGCATACCTCATATATGCATGTTGCCACTCCCTGCTGTAAGTGTAATGCAAAGTATTCTGCTAATGTTGCAAAGTATAAGCTTGCTGGAAATACCCAGGTATTTACAGAATTAGAGAAAATGGTTTCAATTTATTATATTAGCAACAGCTGAATTTGGAGATGGTATGTTGAGCAGCTGGGCATTTCCTTTTCTGCTGCAGAGCTTGTGATCCAATCCGTTGCTTTCTTGAATGATATGGAAGCTTGAAAAATATGACCCAGCTGTTTTTGGTGGCTGTCAAAACTGGGGACATTTGAAGCAAAAGGATATGGAAAGTTGGAAGCAGATTGGGATGAAGTGAAATATTCTGCTGTAGACATAAGCATAGAACCAAGGTCCATGGCGGTTCCTTCCTTCTCATGCAAGTAGTGCCAAACCATGATTTTGTTTGATGTGCAGAGACAGACAGTATGTTGCTTAGAGTGAGATGTGTGTAATAGACATGCTCTGTGTGCTAAAATAACTTGGAGAAGAAGAGAACTAAAACTATATTTAGGTCTATACCACCTTGGCTGCTTTCTCACTAGGATTGAACCAAGATATCTGGGGGGAGAATTTTTGGCATGAAAAGGGACATTTAGAGGGCCGGCAAGCTTACATGCAAGGGATGTGGGTGGCGCTGTGGGTTAAACCACAGAGTGTAGGACTTGCTGATCAGAAGGTCAGCGGTTCGGATCTCCGCGACGGGGTGAGCTCCCATTGCTCAGTCCCTGCTCCTGCCAACCTAGCAGTTCGAAAGCATGTCAAAGTGCAAGTAGATAAATAGGTACCGGTCCGGCGGTTAGGTAAACGGCGTTTCCGTGCGCTGCTCTGGTTCACCAGAAGCGGCTTAGTCATGCTGGCCACATGACCCAGAATCTGTACGCCGGCTCCCTCGGCCAATAAAGCGAGATGAGTGCCGCAACCCCAGAGTCGTCCGCAACTGGACCTAATGTTCAGGGGTCTCTTTACCTTTACCTTTAAGCTTACATGCATTCCCCCACCCCTGCACCTGTTATGTTACCTGTCTCTCAGGAGCTGCTTTGGTGCCATTTCCTAAACAAAGTGTCTCTCCCCCCTCCCCATCCCCATTCTTGCTGTCGATGTGCTCTCAGCCAATCAAGGAGCACCTAGCCAGCACAATGATCTCATCAAGGGCAAATGAGGCCTTCGCATTGTTTCGCTTTGAATGGAGGGGATGGGGTAAGTGGAAGTGTTGGCCTGTTGCAAAGGCAACCATGCTGTTGCTCCCTGCTCCACTACACAGTGCTGGCAGGCGATGAATCTCTCTGGGGAGTTTGGCATGCAGAGAAGGCTTCCGTGCAACTGTCACTTACTTCGTGAAGAACTGCATCTTAAACGGGATGCATTTTTGAATGCAAATGTCTCCGTACTGCATTGACTTCTGTGGGATCCAGACA
Organism: Podarcis vaucheri; assembly: GCF_965113315.1. Lineage (NCBI taxonomy): Eukaryota > Metazoa > Chordata > Lepidosauria > Squamata > Lacertidae > Podarcis > Podarcis vaucheri. The sequence continues at coordinate 96,861,309 of NC_138761.1, forward strand.
CAATATGAGTATACTAATGCACATCCCATTGAGAGCAATGTAGCGCAGCATCTAGTATCTATACTGGGACAAGGATTCCTATATGTTTTTATCTGTAAGCAGCAACTTTGATCCAGTAAATGGAAGACACACACAAGCCTGGTTCTGCGCACTACACTCTGTAACTGGATCAGGTCGTCTGTCTCATCCGGGCCATGCTGTATTTGATTTTCTGCCACTGCAACAAGACAGGGAAGTGTTAGTGTCGTTGTTCTGGCGCATGCTTGTGCATCCCCTTCTTCCTCTCTCCAAACCACTTCCTGTCCGTCCTCCCTGCAAAATCACTGGACAAAAGTAAAGGTTGTTTTCAAGAACGTGAATGTCCGTAGCTTTCCTCTCCCTGTTTGGTTCAACTTTAATTGTGACATCAGAGGAGCCAAGGCAGAGGAAGCTACATAGATCATGATGCTTTTGCCCGAAAAGCCCTAGTATGAAAGCAGAGAATATCAGCTGCTGCCATAGGTATAGTGTCATCAGTTTCTGGAGCAAACAGACAAGAGAAGTTGAAGCATGCTGCAAGATTTTAATGGGAAAACAAAAATACAGGCTGTTACATTGACGAATTCTTCAGTGAATGCGTAGAAATGACAATTGAACCCCTACCATAATTAGATTTGTGGTGTACTGTGTATGTTGCAGAATAAAGACAAATTGAGAGGAGGAGGAGGATGGCAAGATAATTCTGCATAAATCACTTTTGTTTCTGTCTCGGAGACCTATGAAAGAGACAAGATGATGTAAAAATAAAATAAAATCCAAACCCGAGTGGTTGAAAGGACAATCTGAGAGCTGATTCTGATTTCCCTACAGTTTTCATTATTGAGAACCAGGGAGAAAATGTGTGCCATATTTTCAGCTTGTCTTTTCACAAAATGTTGACAGGCACAAATAGTAAAGACGCTTGTTTTTCCTTGGTGCGTAGCAGTAATAACAATGTGACTGTCTCCTAGATCCCTCATTGTTAATGCCTTGATTTACTGGAATGCGCAGGGACCATTAGGGTTCCAAAGGAAATAATTCATTGAAAAATATACAGTACAATGCAAGTGAAATCCATGAGAGATTACAGCCCCATCTGAAGAGCTGATGTGGTTCAGTAACTGGAGAGATGGGGAGAAAATTTCATTTGTCATGGACTTGTTTTTGGCAGGTCATGGTCTGTCACCCTTGGTTCCCTTTCTTAAAACGGGGATAATAGTCATCACAAAGCTGTTGTGAGAGCACAATAAAGCTTGTAAAGCACATTGCAATTGCCAGCCCTTTATAAATAACAAGTAGCAACAATACTTAGCATTTAATCAATTGATGCAGTCTCTCTGCCTAGAAGAAAACTGGCAGCTAGCAACTTTGCCGTTCGAAAGCCTTGTCTGATCGCCAGTGGTGTGCCTTTTTGTGTTCATAGTACATTTAATGTGTTACCACTTCAAACTTTGCCTATCCAAACAAGGAAAAGTAAACTTTAGAAACTGCTCAAGTGTAATTTTTAAAGATATTGTTAATTGTGTAGCTTTTTTTTATAGTTGTAGGGCTGTTATGCTGGCCACTGAGGTCAGGAAACTAGTAGAACAGTCCTCTGTTAAAGTTAAGCCACTAAGAGTTTTGTATCTTTTTATTATGTCTTTATTTATGGCAGTTCTAAACAGTTTTCATATTAAAAAACAACAACTCAGTTTGTCCCACAAAACACATTTTGAACAAGAAGACGGCTAAAGACTCAGCAATAAAAGGAATAAATAATAAAAGGTATAGTGGAAAACCAGAGCCGTTTTATAGAAAATAGCAAACTAGTCTTTCGTAATGGTGAGCAACCTGCAATACCAGTTGAAGCCAGCCATTTGAGGCTACAATTCTGTACAAACTTGCTTACGAGTAGACATTCATAGGACTGCATTGTTGGTGACCCTTGGAAGAGTTTTGGTGCACCCTGACATGTGCACAGGCATTTTTTGTTGCTGTAAAGCCTTTTCACAGATTTTCCAAGCATGCCGCATAAAATGGGTGGCAGAATGATAGTGGACATGCCTGTTAACACGGACACCAGGAAAATAATTTTGAAAGGGACTGGCTGCCTAAAGAGTTTGTCCCCCACTGATGTAGTGAAATGCTGTTTCATGCTTATCCGTTGGATGAGGACGATTACAGGAAGGATAACAAACCTGCGACTTTCATGAAGATGCCTTCTCGCTGCAGGCTTTTCTTCCGATGAAAGGATTAATGTGAAACTAATTGAAGGCCAGAAAGGTCTCTGAGGTTGGTTGAGTGTGCTGATCTAATCTTTCAAAGATGAGGTGAATAACGTAATTTTGGATTTACAGTGGCATTTCTCTGAGTCTTGCTTTTGAATAGTATTTTTTCCATACTCATCTATAGAAAGAAGGCCAATAAGTCCAAACATCATGAATGCTGCTACTAAATACTTGAATAGCCACCTTAAACACCTTAAAAGCTGTTAACACCTGTTGTATAACTTTAGTTTTAGTTACGAAACTTTAGAGTTAGCTCCTTTTTGCCGTTAAAGACAAACCTACCTAATTTGCACACTGGAAAACAGTAATTGAATCATATCCTGCCTGGTAAGGAGCAGAACTGTCCAAGAGGTTTAGATTGCACAACTTCCAATGGCTTGTGACAAATTCTAATTTTGGAAGTTAATTGCTGGTTGTGTTGCTGGGGGTGGTGAGGGAAGGGAGGAATCTGGTACATCAGTGTGTGTGCAATTAGCGCTTAGGACATTAAGGCTGGAATCCTGTACCCACTTAACCTGTGAGCAAGTCTAATTGAAATCATTGGAATCTTTGGGTAGGCATGCATAGGATGGAATCCAGGACTTGCTTAGAGGAACAGGTGTTAAGGGCTCCTGTGCATGTTGTATAAGAATATTTATAAAGGCACAACTCTGGCAACAGATAAACCTTATTTTCTTTTCTTCTTGTTGCTCCTATTTAACACCCAAATATGATTCTGAGCTTCATGGGAGCATCTAGAATTTGTGGCTGCTCAAGAACAGCGATGCACATTTGTTTTATGGCTGAAATCATTTAGTATAAACAAGAATTTTAATTAATGCAGCTTATTAATAACTGTTATAAGCAAGCAGATGCTCAGTGCTGCTATCATTGGCTTTTTACATAAAATGTGCACTTCCATATTCATTGCTACAGATTCTACCATGGTAAGGGAATATTAAGACCATAAAGTTTGTGTGTCAAATTACTGTGTATACTATTGTGCTTGAATTCATTTTCTGTAGTGCTCATTATTTGAAATGTCATCTGTCTTACCTTAAATGACATTTATCAGAATGCCTCTATCTGTAATACTTAATGAAATAATCTGGTGTTGGAGTGGGAACTGTGTAATAGGAATTGCAGTTGCAGTTACAGATTTTCCAGCTATCAAACACTGTTTTACCTCCACTGCCCCCCACCAAATTTCATCTACAACTGTGAATATTAGATTTTGTTTTTTATCAGATAGGTTGGGAAACGAGTGCCTGCACTCAAAACCAAAGCTACTTTTTAATATGAAATAAGTAATAATTTTAATAGCTAATGGCTGTTTTGAACGCTTGAATTTTCTGGTCAAAAATGGTCATGTCTTTGGTCAGAATGATTAGCATTTGCATTAGTAGACAGGGGCTGGCCCTCAGTTTCCTACTCTAGACCTTCCCAGTTCTCATAGCAGTTGATTTACTATCTTTCTGCCCTGAAAAGCAGCTACTCCAAGTTGCAATTTCAAGTTTATGTAGTAAAATACAACCCAGGTGTTCCATGGAAGGAGACTAGGGTAGCAGAGATTTTGAGGTAGTTACGAGTCGCACGGTGTTGAATAAAACTTGCACCACGCTTCGATGGGCATAGTTTTCTGCGGTAGAGCATTAGAAGCTGTCAGCCAGTGACACACTGGAGCTGGACAGGTCCCCTGCCGGGCAACCATCATAGTGAGAAGTCTCCAAGTGGAGAAGAAACAATAAAGGTACATAGAATCCGTACCCTGCGGGTTCAGCAAAAAGAGTGGGGGAACAGTCCTGTTTGACCAAGCCACCTCAGTTGACTGTGGCATAAAACTCCCAGGCAAAGCAAATCCGCTGGATGCAACACTGGGTCACTAAGGCCTTTCAAGTAAACCACACAACGGCCCAACAAAATTATGGGGGTGAGGTGTTCACTACTGATGAACCGACTGGTGGTTCTGGCAGGCATCATTAGCGGAGCGGATGAAGTAAATGCTGAGGTAAAATATCATCCCCAAAATGGCTGCCCTGCTTCTAGAGGTTCTGGACAGGCTGCACCATCTCTTGACTGCTCCTGCCCCTGTGTTGAAGGAAGAGAACGCTCCAAGCACAAGGAAGCGACTTTTCAGAACCGCTCCCCGTTCCCTTCCCATACCACAGACTAAAAATAAGACTGTAGGGATAAGTTTTTGAGAGACAAAATTCTCTCTCTCTCTTTCTCTTTTGATGGAGTTACAAGTTTGGTGGATCAGGGCATGCTTTTTGACAAAGTCTCCCATGATATTCTTACAGAGAAGCTGGTGAAAGGTGGACTGAGTGAGGTGGATTTGTAGTTGGTTGACTGACTGAGCCCAAACACTAATGGTTCTTTGTCATCTTGGGGAAAAAGGGACAAGTGGGACATGCCACATGGCTCTGCCCTGGGCCTGAAGGTGTTGATGGGATGCTCATCAGAATTACAGATGACACCAAACTGGGTGGGGTAGCTAAAGCCACTGAAGACAGAATTGAGATTCAAAATGACATTAACAGATTGGAGAACTGCGCCAAAACTAACAAAATGCATTTCAATAGGGACAAATGTGGCTGATGTTATTAAATGCAGTGATAGTGTTGCCTGAGTAGATACCGAGACAGTGTTGGAATCTTTCAGGGCGAAGGCTTAGTTCCAGGGTTTGTACTTTTTGGTATGTGGTCCTTTGATGCTGCTGTGTTATTACTTAGAATGTAGAAAGGAGAGAGATTTCTGTGAGTGAGGAAAATCCTGTCAATATCAGTCTTTGTGAACAGTTACAGGTAGGTAGCCGTGTTGGTCTGCCATAGTTGAAACAAAATAAAAAAAATTCCTTCCAGTAGCACCTTAGAGACCAACAAAGTTTGTTATTGGTATGAGCTTTCGTGTACATGCAGACGTCTTCAGATACCTATTACTTTGTTTCGACTACGGCAGACCAACACAGCTACCTTCCTGTAACTAGAACTATGGAGGGTACTGCATTGAGCCGCATGAAATGAAAGTCCATCAACCTCACCAGGTATCTGAAGAAGTGCGCATGCACATGAAAGCTCATACCAATAACAAACTTAGTTGGTCTCTAAGGTGCTACTGGAAGGAATTTTTTTTATTTTGTTTCGAGTTCTTGTGAAGGAAGTATTGTTGTTCAAGATGGCTGTAGAACCATGGTGTAGTTTTACCTGGGAGCTTGTAGATGCTCTTCCTTTCTCTCTTGAACCTGTCCTGTCCTACAGAATCTCAAGCTTCTGCCATTATAATACGCTTACAGGCTGGCTGTACGAAAACGCTTACATGCAACAATATGAAAGTATCTGCTTTAATAAGGTTACAAGATGGTCTAAGGGCCCTTTTTAAAAACAAATTAATCCCATAGTACATATGGGACTATTACCACCTTTGTACTGTGATAATCTCAGATAGCATTACTGTATTTCTCTGTCTATAAGATGCCCCCATGTATAAGAAACACCCCCCCCAATTTGGGGGACTCAATTTTAAGAAAATGAGGGGAGATGGTCCAAAGTTGTTGAGCCTCTCCCCCCATGCAGCTGCAGGCAGGAAACACCCCCCAGATTCCTTATTGTGGCATCGGGGGAATCTGTGCTCCCGCCAACCGGCTGGCTGGCGGCGCGGTGCTGCTCCCCGCCCTGCCCCGCCCCATGCCACTACCCATGTATTGGACGACCCCAGTTTTTTGACATGATTTTTTAGTCAAAAAACCTCGTCCAATACACGGAAAAATACGGTAATTTGCTGTGAATGATCATTGTGACAATTGCCTCTCTCATATCATGCACTGCTACTTTCTTGCCAAGGTAATTGCAGAGTTTCATGAAAGAAAGGTGTAGCAACCTAATAATGATTGCTATAGATGTAGCAACCCAATTATAATTTCAAGCCATAAAGTACACTTTGCTATTTAAAATTCTGAGCAGGAATATTGAAGATGTAGATCAGAAAAAAGTCTCTAAGAAGTCAGAGTAGAAAGATAAGTGTACTTGAAAGTGTTTGCAAATAGTAGCAGACTCCTAAAATATACCGTATTTTTTGCTCTATAAGACTCACCTTTTCCCTCCTAAAAAGTAAGGGGAAATGTGTGTGCATCTTATGGAGCGAATGCAGGCTGCGCAGCTGTCCCAGAAGCCAGAACAGCAAGAGGGATTGCTGCTTTCGCTGCACAGCGATCCCTCTTGCTGTTCTGGCTTCTGGGATTCAGAATATTTTTATTCTTGTTTTCCTCCTCCAAAAACTAGGTGCGTCTTGTGGTCTGGTGCGTCTTATAGAGCGAAAAATATGGTAGGTGGGTGAATCTCTCTTCTGTTGTATTGAGAAAGGGGCTATTTCAGTTGGTTATTTTGCAGAATATTCTCTGGGTGCCCTAAACTGGGCTTGTTGTGGGGAAATAATGTTCTTAGCATATGTGTGTGCGTGTGTGCCTGAGCATTCATAGCTTTAAATATTTTTTAAAAAGCTTATATTACTCTCCAATGCAATTACATGATATATAATTTAATAACTACTTTACCTTCTCTCTTTCAGATATTGTTTTGTTTTTGCTTTGGGATACCTCACTGTGTGCCAAATTTCTAGAGTCTATATCTTTGATTACGGACAATATTCTGCTGATTTTTCTGGGTAAGAATAAATAACACTTTCTATATCCCAGTTGTTTCTCTAGCTAAATATAGTGGATTGTATCCAATTAAGACAGATTCAGAGCAGACCCATTAAAATCAATTGACATTAGTTATGTATTAGTTGGATACAACCCACTGAGGATAGATAGATAGATAGATAGATAGATAGATAGATAGATAGATAGACAGATGAGTTAAACATGTTTTCATGGAACTGTATACATGTGTGCACAATTTAAGAGTTCTTTAATCAGTTTCCTATGGGTTTCTTTTGAGATCTTTCCCTATTTATCTATAATAGGAGAAGAACTCTGTACAATCCTCTCCATGCATGTAGCTTTATACTGATATATCTGTCTGGGAAGGACTGCTACCACACAAATTTCTACCTAGATTCATCACAGCTTCTTTTGGAGTTTAGATAGATGCAACATAGGAAATCCCTTGTGCCACTTTCCTGTGAAAATGCTCCCGCCCAAAGCTGTTGTTTGCCATTTGGGGCAAAGCATTTAATACTGCCTCTCCATTTAACATGTGCCTATGGTGATGTGCAATAAAAACACAAGTATTAAAAATTGCTCTCTTCATGCTGTTCTCTTCAACCAATTTATCTGCCAACGTGCTTTTGTCATCTTTCTCCTCTCCTTGGTACAAGAGGGTTTTGTAGAGCCTGTTGAGAGAGTCAAAATCCCTCCTTTATCTGTGGTTGGCATGGGACCTCCAGATTACCATTTATTTACACTGTGAAAATGTGTTTTGATTTCTCTAGTCTGAATTGTGTAATCAGGGAATGGTGTTTCTCCTGAGTACCGATGGATCTTTGCTATATTGCTTTCTCTGTTATTATAATTACCATTACCCAAGTGACTAAAAGGCAGCAAACAATGTCTTCCGCAACATGCAGGAAAACCAATATGCTCCCTATAGGCTGGCTGTACAAAGACACTAATTACTTTTTATTGCTTTTAAAATAAGTTCAATTTTTCAAAGTCAGCTGTATTCTAATATTTATGGATCAAATATGTGGCTGACTGCATGTGCCTGACAGGCTCAAACAACACTACTAGATTTACTAGGGACAGCCATTTTTCACGTACCTCTACTTGGTGAATAATGCCCCAGATTTGGGAGTGTCTCTTAAAAAAAAAAAAAACCTAGACTTGCCATTTGTCAGGTTTTAGTCTCTTCCATTGGCTTTCAAGAACACCTGTGTATATGGGAATGGCCTTCATGGTGAGAAATCATGCATTCTGTCTTTGGCACATATGTGTGTAAATAAATGCATAAACATGAATGCCAAGGAATGGCTCAGACATCATGAGAAGAAGCATGCAAGGGCATCAGGTTTGACTGCTCCACCCTCTTCTTCACACTCTTCTGATGAAGGAATTCTGCCGCTGGTTTGTGGGAAACCATGTTGTTGTTTTGCCCAATCACAAAGCTTGTCCACAAATCAAGCATGGAAATAAATGGCAACCCTGATCAAGCTGTGATCTTGTTATGCTAGCTCAAATGAAATGGTCATTTGTTTTCTTACACTTGTCATCCCACCCTTCCTCCAAGGTCTCCCTTCTTTTAACCTGTGTATATATCTGGCAAAAAGAGGAAACCCAATGGGTTTCCTTTGGGAAAGCATTCCACAGTTGCGTAACCACCATGGAAAGGTCATGCTTAGTTGCCGAATATCCCAGAATAGCTTCAAAATCAAAGCCTCTTGACAATGATCTGAATTCTTGGGCATCAAACGATATAGTTGGTTGGTTTAGTGTGGATGCTAATACCACTGGTTTCTCTTCCACACAGGCTTACCTAAGACCTACCCATAAAAAGACTTCTAGTGGCATGTTTTAAAAACAAATTAATGGCACGTTCAGTTCTATCTTTCTGTTGGAAAGCAATACTTTTATGGGTGAGATCTGCATGTTCTGTTTCTGAAGTCTTTTATTTTTTCATTTCCCTCTCACTTTGTCACAGCCCAATGATGATAATTACACAGAAAATCACAAGCTTGGCGTATGAAATTCATGATGGTAAGACTTGGGGGGGGGGCTGGGGGCAGGACGGTGAGCTAAATTCTCTCTTGCGGTGTGGAACATAAGCCGTGTGGCCATGTTTATTTTCACATGTCTTTTAACAGGAATTGGAGATGCATAATTGTACCAATATGTTTATCTGTTAATGAGGGGAATGCTATGTGACAGTAAACAACAACAACAACAAAAATACGACAGACAGAACTATGTAAAAATTCTCAAGGAAGCTTCTTTGCTCATGCTGAACATGTAGCAGGTCATGCAAGGATATCCTTTATTCTCTATTCTAGCAGTCCTTTACAATAGGTGAAGGAGTTGTGCTTATTGCCAAATTAACAAAACAGATAACTGGTGACTGTAAGGGCTGAATACTATACTACTACTTAGCTTTTCTGTGCCTTGTTCAACTGTTCTTGGTTTTTGCATGCAATATGTATCTAGCAATATTGTGGTGTGTAAAGTTATGAAGACAGATAATAAAAGAGTTCAGATACTAAACTAGAGCTGTCGTTACTGATCAGTTTAGATAGCCATTCTTATAAGGAGGAGGATGTTTTGGGACCAAGTAAGTTACCCAGTTCATTTGAAAAAAAATAGGGACATAATGCTAAATCAAGGTTTAGTGTTAGAAAAATCTTGACAGTCCTTGGGCTTTTATGTTCCCCTCTTCAATGAGGAGAGCAGAACCTTCCATGGTGGATAAGGTGTAATTTTATCATGCCTCCAAACCCTACATTAATCTTAACTAAGGTTACTTAAAGCAAGCCTGCTTTTTAAACCATGGTTTGCAGTTGGTTGGTTTCCACTGACCATAGTTAACATTCACCGTAGCTTGTCCAGATTTGAACAATACACCAAGCTGCACTTTATCTACAAGGGAAATGTAAGCTACTGAGCTCATTCTTTATGGCTGCACTGAGGTGCGTTGTGGAGCCCGATGGCCCAAGGCTTACCGCAAGCCATTCTTGTGACGCCAGGTTATGGTTTGGCATCAGTGTTGGACCCAGCCCAATACGTTACACTCCCATTTCTTTCCTCAAACCACAGGAATGTTTCGAAAGGAGGAAGAACTGACACAATCACAGCGATGCTTAGCTGTGAGGTAAGTTTTCTCTGCTTCAGTGTAAGCTGTCACCTGGACCCTCAGACTCCACCTGCAATTGGCCATTCTGCAGAAAACAGGAAGCTAAGGAGACCCCTTAAAACTCTGGGTTGCATTCTGCTCATTTGTGTAAAGTACAAATGAAGCCATTTTGAGTTTTTCACCCCGCAAAAGTAGGATAGAATAATATGCTTTGAATTAATAACTTTGGATATATTATGCTATTGAGACTGATGCAGCTCACTTTACATTTGATAAGAGTCAATTCCTCCCAGACCGTTTATTTATATAGACAAGTTTCTAATAGAGTGTTGACTCACCCCTTGGATTTCCCCTTCTTTCCAGAAATCAAACCCCGTTAAATAATGCCTGTTAAGAGAAATCAATAAAGTTTGGCTTCAGGATTAAGGGGATTAAGGATTAAGGCTGCACTGGCTCCCGGTGGAGTATAGGATCAGGTTTAAGGTGCTGGTTTTAACCTTCAAAGCCCTTTACAGCCTAGGACCCTTGTACCTACGAGACCGTCTCCTCTGGTATGCCCCATGGAGGACCTTATGGTCTGCAAACAACAACACTCTGAAGATCCCGGGCCCCAGGGAAATTAGCCTGGCCTCGACCAGAGCCAGGGCCTTTTCGGCCGTGGCCCCAGCCTGGTGAATGCTATCCCACAAGAGTCTAGGGCCCTGTGGGATTTGACATCTTTCCGCAGGGCCTGCAAGACGGAGCTGTTCCGCCAGGCCTTTGGCCGGGGGGCAGTTTGACCTATTTTCCTTTGTATAAGAACAAACATGAAGGAGGCCTCCCAGCGTCCCAGCCTGTTCACAGGTCCTTATATGATCAGTGAAAACAGTTGGTCCTGGCAAGTATTAACCACTCTCAATCTTAACCGATAACTGCCATTTGTCAACATTTTAATTTGTCTGAATTAATTTTAAGATGTATTTTAATTAATTGATGCCGGTTTTTATGTATACTGTGTTGTTTGTTTGATGTTAGCAGCTCTGATCCTGGCTTCAGCTGGGAGGGCGGGGTACAAATAAAAATATTATTATTATTATTATTATTATTATTATTATTATTATTATTATGAACCTTGCTTGGTTCATTAATATGGGTGATATGGGGGTAAGGGTGACATTTGCTGGTTCATGTACTGCTCTAGCCACAGGAACAAAGCTATTCTAAAGCGTTCTAGCACATGCAACCTCAGACTGCCAGTAAAGCAAAATAACCGCTATGCAAGCTGAATCTTAGGATAAACAACAATTTCCATAGCGCGTTGAAAGATTGCTATCGACTTTTTGTAACATCCCACTATATTTGAGTGGGTTAATCTCTGTTTTCTGCGTGGCATTTACTGTAGAAATATTATGTGCTTTGCACCATGTTCAGAGGACTCCCTGGCACTTATGTGCTGCCAGATGCAGAGGAGCATCAGGCACGTGAAACAAAAAATTGCCCTGTGGTTTGATTTCCCCAACTCCCCCTTGTACTATATTGTGCCCGACATCTTTTCACCTCACATTGACTTGTGGACAAGCGCTAACCAGCTTGGGAACCAACATACAGAATTCTTAGAAACAGCTGGAGAGCCATTGGATTTTTGAAGGGGACCCCATACCTATTAACTTTCTGTCTATATAGCTAAAAGTGGAGGTGTGTGACATCAAATAGAAATGTAAGTAATTGCAACTAGAATACAATCAGTGTGTGGTTTTAGTGTTGTTCTCTTAGAAAATGTCAATGAAAACCTCACCAGATGCTTTTCTTTGAATTACAGGCGCATGCCAAGTCTACTGGAGTATTTAAGTTACAACTGTAATTTCATGGGTATCCTGGCAGGCCCATTATGCTCTTATAAAGACTATATTACTTTCATTGAAGGCAGATCATACCAACTGACACAGTCTGAAGCAAATGGGAAAGAAGAGATAAAATATGAACAAACAGATCCCTCTCCAAATGTAAGATCTACAGCTTTTTTTTTGCTGTGCTGCTGTTCTTCTAGTGCATGAGAAGCTTTGTTTGCATTACGTGTTCTTTGCAGGCATAACTCTCTCAAGCTGTATCTTGAACATGAGTGGTGATCATTCACGAATGGCACAGTTCTGTCATCAAAAAGAAAATATTACCTATGTCTAAAGGTAGATACTCTCCATAGATACGCATTAATGGACCTTGTGGGCCAACGTATAGTAGCCTCGGAAGCAGTTACATATTTCAAAATGCACTTTTAATGAAATTATCCTGCTGCTTCTAGTATTAATGAGTTCTTTTGCAGCAGCAGCAGGCTGGGGACAAGAAAAATGAATGAAGAAACTATGTACAGTGGTACCTCGGTTTTCAAACATCTCTGTTGACTAACGTTTTGGTTTTCGAATGCCGTAAATGCTTTGGTTTTTGAACACGCCTTGGAAGAGTTGAACATGAAATGCAGCTTTCGTATTGAGTTTTCCGTTTTGAGGCTTCTGTTTTCGAACGTTTCGTAGCTCAAATGGTCTTCCAGAATGGATTACGTTCCGAAACTGAGGTACCACTGTACTTTTTGTTAGATCTTATAATCTGAAGTAATACAGGGTGGTATTCCAACTAGATTTATCCCAGGGGACATCCTTTGAAATTAATGAATCTTAAGTAAGTTAGGGCCATTGAAATGAATGAATCTACTCTGAGTAAAACTTGGCTGAATAGCTCCCTGTATTATTTTGGATTCTAAGGTCTAACAAGTTTGTTTTGTTTGTTGCACTAGCAGAATTTGTTATGCTGGCTCCTGCCAGCACAACTGTTTAGCTGAATATCTGCTTAGACGCAGTCTTTGGCTTTATCATCTGCTGCTGTCTCCACTACCATCCCCAAAGCTGGTGTAAATATTGGTGATGGGAGAAGTTGCAGAGGAAATGACTGATGCCAAGCATTGTGAACCAGGGTTAAATGTGAGTTTGGGTGGCTCCACTCATAGTAGCTAAGGGACTACTGAACTTCAGGAGCTCATTGCCAACCTCCTCCACCGCCCTGGCCTAGAAATGAGAAAATCTTCTCTGTTCCTAACATAGAACCATGTGGTTGACAAAGAGATGGCCCTTTGCATTTTTACTGTATAAACTTGCTAGAAAACTTCCAAGTGTTGGTCAAGCGCAGGGTCTTTAATTGAGGCTTTATAAAGAACTCTACCTTCAAAATCTCGGCCGATCACACAGTACAGGTAAGTTATCTTTAGCTGTATTGCTCACATGCTTGACATTTTTAGTTACTTACGCTGCACTAGCTTTCTGACATTACTTTTAAGGGAACCTGTGTTTGCTCTTGATATTTTACACTTCCCAACTGGCGTTAAAAGAGAAATCTGGCTGCATTTTATAACGCCAGTGAGTATTGTGTGCTTCTTGGGAAATAACGTGGATCGTACAACTCTTTGCCCCCTGCTGCGTTTGCTGTATCAGGTTGCTAGCTCAACTTGCTTACTTACATAAAAGAGTTGCACTTCAGTTTGCCATCTTGCTGAAATGCTTATCTAAGTGGGGGATTTTGGCTGAATTTTCATACTGATTTTTTTCTTTTATTTTTAAGAATAACAATGCATCATTAGATTAAGTTTAGCTTTCTTGGGTAATGAGGATCAGCTAATGGGAAGCTCTATATGAAAGAACTCTCTTTCCCCTAATCTAATAAGCTTTCCTTTCTCGTTTGAGTTTTATTTCTGTAGCATAAAATTAACGACAGTCCCTTCTCCTTCTGCTAACTTCGTTAGGCGCATGATATGAGCTTAATGTAAGTTTCTACTGTGCTAATTGCATGTTAACTGAATATAGTCAAAATTCTCAAGTGATTTACCTCATATCTCCCTCCTATTGTGCCTTTTTACAAGCTATCATTTGTTGGTGCTCAAACTGGTGTCAACTGTCTGAAATTAATGTCTATCTTCGTAAGTTTCTTTTTCTTATAGCTATTAGCTACCCTCCCATGTTCTTGTGGAACACATCCCCTTTGTTTATGGCTTCTTAGTAATATTTTTAGCTATTTAACCCCTTGTTAATTGCCTCAGTGTGTGTGTAACTCCTTGTGCAGCAGTCCCAAATGCCACAAGCTTTGCTGAACTAATTATATTTTGTGAAGCTGCCAAGCAAGCATCAAAATGAGCTCCACTCCAAACAGGTGTCTTAAAATAAAGTTTTAACCACCTAGGATCCTCTTAAACAGCCACTGAGATTAGTTGCTGTCTTTCCCAGTGGGACATTGAATCTTAGGCATTAGATACAGAGTTAACACATAAAGTAATAATTTCTAAAATGCTTTCCAGCGCTCAGAATGTTTCATAATTTTGTGGGTGCCCACTTATGTGGAGTTCATGTAGCAAAGTGGAGAGTGGCATGGTATAATATAATTGGATTTTTAAAATTTTATTTCATGTGTAGCCCATGGATATATTTCATGAATACATATTCTGTGGAGGGCAGTATACATGTTTTCCATCTAGAAACCGACCAGATCCAAACCTGATTAGCTTCGGCAGGGTTGTTGTATCCTGTCCCTTCAGGCCATGGTTGTGAGTTATGAGTCAGGAAATCGCAGCTTTAAATCTCAGTCATGAATTAATGGAGTGCCCTTTGGCGAGCCATTGGCTGCATTTTGACATCACACTAAGCTGTGGATTAGCTAGATGTGAACATGTTTAGCCCCTCCTAGTTTTGTGTGCTTCTGCTTTTAGTTAATCACAATCAGTTATGCTATCCAAACTTGACAAATGCTAGTTAATCAAACAAGTCAACTTTAGACCCTGTTTTCTGAAACAGGTTTGTTTAAGCTATCCATTGTTAAGAGCAGTTCCGCAGCAATCTGTGGCTAAACCAAAATGGTAGCCAAAGCTTCTGAACTCCACCCAGCCTCATGGGAAGATGCTGGACGAATCTGTATCTCTACATATCTATATCTATTTAGAAAATCTAAAAGCATTTTAAAACAGCCACATACCCTCACAACTAATTATTTCAAGGTTCCTGGGTACTGTATTTTTCAGTCGTCATATAACTGGGTAAATAAGAGGGTTTTTAAAATTTCCTCCTGGGCATTAATGAGAGAGAATGATGGTGCCTTACCAAGGAAGGCATTCCACAAGCAGGGAACTTGCCAGTGAGAAGGCCCTGTCATGAATCATTGCTAATTGGGCAATCGTGGATCATTGCTAACTGCTCATCATCGGCCCTGAGATGATTGCTATCATATCTTTCTTTTGAGAATTTGTAGGACACCCTATAACAAGTTTTAGGGTGGCTTACAGCAAAGTTTAAATAAATTAAACAGTCAGTGAAACAGTAACACAATGGAAAATATAAACAATAAAGCAAGTATTGCTTTCAGGGACATTATACTTTTATTGAAATGACATTGTGTGAAGAACTTGAGTATTCCTCATCAGCATCATCAGCTTTGTAATGGAGGCTGAAATGGTGACTTGCCCAATGGGCCCTGATTGAGCAAGTAGCCGAAACGAAACCAATATCCAATCCCAGCACCCTGTGCTTCTTCACCACACCGACACAATTAAGTATTTTGGCTTAATAAAAAAGAGAGACCAGCACCTTATAGATAAAAACAGTAAACGAAGGAAGGTCAGTTGCTCATGTTCAAACGTGGTGAATATGTAACTGGAATGGCTCTTTGACAATCACAAAAACTTAACAGCACACACAAAATGGCCCAGTGCAAACTCGTGTAACATACAATAAGACAGAAAACAAATAGTCTTATACATATGCAACAATTACCCATTTGCAGGACATTGCAGAATCATCAGACATTCTTCTAATGAATATAATTGATGGATAGCCAGGAAAGAGCTGTTTTGATTAGTTGTTCCTAGTGAGCAGGGCCAGCCCACTCATGAGGCAAGGGGAGGCGAGTGCCTCAGGCGGCAGGATCCACAGGGGCTGCAGATCCCGATGTTGATCTTTATTTCTCCCTTGTTCCTGATGTAGATCTTCACTCGCCCCTTCTTGCATGGCGGGGAGAGGGGGACACTATTTTGGGGTCTGCCTCAGGTGTTAAAATGTTTTGGGCTGGTCCTGATACTGAGTATATAGTGCCCCTCCCTACCCGTAACATAGTTTTTATTCCTTTTCCTCTTTAAACTATTTAACATGGTTGCGTTGAGATACATCTTTGTTTACGTTAGGGCATATGACATGCAACAATTAAATAAATATGAAACGACAATGAACAATCAGATAAACGTTTCTAGGATATAGTAATTTTAATAGGATTGCTTTATTGTGTATTTAGTTATGGATGTTTACATATATTAATGTCGGTGCAACTAGTTTTATTCTTTCTAAACTTGCATAGAAGCTTATTTCGGTATATAAATAAAAACATAATATCAAGTCTATTTTAGAAAGTTTCTGCTCTAAAAGGTACTGAATAAACCACCCACGTATTTTGAAAACATTGATAATTCATATTTCATTTGCAAAGGAGTGTCACTTTGCTCACCCAATGCAATCTCTTTTAGAACATTTTTAATTGCCTATAGAAAACTCAAACAAACTGATGACTTAAAAACATCTCTTAAAAGCACTTTTGAATATCACTAATGCAAATTTTGAAACGTGCAAAAAAACTCATTTTAAGGATTGACTTTAAGATAAAAAATATATATGTGAAAAATGATAAATATGTCAGAGTTGGCCCCCACTCTAAAATGGGTTAAATGAACAAAAAGCCGTATTGAATACAAACCTACTCCAATTTTGAGATGATTTCATATGAGCGCAGAATTGTGTAACACATGAATTAAGGAACAAGTGCTGTTAAAGAAACGAGGACAAATCTAAGTAATAATTTAGCTCTCTGAGGCATTGTACGTAAGTTTACTTTCATCAGCAAGTGTTTGATTCCAGTTCTAGGAATTTTTCTATATGTAGTTTAAAGATCTGTTGATAGATTTGGCAGTTATTTTCTAGTTTTGATAAATAGTAATAGCTCAGATTGTTACGATTAGTTAAGCCTGGCTGTTCTGAGAAAACAGCATTAAGGATTTCTGTACGTAGCAAAATATATTGACTTATTTGAGGTTTCCTTTTGGCTAAACATCTTTCAGATCTAAAGTATAATATCTCTCTCTCTCTCTCTCTCTCTCTCTCTCTCTCTCTCTCTCTCTTTCTCTCTCCTCCCCCCACATGTGTGTGTAAATTCTGTTTCAAATAGATATAAAATTCTGATAGTTTAGACTCTTGTATTTCACATGACCTTAAAGTGTCAGATATGAAAATTAAAAGTCATAATGGATTGACATTTTGGAGGGAGCACAAGTCTTGTGACTTGAGTGACTGAATTTTCTTTTGGATGGTTTCCTGGCCAAGTTATTTCTTGTCACTGTTGTTTACTTCTTAGATCCATTACAGCAATGTAATATTTTGCTGTAGGCCCTTCCTTGCTTTCCCTGAAGGAGGAAGTTAGGGGTATTTATTTACAGGCTCATAACATGCATAAAGATTTTGGGATCGGGATAACACAGATTGAAAACAATTTGGAAAAACTTCATTTATCATGACTTGGGAAAAACGGCTTCTGTATCCATTGTCTTCATCCCTAAAATACTGTTCTTATTCATAACACTATCCTTGAAAATAGAAAGCTCTAAACTCACTGAAATACAGAAAAGGATCATGAAATTCATGAGCTCCAAACGAACCTAGTGGAGCATCTAATGAAAATCTATATCACAGGGTAAACAATGGAAGACTGGGGGTACCCAATAAAATAAGATACAATCAAGCTTCAGAACTGTGATAGATTCTGAAGTGGTTTGAAGATAATGATAATACACTATGAAAGATTGAACAGGAATTTCATAAGAAACAACTATGGTTTAAACCAAAGAATAAACATGATTGCACTTTTGCCTTGTTTGCAGAAGTTAACTCCCAAGTTAACTCCAGAAATTACCCTCGTTATTAAAAAGTGAATGTAGCAAACTAATATAATAGACCGTTGATCTCTCTGTCTGGAAAAATCTATAGACAGAATTCAACATAGCGCTAAGTGAGTTATGCACAATGGGAATGAGGTCCACTCATGGAGTAGGACTTCCCTCCTCTCCCCCACTCAATCCTGTTCTGCACCCTTTTTGAGAAGTTCTTATTACAAACTGATATAAGGTAAAGGTACCCCTGCCTGTACGGGCCAGTCGTGACCGACTCTGGGGTTGCGCGCCCAAACTGATATAAAAGAAAACAATTTTTTAAAAAAACTGCTTAATTCTCTCCCAGATGCAAGCATTATATAAGAGAAAATGGGAACGGAACGTAATGAAATCCAACACTACAGTGTCAGAAGTAGTATGGGGTTGGGTGTTTAAAAAAACACCCCAATAACATTATTGAATGTTAATCTGAAATGAAATTTATTTAAGGCAACACTTCAATGTTATCGCCTACTTATGGGCTGAGAGTAAAATACACAGGCAAATACTACTACTACTACTACTACTGGAGATGTAAAAGCTAAGGCAGATTCTGCGCACATTTTCTGAAACTGCATAAAACCCTTTATTGCGTTTTGCATATAATACAGGAAATGACAGAAATCCAAAAACGATTCTTCTTGCTCTGATCTGAAGTTATTAATGCTGATCTCGAATTGGTAGCAAGTAGCAACCCTGTTTAGCTCAGCAATGGAAAAATAAAGATGCTCCAAAAATCATAGGAAAACGTGGGAGAATGTTGCGATGATAAAGCTAACATACAGCAGGAATGCTATGAATTATAATTATCAAAACAAACCTTGTTCATTCAGCTTTGGGGATGGAAGTACCTCCTTATAACTCATTTACACTAATTTAAAAATTTATCATCATGTAAATTTTCGACCTTTCCCCTCATCCCTCTGCTACTTTTATTTTATTACATTCTTCTTTTACTTAATATTAGTAGATTGTAATATTTAAAATTTCTTTTCTCTTTCCTGGTTTTCAAATGAAAGCCACTTGATAAATTAACCGTGGATTGCTGAAAACTGCTTAACCTTCCAGAATTAAAACTTTATAGCTGATCAGAGAAAAGAACCTTGAGAAACAGATGTTTGGTAACTCCATAAATAACAAAATTCATGCAATTTGAAAGCTGCAATCCTATACTGTACTCACTTATCTGAGAGCAGGGCTGGCCTACTAGCAGCAGGACCCTCTGAGTCAGCAAATCCCAATGTCCATCTTTCTCTCTCCCCCCCCCTTTGTTACTGAGGTAGATCTACCCTCACTCCTTCTTATCTGGTGGGGAGGGAGACGCTGTTTTGAGGCCCCCCTCTGTTGCCACATGTCTTCAGCCAGTTGCCTGAGAGTCAGTCCAATTGAACTCGGCAGGGCTTACATCTCAGTGCACATAATGTACAGTTTCAGTGCACATAAACTAACAGGAAGTCATTGCAAGTACATACCCCTCTTTTACCAGCACAACACTGCATTTTTATACATAGCACTAATGCTTTAGAAGCTCTACTTCTTTTAAAATGACTCCTGCACTTCAGTAGCATGCCTCTACAAACCTGTTCACAGCAGGTTTTATTCTTAGAACGGTGTAATTTTCACTTTTCAAGTCTTGGTACGAGATCAGATTAGATGGCATTGAATAGCAAGTTTTGGTTACTCCTTTCTCTCTTTTTACTTGATTCCTAATATACTAATCTTCTTAGATTACATGCAGCTCGACTGTTTAGTATACAATTGTTATTGCGTGCTGAATTTTCCTTTTAACGCCCCCCCCCTTTGGCTTCATTGTGTGAGACGGTATTAGTCTCATAAACTTGGATCCCCTTCAGATATTTATTTGCCTATTTACCATGTATTAACAACAAAAACAAAAACAAAACAAAACAAAACCAGGCACATTTGTATATGCCTTGGTAGGGAGAGAACTTTTCAAAAATATTGGCACTATATTTTAAGATACCCTGACACTTGAAAACCAGCTTGCGAGGAAGAACTGAATCTGTTTCATGGGGATGGTATGTACATGTGGGCAATCTAGTCCAATTTTGTCCAGTTCGTGCCCTGAGGCATCATCCTGCTTGGACAAGCCAGCATCTGCCTAACACATGAATGCTCCCTCTGCCAACTCTGTCCTACAATGATGAAAGAGCAGGAACAAATATTTTAAAACCTGCTTCTTTAGTTGTAGCGCCGCAACTGTTCTGATTTGCTTGTGTCTGGATATTTATATCCTGCTCTTCTTCTGTGTGGACGCGGGTGGTGCTGTGGTCTAAACCACTGTGCCTAGGGCTTGCCGATCGGAAGGTTGGCAGTTCAAATCCCCGCGACGGGGTGAGCTCCCGTTGTTCGGTCCCAGCTCCTGCCAACCTAACAGTTCGAAAGCACGCCAAAAAGTGCAAGTAGATAAATAGGTACCGCTCTGACGGGAAGGTAAACGCCGTTTCCGTGTGCGGCTCTGTTTTCGCCAGAAGCGGCTTAGTCATGCTGGCCACATGACCTGGAAAAACTGTCTGCGGACAAACGTCGGCTCCCTTGCCAGTAAAGCGAGATGAGCGCCGCAACCCCAGAGTCGTTCGCGACTGGACTTTACAGTCAGGGGTCCTTTACTTTTACCTTTACTTCTTCTGTGCAGAAGGTAACTAGAGCAGCTAGCAAAATGGAAACAACAAACAATAGCAACACATGCAATCCCGAGTAAAATATCAGAAATATGGGGAAGGGATGTAGCTCAGTGGTCAAGTGGGTGCTTTTATGAGCAGGAGATTCCAGGTTTGGTCCTTGGTATCTCTCAGGAAGGGATGGCAATGCCCTCTGCCTGAAATCCCGGGTAGGCGATACTGTGCTAGATGGAGCAATGGTTTGCCTGGGTGTTAACGCGGCTCCTTTTGAGAGCTATGCAGTAGTGCTTAAAAGCACAACTTTTAAAAGGGCCAAAACCCCACTGAATGAATAAGTGTCACATTCCAATCTCATAACATCACTAAGTTAAAACTGGGCATGTGGGGAAAGCATCCCTGTACACAGACCATCCAATCTCAGTTGCGGATTTGCGCTTCTCTGCAAGAAAATTTGTTGCTTCCAGAAATTCTGAAGAGGCTAGTGCCTACAATGGAAGAGTTGGTTCACTCCAGTAAGCCTCAAGCAGGGGTACCAACTTGAATAAAATACTGGGGTGGGGGGCGGCCAGGTAAGCCCCGTCCTGCATGATCAATCACGTGACATGGCACACGCACACCATTTGAATGGCAACTGGGGCGGGCATCCCCCTCAAATATTTTATTGGGGGAGGCAAAGGAACCTCGGCCCCCAGGAGTTGGCTCCTAAAGTCTGGAGCATTTAGATGAAAAAGCAACCTTACTATGTATATGGTTCAGTCCACGGCTGGTTGATAGCATCTCTAACGAGGAAGTGCTCATTACCTGTTGGAAGTGTTTTCCCAAGGGATCCCAGTTTCTACTAGGAAATAAGTCAGGCCGTGTTTAGGCTCTAATGTTTGTTTTTATTCTTTCGGGCAAGCAAAGGCAATACTGTAAGAGTTTAGTCGACCCTTCCCCCCCCCCCCGCCAAAAAGATAAGGTACCTTCTATACTGTAAGATGGCATCGCTTGTAAGTTTTGTTTTTGAAAGATGCTCACAAAAGTTTTACATCTTGCATGTTTCAGACAGCTGTGGCGCAGAAACTCATAGTGTGCGGACTATCCTTGTTGTTTCATATGACTGTTAGCAAAACTTTGCCTGTAGAGTACAACATCGATGAACATTTCCAAGCAACGGCTTCGCTGCCTACAAGGGTTATCTACTTGTACCTGTCTCTTATGGCTGCCAGACCTAAATACTATTTTGCGTGGACGTTGGGTAAGTAGACTTTTTTAAAAAAGAATGTTCTTGCGCCAAGCTGTGTCACGTTGTATAGCTTGCAGAACATATTTGAGACACTGCCCTCCTGTGGATGGTGAAAGAACTATGGATTCTTTTGCAAGGCAATAGGAGGACCTTATTTAACAATATTTCTGTAGTGCTTAGATTGAAATACAGTGGTACCTTGGGTTAAGAACTTAAATTCGTTCCGGAGGTCCGTTCTTAACCTGAAACTGTTCTTAACCTGAAGCACCACTTTAGCTCATGGGGCCTCCCGCTGCCCCTGCACCGCCGGAACACAATTTCTGTTCTCATCCTGAAGCAAAGTTTTTAACCCGAGGTACTATTTCTAGGTTAGCGGAGTCTGTAACCTGAAGCGTATGTAACCCGAGGTACCACTGTAAATCTGAAAGAGGTTTAGAAAAGTAAAAATAATAAATAAAAAGGCATTCAGATATAAAACTGGGCTTTCATAAGAAGCAATAAATGAAATTATTTGCTAGCTGTTAGCAATTTATTTCAACTGGATTGCAGCTTAAAAATGTTGCATGTCAGCTATAAAGTTGGGGGGTGATGTAGGAAACATTATTTTAAAGACAGAGAGGAGTGTGATTTCTTTGATTCTCTTAATTTATTATAACACATATTATGAGGCTGTCTTTTGAGAACCAATGATTCTGTTCATTTGTGCTGAAATAGAGACAGTGGTTTCCTCTTCTGCTCCAGAAGTTAAATTATTTAACCCATTCATTTTAGGATTGCTTTTGCCAAGTGCAGTTCATTGTGAATGATCCCTAGGCTTTGCATGTGTATGTGTGCACCTGCGCCTGCATTTAAGCTTTAAATGCAAGCGACACAGACTGTGCTTTCTGCATTTCATTACCACTTACCCCCACTGTTCACAGTAGCTTCCCCTCTACATCCACGTGGGTGTAATCCTGCCAGCTAAAAAAAGCCACTTTATGCATCCAATGAAGTGTACTCTGCTCTCTTGTCCATAAAAGCTTAGGCTATAATAAATGTGTTAAGTCTTTAAGGTGCCATGAGACTCTGTGTTGTGTTTTACTTCACCCAAGCATTTTTCATCCTTAGAATAATTTACTTATTTTGGTACCTGCATTTCACAATAAATGGTCATTATCTTTATACAGCTCTTTTAAAAACAGGTGTGTGCATCTCTCTGTGTGTGCTGAAAGCAGTAATTAAAAGCAGTTGATTTCAAAACAGCAACATTCCCCCCCCAGATTAGCTGTACAGTGGTACCTCGGGTTAAGTACTTAATTCGTTCCGGAGGTCCATTCTTAACCTGAAACTGTTCTTAACCTGAAGCACCACTTTAGCTAATGGGGACTCCTGCTGCTGCTGTGCTGCCGGAGCACGATTTCTGTTCTCATCCTGAAGCAAAGTTCTTAACCCGAGGTACTATTTCTGGGTTAGTCTGTAACCTGAAGCGTATGTAACCCAAGGTACCACTGTACCTTCATATCAGCCAGCAAGGCAAGTTTTATGTTAACTTTGCATTTAGTCATTTAGAATATAGCAATAGATTATCTGTAATTCTGAAGGAAAAGTTTTATTTATGCTAATGAGGGAGGACAAGAGAGTCTTATTTGCTTTTGATAGTGATGTATATTATGACAAGAGAGCCAGTCAGGGTCAGAAGCATCACAAAGTTTTATAGCTGTGATTGATGGCAAATAGTATTGTTAAGGGAGCTGTTGTCACTACAGTTGTAGAAAGTATACCACATTTCTGGTGGCTGAAGATGTCAAGTGACACATTTTTCTTTCCTTTAGGTGTTTGTATTGAGGAATAGTTCATTTTTGTTTGGCTATTAAGGAAAAAGAAATAAGGAAGGTTTTCTCTCGTTTCCATTGCATATGAAGCACATGATTAAGATTTTAGTGTGACTACAAAAGCACAATACACTTATAACATTAAATTATCACCAAAGCCCACATTATACCAATAAGTCCATACTTTATTAGTTAGGCGTGTGCATGAAATGAGAGCAGTAATGCAGTTTTCTCAGGCTTCAGACTGGCAGAGAATTTTTTTTATTACCTTTTCCCTTCTCATTTGACTGAAACTTCTTTTATTGCAACTTTGAAAAGTGTTTTAGATGTCTTGCATCATCTATCTGGTCAAACCAGCCTCGTCGGGGACTTGGCTTTTCATTGAAAATTGTGACCGATGTTACAAAAGCTTCTAAGCAGACATTTCAAACCTAAAACGCGAAAGAAGCCGAAATGTAAATCTCATTTTATATGATTTTTAAGCTTCTTGCAAATTATTCCCTTCTTTCTTTGCAGCAGATGCAATTAATAATGCAGCTGGGTTTGGATTTAGAGGATATGATAAAAATGGACTCTCGCACTGGGATTCAATTTCAAATCTAAGAATTCTTCATATAGAGGTTGGTATATGGATCTTCCGAAAATGTTAATGGAAAATGTTGAAAGTTGGATTTGTATCGGGCCTTTTCTGGTATAACTTTAGTAATGAGATACATATAACGTGAGACGGGAATGGAAGAATTCCAGTTGCCACTAGTGCATTAAAATCAATTATGGAAACTAGCATTCAGGTTGCTAAAATGAACAGCTTTGTCACATTCCTCCTGTTGGGTTACTAGCCATCTTCCTCCCGCTGTCTCCTTCTTATGTTCCATTTCCTCTACTGGAAATGAGGACTTGCATTCTCCCTTTATGAAAAGAGAAGAAGCCGAATCGCCTCCATGTGAAGAAAAGGCGTATTGCTTATGTAGAGGAAGTCTTCCCATTCTACGTAGTAGATGGTGCCGGACCACTGCTTTGAATGGAGCACATCAAAGAGAAGGAAACAAGTGATGGGACTTCTGCCACTTTTTAGGTGCCTGTGTATAGTGAACAGTTCAGCCCCGGCCAACATTTCCAGGTTTTCAATTTAGAATCCTCATTTCTTCACTTACAGAATTCTGTTTCTTGAACAGAATTTTGTTGTAGAGAGTCAGGGCTGAAAGAAGAGAATTTTTTTAATTTTGGGGGGCCAGCTATACTCGTTTGGCTCCCTCTGAAATGGCAGGACCCCGAGCCACTTTCTTGAGTTAAGCTCTTGGAGGATAACAGTTGCTGCAGTATCCAGCAGTTTCTAACCTCAGACAAAAGTGACATAAGGAATATCCACTGCTGATCATGCCTAAATTGTGTGTGTGTGTGTGTGTGTGTGTGTGTGTGTGACACTTACAAAACTCTTTTAAACTCTTGTTTGTCCAGTGGCACTATAAGAGAGGCATAGCCTAAATATACTTAGACCAAACCTTGAGACAAACCCTTCCACATCCTTCGGCACTTGCTATAGGGGTGTCTGTGTTTGTTGAGAAAGGGGAAGCGGCACACTTGGCAATCCATCCCCACTGTGAGTCATGAAATGCTCCTGGTATAATGAGCGCACCTTCAACAGTGTAGCCTCTTCATCGCTGTTTGCGTATGGTGCAGCCAGTCGGTGTAGCATGCGACACGTCTAGGTGATTGTCAGCCACAACATTCCGAAATGCAGCCAAGATGGCTCAAAGTAGATTATACTTTTGTCCCCACCCCTGAAAGAAACCTTTTTCATTTGCCCATCAGTACATATTGCATAATACATACCTCCTCCTCCTCCTCCTCCTTCTTCTTCTGCGATCACTCGTAGCTGAGTAAGGTTGTAACTAATACATATCAATACTTCAAAAGGGACGCGGGTGGCACTGTGGTCTACACCACTGAGCCTCTTGGGCTTGCCAATCAGAAGGTCAGCACTTCGAATCTCCACAACGGGATGAGCTCTGTCCCAGCTCCTGCCCACATAGCAGTTCGAAAGCATGCCAGTGCAAGTAGATAAATAGGTACTGCTGCGGCAGGAAGGTGAACTGTGTTTCCATGCACTCTGGTAATTTCCGTCACAGTGTCCCATTGCACCAGAAGCGGTTTAGTCATGCTGGCCACATGACCTGGAAAGCTGTCTGTGGACAAACACTGGCTCCCTTGGCCTGAAAGCGAGATGAGTGCTGCAACCCCATAATCGCCTTTGACTGGACTTAACCATCCAGGGGTTCTTTACCTTTTTACTTTACCTTATTTCATAATAATATGATCTCTTTTAAACCCTAAGTAATGACATAATGATTACCTCTGCTTTACAGAAATACAATAACGGTGTGTTAATTTTACAGTTCTCAACAAGTTTCAAGATGTTTCTTGATAACTGGAATATCCAGACAGCTCTTTGGTTGAAAAGGTACTATCTGTTATCTATTTTTCTTTTCTTACAAGCCTGTTGTAAAAAGAGTCATGTTATGCCATTCCTAAGATGCCAAAAGCACCAGACACATTGTTTACTGGCCTTGGCGAATGCAGGAGAAAATGGGTGGCCTTTGACTAAAACCTTGTCTCCTAAGATAAGCGGTCATTTTATCAGATGATTTGTGTGTTCATTGGGGGCTGGGACTCAGTGAACAGAGTCCCTTCTAAGTTTGAAACTGCCAATGATAAATACATTAAGTTATTTCTGCTAGGCTTTTTTTTTTTCCTGAGCTTCAGTTTCTCCTGTTCTTAATAAATGTATTTTTCCTTGGATTTTTAGAGTATGTTATGAACGGGCCTCCTTCAGTCCAACAATACAAACCTTTATCTTGTCAGCCATTTGGCATGGGGTATATCCAGGATATTATTTAACATTCTTAACAGGAGTACTAATGACAATGGCAGCACGAACTGTAAGTACCGCTGCCTCTCTGCTCTTGCCAAAGAACTGTGCGGATTCAATGCGGCTCTTAACGTTTACATTCAAAACCTTAAATTTGTAGGAGGGAGGAAAATATCTGCTTTTTAAAAAAAGGCATTTTGTAGTCCACTTGCATATTTTTGACTGAATTAACCAACCAAAGCACCAGTGTCTGAGTAATATAAGTGAATAATTGTGTGGTGCTTCTTCAAACTTGAAGTGGCAGAACATGGAAATTATTACTCTGTTTCCATCATTGTAGAGGAAAAGCATCAATGAATATGACTAATTCAGGATGACCTTGAGCCTCTTTGGTAGTTGCCAAATGGTTGCCTCACCTTGTTTAATGGTAGAACAGTCACTGGGAGTAATGTTTGGAACAATTGATTTGACAAAGGTCAGCTAGAATGTATGTCTTTATCAGCAACTGCGCATGACATTGATGCATTTAATGCATTCAACATCTAGTCAACCCCTCTGCTGGGAGATGGTGGTAATCAGGATTGGAACCCTGGCAGACAGGAAAGGGACATTTAACCCTTTCTGTTTGATGTATTACAGTATTTTAATATTTTTTGGGAAGCCGCCCAGAGTGGCTAGGGAAGCCCAGCCAGATGGGCGGGGTATAAATAATAAATTATTATTATTATTATTATTATTATTATTATTATTATTCTCCCCACAAACTGTGACCCCAAGCTACTGCTTCTCCATGAAGAGAACACATTTAAAATAACATCCAGTGGGCAGTCTTGTCAGGATTGGTTTGGGGGATATAATTAGTCCTGAAAGGACTAGGGAATAGGAGCTTTGGGAAACTGGCAATAAAACTACCAGAGGGTTGCCAAGTCATAAGCAATCACAGTGGGTCACTTAATAAGAACAGCTCTTCCATAAATTAAAAACATCCAGAGTCAAAGCCAGAGATGCCTGTGTAAAGCTGGGAGCATAGTGCAGGAAGATGGGAAACTGAGGAGGTGGTAGGTGAAGAAATTTGAATGTCTGTTCCCAGCAAGAGACAGTAACAAGCAGACAAATGCACTGTTTTTATCTGTTCCAGAAAGAGGCCAAGAACTGATTTGGAAACTTATTACAGCCAGCTAGGGGTAGGGTGGTGGCACTCACCTGACGTCTGGCCCCCCATGTCACTTACTGCATATTGGGATAAAGGGGAGGAGGGGTGAGGTCAGTGCTGTGAAACACGTCTGCAGCAGTGCTGGATTGACTTCACTGGTGCATTTGCATGGCCACGCCCTCTGCTTTCATCCTCTCCATCCTCACATGCTGGTTGACTGGAGGTCAAGCGAGCACCGCCGTCCCACCCTGCCATTGGCGGCTAGAGCAGAAAACCTAGAAGATTCTTGGTTTGCGGGTCACTTCGCAGCCATTCGTCACATCTTATATGATTCAATCTTAATAAAAATTGAAGGATTTTACTAGAACGCAAACAATAATATTAGAAAACGGGAAGACAACAAAATCAATGTAATGTCATTTTAATACAGATACAGTGGTACCTTGGTTTGCAACCGTTTCGGATTACAACCATTTTGGATTACAACCATGTCAAACCCGGAAGTGTGTGTCCCCCCTTTTTTTATTACAACCCCCCTTTTTTTGGGAGGCCCCATTGGTGAAAGCGTGCCTTGGGTTACAACCTGTTTTGGTTTACAACCGGACCTTTGGAATGGATTATGGTTGTAAACAAAGGTACCACTGTATATATATTTTAATTTTAAAAAATCACCTGGCAGGGGCCACGCTACAACTCTCAATGTTATGAAAACACTTATTGGATCAATAGGTAATCAAGATCGACACTGTAGGCTTTCTGTATTTTGGCTGCATCTAGATGTAGTTTCTTGTAACTTCTGATGACTACCTATTCTGTGATGACAATCCTGGTTCTCCTACTAATTATTTCCCCTCTTTTTTTGGTTTAGATTAGAAAGAACATTAGGCACTACTTTATTGACTCCCCAGCCATTAAATTATGTTATGATATCATGACATGGATGATGACTCAAGTAGCAATAAGTTACACGGTGGTCCCATTTGTACTTCTCTCCGTAAAACCATCATACCTGTTTTACAGGTGAGTTGACACTTTGTGTTTTTAAAAAAGATTTAAACGGCAAGTGTAATTATTCAGGGGTTCTCTCCCCCCCCCGAAAGCTGAACAAGTAGTAATCTAGTCTTCAACTCCATTTGCAGAGAATTTCATGTTATATTTGATTCTTGGTGGAGGGATTGGGCAGATGGGCGAGGGAAGCTTATGGAGTTAAAGTAGAAAATCTGAACCCAGGTGTGTTGAACAAGAAGCACCCAGTGGCCATCATCCACTTTTTTTGGACAAGTTTCTTAAGAAGGTGATGGTCATCCAGGTACCATCACATGCTTGGAAGAATTATCTGGACCCATTCCAGTTGGATTCCAGGCCTGGGTATAGCACTCAAACTGCCTTGGTCGCCCTGTACCAGTGAGCTTTGTTGGAAGAGGGACAAAGGAACTGCAGTCTTGTTTGTTGCCCTCCAGCTCTCAGAAGCTTTCCATACTGTTGACCATGGTACCCTCCTGCAGTGGCTCTGGGAGATGGGGGACACTGTGATTTCGCTGCTGCCTCAGAGGCTGATTTTGGAGAGTAGCAATGGAGGGATATTGCCGGGCACCTTAGGAGCTAACTTGCAGAGTTTCCCAAGGGTTCATCTTGTTCCCCAAGCTTTTTGACAGCTATATAGGACAGAACATTGGGGAAGTGTAATGAATCGATGGAGGTTCTGAGTGTGGGAGGTTCTCAGTCCAGGAAGATGGGGGGCTGCCAGTTCTGGATGGGGTTGCATTCCCCTAGAAGGAACAGATGCTTAGCTTAGAATAATCCTTGATCCTTCTATGCTGCTTGAGGTCTTGGTGCTTAGTATAGCAGGCCTTCTGACAAGCAGGTCAGTGTTTATAGCTTTGTCACAAAACACTCCCGAGTTCAATTTGCCTTAATATGGTTTCCTCCCCTTTTTATTTGCTTAGTTCCTGTTACTTCTGCCTCCACATAGCCTGCATTTTAGTACTGTTGATATCTCCATTGAAAAGAACTCAAAAAGGAAATAAAGAGCAAGAAAGCATCCAGCCCTCTTGGTCCAAAAAGCAGGGTCAACGAGGAGGAGGAAGAGATGATGAAGAAGAGAAAAGCATCATGGGACATAACAGTTACTCCACAGCAAATAGTTTCAATCAGAAAAGAGAAATCACCTGCAGAAATACAACACTGAAGCAATGATTAGGAGATGCTATGATGGATATATTTTATATTTCGAAACCCGTTTATAGCACCTTTTAAAAGGGGTTGTTGCATTTGTCTGGAAAAGATGGGTTAGTAAGGAAAGAATGCTATATATCCCTAGGGAATATTGAATACACTAGTAAGAATGGAAACAAAGCAAATTAACCTCTCCCGTGCCATGTTCCTGTGGATCACGCCTTATGTGAAAATATTACCATTATTTCAATGGGCACTCAGGACTTGCAGCATATGTCCATTGGGTCATAGGTGTGCCCCTTTGCTGAATGTATGTTGCGCATCTCAAGGCACTTATGGGGATGGTGGGTCATTGTGTCAATTCAGAGTAACAGAAGGAAAATATCTTTAACAAGCAAACACCTTGCCTTAAACCCTCTAGCTACTGAAATAATGTTTCTAAGTGGTATTTTCATAATATGTGGGAAGCATAGTTCAAATATGGGGTTTTTTTGGGGGGAAACAGAGAAATGGAAGTAGAAAATTATAGCGTCTGATAAGAAGGAATTGCAATAAGCATCTCAGTATTTGGAGGGTTTTCTTAGTATATCAAATTCATGCAGTTCAGGACTGCAAACATTGCCAATGCAGAAGAGGTTCACTTGATCAACACTCATTATAAGAACTCTTGGCAAATTTCTTTTTTAAAATCAAAATTCACCCTTCTCAGGGTGAAATGCTCTAGTTTTATGGGTTCTTTTCTTTTTTGCTCTATCAGTATATATGAGTTTTGCAACTAGATACAAAATGGCAGCCATAATAAGACACTCACAGAGTTTCTGTTAAAGCCACAACTTTCCAGTAAAACTCATCCTTTTTTGTCATGTAGAAATAAGAGTGACCTTAAGATAAAGTCACTTGGAAATTTTTGTCAGAGATGTAAAAAAATAATTAAAAAAATAGTGTGAGAAAGTGCTTATGATATAAGTATAGCCAGATTATATTATGGTTATAATTCAGTTTATATTAAACAAAGAGTGAAATTGTTAAATAGGTATTGTCTAGCTCATCTTTGACATTATATATCCTGTAACACTGGAGAACCTGTGATTTAGGAAATCCCTAAACCAGGGTTTCATTCATGGAGGGTCATACTGTACTTTTTGATAAAATATTCCCAACTGTTCTGTTCTCTAACAATTTTCTTTTGAAACTATATCAAAGGAGTTGATAAATATTAATCACTTTCTGGTGAACATTAACAACTGCTAAAGAATTGAAGTACTAAAGGGCTATAATTTTTATTTTTCTTCTTTGCATACCATTTTCTTCGTCTTTAGCAAACGGGAACCATTTTAACATTTAAAATGTAAAGGAAGTGCCACAGCAAAAGTAATGAAAATCAGAACTGAATTGTTTCTAAAACAATTTTATTTCCAATAATATTGTATCTCAGTAATGGGAACCTGTGGCCCTTCAGATCTTGTCGGACTACAACTCCCATCAGCTATTTGCTATGCTGGCTGGGACAGGTGATATATGCGGTCCTCTAGATGTTGTTGGACTCCCAAGTTCCTCATCCCTCCCCTAATACAGTATATAGCAGCTGACTGAATATTTTAAGTGAGCATAGCTCTTTGCTGTTAGGGATGTAGAAAACAAATGCATTTTCCACATGTAGAAATCTCAAAGCATCTTAATCCGCACAGATTCATGTTAAAATCAAGAGTAAGAAATAGGATATATTTCTTGTTTAGACTGTTCCACTTCTTTTCATGGTCTGCCTCCATGATATCCCGGGATAGTTAGAGACAGTTGCATTCTGTCTAAGGAAACTGCAAACTAGCGCATGTTGTTGATCTCATTGTTAGAACGGAAACGCAGAATGGAATATGTATTTGAAGATCAGGGATTTCACACTGACTTGTGTCATGGGAATGAATATTAGCATTAGAATAAATAAACTTGTAATATCTTTGGAAATTGTGCTAACACACAGCATTATTCCATTATCATTGTACTAAAGAAATGCGTAGGGAGAAGTTGCAAGGGAAGAGTTCCATATATTGCTGATGGGAGTTCAACACAAGAGAGGTGGCTTTTTGTATTTCTGAGTGTGTGCACATACCACAGGATCTCTGTCAGGGGAGGTAGGGTAATCTTGTAACAGGAGGCTGGAAATTGTTCCCCCATCCCCAATATTGTCCATAGAATCATAGAATTGTCGAGTTGAAGGGGACTCCAAAGGCCATCTAGTCCAACCCACTGCAACCCATTGATCTCAAGTGTGGCCATCCAACCTCTGCTTAAAAACCTCCAGGGAAGGAGAGTCCACCACCTCTGGTGGGAGTCTGTTCCACTGTCAAACAACTCTTGCTGTCGGAAAATTATTCCTGATGTTTAGTCGGAATCTCCTTTCTTTTAACTTGAAGCCATTGGTTCAGGTCCTAGCCTCCAGAGTAGGAGAAATCAGGCTTGCTCCATCTTCCATGTGACAGCCC
The DNA here is from genome assembly GCF_965113315.1 of Podarcis vaucheri. Lineage (NCBI taxonomy): Eukaryota > Metazoa > Chordata > Lepidosauria > Squamata > Lacertidae > Podarcis > Podarcis vaucheri. The sequence goes on from NC_138761.1 coordinate 96,893,681, forward strand.
TTTAAATATTTGATATCTCCTCTCAATCTCCTCTTATCCAGGCTCAACATATGCCCAACACCCTCAACCGTTCTTCATAAGACTTGGTTTCCAGACCCTTGATCTTCTTGGTTACCCTCCTATGCACAAATTCCAGTTTGTCATTATCCTTCTTAAATTGTGGCACCCAGAACTGGGCACAGGTGTGGTCTATCCAAGGCAGAATTGAGTGGTACTATTACTTCCCTTGATCTGGACACTGTATTTCTGTTGGTACCGCCTAGAATATCATTAGCCTTTTTTTTTTGCTGCTGCACCACACTGTTGACTCAAGTGGAATGATTTATTTTTTTCCAACAAATGGTAGCCGTTTACTTAAATGGGGGAAAATAAAGGGATGTATTCTTAAAAGCAGTAGGAGTTGACCCTCACCTTACTCTGGCTAACCTCAGACTTTGAGTTGGGGGCAAGCGTATTCACCAGCTGTGTCCAAAATGGCAGCCCATTCTTCCCTCCTAGTTTTCAGTGGGAACCCAGCTTAGTCCATCTTGCTTAGTCCATTCTGACTCCTGTTTCTATACATTAAGCTAAAGGTGAGTCTAGTTTAAAGGTTGGGGGTTAACCTAACTTTCCCACAAACACATACACATTGAGAAGCCAGCGTGGTGTAGTGGTTAGGGTGTTTGACTAGGACCTGGGAGAAAATTCGAATTCCCACTTAGCCATGAAGTTCATTCAGTGATCTTGGGCCAGTCACCCTCTCTTAGACTAACCTAACCTACCTCACAGAGTTGTTGTGATGATGATAATATGGAGAGGGGGAGAGCCATGTATGCCACTTTGAGCTACTTGGAGGAAAGGTGGTTTTTTTTTTAAAAAAAAAGCAGCATAAATAAATAAAGTAGGTAGCCTAATCCCGCCCATAGCAATAGCAGTGGCCTCAGTTGGAACTAGAATAGTGAATGGGCGCAGGATCAAAGGTTCTCCTATCCATATCTTACTCATCTGTCCACCTGCTTTTCCAAACCAACTCTGACTCCAAGGCCCTGAGAAGGAAGTATGGAATGTATTCCACCCACACCAAGCCAAAAGTTGCACTGAGGATAGACGGAAGTGGGAAGGATTAATTCCTTAAAATCCAGTTGTCTTCTCCACTGCCTATTAACATAATACTGTGATGCTATTTGGATTATTGCATGAATATTATAATTGCATAATATCTACATTGATAGACACTTGCAAATAATATATTTTTGACATCATACATTTGCAAACCTGAATATAAAGTTCTGTCCTGTGATGCAAAAAGAGAAAGGAAAAAGGTTTAGTGCTTACGACTACTCATATGCACACATACCTAGAAGTAATCTTATTGAATGCAGTGGGATTCCAACATGCATTGAGTTGCACACTGAATCCACAATTGATTCTCTGCTTCGTTATATCTAGTCCTATACTAGATTGAAAATCCAGCTCAAGATAAGCAATTAATTGTATGACTAGTTCTTCCAACTGTAAACAAAATACATGCTTAGATGCACATGAATTAGGCTTCATTATAGCCGCAGTTGGTTCAAACTAACAGTGCAAACTAACCGATACATATCTACTCAAAAGTAAGTCGTTGAGTTTAATGGATTATTCCCACATAGGCAGTAAAGGATTATAGCCTTATTCTCAATCAAAGTAATGAGATTAAAGTTAATCAGGACTTGTGGTTTACTTTGTTGCACTCATTTCGGTGAGAAACACTCTTTTCGCCCGCTGGATTGGAACCAGGAATTAGAAAAAACAACAACACCATTTGTCTAATTCTAAGTGAGTTGATATTTTCAAATAGTGATTTCAGCCAGAGGAGATCACTGCAAAATCTTAGTATTCCAAATCAGCCTTTAACTTCTAATTGCCATTCCATAAATTAAGTTAGGATTCATCTGAATCTAATTTATACATGTCTCCATTGGCTAAACATAACTTACTATTATTGCCTGCCTTCTTTTTATATAAAGTGCATTTACAAATTTGCATTCTGAAGTCAATTCGGACTGCTTGCAATTTAACATGAACCTGACTTGTCCTAACAGCTACCTGTGACTCTTAAACATTTCCATATATTCTTAAAGGAATATACTGACACAACAGCTCCATATTCAGCAGAGTTTTAGCTTTAAAGGTAGGATATCTTAAAAGCCTTGGCATCCAATTGAAATTTGGCACTTGTAAGTTGTTTAAGGGGTAACTGTCACTTTTGCAAAGGATATTTTGCTTTTGATGATGCATTTTGTAGTACATTGTTTTGAGAAACGTCGCATTTGAACGTTGCTCTTTAAAGAAATGTTGTCAAGAGACCAGAATCCAATCACCCAATCAGTTCCATTAATAATAAAATGGTTAGACTAGGATCCAAAGCGCCACATGCTGTCTCTTCCTACTGTTGGGCCTTGTACCCCTCCCCAAAAATACAATCTTAAAAGTTGGGGACACCTGAAAAAAGCATAGGAACCTAGTAGGCTGCCTTGTATCAGTACTATTTGACCATCAATCTTAGTATCATCTACTGTGACTAGTAGCAACTTGCAAGGGGGTTCGGTAGAGATCCTCCACATGTCCTTTGCAAGATCCTTTTAATGGGATTAACCCTGGAGTTTTCCAAATGCAAATCAGTGAGGTATGGTTCCTCATTCAGTTTGGCACAAAGAGCTGTAGTGCCATGGGGGAAATCTGAACACCACCCCCTACAGGACACGCAGATCAGTGCTTTTCTGTATGGGGTGCCTGGACCTGGCCTCATCTTTTAAGGTGCCACCAAACGCTAATGTAGACTGGAGTCCTGGAGTCCTTTCCTAATTACTCTTGCATAAGTGCCATTGAAGTCCGTAGGACTACCCATGCATAGCAGGTGCCAGGACCGCCTATGTTGTATGGCCGAAGCTCTCATCTCTTGGATGTCGTCAGGCTGTGTGACATTGAAGTGGACTTTGGCTTTTGTCAGCTGGAGCTAACAATATTGGGATGGTGGTAGACTGTTGCCCCACCTTGGCAAGAGCAGTAGCTACATAGTTCCATCCTTCTACAGATAGGTAGCTGTGTTGGTCTGCCATAGTCAAAATAAAAAAATTCCTTCCAGTAGCACCTTAAAGACCAACTAAGTTAGTTCTTGGTATGAGCTTTCGTGTGCATGCACACTTCTTCAGATACTTCAGGTATCTGAAGAAGTGTGCATGTACACGAAAGCTCATACCAAGAACTAACTTAGTTGGTCTTTAAGGTGCTACTGGAAGGAATTTTTTTATTTAGTTCCATCCTTCGTTAGATGACTGGCCTCAAAGGTTTCTAAGCCGTTGTCTTAAAAGTTGAGCCATTTCCCATGCTATTAATTGGTTCTGGTAGGTTTTTGCTCTCGTTCCTGCTAAGGTTTTAGGAAACTGCGTGTGGTCTCAAGGCTCACACTTTGAAGCCTGGCATTAAGCAAACACACACACTTCAGATTTAATATTTGCAGTTTCTTGCTCTGTTGTTTTTATTTTGCATGACGTTCACTACAAATATTCATTCAGCCACTGATGTCTACTATATCTGGGCAGCCTGCTTTGTGAGCAACAATAGAGTATTGGAAGCCTTTTGCAAAGTAAGAAGTTGGTTGCTCTCAGACGAGTGGCTGTTTTCTGAAACAGTGGGCTGCATCCAATCTTTGCCTGAGCAGATTTCTCATGGTGCAGTGGGACTTTCTTGCGCCCATCTTCCCACAGAATCCCGAGAATTCTCTCTGGAGGATGAGGGGACCCTCTGGAAAGGCCTGAGATGGGATGGGATGTGAAGTTGCAGTGGAATGTTGAATTTTGTGCAAGCTGCCTCCCAATTTTAGGCAGCCCCTCTCCTCTTGCTAGATCTCAGGCCTTGTCTGAGGGCCCATCTCCACAGAAGAGGCTTTTCAGAGGGGGCTGTGGTGGATTGGAAAGGACGGGAAAGTACTGCTGCACAAGCACATTTCCACTTGTGCAACTTTCCGTACCACTCGCTGATACTCTAACCCTAGTATGTGACTTTGATCCTGGACCCACTTGAAAATACTGGAAGCTCTCTTTCTACCCTTTTATTCAGCCCATCTGTCCTGCCCGTCTGGGGGAAAAAACTGCTGTTACTTTTGGCATTTACTCAGGTGAGCCTCTTTGGCTTCATCGTCTGGTTCGCTGTTGCTACAAGACACGTCGGGCTCATTTGGGCTCTTGTATTCCCACTTAACATGCGAGATGTGCTGCCTCCACCCGTAGATGACTCAGAACTTCGGTTAGCTGTGCATATCAGCACTTAGACCAGAAAAGGTTTTATAAAAGGAGCATTTGCCTACACTTTTTGTTGTCGTCGTTGCCTTGAATGTATTTTGTCAGGTTCTTAACGTTTGATGACGGTCTCATTTCATACCTTTGTTTTCAATGTTCATTGATTTTGACTCTCTTTGAAGTCTTTGGATGTGTCTTACAGTGGCAAAAATGTCATGCAAATACAGTAGTATGTAGAGAGTTATTCTTGAAACAGACCTCAAGCGGATGCTAGCTCAGAGAGAAATTTCTATATGTGTATTGAAAGGAAACTAGCACCCCGATTCATGATAATTAAAATAATATAAAATTATTCAATATAGGAATATAAATATGAAATTTAGCTATTTCTTACCTGGCCACATATTGAAGGGGTCTATTCTTAGCTCAATGCAGAGATAGTTATGCTCCCTCCCTCCTCAGATAATCTGCTTTTTGAGATGAGAATATGCTTCAAAAGTGGATAGTTGCAGTATTTCCTCGATTTGCCTTCCCCGATTCAAAATATAAAGGCATTGCCCATGAGTTTCATTTTTATTATTCCAATATATATATATAAATATATTTTTTAAAAATTGTTATTTTTCAACAGATCCATAAAATTAGGTCTTGGTGTATGGTAATTTAAAATACCACTGTGTTAGTTTACACTGTGATGTGATATTTTAATAATTACTTATTTCTAGTTTTGTCTCAAGAGATGCTACGTACAAGTAGCAGACTGCTATGTTTTAAAAGGTGTTTTTAACTTGCCTATAAATGTTTTTCTAATTTGTGTCTTTAAAATCTGATTAAACAGTAGTTTAAAAAAAGAGAGGCCTGGAATTGTTTTTCTCCATCTGTTTGGTGCTGTTTAACTTACACAATGTGATGCATTTAAAAACAACTACTGGTAGCTGTTTTATCCCTTCACTTGATGAGAGGAGTCACCGCAAAAAGACGCAAACAACCCCAACTTCCACAGCAGACCTACAATTCACTAACTGAACACTGTGCAATGTGTTTTGAAACATATCATGAGCAATGTGGCTTTATAAATGAAATCTGGAGATTTAATAGAATCTGGTCTATCTGGAGCCTGTTCAGACATTACTTTTTATAAATGCAAGTGAAGTTATCTTACTCCCTTATCTGCAAATAGGAGAAACGATGTTATGAAAACTGGTAGCATATGAGTCTGCCAGCTCTTTCGTCCAGATTATCCTTTTTTTTAGTGGTTATCTCTTTCCATGCGTTTGGAAACATTGCTTTCTGTAGCACAAATACAGATGCACAGTAGATTTGGTTTTTGAGGAAACACTGTCTCTAAATCCAGCTGATTGCATGTAATGGGACTTTGAGACTACAAAAAACCAGACTCTGACCAAAATTTTACTCCGTGGTGAGAGAGACTCCATTTCTGATACTAGTGGTCTGAATATTTTTTTTAACGAGGCTAACAACCCTGCACTTGCATGTCCAAAACTCGAGCCCGTTCTGATCCAGAATCGAAAGAAATGGGATTAAAAGACAGGCTATCTATGTCTGTTGCAGACTTCCAGAGAAGTTGTTTGATTGGAGTTGCACTAGGGGGCACTGTTGACCTTAGCAGAATGCAGGGCAGGAGCAGTGGGCAGAAGCAACCTCTTAAGAAGAATCACTGAAATGGAAAATTACTTTGGAAATTGTGAGATGTGGGGATAAGGGTCAAAGACACGTCTCTCAAGAAGCAGCAGACAACCAAGCTGCAAAACAATACAATTAAAAACACACACCATGTAAGTACTTTGGGAGGAATTCAGCATCACACACTTCCAGTTGTTCCATTAAAACAGGCATTTCTGTTTGCCTGGGGGAATGATTCCCCTCTGCCTGCCAGGTGGTTTTCTGGGGATTCTCCAGACCCTTCCCCACCCCGAGGAGAAAAAGTCCCGCTGTGCAACTTCCTAGTACTTCCCAGCAGCCTTCCTCCCTTCCCTCTTCCTTCCGACAGCTTGGGGGAGGTTCCTGCCCCCAGGAAGCAGCCCGGGACGCAATGGCGCATCACCTGCCCCAAGCCGCCTCAAGCTGTCAAAATGAAGGGGTGAAGGGCGCTAGCAAGGCGGCGCAGCTCCGCCCCTTCCCCCGACGGCTCGGGAGTCGCAGGCAGGCGGCGCGCCAAGTGTCACCCCCCTCCGTAATGACACCCAGGGTGGGCCACCCCCACCGCCCCGCCTTCCTCCACTCCTGCACCCAATGTGGCTGATATCGGGAGAGGTACTGTTTTAGGTGGGACGCGGATGGCGCTGTGGGTTAAACCACAGAGCCTAGGACTTGCCGATCAGAAGGTCAGCGGTTTGAATCCCCGCGATGGGGTGAGCTCCCGTTGCTCGGTCCCTGCTCCTGCCAACCTAGCAGTTCGAAAGCACCTCAAAGTGCAAGTAGATAAATAGGTACCACTCCGGCGGGAAGGTAAACGGTGTTACCGTGTGCTGCTCTGGTTTGCCAGAAGCGGCTTCGTCATGCTGGTCACATGACCCGGACGCTGTACGCCGGCTCCCTCGGCCAATAAAGCGAGATGAGCGCCGCAACCCCAGAGTCGTCCGGAACTGGACCTAATGGGTCCCTTTACCTTTACCTATTGTTTATGGTGCTATCCTCTTTTCCAAGCTACTTAAAGTATATGAAAGTGTTGGGAGCCATCACCCTGGGATTTTTGTTATGGATTCCTCTCTTGCCATTAAACATGATAAAAGAAAGAAAAAGTGTATGCTTTTTAGATATATGAGCGATTTCTTTTAACATTCAAACTGGAACCTTCATCTGTTTCCTGTGCTCTAGTTCCATTCCTGACAAAGTAAGACTGCAGTCTGCAAAAACACTTGTTCTGAAAAACCAAGTTAGTATTTTAAAGCACTGATAAAATCCAGTCTGTCTTTGTTAAACAAACAAGAGGCTAACCATAGCCCTGAACCTCTAATGAAAGGTGGGAAAGGAAAATTTGAAACAATGCAGTGTTTTCACAAAACACGGCACTCCAGAAATTTCACTGCAAAAGAAACTGTCTTATATTAAGTCACACCACTAGCCCATCTAACTGATTATTGATACTGACAGGCAGCAGCCAGGAATTGAACCTGGAGCTTTGTGCCTGCAAAGCAGGTTACCCACTACGAAGCTATAGCCTTCCCCGTAAGTCCCAACACATCTTCCTCGAGGTTTGCCAAACAGAACTACAAAACAAGAAACTAAGAACAAGGTCGCACGTTACAAAATGAGACTGTAGTGCTTGCTTCTCAGTTGTCATAGAAACCTAGCAGTTCTCCCAGTAATTTGGGACTGAAAATGCTTGGAGAGTAACAACTGGCCTACTTGACTTTTTCATATTGGGATTAGAGCAAATGGCAGAAAGTTTTAATAGCTGGCATGATTGTTCTCTGAAGCCAGTGCTTTTGCCTTCACAAATTATGTACACAGAAGCAGCATGATATCTGGAGGGAGTTCATTGGGCCAAGGAATACAGTATGAGGACCGCCTGGATTTTCAGTGGAAAACGAACCAGATGCTAATTCTGTGTGGTTCCAGCAGAGCCCTGTCAGACTCTGTTTGTAGTTTACTTTGCTTAGCTTAAACGAAGGATGAGGATTTGTGGCCCTTGGGTAAACACTACAACATTCATTATGCCTGACCACTGACAGCGTGACCTGGGACTGATTGGAGTTGTAGTCCAGCAATATCTGGAGGACCACAGGTTCCCCCACTTCTGGTGTATGGGGAGCTTGGAGCTACACATTAGTGATATTTACTTGTCCTTTGTCTACACCTGTGTGGTGTAGTGGTTAAGAGCGGTGGACTCGTAATCTGGGGGACCGGGGTCGCGTCTCCGCTCCTCCACATGCAGCTGCTGGGTGACCTTGGGCCAGTCACACTTCTCTGAAGTCTCTCAGCCCCACTCACCTCCCAGAGTGTTTGTTGTGGGGGAGGAAGGGAAGGGAGAATGTTAGCCGCTTTGAGACTCCTTCGGGTAGTGATAAAGCGGGATATCAAATCCAAACTCTTCTTCTTCTTCTTCTTTTGTTGTGGACCAAAAGGAGAAAAAAAAAGAGCTGCGTAAGCAATGCTGAGAGAAACTAGGCACAGAAGGGCTTAATGAAGGAAGTGGTTCTTATCCCCCCCCATTTCTACTGCCAACAAAGCAACAAGTGCTCTAGACTGTTTACAACGAGCACAAAACATAAAAACCCCATAACACACACAAAAGTAACACAAAAGAAAGGGAGAAACTAGGAAGAGCCAACACTACAGCAGAAATAAAATGCTATGCTGAAAGTTTGTTGTTGTTTTTTTTTGAGGGGGGAGTGTTATGGTGATGGAGCAGCAGTGGTAAATAGGGAGACAAATGAATCGCTAGGGGCAGGGATTTCTATACCATAGATTCCACGCAGTGCTGGCTGGTGCTCATTGGGACTGGTAGGGCAGAAGACAGAAAGCCCACAGTAGGTAGAGACAGAACTCACTAAACCTTGTTTTGCCTCCTATACTCTCTCTGCTGAGTTCTCCAACAAGCAACATGGAGACTAAGAAAGAGGAAATTGACAGTCAATGACACTCCCTGAGCTGGATATGAGAAAAAAGGCAGGCAAGTTGGGGATGGCTGAAGGCAGACTGAAGTTGGTGGGATAGTGCCCCATTTACCCTACAGCCTCTGTTGGTGCCACAACCAAAATTACCTCTTGCTGTATCCCCACAAGCCAAACCTCAGGTGAGAAACATAATGAGGCATGAGGACCTCTTTAGATGACCTCATGAGGTATCTGTATGTCATTGTCTCAAAGGTTTATGGGAATTGTGAAATACATGCACGGTCAGTTCAGCATCTTAAGGCATTTACCTATTCCTATTATAATGCCTTGTCTGCATAAACTTGCTATCCTGACCTGATGGAAAGTTTAATTTGTCCTTGCCCCCACCACACCCCTCTGGTAACTCTATGTTCCTGTCATAGAAGGATCAGGGTGCAAATCCCACACCCATTTTCCTGGGTATAAATCTCACTGGATTCAGTAGGATTTCCTTCTCAGTGGATGTCTATAGGAGTGGGTTGTTAATTGTCTGTAAGAATAATCCATCTCAGTCTAAACTTTCCTGCAACTGTAGGACCAAAAGGGGCGATGCTTGCAGGCCAATCCTTAGGAAGCCCAATTCAACACTGGACTGAGCTGTGACCAGTGCACTGCAAGCGTTAGGATATGAAGAGCACTTGGCAGCTAGCTTGTGTTCATCAGTGAACTGAATGCCCCATGAATTCAGGTTCCTTAGGAGTTTAAGAAGTGCATCTCCAATTGTGAAATTTGAATGGCAGGCTTTAGAGAATGTCAGCTTTCTAAGTTTCCTGCCGTTCGTGTTAATCCTAATAAATGAAAAGCCAAGCAAGCCAATTAGTCTTGAAGCATTTTCAGTCTATTCCTGGAAAAGAGCCGACAAAATAGTTGCTAGGTTTCTATGACAATTTAGCAATGCTTAGATTCAGGTTCATCTTGAAATGAGTGCTAGGAAAGTCACATGACCTTAATCATGTTTGATTCTATATTTGGCTGTTCGCCAGGTTGGAAGTCTTCCATTTCATGACATTTCCAGAATTCCATTCTTAGTAAAACAGCAACAAAAACCTTCTTGACCAAACTGGGCATCTATGCAGATGTGTGTAAAATTATCCCAATGTTCCCCACCTTTTTTTGGGAGGGGGAGCCGTTTCCTTAAAGGATGCCCATTTATTATTTTCCTCCCTTTAACTCACCCTTAAAGGCATTCTCTCCAGATAGAGTTTAAAATAAACATCTGAAAATGCTTGCTACTATGCTGGAAAGGGCATTATACCTGGGGAGTAATTTCACATTACTCACAGGAACTATTATTAGAGTTGTATATACCCTGCAGTCATGCTCTTCCTACAACTTCTGATGGCAGCAATTAACTTTACTCTTCTCTTAACTTGTTCATAAACAGAGGACACTCCCTTCTGTAACTGTTTTATAATGTTTATGGGCTAGATTACTAGTTCCACAGGGCAGGGCAGGGTTAGTAAACCATATTTTTAAAAATAGACTAACCCTAACCACATTTACTGGCAAACAAGTGCCCCAGTGCAGATCATAGGATGGTTTGATTTCAAAAGATTTAGGCATCCAAAGGTCTATGCCTCTCCTCGCTAAATTCTATACAGTATGCATAAACTCCAGGTTTAATCACATTTACTCAAGAGCAACCCCCCCCATCAAACTTAATGGGATTTCAGAATAAACCCGGTGAACATGATTGCACTTCTAACCCCTTGTTAAGTGTGCCTACAGGTAGGGCCGGCCTTCCAGGCGGCCTTCTCGGTAGTGGCTCCAACCCTGTGGATGTCAAGGAGATGAGTAACTACCGGTATATAACTTTTAGAAGCTATCTGAAGGCAGCCCTGTATAGGTTTAATGTTTTATTATGTTTTTTATATGTGCTGGAAGCTGCCCAGAGTGGGCTGGAGCAATCCAGTCAGATGGGTGGGGTACAAATAATAAATTATTATTATTATTCCATGAAGTGAAATGGGAATTGGCGCCTCCTGCCCCAACCACTACCACTGGCGGAGTGCCCTGGCTCTCGCCGAACTTAGCAGCAGCCAGGTGGCACCTCAAGGCATCGCCGCTCAGCTTCTCTGTGTGCCAGAGAGCCTCCGCCCAGTGCTGGATTAAACCCTGTAGAGATTCCTAGGCATTCGAAATCTTGGGGGTCCCCCCCCACCTCCTTGCAAATTATCTCCTAATACTTGGTTGCAATTTTCTTTCAAGACCAAATCAATATTATTTTGATCCATTGCCTCACAGAGTGGGGCAGCACTGCATACAGTCATATGGCATAAACGTGTTATATGGGATATAGCTCTTAATGATAAATTAACATGTGCCGTTAAGGTAAGACGGGGAATGTGCAGGAGAAATGATTTCGAGGAGATATGGAAGGTGTTTGCAGAACTTAACACTGTTATAACAGGAAAGGGGTCAAACCATCGCATCTGGTGCTGAAATTTTGGGAGGTTGGCTAGTTACAATGGAATGGTCTCAGTCAGGGCCGGATATAGGTTCAATGAAGCCCTAAGCTACTGAAGGTAATGGGGCCCTTTATATGTCCAGCTGTCCTTTATTAACAAATTGTCGCTGTTTTTTGTGTTGAATATATGATAAATTATGGACCTAATAGGTATCTAAAGCCATTTGCACATAACAAAATATGTATTTTATTGTTGACCTTATCTTATATTTTGTAAATGTACAGCCAGGTTTTTTTTTCCCTTTAAATTTTTTGGTGGCCTCCAAGAGAGTGGGGCCCTAAGCTATAGCTTGTTTAGCTTATATGTAAATCTGGCACTGGTCTCAGTGGTGGGGTGCACATTTTTATTCCTATTTATTTATGATTATTACTTGGTCAAAATAAAATAATAAAAGGGGGGGAAAGAACTTCCTGGAATATGTGTGTGTGTATGTGTGTGTGTGTGTATATATATATATATATATATATATATATATATATATATGTGTGTGTGTGTGTGTGTGTGTGTGTGTGTGCTATAAATTTTGTTTCCTTTTTAACTCCCTTTTCACAACCAAGAGGTGTATAATATCAACGTGATAAAATAAAATAAGGAAGGAAGGTGCATAGCTGTCAACTTTTCCCTTTTCTTGCGAGGAATCCTATTCGGAATAAGGGAATTTCCATTAAAAAAAGGAAAACGTTGACAGCTATGGGGAGGTGCCACGGGGCTCTTTGTTGCTCAGTAAACGGAGAGGTCGGGTCCCCGTCCCCCCACTCTGTGGAGCTCTTGACATGGGCGTAGCCTGCTTTTTTGTTGGGGGGGGCGACAGAAACTCAGATTTATATTGATTTGTATTGATTTGCAGTGGGGGGGGGGGCTTGGCAACCCAGACCCAGCCAGTCAAGCAGACCCAGCCCAGCAGCGCTCAACCCCGAGGGGAGCGCGCCTCCTGCCCCCCCCCCCCACCGGGCGTTCAATCTTGCCGCTCTCGGGCTCGCCCGCCTCAGCCCGAGAAGGAGGAGGCCAGCCGCGCCCACGTGACCGCGCCGAGAACGGAGCGAGGGGCGGAGAAGGCAAGATGGCTGCCGCCGCTACTTGCGAGGAGTGGTGAAGGAGGAGGAGAAGCTCCAGACCCTCGCCGGGCTCTGAGGCGGCCCTGACGCTGCCACGGCGACCCCCCTTCGCCCTCTTCCTCCATCCAGGGTCTCCCGTTCTTGCTGGTAAGGGGCGTTTGATGGGCGAGGGGTCTCTGGGGGAGGGTGGTCGTGTGAACCTGTCAAAACAAAGGGAAGTGGAGCCGGCACCGCCCAGCATCCTCTTCCTCCCCCAAATCCCACCACCTCGCAGTCAGGCGGAGGAGCCATGGTGGAAGGCACGGAATAGCGGTGGTGGGGCTGGTTGTCGCTGCCCAGTTACTTTTGGAGGAGGACAGGTTGCTGCTTTAGCCTCTTCAGTATGTATTTCTTCCGCCCTCCCCCCCCTTCCTCGATGACGTCCCCGAACGTGTGAATGTTTGGGACGCGTGTCTGGGTGGGTTCTTCTCTTCAGTCCCCGCTTGTTTGCGGTGTCAGTCAAAACCCCGCGAGTTGGCGTTGTCTTGGGGGTGAGAAATTGTAGGAAAAGGGGGTCGCTGTGTTAGGCTGAAATCCTGCACTCGTTTACCTGTGCTCAGTGGGGTTTATTTCTTTACCTTTTCGCCCTTTTATTTCTTAGTAGATGTGCGTGTGGGTTGTGCTGTGTCACAGAAAACACACCCGTCTTTTGTGTGCCTGAAAGTCTAACCAGTGTAAATCTCCCCCTTTAGCCTTTAAGGAGCCACTGTTTTTTGTTTTTTCCTAGTGGGAACGAGTAATTGGTTTTCGCCTAAGGAAACAAAACAGACAAGTAATCCCATCTAAAATGGGATATCTTGTAAACCTGTGTAAAAGCAACAGTCTCAGATTTAACTGTGTGTGTGTCCTTGCATGCATACTCATAAGCAATACCTATTGACTTAAATGAGCCTTACTTCCAGGTAAGTTTATTTCTTTGCTGCTTTATTGTAGCCTTGTCAGCCTTGCAGATTTTGGTGCAATACTTGAAGGACATCTTGAAGCTTATTGTCAAAGGAGATGCTGTCTAAGGATGGTTGATGGCTGAATTTTGTTAGCATTGTTATCTTAACATTTTTTAAAAATCAGAGAATAGAATTCATACTATTGGCTGTGTGCTAGGTGCTGTGCAGACACAGTGTCTAGTTGATTTGTGAATGCAAGAATGAAAGTGAATGGAGAAATGGCTGGAAGCCTTCCAGGTTTTATATGTGCCCTAAGAACAGAATGGCTTTTTTTTAAGACCATGAAAAGTGGAATTTCAAAACAGCACATGGTAAGTATGAGCAATAATGGTTGCCAGCTCCAGTTAAGTATGTGGTGTCTGAATGGTATTACATTATTCGTGTGAGTGGGTGGAAGGATATATTGTGATCAAAAATATTATCACTGATTGTGAATATAGTAATTCCCTTATTTTTAACTTTTATTTTCATTCAGTTAGCTATTTATTTCATCTTCTTGCAACAGGAGAATATTTACTGAATTACAGTTGTAGAGGAATTAATGTGTTGAGGGGTGGGTAATCCAAGAAAAGGGAAGCAACAGTGTTCTATAAGAATTTGTGAAAACAAATGATTAAGAATGAAAAGAGTAACATTAATTATTTTGAAAGTGGTGAACCTGCTTATTATTTCTATATTTGACTGGGGAATCATTGTATAGGGTTTTCTGAGATGAATACATCCAGTGTTTAAAAATCTAAATGTTCCTGAGGTTATTAATAATTATGCGGTGTTTTTGACTGTCTGATGTTGGCGTCTTCATATTCACTTATTTATACAGTGGTACCTTGGGTTACATATGCTTCAGGTTACAGACTCCACTAACCCAGAAATAGTACCTCAGGTTAAGAACTTGCTTCAGGATGAGAACAGAAATCGCGTGGCGGGGGCGTGGCAGCAGCAGGAAGCCCCATTAGCTAAAGTGGTGGTGGTGCTTCAGGTTAAGAACAGTTTCAGGTTAAGAATGGACCTCCGGAACGAATTAAGTACGTAACCAGAGGTATCAATGTACATATCTGAAGAATTTTTATACTTCTCTGACCAAAAAAGATCCCCAGAGTAGCTGTTCCCTAATGAGATGTGCCTGGTGCTAAAATTAATATTTTTTTGGCTTTAGGCGAAGACTTTTCTCTCCTCTTAGGCATTTGACACTTAACCTGCTGGGTGTTTAAATTGGTCTGGCTTCTGCTAGTTATGAGATGTTGCTTTTAGAATTGTGTTGACAAAGTGGTTGGTTGTTGTTGCGTCTGTTTTAAATTCTTATATATTGGGTTTTTTATATCAGGTGGCTATAAAATAGTATAAACAATAAATAATAATTAGAGATCAAAAGGGAGACAGTCCTTGTCCTCAGACTTACAGTCCAAAACAGGGGAGGGCTGGAGGGGAGGAGGAAAAAGTCAACCTTGGCCCCAGGTATTAGTTACAAACTCATAGAACGAACAGCTCGGATTGGAACTATTTTAGAGAGATGACGAGCCAAAGGTTTCTGCGCTCTGAGTTGGGCTAATAGTGGCCCTGCTTTCACTCCCTGTCCTATAGTCCGATGAAATAGCTTTTGCCAGGTAACAATTCATGGAGGGAAGAATATAACTGACTGCATTACAAATGATTGTGTTGTACCTGTATAGTGTTCTTACTAATGGCACCTGTTGTGTGTCTGTGCTAGGTCTGTTTGTAGCCTTGCAGATCAGTGAGTGATTGTGTACATCATGGGTAGGCAAACTAAGGGCCGGGGGCTGGATCCGGCCCAATCACCTTCTAAATCTGGCCCAAGAATCAGTGTGTATTTACATGAGTAGATTGTGCCCTTTTATTTAAAATGCATCTCTGGGTTACTTGTAGGGCTTGCCTGGTGTTTTTACATGAGTAGAGTGTGTGCTTTTATTTAAAATGCATCTCTGGGTTATTTGTGGTATTTATTTTAAATATTTCTAAACCACCCAATAACAGTTTCTCTGGGCCAGTGGTGTCACTTAGTTAGTAGACAGTCAAGTAGTGTAAAGAAGAAGAAGAGTTTGGATTTGATATCCTGCTTTATCACTACCCGAAGGAGTCTCAAAGCGGCTAACATTCTCCTTTCCCTTCCTCCCCCACAACAAACACTCTGAGAGGTGAGTGGGGCTGAGAGACTTCAAAGAAGTGTGACTAGCCCAAGGTCACCCAGCAGCTACATGTGGAGGAGCGGGGACACGAACCCGGTTCACCAGATTACGAGTCTACTGCTCTTAACCACTACACCACACTGTAGAAATGAATTTCGTGGAAGATGGAAATGGGCATGCCACATGCTGGCCCATCCCACCTCCTTGTGTAGATCAGAGTTTGAACATGGAGAGAAAAGGCTTAACCTCTCTCCCCACTCTTGCATATAGGGCCTGAATGTGGAAATACTCAAGTTATGGTAAGTGTGTGGCCTCTCCTGTGTTTCCTACAGTGTTTGACTAACTGCCCAGGTCATCTAAGGCAGTTTTAATATGTTCGTATTGGGTAGTCTGAATATACTACTGCTGGGTGAAGCTGCCATCGTGGTCTTGATATTGATATATCACCCAAGCCTAGTACTATATATCCTAATGAATAAAGAAATTAACACCTTAGAAATGTGTTTCATAGAGTGCATTTCCTCTTTTTGAGCTAGGTATAAGTGTTGCTAACACAGGAGAAGAATTGGAATGGGGGGGGGGACGACAAATGAGTGTTCCAGCCATTACAGGTTTGGGATTTCTGTTGAGGGAGGCACTGATTTAAGCTTTGGGTGTGAAAACTGTATCTGCTGCTGCTGCAAACCATCCTAGATAGGACAAAATCAGATGGTGCTTTGACTTATGGTAAGACTTTGTCATCAAGCAATGATAGGAAAATTATGAGCTTTCTCCTAGTCAGAAGCAGAAATCCTAACAATAGCACTTCCTTTTGAACTATGACACACACACACACACACACACACACTGACCAATCATCCGCAAATCCAAATGAAGAGCATGTACAACACCTCTTTGTGAACCCTGGTAAAACGTCCTTAGCATTCCTGAAGCTTCTGGGGTGGTGTGATGGCACTGCACTAATGGTTTGAAAATTGGAGATAAGTATCCATTCTGCATATTGCAGAGAGATGACTGCAGAATCTGCAGTTGGATCTGATAGATTGTAAATGGATCTGAACAGCAGGTATCACCCAGGCCTAACTGGTATTGTCTGCCTCTGTCCTAGACCTAGTTTTTAGTTGTGTTTCTGCAGGAATAGCTCTTGCTGTCTCATCCCTTGGCTGTGTCTGTAGTTGTTGGTATAACACTTAACCCTGTTTTCAGTCCATATATAGTTACTGATTTCTAATATTTTTGTACTTGGAAGTTTCAGTTGCACTTTCAAGAAGTTTCTCTTAGTCTTTAAGGTGCAACAATACTGATTTTTGTTTTTGCTGCAATAGATTAACATGGCTACCCATCTCAAAATGGTTAGAAATGAGTTTGTGTGGCCATGGTAGATGTTCATGTGTAGCATATGACTTGCAGTAATTGACAGATGTAAACGCAACAGGCCATAGTGCAGAAACTTCCTTTGATGTGCAGCAGTATGTAAATCTCTTAAGAGTTTTCTAGGAAGTTGCATAGTAGACTGTTTACATGACAATTTTTAGAAACTGTTAATTATGAATAAGGCAAGCAGAATATGGCAATTACTTGGAATAGCATGGTTAAGAAGTAAGTGTTACTGTTGAGAGCTATTATCTTTCAACCTTTTCCATCTGTCTTAACGGCAAGTTAGATTACTGTGAAATTCTTCTGTAAAGGGAGTGCAATATGTAACCATGCCAAAATCTGTTCCATATTCTATTATTCCAAGCTTATAACATACAGTATTAATATTTCACAGTCAGTTAATACTAAGATTCATTGTAAATTTCAAAGGAAATCTAGAATAACTGAAAGTGCAATCCTGTGTATATCTGCTTGGAAGTCAGTCCCATTCATTTTAGTGGGACTTGCTTCCAGCCAGGTAAATGGGTATAGGACTGCAGTGTGAAACTATGACTTTCAAAAGCCTCCTCCATCTGAGTTATTGGAGGTGGGGAAACCCTGGTATTTAAGTTGGCTGATAAGTTTGGAAATATCTACAGTAGTACAAAAAACATTATGAAGTGCAGTATGGTCAAATCTGTATTCATATATGCAATCTTTTTATGTGAAAATTTGTCAAAAATACCCCCCCCCCCGCAACAAGTCTATAAAAGTCTAAAATTAACTTACTTCACCATTGCATATATGTGGCTGAGGGCAACATATGTGATGACACTTCCTGGACTTATATGTAGGTTGCTTTTGTGTGGAACTGTCTGCTGACAAATGCCGGCTCCCTCGGTCTGTAAAGCAATATGAGCGCCGCAACCCTAGAGTTGTCTGCGACTGGACTTAACTGTCAGGGATCCTTTACCTTTACCTTTTTAAGGCAACATAAACATGCTGTAAATATTTTTTTTTCAAAAGCATTTTACTTTCCCCTTTTTATTTAAAGATAATTGGTACAATGCTCTTGATATTACATAGGTTTAGCCTGTCTTGCAATTTATATTGAATCTCAGCCAGTTGTGAATGTTGCCATTTCAAAACATATATGCTCTGTGTGATTCTTTCAGGAATTTGTTTTTGGCTTCACTGATGTGTTTGTGTTTTAATGGTGATTGTTTGCTTCCAGTTGCTTGGAATATTAACTTCATCACCATTGCCTTGTTACATTTTGTCTATTCTAGCAAGCCCCCACTACCATTGTACAACATTTTTTTTGCGTATAATAGTGACTGGCCGCATGCCTCAGTGTCTGCAGCTGGAGAGGAGAAAGGTGCTAAGAGTAGCTGCCAGGACTAAATTACATGGTATGGAAGTAGAGAAAGAAAGCATCCTTGAAAGTCATTAATTTGCTGCATGTTTACTCACTTGTTTGTTTCTTGTTCACATCTTCCGCATGTTGATTTGGGCTGCCCCTTTCTCCATTCTGTCACTTTATTGGCTCTATTCATTAGAACTAGCTTGGCTATCTCCTTGCTGCTGTTTGCAGAATCATTGTTTTATAACCTGTTAGGGATAGGCACAGGAGGTATGATAATGGCATATGAGGGTTTGTTACATATCTCTGGTAACTGGGCCTATTCAAGTGGCTTTGCTTATCCTTAAAAGTCGGAAAGGGTTGGAGGCTGTATTTTGATCTAATTCTTGTACAGTTGGGTTGTACCTTAAATCCAATCCATTCCAAAAGACTGTTTGACTGTTTGACGAAAGTGCGGCTTCTGATGGGCTGCAGGAAGCTCCTGCAGCCCATCGGAAGCCACGGAAGCCCCGTCGGATTTTCGGCTTCCAAAAATAGTTCGCAAACCGGAACAGTCACTTCCAGGTTTGCGGCGTTCAGGAGCCAAAACGTTCAAGAACTAAGCTGTGGCTGTTCAAAAACCAAGGTACGACTGTATTATGAAAATAATTTATATTAATAATCATGTTTTTTGGGAGAGCATCTGGGATAGCCTCACTGATGGTGGGGAGCAGAAAGTTAGATGGCATGAGGAATGAGATGAGAGTTCGTTTTCCACCTTGGTCGACCAGGTGAGCAGCAAACTGCATGGCTGATAAAGATATTATGTGCTCCACTGGTTCACTTCAGTTGTCCATTTAACCACAAGTAGCAAGTTTAACAGGCCAAAGATAATATTTTACCTTAACATGGCTAATTTACGGAGAATAGTCCAGAGACCAAATATGACTACCTGAACATGCTAACACGCAATAGGTGGGTTGTTGTTTTTCCACTCTGTATGAAGTTGGAGACCTATGGGGAGTGTTAAGAGCACACAAAGGCTCAAAGCTTTTATGACTGAAGAATCTGTTAAGGCCATCTCTAGGGCTCAGGCTTATCCCACAAAGCAGTGAGACTTCTCTGTCTTAGACAGGAAGTGCAAAGTTACAAACACCAGCTTACCTCAAATGCTGCCTCAGCAGCTGGACTTTCTGCCCTCCAGGCTTCTGTTTTCATTCACCTGTACCACCATATTGCCTTTTAGGGTCAGCAATCTAAAGATTGGGTCACCGAATGCTTTTACTCAAATGTATAAAATCAGTAAGATGTCTTGTTGCAACTTTAGCTCCTTGTTTCTCTACAGATGGTAACATGTATGGCTGATAAAACCCCACAGGGCGCACACATCGGTCTCTTACATATGCATCACATTTGATGTGCCCTTAATCGGTTTTTTTTTTTTTTGCAGGGGGGACTATCTATCCTAACAGACTGTTGAAGGCAACATTATTTCCACATTACTGTAGCATCAGTCGCTTGCGGTTTATATTGAAGTCGCAGAGTAAAGCAAGCGACATTAAAGAGAGTTCTTTGCCGACTCAGCAGCTAAGTTATCACAGGAGTTTGAAATGTGCAAAATGCATTTATAGCAAAGCAGCAATTGCGTCTTACTTTTAAGCAGTGTATATGCTGGAAGCGTAGGTAGCAAGCTTCCAGAAACCACATTCAAATCAAGGCTTGGTAGTGTAATTAGGGGAAAGTTGACCCAGGTATCCAATCTGAACAGGAGTGCAAAATTGGTGAAATTATGTGATGTTTTCTTCACTGTTTAGGATAGCTAGAAATGTTTCCAAAGCAGTAGGTAGCAGCTTTGTAAGAAGGAGCCAGTGCTTTTCAAGGGCTGTGAATCCAGTTTTTACTGACAATTTCAGATGAAATATATGATTTATCTCTCAAATTGTTGTGTAAAAATTTGTATGGTGCCTGGTTGTGCTTGGGTGTGGTAATGGTAAAGGTACCCCTGCCCGTACGGGCCAGTCGTGTCCGACTCTAGGGTTGTGCGCCCATCTCACTTAAGAGGCCGGGGGCCAGCGCTGTCCGGAGACACTTCCGGGTCACGTGGCCAGCGTGACGAAGCTGCTCTGGCGAGCCAGCACCAGCGCAGCACACGGAAACGCCGTTTACCTTCCCACTAGAAAGCGGTACCTATTTATCTACTTGCACTTAGGGGTGCTTTCGAACTGCTAGGTGGGCAGGTGCTGGGACCGAACAACGGGAGCGCACCCCGCCGCGGGGATTCGAACCGCCGACCATACGATCGGCAAGCCCTAGGCAAGCCCTAGGCGCTGAGGTTTTACCCACAGTGCCACCCGTGTCTCCTGCTTGGGTGTGGTAGGACACAGAATAGAGGGACCTGACCTAGTTGTGGAAGTTAGTTATTGCTGCTCATCTCAACTGTTATGTGCATACTGGATAACTGAGAATATATGACCTGATAGATGTCATGTAGGAAGATCCATTGTATTCTGGGGAAGGTGTGTTAATTTTTTTATAGTTGTTGTAAGTTACGTGCATGGCAGAAATTGCAGATGGAATAAATTATTTTACAAACCAAGTTACTAATCAAAAATTTACCTCAAAATAATTTGTAATATAAATTATAGTTCTTTTCAGCAAATTTTCTACTTTTATGATTATGTCTCTAATGCACTGCCAATTTTATTAGACAAATTACCTCCATAGCTCCAAACGGCCATTCTCTCCTAGGTTTCTACTTTGCTTGCAAATGTGAGGCTTGCAACCATGAATAAATAAATACAGAACAGGCTCATATAAGTTTACAGCAATTAGTAATCTTAAACAGGTAAGATGGCAGGTCAGAGATCCTGGGTTTATATTAACTTCAGTCATCAGTGGTTTTGATGCTGCTTTTAAAGGAGGAAAACTAAGAAAGCAACATACCTCTGTAATCTGTATGGTGTAATATGCATAGTTCAACATTGCCCTGAAAACTGGTTATTTCAGTTTGTTATAAAAATCAGTTTCTCCCCAAATTTGTGCTTTTCCTTCTGTAGTTGTAGAATGTTAGCAGAATTGTAGTCCATGTATTTTTTTTTTTTACTTTGCTAATAATGGTACAGTTGGAGTCATTCTAAGAGGAAGCAAAACTTATTTTAGCTGATTTCAGGTAGCTCACTTAAGCTTGTCTTCTAGAATAGTTTATTTTAAATATCCCAGAGTAGCTGAGAGAGTAGTATAATGTTTCAGTGCAGTTCATTATTATACCCTTATTGCAGCCTTGTTGACAGTTAGTAGTTTACAGAAACTCTGCAGTGTGGTCCATAGTTAATATTGCCGATGATGTAGGGCTGAGACTGGTTTAGATTCCTGTTCATATGCACACGCTATGCGTGAACACACACACTTCTCAGGTTACAGTAAATTGCCCCCTGTGACCTCCTTCCAGGCTAAATCAAGCAACTCAGCTGCATGCAGAAAAGTTTGATTCCTTTAACTTGCATGCAGACCAGTTTCACTTTAAAATGTTCAAAAAATGGGAGTGGGAAATATATATGAAGTAGGACCCAGGTAAGAGCAGAGATTCCTGCATTTGGTGCTAGCTTTTGTTTTTTCAGCCTCCTGAGCTACAATGGGAGGTTACTGATTCACGCCATGGATAGGCTGCACCATTATTTTGCAGGTCCTCGCTTGGAACTCATTCTGGGTACTGATCCTAGTGTAGCTGAAACATGCAAAAGAGGGAGGTATTGGAAGGCTTGGGAGAACTGCAGGATTATTTACAGGAATATAAAAGATATTGGTGGGAAAAGTGAAATGTGGGGAACCATTGAGGACTCAGTGGGTACAGATTCCAGACTGAGCAGAAGGAGAGGGGGGAAAGGAAAACAGGGTGGGGAGGTGGCAGAGAGAGGATGTAGAGTCCAGGGAGACCTGAATAGGAATGTTCTGCACTGCAACATTTTATGGTAGGTCCCATTGACTAAGTTCCATTTTAAGGTGATTTCCCAATTTAAATCAGTACTGCCCTGGATAAGGTTTAAGCAGCCCAGCTCATCTGCCCTGATGGCAGTTGGAGCTCCCAGTGGTTGCTTTGAACTTGAAGTCTCTCGCATCAGATGTTCTTTGGCTCCTCGCTGTAAAGCTTGTACCAAATAGATGACTATTCATTTAAACAACAGCTACCAATCTATTTTCTGTTGAAATCTTTCTGCATTAAAAATGCATTTTAAATGTTTTATTCCAAGCGGAATAAGTGCCAGACAGAACACCCAGAAGCCAACTCTACAATGGTGGGTTAATATTTAAGTTTCGGGGTTGACATTTTTTTAAAAAATAAAAATTTAGCAAAGCTTTTCACAAACCACCACAGCCTCTGGTTTTCTGCTTTTTCATGGACAATCTTCTATGCCACCCTTCTGCTCTCTATTAGTTCATGCCCATGTTTCTCCGTCTCTTCAGGATGGCATGGCTACTCCTTACCACCTCATATGTATGCACAAACTTTTAAAATCTTCTGGGTGAGGACTGTATTGCCTCTGTTGTTTGGAGCACCCGGCACGATAGGAATTGTTTCTTGCAGTAGGTTTTCAGTCATTGTATTGTTCCACTAAGTGCAAAAACCTCATGTGATACATTAAAATTGTTTTTCTTGTTAACATAGATAACTAGCATTGTGGAGTTTGGCTAAAGATGGCGAGTCTCGTGTCTCAGAGTTTGGTGACATATGTAGAAGAAGAAAATGTTCCTGCTTTGAAGGCACTTCTTGAGAAGTGCAAAGATGTGGATGAGAGGAATGAGGTAAGATAAATTTGTAATAAATATTTTAATATTGTAGACATACATTTTTATAATCAATAAACATATGCTGCTTTGTTGTTCCACAATGTGGAGGTATGAATTGGGGGGAGGGGAGAAAGAATTTTATTTGATAAAAATAAATTGATGTTTACCGTATTTTTCGCCCTATTGGACGCACTTTCCCCCCTCCAAAAATCAAGGGGAAATGTGTGTGCGTCCTATGGGGCGAATGCAGGCTCCTTGGCTTCAACGATAGCAACGCGAAGCCTACGAAGCCTGCACTCCGGAGGCTTTGCGTTGCTTCCGCTGAAGCCAGGAGAGTCTGCTCTTTGAGGCTGGCGGTGGAGGAAAGCAGAGCTTCCCCCCACCGCCAGCCCCACAAGCTGGGTCGAAAAGCCCGCAGGAGCCACGCAGGTGCGCGCCGCTCTTGGGGGCTTTTCCCCAAGGAGGGAGAAGGGACAGACTGGCTGAGTCAGTCCCTTCTCCCTCCTGTGGGCGTTTGTGGGAGATGGGGAAATTCCCCCACCTCCCACAAAAGCACGCAGAAGCCGCGCGCTCTTTAAAGGCTGTGCGGCTTCTACTGGCTTTTCTACGAGGGGGGACAAGGGACTGACTGGCCGTTTCAGTCCCTTCTCCCTCCTGGTCGAAAAGCCCGCAGGAGTCGCGCGTGGCTCCTGTGGGCTTTTGCGGGAGGTGGGGGAATTCCGCCACCTCCCGCAAAAGCAGGGAGAAGGTCTTGGAGTAGCACACAGGCTGCGTGCAGCCTGTCCGCTGCTCCCAGAGCTGCGGGGGGGGGGATCATATTTCCCCCCTTGATTTCCCTCCCTGAAAACTAGGTGTGCCCTATGGGCCAGTGCGCCCTATAGGGTGAAAAATACGGTATTTACTTTTTTCCTAATTGTATAACTTGAAGAAAAGACATCTCCCCCCCCCCACTCTCTGATAGTTTCTGCGATGCATATGTATAGCTGCCTGCTAAGTCAGAAAGGAATTGCTTTCACTTGTTTTCCAGCATAGTAACTGTAGAGATCTGTTGGATAAAGAAATAATAATAAAAAACCTCTCTGTAATCTTATTTGAGAGAAACCTCATCAAGCCCAGTGGACTTAACTTCTGAGTAGACCTGCAGAGGATTGGGTATTTTAATACGAGATCTCCATGGTGAAATTGAAGCAGGGCTTTCATTATTCTGGATTAATTAATTAAGGACACCTTTTTGTTTCTGGCTTCCCCCATAATTGGCTCTGTTTTCACATAACTACCACCATGCAGCCCCTGACAGCTTATCCTTGGGGAAGTGTAGCCCTTGACAGGAAGAAAAAAAAGGGTTCCTGCTGTTGATGGGTTTCAGCCTTAGCCATTTCCCTCTCTTCAATGCTGTTCGCTTTAACAGCATAATTAGGGCTAAACACGCTTCCATTTTATTTCCCATTCCATTTGTTTTCAGAAAATACACTTTTGTACCAAAATTTATTTCCTGTAGGAAATTCAAAATCCATGTAGAATGGTTTTATTTATTTAAAGCAATCATGCTGCTCAATAGTCCATACTCTATAATCATCAACTGTGATGACTTGGATATGCGAAACAAACATCACATAAATGCTACTTTTAAGTAGAGGTACTTCACAGTGTTCAGCTGATTGTCAGTGGGTGGAAAGATACCAAGTGATGCATATGAATTTGTCAATAATCCATCAGGTGCCCACATGGAAAAGTAGATTTAAAAACCTATCAGAACACCATAATTTCAAGGTGGGGTGGTGTTCTATTGCAGTATAGCAACAACAACGAAAATCCTTTATGAAAATGAATGTTTGATCAGAAATTCTTTTTTGGATGAAACAGACATTTACATTATAATATGGGGGGGCACAAGAAAATAATTAGTGCAGGATGCTTATTAAGCAGCAGTAAACAGTGCCCCTTCAGTTTGCTGAAACTTGTAACAATGGACCCATCTTTCTAATAATGTTTTCAGGAGTTGTTCTACAATTTCTGTTTGTTTGTTTAAAAATTACACTTTGTGTGCCATTGTGAAGCAACACATAAAACATTAGCAGCATTCTTGTATAAGAATCTACCTGTAAGACCATCTGTATAATTTATTAGTTTCTGACAATGTAATTGCATGTTTCACTTAATTTCAGAATGGTCAGACTCCGTTAATGCTAGCTGCTGAGCAAGGCAACTTAGAAATTGTCCAAGAATTGATAAAGAAAGGTGCCAACTGCAACTTGGAAGATGCAGTAAGTATTGAATGGGTGATCTAATTCCTTGCTGTATTATTCTCTCCTCCTGCTGCATGTCCTATTTTGACCACACCATTCTTTTATTAATCCCTCCCATGTGTTGGACTTGGGAGTCTTGTAAGCATGAAAGGTCCAGACAAGAGTGTGTATGTTATCACTTGCTGCACCCCATATGAATCGGGTACCCTCCAGATGTTCCTGGACTATAGTTCCCATCAATCTCAGCCAGCATGGCCATGTTCTGAGATGATGGGAGTTGTAGTCTATATTACAACATCTCAAGGGCACCACATTGTCCTTCCCTATCCTGGGATAAGAAGTCTATTTCTTCAAGGTATAGTCACTTCACTTCAACTGGTATAATCTGTGGTTTTAGTTAGCTATTGGACTGTTAATTTTTCCTTTCTCTCACTTTAGGATAACTGGACAGCTCTTATCTCAGCTGCTAAAGAGGGACATGCTGCCATTGTGTCAGAGCTACTTAATTGCAATGTGAACATGGAACATCGAGACATGGTATGGCATATGGGACCTTAGGGTGAAGGGCGTGTAATAAACAAATAACATTTTAGTCCTTCAAAATGGTGTAGGCCTTTTTTTTTATTAAGCTGCAGCACAGATAGATCTGTACTTCTAGTAGCTGACAGCATGCTGGGGTTGTGCCACTCACCAGGCCTCCCTCTGGCTGGTGTGGTGTAAACAAGTACAGCAGATTGGCATTTGCACTGTGCTGACCATGCTGCCAGCTCCCCCTCCCAATATGCAGAAGCAACTCAGCCTGAGAGAGGTCAGGTGAGCAGCATAGCTCCATCCTACCATGTGCTTCAGAGTTTGTTCTTTTGAAAATTTATCAAAATTCTGGTAACCTTTGAAATTCTTATGGATGATGGGAGTTGTAATCCAACAATGTCTGGAGTGCTGCTGAGAGTCTAGCCACATCTGGAGGGCCACTGTTTCCACACCCCTGAACTAGAGCAAATAATAGGAATTTTCAGCTAAAAGTAGTTTAGATGGATTAATACTCCTAGATTTCATTGCTCAGTAGCATGTTGTTTGCACCAGAGAACTGGGCTAACAACTGTGAAACATAATCTTTTATGCAAATGCTGAAAATAGATTTAAAAATGGTCCATGTATTGATTTCCTGTGTTAGGGTGGATGGAACGCCCTTATGTGGGCATGCTACAAAGGCCGTACTGAAGCAGCTGAACTGCTTCTTGAAAGGGGAGCAAACCCCAACATCACTGGCCTGGTAAGTTTTTTCCATCTTTGTTTCTATTTGCAGTGGGGATAGTAGGGGAAGAATTCTGTGGTAGAGTAATTTGCCATTATTAGCTTGTGGTTTGGATGCATATTGAGCAAATAGAAATTGAATTTAAAGTTCTCCTTTTATTTTTTTGGCCTAGGTCTACTCGTTGATAATTTGTATAAACTTAACATTTTGCATGGAGCACCTTTGAACCACCTAAAATACTTTGGGGAAAAAATATAAAAAATTGACACTGATTTATCTCTATTGATGCACAACTAGCTGTATGCAACAAATGGCATGGGATGTACATAACAACTGTACCAAAATATGTATTCAGCTAGTTCTGTGGTGCCTTGATTTTTATCCTAATGCAGATTAAGTACTGACTGCACAAGCAAAATCCCATGTCTTATTTTAAAGCCCCTGTAGGATGCAGTAGTGTGTAAGGATCTTTTCAGAGTCCCAAGTCTATTCAGATTTTTTGGAGGAGATCTGCTGAGATTCTGAATCCTTTGGTAGATGCATTCTGAGTCTTTTCTTATCATACAGCCTCCTTTGAGGCTCAGTATTACAGTTTTAATTCCTGTACTATGTTTTACATACACATTTCTCTCCACTCAGAAACATTCACGTGTCCAGGGCTGTGCTGCTACTTTACATACCGGCACATTCCTCCTTTTTATCAGTTCCTATATCAAGTCTAAGGGACGCGGGTGGTGCTGTGGGTTAAACCACAGAGCCTAGGACTTGCCGATCAGAAAGTCGGCGGTTCGAATCCCCACGACGGGGTGAGCTCCTGTTGCTCGGTCCCTGCTCCTGCTCGGTCCATGCTTCTGCTCCCTCCTAGCAGTTCGAAAGCACGTCAAAGTGCAAATAGATAAATAGGTACCACTCCGGCGGGAAGGTAAACGGCGTTTCTGTGTGCTGCTCTGGTTTGCCAGAAGCGGCTTAGTCGTGCTGGCCACATAACCCGGAAGCTGTACACTGTCTCCCTTGGCCAGTAAAGCGAGATGAACGCTGCAACCCCAGGTTCGTCC
This sequence comes from Podarcis vaucheri, assembly GCF_965113315.1. Lineage (NCBI taxonomy): Eukaryota > Metazoa > Chordata > Lepidosauria > Squamata > Lacertidae > Podarcis > Podarcis vaucheri. The sequence continues at coordinate 96,921,248 of NC_138761.1, forward strand.
ATGACTGGACCTAATGGTCAGGGTCCCTTTACCTTTACCTTTATATTAAGTCTACCTTGCCTAAGCTTTCTCTGCTGCCTCTGAGGTTGGTGGTGCTAGTACTCAAAGCTCCTTTTGTTCCTGCCGCTGCCTGTCCTGCTATCTCTGCTGATGTTTCCTCCCCTGTCCCAGCTGTTGGATGCAATAGGGAGGGGAGTCAGCACCTTCAGGCCAAGCCTCATCCTCTCTGGCATAGCTGGGTGTAAACACAGCTGTGTCAGAGCTAGTGGAATGTGGGAATTGGAGCGGTTTCCAGCTACCTCTCCACAGCTTGCTTCCATGCATCAGTCTTCTGGTTCAATCAAGGCTCTTGGGTATATATCACAGTCATGCTTGAAATTGGTCTTACTGTTTGTCCTTCCAAAAGAAGAATAACTTTATTTTTTCAGTTGTTTTATCCATTGAGTTATAATGTTATATGCTTTCTTGAGGTTTCACTATTAACATTTAGGTAGTATTGCAGTACAGTGGTACCTCAGGTTACATACGCTTCAGGTAACATACGCTTCAGGTTACAGACTCTGCTAACCCAGAAATATTACCTCGGGTTAAGAACTTTGCTTCAGGATGAGAACAGAAATTGTGCAGCGGCAGTGGGAGGCCCCATTAGCTAAAGTGGTGCTTCAGGTTAAGAACAGTTTCAGGTTAAGAACGGACATCCAGAACAAATTAAGTACTTAACCCAAGGTACCACTGTATAGAATTTTGTAATTCTTACTATTGTCAGAACTTTGTACAGTGGAACCTCGAGTTACAAACACCTCAGGTTACAAACGCTTCAGGTTACAGACTCCGCTAACCTGGAAGAGTTATCTCAAGTTGAGAACTTTGCCCAAGGTTGAGAACGGAAATTGTGTGCCGGCGGCGCAGCAGCAGCAGCAAGAGGCCCCATTAGCGAAAGCACGCCTCTAGTTAAGAACAGTTTCAGGTTAAGAACGGACCTCCAGAACAAATTAAGTTTGTAACTAGAGGTACCACTCTATAGGAATCAGGTATCTTGGGTGAAATCCATCTTTGCCTGAACATACTTCCATTCATACAGTGGGACTTCCCCTACCTCTCTCTTCACCCTCCCAATCTGTTCTGAGAGGTCCTCCATCCTTCCATTGCAGATTGCCGGGAGCTGCGTTGGGTGTGGGGAGGAGAAGGGGAAGGAGAAGTCACATTGGGCACTGCTTGATATTGCCCGTTAAATCTTGGGATTCTTACAACTTTCAAACCTTTTCTCCTCAAAGCAATACAGTGTCTATCCAATAATTTGGGCAGCAGGACGAGGCCACTCTCGTATAGTACAACTTTTACTGCATCATGGAGCTAAGGTCAACTGCTCTGACAAGGTAGGAGTTTTCTTTCCGGTAAAAGCTTACCTCGTTACCATAATAAGTTAAAATTGTTAAGAATGCTAAGATAGTAGCCTAAGCTCTGTTTCACTACATGGGATTTGAGAGGAATTTATGTTTAGACTTCATCTTAATTCACGAGGATGTTCTTAGTTAGAAGTTTTTTTAACCCACTTTGCATGAAATCCTGTGCATGCTTACCTATGCATATTTCCATTGGGGTGCTCTGAGCAATCATTCAACAGTATTCCAGCTCTAGTTCAGGCTTCTCCAGTCTTGTGCCCTCCATAGGTTTTAGGCTACAACTTGTCTTGTCCCTGACCATTGGCCATGGTGTCTGGGACTGATGAGAGTTGGAATCAAGTAAGAACTTGAAGGCACCAGGTTGGGGAATACTCTTCTAGTCGCTAAAACATTTAAAATAGCAAATGAAATAATTTTTAAGACTCCTTACAAGAGCTCACAGGCTGTATATTGTCCAAACTCTGCCCAATGATAGTACATAAACTGTTAATAGAGTGAGACTGTTGGTTATGGCCTCCTAAGGACTAGCAGATGCTGACCTATAGGTGTACTATATAATCTTTCATGATATTCCTACCCTCTCTTTATTGAATTAGCTGTGATTTTACCTCACTCTGAATCCACAATATATGACAATAGCACTTCTCAGCTCTACTATACCTATACTTTGCCTTTTCCCCCCTACCATTGATCTGTCTCCCTGCACTGCTTTGGGAATGTTGCCAACTTAGTAACTCTTTTAACTCCCTTTTCACATTTCTGTATTAGCGAGGTCTTCTGTTATGTTCTGGCATTCTCCTAAAATGTTATTTTCATGTCTTCCGCTTGAAATTCTGCCTACTTACTTGACACCTTTCTTCTCCTGCCCACTCACAAACTGAGGGAGTTTTTTCTGCTTTCAAAACAAAGCTGGAATGTGTCTCATATGTTCAAAATATATTCTACAGTATGGGACGACTCCGCTGATCTGGGCTGCAAGAAAAGGTCATCTGGAATGTGTGAAGTATTTGCTGCATATGGGAGCGGATGTTGATCAAGAAGGAGCTGTGAGTACTTTAAATATTATTCTAATAATAAAGCAGTAGATAGTGTTTAAAGAAGATGGGATCATGGTGTCTGTTAGTCCAGATGGTTTAGTGCTGGGGTTGCTAGCCTGGCATCTGAAGACATGTGCCCACAGAGGACTACCCTGATGACCATACCATCCTATCCTTCTCCTGCCCAATTGAGGGCTTTCTTCCGGCTTAATTGTGATGTGGAGACATTTTCCTCTGCAGCTCTGACAATCACAGCAAATTCTCAAACCCATACAGTTAGGATTTTAAAAAGTCTTTTATTAGCTATTATTTTGCAATTTCAGGAAGGAGTCATAGTTGAGGAGGAAATAATTAACTCTTATCTCCTGAGCTGTGTTGCCCATGCCAGAAACCCATTTGTTGTGCTGCTATTGGGCTTGAAAGAAACCTGTTGTATTGGATTCTAAGGTCTGTGAATATAAAGTCTGGGGTGCAGATTTTCCTGGCTCTGGGGGATTTTTCCTTACTGCTGTTACCTGAAAATGTAGAATTGCTTTTGGCGTAAAAGTAATAGTGGAATGTAATGGTGTGTTTGAAGTTAATGCTACTGAAATAAGATGAACTTCAGAAGCGGAGGAAAAAATCTCCTCCTGTATTGACCAGTTAGTCTCATACCGCCACTAATATATTGTGTGTTTTCTATCTCTTCCCCTCTCCAGAATTCCATGACTGCACTCATAGTAGCAGTAAAAGGTGGTTTCACAGATTCAGTAAAAGAAATCCTGAAAAGGAATCCAAATGTCAACTTAACAGATAAAGATGGAAACACAGCTTTGATGATTGCCGCAAAGGAAGGACATACTGAAATTGTGCAGGACCTCTTAGATGCAGGAACCTACGTGAATATTCCTGACAGGGTAAGTAAGGGTATTGATAATGTGTATATATACATTCATTATTTTTTAAAATACTTATAACATAAAAAGCTATTTTGGAAGTGCTTTAAGACATCTGACTGTGTTTTGTCCTCATTGCAGAGTGGAGATACTGTGCTGATTGGGGCTGTCCGAGGTGGTCATGTTGAAATTGTGAGAGCCTTGCTTCAGAAGTATGCAGATATAGACATTAGAGGGCAGGTAAGTAATTCTGCGTGAGTTCAGGATTTTGAAAAATGCTCTTGTAATATATCATTTCCAAAAGCATCCCTTGGAGACGGGAAGTACATTTCTAGATGGCATCTTGAAAACCACTTGATTTCCTACTGTATTTGCAACTGGAAAGAACAGTGCACTTTAACATGACACATAAAGACAAACATTTTGTTCCTTGGCATTCTATACTTACTGTCTCTTAAAGTAGGTATGTAAAGTTGGTATATTTGTTTTGATCATAAAGAACATCCATGCCCTATTCTGCTCCTTGGGAGCATTGCATCCATCTTAGTTTTAGGCACTTGCTAGTGAGTCTAATTCAGTGAGTCATGAAGCCCTTGCCTACCATCTTTATATAAACTGGTTAACCAAAAATCTGCTGTTGCTTTTAGTCATGGAAGGGGGATTGAATCGAGAGCTCAGAAGCCTGCAAAATGACAGGTGCTCAGACAGTAGCTGCTATTTGTCGGTGGATCAGAACAGCAGCTGATGCTGAGTACATAATCAACTGTCAGGCTGGACTGTGAAATCAGAATATTTCAGCTTTTCACTATAGTAAAAATATTTCTTAAGTACAACTGTTGCAAGGAGTTTCCTGAACCTACAGTTCAGAGGTGATGCAGTACACATTGCAGTTGCTTTGTTGATATGATGACGCTGAGCTACTGTTTTTAAAAAATAAATAAATACGGAAATCTTATGCAATTCGTTATATATCCAGTACTGTTCCTAAAAGCAAATACCAGCAGAAGATTCTTCTTCCCAAGGCACACCCTAGATTTCTAGATTTGGTTGTAATATAGTGTTTAGAGAAGATTCTCCATCCCTTTCAATTAAATATATTGTGTGTGCCAGCTTTTTGTGAAGTGGTTTCTGAATGCCATGTGTTGAAGATTTTTTTTGAAATACTATAATCCTAATTTTAACACTGATATGTAACTTACATTACTTTTTTTAAAAAAACACCCCAATGTCAGTTTCCTTTTTCCATTCTGAATTTTATCACTTTGCTATATAGTGTTGAATATAACCTGCATAATACGTGGTTTGTGAAGTTAGTTTGACTGCATTTAAAGTGCTTTTCAAATATGTTGTTTATTTGTAGGATAATAAAACTGCTTTATACTGGGCTGTTGAAAAAGGAAATGCTACCATGGTTAGAGATATCTTGCAGTGCAACCCAGACACTGAAATATGTACAAAGGTAAATATACCATGTCATGGCTTTGATCTTCAAGATAAGGTTTATTTTTCAACAATGCTTTTTCGGTCTTCCCTGTGTTGCGGAATATGGCATTTTTGTTAAAAATGTTGTCTTCCCTAAATGTGAGGAGAGAGTACTTGAGTACAATTCTAGTTTGTTCATATTTGCTTTTCTGTGCTTGAAATTTTCTTTTACAACTATATTCAGAAAGCCTGTGGAGCACATTAAAAATACATATCACCAGCATTTCCCATCACCTTTAAAAAAATAGAAAATCAATACCTTAACTGAAATGCATTTTGAGCGGAGGCTATATGCACATACTTAAGCTAATTTTCCTTCTGAGATGCTTTCCCATAAATAAATTTAATGAGAAATGCTTTACTTTGTATTAATTAACAATAACTACCATTGCAAATTAGAACATCAGCAAAGGAAATAATTCATTGCATGGGGAAAACACCATACCAAATTTGTGTTCAAGGGAATGCTTAACAGCACAATCCAAATCCAATATCTGCTGGGATAAGATAGCTTGGATTTAGAGGGGCTTTCTTGGATCACCAGAGGCTCAGCCAGAACTATGCTGGAATAAATCCCTCATCCCAGCTTGGCCAGGGCTCAGCCAGCAGAATTTAAGCCTGCATTACTTACACCAGCATAATCTCTCCCAAAAGGGGTGGGACTGGACCCAGCAAGGAGAGACAACAACCTATTCCAAATCCTGTTCACATTGGTCATTCAACCTAGGGCCCAGTCCTCACAACCTGGGGCCTAGACCCTTGCAGAGACTTCCAAACAGCATTTAGAATAGTAGTAATGTATGATGCGGGTGGTGCTGTGGGTTAAACCACAGAGCCTAGGACTTGCCGATCAGAAGGTCGGCAGTTCGAATCCCCGCGACGGGGTGAGCTCCCATTGCTCGGTCCCTGCTCCTGCCAACCTAGCAGTTCGAAAGCACATCAAAGTGCAAGTAGATAAATAGGTACCACTCCGGCGGAAAGGTAAATGGCGTTTCCGTGTGCTGCTCTGGTTCGCCAGAAGCGGCTTAGTCATGCTGGCCACATGACCCTGAAGCTGTACGCTGGCTCCCTCGGCCAATAAAGCGAGATGAGCGCCGCAACCCCAGAATCGGTCACGACTGGACCTAATGGTCAGGGGTCCCTTTACCTTTACCTTTATGCTGGTGTAAGTTATGCCAAGCCAAGTTACACCAGTTTCCTCTAGTTAAGATTGCTCTGTAAATGTATTGAGGAATAACTGGACTTCATTATGTAATACTGAGTATCTGCCTTGAAAAACAACAACATGGGCTACCAGATTTGATCCCAAGGACAAACAAAAATTTATGTTACAATGAAAATTACCTCAAACTTCTAGGCTGGTGGTGGGTACTTAATTATTATTTTTTTGCCATAAAATATGCAGGTGTTCCAGAATTGAAAATTCATTGCTGCCAGAAGGCCTGTTGTGCCTGTCTGTTTTGAAGGCATTCACAAAATACCATTTTACTTTTGCTTTTAGGATGGAGAAACACCTCTTATAAAGGCCACCAAGATGAGAAATATTGAAATAGTTGAGCTTCTGCTTGACAAAGGAGCTAAAGTTTCTGCTGTAGACAAGGTAAACTGTAGTTGATAACCACTGTATTTATTTTAATTTATTGTTCCTAATGCTTTCACCAAACTGTTTAGGGCACATTGTCCTCTATTAAATGAAGGCAGTTGAAAATGATATTGAGGTAGATAACTAATTTTACACATGCTTGTAAAGAAGAAGGACCTGTCAGAATAATTCAGTAAAATTAACCCTAACCCTGGATTTTGCTTTTACAGAAACAGAATTTGCAAAGTGAAGAAACGAGTTATTTAGAGAGCGAAAAAACTAAGGGAAGGTCCTGTTCTAGGGGGATAAGGGATGGCAGTGAAGGGAACTTGTCAGGGCAGCTTTTGAGTAAGTAAGTGATCTACTCCACAATAGCTACATCCTCACCCATTCTCTTTTGCTGTTGTTACAGAAAGGAGACACCCCACTTCATATTGCTATTCGTGGGAGAAGCCGTAGGCTTGCAGAACTGCTTTTGAGAAATCCTAAAGACGGTAGACTGCTTTACAGGCCCAATAAAGCTGGAGAGACTCCTTACAACATTGACTGTAGCCACCAGAAAAGCATTTTAACTCAGATATTTGGAGCTCGTAAGTATTGTGCATTTTCTTCTTAATCTGCCAGCTTCCAAGCTGCAAGGAAGTGACCAAGGCATCAAGTGAGGACCGTTGCTTGCAAGCAGAGGGGGTCTCTCTCACTCTACCCCTAACATAGCCAGCCTTCTCCACCCGTTCACCTATCCCTCCTCAGCACAGCCTCCCCTTTAGCTCCACAAGCCTATGAAGAGAAAACAGCTGCTCCTGGACCAAAGAAGAAACCTCCCCCCCACCCTGGCCACCTTTCCCAACCAAGCACTCAGGAGAGGGCAGCCTGGAATGAAGAAAATTAGAAGTTACATAAAGACAGGCCACACTGAAAAGAAACTGAAGTTCTTTTCGCCTTTGTCTAAGGGAGGCTTGTTTTTACTGTTGTTCTAGCAGCCTGCTTGCTCATTTTTTTTTGGGGGGGGGGGCTTCCTCTTCTCAGTGGTACCTTGCAGTGGGTGCTCTCCTGTTCTCTCACTCTGTGTGTTTTCTTTTCCTGGATGCAATAGTGTGTCTTCCAGGACCACTGCTTCTTCCTTAATGTGTGTGTGGCTTGCTGTGGCAATCTTTTCTTATCGCACCGCTCCTCTCTCCTGTGTGCATGCACATTTTCTGCAGTTCTTTCGGCACACACACAGCAAAAGAGGGGTGTGATGTATGTGGCTTTTTCTGTGATAATATACTCTGGTTTGACCGCTCCGCAACTTGTGTGTCTGTGTTTGTACACTCCTGCAGTGCTGCTCTCACTGCACCAAAATCATCTTTCAGGTAACAGCATGCAAAAAGAAAATAAATGTGTTAATTTTATGTGGGACTATGAAAAGAAATGAGGGTTTCTTTTCAAGAGTGAGTGGTTTATTTTAAGTTGCTTTAAGCATGCTGGCCATGATTCGCCAATGTATGAAAACCTAAATACTTACGTTCATAACTAATTTACTCCATGAAGCCTGTTTGGTTTTGCAGGACACTTGTCTCCGACAGAATCTGATGGAGATATGCTGGGTTATGATCTTTATAGCAGTGCACTAGCCGACATTCTTAGTGAGCCAACTATGCAGCCTCCCATCTGTGTTGGGCTGTATGCCCAATGGGGAAGTGGGAAATCTTTTTTGCTCAAGAAACTTGAAGGTAAAAATTACTCCAGTTTATGCTTTTTTATACGAAAGATCTGCGCTGAGAAATTTGGAGAACTTAGAATTGTTAAGGATGGCTGTGTTTCAGTTATTGTATTGTTGCAGGATGTGTATTGGGTAGGCTTGCCTTAAAGTACAAATGGAATCTAATCCCCCCCCATCCCTTCTTCTTAGTCACCCCATCCTTATCATGCTTTCTAATGGAAAAGTAATTTATTTATTTAAAAATGGTAGATTGTTCTGCAAGGGAGCAATTGTAGCCATACAGAGAACCGCCTCTGGAATTACCTTTTGATTATTTGAATTTGAATCATTTTGATTAATTATTTTCTTTTCTCTTTTTTTAGATGAAATGAAAACTTTTGCTGGGCAGCAGATTGAACCTTTGTTCCAATTTTCCTGGCTGATTGTGGTCCTTACGCTTTTGTTGTGTGGTGGCGTCGGTTTACTGCTTTCATTCACTTTGGATGCAAAACTTGGAATAGCAGTGGCACTGAGCTTGCTGGCACTGCTCTATGTTTTTTTTAGTAAGTCTTAAATTGGATTTATTAAAAACCTATTATGTGCCCAGAATTAAGCTGAAATTTAGTCCACGAAATGAAACTGTTCGGATGTTGAACTAAATTGTGAAACGTGGATTTTCAATATACGATGTATTCAAGTACACTAGCACAAAAATAAGGGTAGCTAAATATTTACAATACTCAGGTTTCAAATATTTGTAAAATTGAGAAGGAGGCCAGTACCTGTCTTTTGGCTCCAGAAATACAATGTTCCATTAATTTTGAAGATTATTAATTACTGTTCCACGACATTATCAATGACAATGATATAAAGAAATATGCATGCACCAAAATTTGCATGTCCCAAATTTTCACACCGCCTGCGAAAAGTTGGGTGTTATTGCTTCTAGCTTTTAAATGGGAAATAACATTGGGGTCTGCAGCATCATATTCTTCAGAAGAAGCTCAGAGAAAAAAAATGGGTGTGTACATAACTTAAGAATTAGGATTGTTAAGTATAAGCTAATTGCTTTTGTCATGCTTTATCCAGAAATGCACTGTGGAACTAAATGAAAATAGTTGATAATTGCCATAAAATATATAGCAATGATAAGAGTTAAAATGTGATTGGTGTCAAAAGGGTTTGTGATTTGGTTTCCTGTTTAAAGCCCATAACGGCTATTAACATTGAGGGTATTTGTAAAACGTCTTCTTCTAGCTGTGATATACTTTGGTAGCCGAAGAGAAGGAGAGAACTGGAATTGGGCATGGGTGTTAAGTACAAGGTTGGCAAGACATATTGGCTACATGGAGTTGCTTCTTAAACTTATGTTTGTGAACCCACCGGAGCTGCCAGAGCAAACAACTAAAGCCTTACCTGTAAGGTTAGTATAATCTCACATCTTGTTCTTCTAGTTGTGAATCACATCAGAGAGCATCTGCTTTAAAAAAGAAAAATGTCTGATAGTCAAATGCTCATCTGAGACCAAGTTTCACGGAGATCAACTGAGCTAGGATCTTTAGCCAATACACTAATTAGATTGACTATGCAGCCACTTACCTGTATAGGACTGTCCACACAGCATAGAAATAGGAAACATTCTCTTTTCAACATTCTATTGTGCTACAATCTCTTGGAACTGAACTTTGAAATTCCTCAGGTGGCAACGCTGTGTAAATCCTGTGTGTGTGTGTGTGTGTGTGTCTGCCTGCCTGTATTTGGATTTTTAAATGTCTAACTGGGTTGGTTCCTTGAGATCTTGTCTTGCAGCAACAGAGAGAAATATTGTTGGGATCACTGGCAAACTCGCCAGTAAAACTGCAGAATATTTTCCTAGGCGTGCTAGGAAGCTCTTCATCAAAATACAGTTACTAACACTTTGTTGGATTTTCTCTAAGGCTGCAATTCTGCATGGAGTGACATGCCTTTGTGACATATCTGGGGTTGCAGCCAGCAGTAGACCTACTCATTGTAAACCAATTTAATTTAATGAACATGACTAATCTAGGCCCATTAATTTTAGTGAGTCTACTCTAAACCCTGGAGTCCTGATTAAGCACTTGGTTGAAATAATTCCTGTTTTACATTGTTAGAAGTGTGTAGAAGTTAAGAACTATCATTGCATGTTTTTTAAAAGCAGGGGAGGAGTGGCAAATAAAAATGCAGAAGTTTACTGTATTAAAAGCAGCCCAGCAGTTTAAAGAAGTGTATCTTAATGACACAAAAAAGCTTATTCTATCAGCGAATAGCAATCAAACCGTTTCATGTATTTGTCTTCAGATTTTTATTTACAGATTACAATAGGCTATCCAGTGTTGGTGGAGAAACTTCAATGGCTGAAATGATTGCCACACTCTCAGATGCCTGCGAGAGGGAATTTGGTTTCTTAGCAACACGTCTTTTCCGAGTATTCAAGACTGAAGATACTCAAGGTGTTATTATTATTATTATTATTATTTTACCAAATCACTGCTTTTTCTCATTTCTGTTGTAACAATGGAACAATGCATCTGCTTCGCAAATATATTTTCCCTGAAACATTTAGAAAGCGTATAATAAATGGAAGAAGCCAGAAGGTCTGCAGATATCCCCATGGTATAAAAATGTTTGAAACTTAGCAGTGGTGGAAAGAATAACACATAATGTGAAGTTCTCCAAAGATCTGTAAAATCCTCAGGATCTTCTTTGGATCTGTATTTTTTCTCAGGAGAGAGGCATTACTTTTGCTCTTTTAGCCTGGCCTCATAAACAATCCTCTGTGTGTAGTTCATATAATAGCTAAGATAGAAGTGTTGTTGGATGCTAGCTAGCTACCACCAGCCCTAGCTAGCATGGCTAGTAAATAGGGATGATGGGAGGTGTTGGCAAAAATATCTGGAGGGCCACAGGTTCTCCACCCGTGGACAAGGGTTTCTGGAACTTGTGCAGCTAACTCATCTTGAAGCCATGGCTGAATGTAAAGGGACCTCATGTTAATATTTTTCAAGAATATCATGGAATCCTAGAGTTGGGATCCTCGCCCTACGATGCAGGAATCTTGACTAAAGCCTCGATGACAGGTTCTGCTTAAAAACCTCCTATAGCTGCTGTTCTTCTAATTTCATCTCAGTTTTAAAATGTCAGACTGTTAAATTTGGTGGTGGTACTTGAGTTTCCTGCTGAACGTAGAAAAGTGCTTAGCAGTTGTTGGTTTGTTTCATAGGTAAAAAGAAATGGAAGAAAACTTGTTGCCTCCCATCCTTCGTTATTTTCCTTTTCATTCTGAGCTGCATTGTTGCTGGGATCACTCTTATAGCTTATTTTAAAGTGAACCCTGAAAACATGACAGTGAATGCTATTCTGATATCATTTCTATGTGTTGTGGGTTTGGGCTTCATCTTGAACTGTCGCACGTGGTGGCGAGTGATGGACTCAGTCTTGAACTCACAGAGAAAACGGCTTCATAGTGCTGCTTCAAAACTACACAAGCTGAAAAGTGAGGGGTTTATGAAAGTAAGTATTTTTATATTGTCATAAAAACTGTGGCAGTTGCTTTGAATTGTATGATGCTTGTTTAACTTGAAATTTAAAAGGTGGGGAGTCATGAGAATAAAGCACTTCATCAGTTATATAATTGAACATTTCCGTCTTTTTTATTTAATAGAATTTGTACACTACTTAATTGTAAATAAAACCTCTAAGCCGTCTTGATTTATATTTAATTCCCAGTGAACCTAAGGAATACATTTGTGCAAAAGGGGTTCACTGTTTTAAACAGTGAAAGCAAAATGTATCATTTCAATGAGATTCGTGTTGGAGGATGGTAACACTACCATTTTGACACTACTTTTATTTTATAGGTTCTTAAATGTGAAGTGGAACTGATGGCAAAGATGGCAAAAACTATTGATAGCTTTACTCAGAATCAAACGAGGCTTGCGGTAATTATTGATGGATTGGATGCATGCGAGCAGGACAAAGTTTTACAGATGCTTGACACAGTAAGTAACGACTTTACTATTTTACCTTTGAGTGGGCAATCAAATACTTTTAGTGTTCTGAAATCAGTCAAGTACAGTGGTACCTTGGGTTACATATGCTTCAGGTTACATACACTTCAGGTTACAGACTCCACTAACCCAGAAACAGTGCTTCAGGTTAAGAACTTTGCTTCAGGATGAGAACAGAAATTGTGCTCCGGCGGCAGCGGGAGGCCCCATTAGCTAAAGTGGTGCTTCAGGTTAAGAACGGACCTCCTGAATGAATTAAGTACTTAACCTGAGGTACCACTGTATATGAGAATAATATTTCCTTTATATTTGGTTTCAATCAAGACCAAGTAATTGTGACTAAATCTTGCCAAAACCAATGGAACAATTTAGCTGTTTTGAGTTGACTTGCTTTCAGTGGAACTCACAGCCCAAGCCTCTGTTCCACTTATATCGGGGGCTTGCTCCTAAGTTAAGATCTTTGCCTGAAGAGATTGCATGAATTGTTTTGGAGCTATAACATTGAAAAGTGGCATGTGATTTCATCCCCGCCCCCCCTTTGTGAGCTAACCTGAAGAAACAACAGCAACAAGATCCAGAGAATCCCTTGCATGAGTGGAAGGCACTGTTTCAACAGTCCCGCCTCCTGATTTCTGCCATTTCTACCCCCTTCAGCAGTTCCATTAGTCACATCCCAAAATATCCCAGAAGGCAACTTCTTGTAGAGTGTGAAGGGCTGAAGTGACAAGATGAAAGCGGGAGAGCCCTGTTGTGCAAGTACTTCTCTGGATCCAACCCAATCTGTGTTCCATAAAAATAGCCTGTTGAACTTTGTGTCTCAGCAGAATCGTTTGCTTCCTGTGGTGGCAATATATGAGTGCGCTGTTTGCAATGTACACCACAGCACATATTTGCAGCCCCCTTCCACATTTTACCTCCTGCTGAACTGGGAGTGGGCAGCAACCCAGTACAGAAGAGATGGGCAGTGGCGGGGTGCGGGGTGAGCCTTAGCGGTCTTCCAACTTCTGTCTAGGAGTGTCATGAAAGCCTTGCTACCCGAGCCACTTGTGCCATCTTTACTGTGACTAGACCACCCATGGGATACAAATGTTGAATGATTTCATTCATTTTTCTTTTTTCTTTTCACAGGTTAGAGTCCTGTTTTCAAAAGGCCCATTTATTGCAATTTTTGCTAGTGACCCACACATCATCATAAAGGCAATTAACCAGAATCTGAACAGTGTGCTCCGTGACTCAAATATAAATGGGCATGATTACATGAGAAATATCGTACACTTACCTGTCTTTCTTAACAGCCGTGGACTCAGTAGTGCTAAAAAGATGATGGTAGCCGCAACCACAAACGGAGACGTCCCATACTCAGATGGTGCAGGTATAGTGTATTATAAATAATCAGGCATCAAAGGCCAATAGTGGTGTTTCTTTAAAAAGATAGCATAAATATTTGAACGATTACCACTTAGTAGAAATCACCTGTTGTATGGTAAAATGAAAATGTGTTTTAATGAGAGACATTTCCTAGGATTCCATGAAGATGTTGATCGAAGGGTTTCACAGAATAGCCTGGGAGATGTGACCAAGCTTGGAAGCAAAACAGCTCTCAACAGGCGGGTAAGAAATGGCTAGTTGGAAATCTTTTACACATAATTTACACACGTAAATTATTGTTATGCATTTTAGCAAACAGCTGTTTGCTAAATTCTGGGTTCATATTCATAAACTGGCTTCAGATGTGGTAGAATTCTTTAAGTTCAGTGGCTTTGTGGACCCTGGAGTAGGTCCACAAATTGCTGCTAGAAAGTGGTGCTTGGCAAGACTAGATCAACCATGTCGATCATTTAATGTCCTGTCTTTATGGTAAACCCTCATAAGGCATCTTACAAAAATATATACGTCAAAAGCAAACATAGTAAGAGTGGAACAAATCTAATAATAAAAATATCTGCATAGAAACCTTAAAATAGGACATATTAATTCAAGATTATATTTGGGAAGTTGTTTTTGATACAGCTTTTGCTAACAAGTAGGCTTAGTATGTTCAGAAGAAACATACGAGTACATTTCTGATTTGTTTCTTACATTGAAATCTTTAAGCTCCATAGGTGCACACTTTTGAAAGCTACACATCTCATAAGCATTTGAATCTGTGATATAGAAATAGTGTATTGTGGACAGCAACATCACTAACTTTCTTTAAAAGTGTCACTGAAATGAAAATTATTGCAAGAAATACCTACATATTTTTTCTTGGCGAGGCATTTCGAAGTATGTTAGTGACTCCTGGTGTTTGTCCAACTCTATTCACCTCTGAATTCACTAATATAACATCTTGCCTTTTGGGTTGATAGTAAAACATGAAAACAGTTCATACAAATAATACCTGTGTTCTCTCTCCACCCACCAAAATTAGGACACTTACAGAAGAAGACAAATTCAGCGTACCATTACACGTCAAATGTCTTTTGATCTGACTAAGCTTTTGGTTACAGAAGACTGGTTCAGTGATATTAGCCCACAGACTATGAGGCGATTGCTAAATATTGTTTCTGTGACAGGTCTGTTTCCTTATTATACTTTACATATCAAAGTGAGGCATTTAAAACCTACAGTTTCCATGCTATGTGTAGCATGTCAGCCATGTACCATAGTCTGTTAGCTGTCCTAGGAAAGAAAAACTGTTTACCTGTTTGTAGAGATCAAGTCCACAGTTCCTCCCTAGTCTTCTAGAGTGAGCCATGGAAATGAGACTTTGGGTGATGAGAAATCAAATAATTTACACCATATTCATTACACACTGTTTTCACAATAAACATGAAAACTGCATAAAAGTCAAATTATCCAGAGAAAATTTGGGCAGTGTCAGGTGAGCCAAACTATGGCTGCTGGAGTTGCATGATTTTCTATTTACGGTTGGTGATCAACCTGTGGTGCAGGGACACCATCTATTTGGGGCTGTTGGGGGCCAAGGCCTCAAATTTTCATTGAAGGGGCTGGGCCCACACAAAGTTCTGTGGTGGCCGCACACCTTGTGACGTGCAAAAGTGATGTCAGCATGGTGCAGGGCGTGCTGATGTCATGTGCGCACGCCGCATTGATGTCATGCAGCCCCGGGCCTTCGAAGTTGCAGGGACAAGGCGGCATGCCTGCTGTGGCATAATGGCTTTTTGGGTTCAATCAAGAGCTTTTTCTCATCCTTCAATAGTGAAGTTGGCTGAAAAATTACAGAATGATCAGGTTTTTCAACAAATTGCCTCTGGTATTATCAGAGAAGCTAACTTGAGAAAAGCAAAGCACAGGTAGTATAAAGTACATGAGGTGACATTTATCTGTGCATGAACAGAACGAGCTTCTATTCGTGCAGTGGGGCTTCCACTTCTTCCCCTCCCTTCTATAGCCTTCCATGCATCTCCAGAATCAGATGTTGGGAGGCTGGTGGGAAGAGAGAGAAAGGGGAAACCTGTTGCAGAAGAGAAATGAAATGTGGTTTCAAATTATGAAGGCAAGGTTTATTCTTGATTTCCTAACTGTGGTTTGTTTTGGGGGAAACAAACCATGAGCGCTGGCCCATATACAAAGCTGAGTCAGTTGCTGTATGCTTTGTTGCCCCACTTGAAGGATTTCTGCACAGCATGGCTAAACCAACTTGTGACTTTGCGTCACGTCCATATGTGGCCATTAAGTTCCTTCCTGTGAACTCAGAACTTGCTCGGTTGTTGGTGCCATTTTGGTTGGTCCAAATAAAGGTATGGCTCAGCTGTGGATTTTGAAATTTACCTACACAGCCTTTCATATTTTAAAGGTCGTCTACTGAGAGCTAATCAGATCACTTTCAACTGGGATAGACTGGCTAGCTGGATCAACTTGACAGAACAGTGGCCATACAGGACCTCTTGGCTCATATTGTATCTGGAAGAAACAGAAGGTGTTCCAGATCAGCTAACTTTAAAAACTATCTATGAGAGGTAGGTGTGATTTTGAAGTTTCCATTTGTTGGTGGGTGTTCAAAAGTCAGGATTTAACTATCTTTGTTTCCTGGGCGAGAGAAAGTAAATGTCCACAGTAAATGGGAGCAAATTATTTTGGTGTTCCGGTACTTACAAATTAGCATATGTCTGAATGCCTTGCTTTGTTGGGGCAAATGCTTCAAACTCACAAAATAAGGTGTGAGTATTTGTGATATGCTATTGCTATTTTTGATTACTATAACTTGTGATTCTTAATTACTATGCTAAAAGATCCAGGCATAGCCAAACTTGGCCCTCCAGCTGTTTTGGGACTACAACTCCCATCATCCCTAGCTAACAGGACCAGTGGTCAGGGATGATGGAATTGTAGTCCCCAAACAGCTGGAGGGCCAAGTTTGGCCATGCCTGGATTAGGCGCTATGATTCGTTAACAGAATGGGGTATAATTATATCTGTTAAATGAAGAGAGTAAGGCATTAATGGCTGTCGCTGTCTTCTAGTTTTTTCTTTCGTCCGTCATTGGAAAAGCAACAGGGACACAGTATAACATAATCTAATGGTATTATCCCCTGTATCCATCCAAATCTATTTGGGAACATAAATGTAAGGAATAGTTGTAGTATAGTAACTAGTTGTTGAATTGTAACTAGTTTTAATCTCTGCCATGAACTGAATAGGCTTTGGGCAGTTGTCCACCTCTGCCACGGGGTGTGGGATAATGACGTTGATTCACCCCATAGAGTAGATATAAGGATTATGAGTAGGTAATGCACGTTAAGGTCTTCAAAAACTTGTTACGTGTTACACATCACACAGGTACTAAGTACGGGATTAAACACATTTACTACCTTCTGTGTGCCCTTGTTCCCTTTTGGGATACTCCTTTGATACAATCATTCATCATTTTATTTGTGTGCCACCTTTCCATAGTTGTAAGCCACCTTGAGCATAGTTTTGACATGAAGAAATGTACATAATTACATGCATAAGAAAATTAGTCATCAACAATAAATAAAACACACCAACAGGTGCACAGCCAAACCAAACAGTTTCAACATAAATCATGGTATAGTCTAAAAACAAAGCTGCAAAAAAATAATATCCATAACAGCAGCAGCCCTTCCCCCAACAAAAAACCCCTGAAATAGCACCCCAGTGCAAGAGTCTGTTCAGCAGCCTCAGCTTCTGCAGCTGGAGTCAGTCAGGGCCCTGCGTTCCCAGGCCAGGTGGAAAACGGCCTGTAGATCTTCCAGGACTCACAGCCAAGATGGTATCAAGGAATTGGAGTACCTCAAATTGCCATGAGAACAGGCTAATAGATCCAGGAAAGAACAACAGTAGCTGGGGCTTCTGCCTGTTTGCTTGCTCCAGCAGGGTTGGTAGTACTTGGGCCAAGGTCGGATATGTCTGAGCTACAGAACTGTTAGTTATAGGGTCTCCATTTGGATTGAATAGCTTTGCCCTTCTAATGTAGTATGTCATAATGGTAGGTTAACGTTCATTGTTAGTACCAGTTAGATAAACTGCCGGAATATGTCTGCAGTACAATTCAGATGAAAGCCCTGTAGAGTTCAGTGGAACCTCCAGATAAATGTGTATAGAGTTGCAAGCCTGTTTTTCATTAGTAACTGCCTTTAATCTTCCAGCAGATGGCACTAACATACCAATGATACTGGTGAAGAGGTCTGTCATTCAGCGTTTTAACATTAAATTTAAATTTCATATTTGTCTTCCTGCTTGTTTCCTGTTTGTTTCAGTAGCTTCTCTGTAACTTTTAAACACTGAAATAGGTGAGGGATACTCTGTGTGGCTTGCAGGTTACGCATAGCTACAAACACTAATTCATCTACCTGTAAATGAGAGACAGTTCTTACAATTCCAAGGCCCAGTGCAGGTATATTGCTTGGTACCATGGTTTCCAAATAGAAGCCAAATTCTTGAATGTGAGCTCTTCTTCTGCTTTCCAAATTTCACTCCACTTCCTTCTTTTTACCTATAATTACACATGCAGTAATGCAAATCATTCTTGAAACTAACCAGTTCCACTCCTGGTTTCAACCCCTTGTTTGCAAACTATGGCATGCATAATCTCCAGAGAGCAAGAATATGTGAGAGAGGTTTTTAGTTGCTTCCCACTAGCTACCTTACTGAAGTCTAATCAGCAGGAGCACTGTAAAATACATCTGAAAAAGCTTTTTTTGGGGGTGTCTCAGATGGGCTTGTGCTCCCTGGAAGCTCTATTCTTACAGTGAAAATGTTCTCATGTGATATAGCCCTAAGTGATATAGCCCAAGTGCCCCTGGGTTATATATAGAGTGTCTTAAGTTCTGCAGATAAATGTGCATTGCTCAGTATTTTTACCAGTTCTAATGATAAAATTTGGTGTGTTCTATTAAACAGCATTTTTCTAGGGTAAATAATATAACTTCTGCATTATAACTTTGCTTTAGCAAATGGAACATATTTCTGTCTCTCAGGGTTATTAGTAGGGTTTGAAAAAGTATTTACAGTGTGTTAATAGGAGAAGGCATAAATGATACATGTTTTATTAAAGAAATCTGAGCTGATAAAAAATCAGAATAAGAAATCTTTAGCACCAGTAGTAAAGTTTAAATCCCCCCTCCCATAAAAAGGCTCATTTATTTTTATAGCAATTTGATGACACATCTGCTTGCTTTATTCAGCTGGGGGAAAAAAATGTTGGTTCTTGATGTTTGGTAAAGTTGCTTTTGTTAAATTATTTTCCAAATCGTTCAACTTTTAACAAATGACATTTGATACTAACACTGGAAAGCAATTTCAGCTAATTAAGTAGATCCTTCTATAAACCATCAGAACATTAAGATGACAAACTGTTCATTCAGGATTATTTTAATTGGGACAATTATTGTAATTTTGTTGCAATTATGTGTTGAGCTAAAAGCCTTTGTCTAAATCATTTGAGATTTTTTTGTTAACATATACATAACTGAGAAAAGGGAAATGAAAACTCGAGCATTTTCTGTCTACTTTTCCAGTACCACATTTAGACAAATGATAATTACTCATTCTATAAACTGTATTTGAGATTGAACATTTGTACAAGGTAATTCTTTTTTTAAAAAAAGGTTTCTTCTCCAGTAGGTGGTAGGTTTCTATTTTAGGACAGTTTTAACCAGTTTTGTTTAAGGGAGAGAGGGAGAAATATATGAGGTTCTATTGAGTCTGTATGGAGGGGGGTGCTTTTTAAAGTTGCACTTTCTTGTTAAAATTTATATAACTGGCTTAGCATTGCATCCAAAAGCAGCCACGTTGGTACAGTCCTGACAAGAGTTAGGTACTTTGATTTCAATGGGAAATTTGGGTCTTCTTGCAAGGGCACTGCATTATATACAAACCACGTGTTAGCGTGTGCTTACAATTACTTTTGTAATATGTAACATTTTCCCCTCCCATAGCTTATCCTGACATTTTCTTGCCCCACCTCCCAGTGGCTCATCCAGTCAGCATCCTTTTCTCAAAGTGGGATGACTATGGGAAGGACCTGAGAGCAACAGCACTCTCCTCACTTGTGATTCCAAGCAGCTGGCATTCCCAGGCATACTGCCTGTAAAGTAGATCATAACCATCATGGCTAGTGGCCACTTACAGCCTTGCCCTCCATTAGAGATCATAGCGGTCACAGAATTAATTTGTCTAATCCTCTTTTAAAGCCGTCTGAGTTGGTGGCCATCGTTGGCTCGTGTGGGAGCGGATTTCAGAGTTTAGCTATGCACATAAACATAACAGTTGGTGGGATAGACGCTTTCTGCTGTTGATTGCGCCCATCTGCTGAAAAGGAGTCTGCCTCCAAGGGTCCACATGGACAGAAACAGTGGTCAAAGCTTTAGAAAGGAGGACAGTCCATAGCTCCTTTTTTACCATTTGCCTAGCCAGCTGTACTTCCCACCCCATCCCATGACCTGCTACCGTTAAAAAGGAAATAAACCAGCAGCACACGTGATTTGCCTTCTTCTCTGCAAAATTATATGCCGTGTCTATATTCTGGCACTACCCAGATATTGTTATTTGGATGTGCCTTGTTTTTGTTAGCAAATTCCTTCTTGTGTTCATTGCATTCTCCCCTTCAGCTTGCCTTAAAATATACCCAATTATCTAATTTCCCCTAATTACTTAGTTTGGCTGCCAGAAATGATATGCATATGTTTAGTACACCATTTTACTTTGTCCTTATTTTACATTCTTCATGTGCTTATACATATCTCAGTGGTACGACAAGCCTGATATCAACTGTCTATTTCTGATTTTTTACTTGATTGCTAATTTGCCTCGTTTCTTGTTTAACAAGCTGTAATAGTTGAATTTGCAAATTTTGTTTCAAGATGAGCAGCCTGCACTTCCAAACAACCCATAGCATGAACACACATAAACACACATCAGTCCTCTTTATTGGAGAAGACCCATACTCTCAGACTGCTCTTTACCTTTCTCCCTGTCACTGTACCCTCAGCCTCTCATACTGACCATCTCTTAACTAGCATTCTCAATCCAACCATGCATTTAATCTCTTTCTATTATATTTCCATTATTCCCACCATCTGATTGATCTTTCTATTTTGACCATCTCAACTGTCTATGTAGTAGACAACAGGTTCATATTTATGGAAGGTCTTTCAAACCATCACTGAAGCCTTGTAATAGGTGAACTTACATCCACCATTTGACACTATCTGTATTTATCCGCGCTTCTAAAAATATACACACATGATTTTCTGATTCCAAAACATTCAGAAATTTCTGGTGTTTACTCTCACTCTTGCTAA
The DNA here is from genome assembly GCF_965113315.1 of Podarcis vaucheri. NCBI lineage: Eukaryota > Metazoa > Chordata > Lepidosauria > Squamata > Lacertidae > Podarcis > Podarcis vaucheri. The sequence continues at coordinate 96,942,103 of NC_138761.1, forward strand.
CTTCCTTGTAGCCTTAAAATTCAACTCCCTGAGTAACCCATCTACTTAATACAAGGCAGAGATTACGGATGCAAAAAAAGAAAGAAAGAACAAAACATTCTGTTAATTACCTTGTATAACTGATAAGCGTAGTTTGCTCTGCCTGGCTTCATCCTAATCTTGGTTTGAAGGAGCAGAGGTAGGGTGAATTGCAAAATTTGGAGATAAGAAGAGCAGAAGTTCAAAAGGCAACAATCCCCAGGAAAAAGTGAGTTGGAAAAAATGAAAATGAACAACTCAAATTTGTGTATGCATTGGAAACAAGTTCCACTTGTGTTCAGTGAGGCTTACTGTTGATAGAATTGCTACTGTTGATAAACAGAAGACAAATAACTAAAACAATCTTCATAGTGCATGAGGGTTTGAGTGGTCAAAAAACATAAAAGAGCACCAACAAACTACTGTTAACTCTGTGGCAACTTCCCATCTTCCTGTTCTCAGTTTTAGCACAAAATAATGTGCACATATTGGCCTGGTTGGGTCACTAAAGTTTGGCTTAGTGTGAACATGTGTTTCTGGAGAGCAAATCATGGTCACTTTGTTCCTCCATGGTCCTTTCCACTAATGCATTGAGAGAAACTAAGGTTTATTAGCAGCAGATGTTCCAAAACAAGAATACTGCTGCCTCCATCGCATAATGTGTAGTCTTTGAACTAACTTGGGTTTTAAGGCCATGTAACTTTGCAAAAATTTGTGTGTGTGCGTTTTCCTTTTTTTTTAAGTTGAGAAGCACAGACACATAGATTTGTGGCCCTTCACCAAAAGATTATCATTTACATAAATATCTCTTTCAACATAATAGTTTAATGTATTGAGCTCAGAAGGTTAGAATAGAGATTTCAATCTATAAAACAGCAGTAGGCTATTAGCCTCTGAACAGGAGTATTGTTCATCATATGCAGAACACTGTTCACATTCAGACTTAAGCAGAGCTGGCATTAAAATTCAGCTAATTTGCTTCATGTGACTTCTCAGCTGTGGTTTTTCATCTAAGTCTTCAGCTCCTTTTCTTTTGGAATCTTGTTTTGAAAAAAAACAAAACCAAACCAAAAAACTTTAACTCTTTGTTCTCGTTCTTAACTTTGTTTTGCGGCAATCTCAGTCATGAATATGTGAAAAGCTGCATTTGTTTACAAGTTGTTTATGAATTATTTGAGGGAAGATTTGGATAGGAACATGTTTAAGTTAGTAACGATAGATCTGTTACTAGGTTTGTGATCCTTAGCTAGACAGAAATGCCTGATAAACCTTCTGTCTGAATTTACTTAGGTCTTTATAATGTGGAGTTTCTTTGCTTTCTGCAGAATTTCAAAGAATATTCCAACAACTAAAGATGTCGAACCTCTGCTTGAAATTGATGGGGATATTCGCAACTTTGAAGTATTTTTGTCTTCACGAACTCCAGTCCTTATAGCACGTGATGTAAAAACCTTTCTTCCATGTACAGTGAACCTCGATCCAAAACTCCGAGAAATTATTGCAGGTAAACTGCCATTTGACTATCCAACAGGAAAGCTTTTAATACCAACATCAGTGTAATGAAATGAATAAATAAAATAAATGACTTTTCTAAGAAAGAGATATTTGTGTTATCAGAACGAATAACGTACACAAGGACAGTAACAGAAACACGACAGCACAAATCCCAAGTACATGATCACTATTCAGAATTGAGTATGTTTTACCCTTCTAGTAATGAATGAACAAAGGCCTGCAATTCTTTATAAAAAGCATTGTCCACCTTCTTTGGTCCATATGTAATGTGTCAATTTGGCAAGAACTGCATATTATTGTCGTTAAATCTCCCATTGTTAGTGTTCAAACTGCTAGTCTCCAGAATTTAGCATATAAAAACCTAGCAGTTCTTATAATGCAGGAGATACACTGCAACAGAGGAATTAAGAGTTATTTTATGTAGGTATTTCCTGTTGAGAAAACCAGAATACACATATGTATTCTGTAGTGCTGAATATTGTTTCTGTAAGGGCTGCTTTACAAGCTCTCGTATGTTGTGCTTTCAGGCAGCTAGAGAAATAGACTGGAAATGGTTGGGTTCCCCCCTTCCAGTGTAACATAATTGTTGTATGTTAGCATATAACACATGCATACGTACAGTGGTTTTTTCTGGGGGGACGCAGGGATACACATACCCCTAAACATTTTGTGAATCTTTGTACTTTTGCCCATTTACTGTATTTATTTTTCCCGATTTGAACTATAAAATGGTGATTTTCTTGGGTCAAAATCAGAGTACCCCGAAACATATTTTTTTTTTTAAGAAAAAAAGCACTGCATACATATACAGTATGTACATAATGTATAACATCTTGAAAGGCAGCTCTCCCTTTGGAGGCAGTGTATTCTGCATCAATATAAGCCTTTCCTCTTGACCCAGATAGGCAAGAATAAACATGGAAGTCTGGAGAGAGGAGGCTCGCTCCCAGTTTCTTTTGAGGGAGGTCTTTTTTGCTTCTCCTTCTAAAGCCACACTCACTTTTATTTTCTGCCCCCTCCAGGGTGTTGGGAATATTATTATTTTTTAAGTGAGAGCCAGGAGGGCATTGGGTCCTCTTATATCCTACTGGACTTGGGGACAGGACTGCCATATAGGTGATTCCTGAAAAGGCCTGCTCTAACTCTGACTTGTTAACCCAGGGCCTTGCAGAGCTGTTCTGATGAGAAGTGCTCTTTGAGAATGACTAGTATCTCCTGAGAGCCAGCGCAGGATGCATGAAAGCAACTGTGTGCTTAGCAGCCCAGCATGAATGGTTTTGTGTCCTTTTCTATTTGGTCGGAAGGGTTCTTCAAGAATGAGTTGGTTTTCTTTGTGACGAGACAGGAGACAAACCTGTGCCACAGTACCTCACTGTAGTGAGGTCAGTTTTCCTCCCTCTCTGCTCCACTGAAGGCCCAATTCTTTCCACTGAAGCATTTTCAATGTTCCCAGGATGAATTCCGCCTTTCACAAGTCTCAAGAATTCATTCCTCCCTTAATGCATTCAACTTACATGCTCTAAGTAGACAAAGTGACAAGCCTTAGATATGTGTAGGACCCTAAATTATAGGACAGAATACAGTCATACCTTGGACGCTGAATGCCTTTAAACTCGAACGTTTTGACTCCCAAACGATCGAAAACCTGAAGTGATTGTTATGTTTTTCGGAAGCCAAACTTCTGTCGAGACTTCCGATTGGTTACAGGGAGGTCCTGCAGCCAATTGGAAACTGTGACTTGGTTCTCGAACCATTTTGGGAGTTGAATCCCAGAACGGATTAAATTCGAGAAGCAAGATATGACTGTTCATCATGCAAAGCAGTCCATCATGGGGTGGGAAGTGTTCGTTGCAATGGTCATTTCCATTCCAGCAATCTTTTCCTCTTAATGAGTCTGTGCACCAGAAGAAATTGGACCCATCTGGTGTGATGGGCAGCAGGTTTTGTGGACATCCTCCCATTGTTGTTAACATTCAGGAGTTTTTCAGAACATGGCACTTGACACCGTGGTATGGTGGTCTTAATCAGTGTCTCCACCCAATTCAGTTGCTGCATTTTCCATTTTTTGTCTTCTGTCCCTTCAGAATATGAGGAAAAGAGGAAAAAGCTGGAAGGCTGTCACTTGCCTTTATATTTATAATATCATTTAAGAGCCTTGGCTGTGTGTGTGTGTGTGTGTGTGTGTGTGTGTGAGAGAGAGAGAGAGAGAGAGAGAGAGAGAAACAGACAGTAACAGACAGAAAGACAGAGAGAGAGGGAACTTGGAGTGGAGGTGGAATGAAGCCAAGCATCAGGAAAAAAACATCTCAGTGAGTGAGTCTATTTATTATTATTATTATTTATAATAGAGGACAATGCAGTGGGTGAAGGGAGCTGAGGGGAGGGGGTGCTTAGCATCACCAGTGTCTCCCCTTAGCATTTTCCCTTCTTCCATATGTTTGTTAGCTGCAGCAGCAAAAGAAGGGAGCAAGAGGTAATGTGAAACTGCTCCTTTAGTCTGCTTCCTGTTGGGACCGGGTAGGGAGATTGGACAAATGTCTCATCCACCCCCCCCCCTACTTTCCTTACTCTTTTTTGAGGTTTGGTTGCCCCCCTCCTTATAGAAGTAGTGTGGAGACGCACCACTTTCTTGAAGGTCCTTCATTCATAATTCTTGCAAGGTAATTTGAAAGGAGCAGAACCAGTAGAATGGGTCCAGTTACAGATAGGTAGCCGTGTTGGTCTGCCATAGTCAAAATAAAAAAATTCCTTCCAGTAGCACCTTAAAGACCAACTAAGTTAGTTCTTGGTATGAGCTTTCGTGTGCATGCACACTTCTTCAGATACCATAGGGCGTGTCTACCACTGGCTGTATCTACCATTTGCTGCCCTGTCTTCTGCCAGGACCAATAGGGACCAGCTGCCACTAATCCTTGCTGTTTTCATTGCTCTCCATAATGGAGCATTATTCGTATATAACAGGGGTTCGAGGAAGCGGGGGTCAGCTCTTAATTTTTTTAAATATTTTTTTGAGATTCTGCGTTCTCAGTGTTGAACTACGACGTCTGGAGAAAGAAAGGAAAACCCTTGTTCTGTCAAGACCTTCCAAGTTTTTGTTTCTGCCTCTGGTTCTGGGAGAGAGAGAGACTGATCTTAATGCTGAATCCACTTCTGTCTCCAGAGAGGGAACAGAATGTGCAACAATTTGCCAGGAAGCTCAAATTGTGTCCTTTGTTTTGATTTTTAGGTTATACGTTATTGGCAATGCTTGCTGATTACTTTTACAAATTAAATATTTCAGATGTCCGTGCTGCAAGAGACCAAATTAACATTGGAGCAATCCCATATCCCACGTTACCTTTGCAAGAGGCAGCTCCTAGAGCATCGTCGGTGTTTAGCCAGCCTTCCTCAGCCTGCTCTTCAACACACTCCTTTAACGGGCCTTTTAATGCAGGAGTCGTATCTCCACAGCCTCACAGCAGCTACTACAGCGGCATGACTGGACCTCAGCATCCATTCTATAATAGAGTAAGAAAGAAAGCTGCTTTTGAAAATTGACGCATGATGATGATGATGATGATGATTTTCCTGGTATAATAAATACTTTGTTTAAAATGCCACACTTCTTCAGCAGAAAACTGATGAAAACCATAGCCTTTTTATTCATAAGTACACAGCAAATCTCAACCATGGGGCTAAGTTTCTGAAGGAATGCACTTTTGGTTCGAATGATGCAACAGTGATGGAATATTTTGGAATGTGTTCAGAATTTTTTAAAAAAGATTTTGTCTCTTTTAGTGTGCTGGTTTTGAACATGCACGTTTGAACAACACTATCGGTAGCTATAAATCTTTACGCAGTTGCAGGAAGTAGACAAATGGAAGAAAGATTAGGCTCCATGGTTTTGGTAACTGCATAGAAGGAAGGTTGTTTATAGGGTCGCTCATAGGTTAAAGCGGCTTCCCGAACCTGATGCCCTCCAAATGTTGTTGGACTCGCAACGCCCTTCATCCCTGACCATGGGCCATGCTAGCTGGTTTTGATCAGAATTGGATTCCAACAGCATGTAAAGGGCATAATGTTGGCTGCTTAGAATGTGCAAAGCCCACTTACAAGTATGGAGTTATGGCACGTGTTGAACTAGTCTTCTCAATGGTTTACCAGGTTGCCAAGTGCTATACAAACCAATTTCTGAAAAGTGTGTTTTGCAATCTGGATGCGTATAGAATAGTTCATCAGCCTAGTAGGGGTGACCATATTTTGGCTTGAAATGAGATGCAAACGAGCCTTTTGCCTGCACACACAGCCTTTTTGTTCTTTGCAGCGTGAGCAATCAGACCATGAATCATGTAGCTCAAACCAGGAAACTGTGCTTGCTAGCTTAGCTTTGGGAAAAGCCATTATAGTAAACCAGCCTCAAACACTGGTGAATAGTCTGGGAACTTTGGCTAACTAGAGGGCTCTTTTTTTAAAGAGTGAAAGGTTTGTATGTGCAAGCAAAATATTTGTTGCGTGGCGATTCCCGCCCCCTCCCACGGATGGAATAAATAAAGACACCGGACACCAGAACTTAGGTTAATGGGCGAAAATGGCCACAACTTTATTGATTACAGGTAAGAGTGGTATTGGCTTTAGGCATTGGCCCTAACAGACTATTCGGTCTAACCGGGAAGGGTTAAGCACCAGCAGGGGGAGCCCCCGAGAGGCACATCCCTAGGCGCCCCCCAAGGGGCTACCGCTCGGGAGCGCGCTTTAGGCCCTAGCCTCTGTAGGTTTTGGACGAGGCGACACCCCCCGGAGTCCTTTAACGAACTACCCTTCAAGATTTGGGGGAGGTGATGGCGCTACTCCCCCCAACTTCATTTGCATAACAGTACCCCTGCCAATGCCTACCACCAAAACCGAGGAGTTGTGACGTTTTGCTACGAGGTAGGCGAAAAAACCAAGTGGCTTCAAAATACAGCCAATTAGCCAAATGGAAAAACTCCTACCAGGCCCCTTGCGGCGACCAGCCGAAGCCCATAGCAAAGTCCGAATGCAAACCTAGAGGGCGGGTGGGTGGGAAAAACCGCAGCTGCTGTAAGGAAAGAAAAGGGGTGAGCCAGGGCTTCCCTGACCTTAAGTGCCCTATTGTAAGCCCGCCCCTAGCACCAGCCGATTGGCCAGTGCTGTTGGATAATGAATAATAATCAGACTGGGGAATCCCTGAATCCCACGGGGCTGGTGCCAGCCCCGCGAGAATGTAGTCCGGGGCATGAGCCCGCAACCCCCCCCCTCTTATCTCTGCTTATTAAGCTAATATGTGATCATCCAAACATGGGGATTGCGTTCAAACCCTGCAAAAACCTGTTTGTGTTGACTTCATCACACAATCTGGATTAAGACTGCAACTTTATAGCCAGTTATCTCTGCAAGTAAGTCTCATTGAACTCACATATGTGTAGACATGTGTAGGATTGTTCTGTAAATGTTGGGCTTAAAGCCTTCAGATGTAGACCCGGATACATGCATAGTCATGAATTGGCCAGTCACCAAGTTTTTTAATATTAGAGGTCTCCATCACAAGGTATTTTTCAAGTTACACCTGACAAGGTTTGAGAAGCAGTCTGAATTCTAAAATTGATGAAAATTGAATAACACAAATTGTCTCTTGAATTCACCCGTGGAACACTTCCTAGATACTTAAGCCATAGTCCTCAAATCACATTTATTCCCGTGAGATTATTCAAGTATTAGAATGGAATTAAACTGTCTAATTTTAGTATTTGCTCTAAATTGTATCATTTAATTGCTTTTGGAAGGTGTATAGATGTTTTCATAATTCATTATAAAAATGTTCCATTGTCCTGCTGTTTGTGTCTCGTTGAACTAAATTGGAAATCTCTCATTGGCTTCAAGTTGGGTATGTAACTACCTAATTATTTCACCTTTGATAATATTCAAAATAGGATTGTTAAAAATTACCTCAAGAAGTAAATTTTGTGTGTGTGTGTGTGTGTTTTACTTTTATGTTTTACATTCTTAAATAAGTTGTATTTGTTGAATTAAGTTTTCTTTTGGTTTTTGTAATGGTCCCTTTTTGTTGCATGTTTTTTTCCATAGCCATTCTTTGCCCCATATGTTTACATGCCAAGGTATTATCCTGGCAGTTCTCATCTCATCTCACGTCCATCACTAAAAACGAGTATGTCCAGGGAACAGAGCAGTGGTCTAGTAAGTATCTCAAACAGTACGTGAACATGCTAACTTACAAAATAAGATTAGTCAATAATTCAGCAGTAGATGTTTAATGTGAGCACATAAATGCACAAGCAATTTTTAAAAAATATATTTTATAAAAATTAAAGCCAAGGTTAACTTAAGATTGTAAAATGTGTTTTTTTCAAACTTTTTAACAAGTTTATATACATAGAAATTTTGAACTCTAGTATTAAGAGTAATATGTAAGAGTCTTACAGAATATTTTTATAGAGTGAAAATATAGAGGTTCTGTTTATAGTATGTAATAAGTGTAGTTAACTTATTGTGAATTTAGGTGTCGTTTTGCTTAAGCCACTTATAGACTACAGAAAGATAATGGTTGTACCCAACACTGCTGTTCTGCTTGCACAACAGAATTTTATTTCCCCTCCCTTCCATCTGCAGCTGCCTACACGCTCTCAGAATTTGCTCCAGAGGGTTGGGGGACCCCCAGAAGCAGATTTTGGGGAGAAGGAGAGGAAGGGGAAGTCATGTTGTGGGAGCAGGCCTCCTTTTGTACAGTGTTGGATACAACCTAAAGGTTCTTTTTTGTTTAGATTTAAGAAAACAGCAAACCATAATGACAAAGGGGAAGCTGTGGATTAAAAATGTGTATGTTAACATTCAGATATAAAACAAAATACGTTTTGTTTTTAGTTTGGGCAAGTTCTAGAATTTGAATTTTCCTTCCGCATATAAATTGAACTTTTAACCACATTTGTGAAATGGTGCCATAATTCCATAAATTAAAAATTTCTTAACAGGAAATCACATTGTACTATGTTCTTTAAATAGGAAGTATTAAGAAAACTATTAGGCTACTTCAGCTGTGGAATATAGGTGCCTTTCGGGTAAAGCTGTGCGGAGTTTGAAAAATGTTATTGTAAACATCTTCAAAACCTAGTAGTAGGTAGTTCTAGCCTGTGGACCACTAGTGACCTGCAAAGACTTCTAATCTGAAAGGGTGTTTCTTCCCAGTTCCCGGGAATGACTGATCTACTGCTGAGTCATCACAGGCACTCAGTTCGGATGTAATGCTTGGCCAGAACATGAATGAGCCTTGCGTTCACATGCCTCTTCCTCTTTTGCTTCATTTCAAGTTCTGATTTGTGGACAAACGATGCTCCACACAAGTCATTCTTTGCCTAGCAGTGATGTGTAATGGCAAACAATGGCTTCCTGCTAACCCGGAAGTAATGTAGGGAATTGAAGCATGCAAAGGGAAGAGTAGAGGGGTGCAAACTGTTCCTGATGGAGTGCTGGGAACCAACTCACAGTGGCCACGCATGGTTCTTTTTCACAGGTCCGGGGAAAAAGCCTTGTCGAGCCACATCATGTTCTTGCAAGTCTTAACGTTCCTCACCCCTTAAAAACCGTAAACCAGTTCTTTTGCAGAATGATATATTCTTTTCATCCATTGTTCCTTCATACTTTTGTTGCATGCTTAACCGTTTTGTCCAAATCGTAATAATTTGTTGTTGTTGTTAGGATGTTATCAAGGAGGATGCTGCTGAGTGGCTTCCTTCACCCACAGACCCCTCAATGGTAAATGAGTAGTCATGTGGTGTGGATCCTTAGCATCTCATTGCTTCTTCAACAGTAATGAGTCTGCTTGAATGACCATGGCAGTTCACTAACACTGCATTGGTGGCTTGATGAGCAAATAGAATAGATGAAGACTAATGAACATAGTTTGTGAATGAGTACAAGAGTACGAGCTAATATTCTACTTATAATGCATATTGTATTTGCCTTTCCCTCGCTAGCCTTCTGTAGTCTGTGGAGGACAGTGTTTTCAGTAGAGTACAATGTGTTCTGTCTTCATTAGCAGTATTGCCCTGGCTAGTAGAAGGGAATTAGGCTATTAGCTGTTCACTTACATAAAAGTGACTGGTTGATGCCTTCTCTAAGTGTTTTAGCCGAATAATTTATACCTGCCCTTTCTTGGTTATGTCAGGGCATAAAGCTGCTGCAGTCGACAAGACATAAAGCTGGTCATAAGACAGTTGTCATGAGAATGGAAGGTGTCTTGAGCCTTAGGAATAGGCAGGCTTTGCATTTTACATTCTATCATAGTTGTTCCTGCCATACAAATATATCCATAGATTAGCATTAAACTCGGATCTTACTTCCAAAACCTCTAACTCTTAACTCTATTTTAAAGTTGTTGATTTGAACTTGGATGGTAACCCTTCTCTCAATGGCTTTATCCTGTTTTTCTGCAACAGCTTTCGGTTGTATGATTTTTGTTTTCTGATCATAGTCTAAATACTCATGCAGGATAAACTCAGTCTCTCCCACCTTCTTCCAGATACTTTAGAGAAAAAGATGAGGATTCCATCAAAATTCACCCCTCACCCTGCATCACTTCTACCATGGTTATAGCTTGTGGTAGTGCAGACCAGTGTTTCTCAACCTTGGGCCTCCAGCTTTTTGGACTACAACTCCCATCATCCCTAGCTAGCAAGACCAGTGGTCAGGGATGATGGCAATTGTAGTCCAAAAACAGCTGGAGACTCAAGGTTGGGAAACACTGGTGTAGACTAATCACCTGCATAATGGGTATGGTCCAGCAAAATGACCTAGCATGCCTCTTCTCCCTTCACACCTGTTGTTCAGTGCAGCAGATTCCTTCCTTCTCTTGTTGCCACCACATTGGCCATTACTGGTGCAAGTCTTGAGTGAGACAAGTCCATGGATAATAAAGATAAAAGTTGGAATGATTATGTTATGTTATGGATTTGGGAATCCAGCCTAACATACCGGTATGTTTGAGTACAATGATAATCATTCTCAGGGAAGGGTACATAAAGAAGCATTCATATAAAGAGATAGGAATATATATAGTTTTGAGTAGTAGCACAGAGGCTGTTTTTCTCCTGTTCAATCTGATATAAGATGGTTTACCCCCCATAGATAGTAGGTTCCCTTTTTATAACAGCTTTATGATACCGATAAAATACACTTTCTTTCCCTTGCTATCTTTATTCACAAGTGCATTTGAATTAATTAAAAGGTGCTTACTTGATTGTATAGTAAGATTTTAATTATTTCCTAGTGATTATTTGAGAAAATATGAGTGACCTCAAACTCACAGTAGTCTGAAGTTTGAAGAAGGTATCAGTTTTGCTCAAATGTTTTAAAATGTTTGTCTCATCAAAATTCTAAGTTCTTTTTTTACATTCTCCGAGGCAGTCTCTGCAATAAGTGTTATAAAAACTTGATAGATTACAAGGTGATTGTACCAGTAGAATGGACAAAATTGGTTTTATTAAACATAATACCTTTACATTTTGCTATTTAGAAAAGACCAAAACAAGGTAGAAGGGAAGCATTACCAAAAGAAGCTAGCATTAATAAATGATGTGAAAATGAGGGATTTAGTTTGCATTAAAAATTGAGCGTCGTACATGTTGAAGCATGGTACAGGCATGATTCTAGTATTTCACCCCAATGACACTATGCATTTAATAATAATAAATCCTGCTATGGGTTCTGCAGAACTGTTTAACATAACTGACTAAGTCACACTGAAGTAACTGCTTTCAGTGGGACTCTTGCTGGATTCTTCTCAGTGAAAGAGATTGGTACTATACCCATGGCCCTGAACTGAGTATACAACTAGGTCTTGTTATCAGCAGTAAAAGCAAGGAACCTCCAGCACTGGTCGTTGCAATAAGAGTAAAAACCTAGCTACACCTGGAGGAAACATTTGCTGGATTACAATCCCTGTTTGCAATAAATCAGGTATTTTATTTGTATAAATATGAAGGTTGGAATTGAATTCATGTTTTGCTCAGAATAGACCTGTTGAAAACAATGGCCTTAACTTCGTCATGTTTGTTAATCTAAGTGGGTTTACTCTTGAGTAAAACACAGTTGAACAAGGACAGTACTCACTGTGCATAATGGGTCTTCACCTTACTTTCCTCCTCTCTCCAAACCTCAGAATGCCCTCAAAATCTGTTCCAGAGAGTTGGGGTACCTTCCAGAGCAGATTTTTCAGGCACATGAAGGCTGTAGAGGGGAGGAGGGGAAGGCGACTCCTGTTGTGTGAACGGAAGTCTGTGCAGGCAAAATTGGATACCATTTTGAACCTGGAAGCCCTGAGTTTTCATGATATTTTTTACACAGTCTTCTGTGCCTTAATAGCCCTCCGTAGCAGGGGTGGCAAAGCTGTGACCCTGCAGATGTCGTTGGTCTCCCATCTCCCATCAGCCCCAGCCAGCAAGGAATGATGGGAGTTGGAGTCCAATAGCAATGGGAGAGCCAAAGTTTGGCTGCCCTTGCTTTGCAGGAATTTCACCGCAGATCAAAAGTGTAACGAGCTGCAGAGGTGCGTCAAAAGTTCTCCAGTGCATACCATGTTGTTAAACAATTGCTCTAAGTGTTTCTGAGGGCCTGAGACTGCACTGTGGGGTTTGATCAATGATGCCATATCAGAAACTGCTTTTGAAAGCCCAACATCGGTTGCAATGCAACATGGAATTATTGGAGAAACACAGGCACAGAATCCCCATGGGTGTGAGAACAGTTCTTTGGATCTTGTCTAGCATGTGTTAATCAGGAGGTAGTCCACTTTTAAAAGAAATCCCAGCTGTTTATCCTCCATCACTTTGACGAAGAAATCTTAATAACCATACTAGCTCATTCTTTAATGGCATTTTTTTCATGTTTCATGTTAAGCTGTGTCACTTTTTTTGTCCTTTTTCTTAAAGCAGTGTAAAACTGGGTTAAACAGACAGAGACAGGTACAGCAACTTTCTGCAAACTGTTCACTTATTTTTGTATTCTCATTGTAGATTGTCCATACTAGCACTTCATGCTGGCTGACTTATGCACTAATGCACTTTTCAAGTCTTGAGGATTGCTTTGACATCTGCTTTTTGGATTTTGCATGGCAGATATTTAGTAGAATTAATGTTCTTTCCACATCTATAATGAAAGAGACTACCACTGGGGGAAAATATGTCTGTTTTAAGTACAGTTCCAATTCACTTATGACAAATATCACTAAAAGCACCTGCACTGCTTATTATTTAAATACTGCTTTTTTTATAGGAAGCATTCCAGATTAAACTGAATCTCTGTCATATGATTCATGCATTGACATCAGTAATCTATGTATTTTTGTAAGAAAAATCTTCCCTAAAATAGCTTACAATGCATGCTGAAATGACTATTTGCCACTGAAATACAGCATCAGTAATTACTACATTTTGTATTTTAGCAATTTTCTGCTTTCCTTCCTGCTTCATACATAGTTCAGATACTGAGTTTGGTAACTGGATAGTTGGAATCGTAACTGAATTCTAAACATGTTAGGAAAGCCCACTAAAACTGTATATAGAATTTATATAATATAGATAAAACTAATGCATTTAGGCGTTATTTTTAATATTGTTTGAATTACTGAGTTGAGTAGGAAGTGATCTATAACATTCTACTTCAGTTTTTATGGACTATTTTATTCATTATCTTTATGCCTTATTAAAATTGTGACTTCTGTTAAGAAAACGTTATCAGAGCCACTTGTCGAATGTGAATATGGGCTATACAATGAGACTTATGACTACCACTGCTACATATTGACCAAGGAAGATGGAAATCCCTAGTTATCCATCTCCATGCAGCCATAGTCTGTGTGTATGTGTATGTGTATGTATGTATATGTACACACACACACGCACACACACGCACCTGTCCCATGCAATGCTGAGGTGGTTGGGAAGGGAGGAATTTTCCTGTTCCAGCAGACTTTTTTGCACACTGAAACTGGGACGCCCTCCCCCATAATAGCAGGTACACACTCTTCCCCCCTGCATCTGATCACAATAGAATAGATCTTGAGAAATGTATGGTCTCATTGACCATTTTGGGATCACTTAAAGAAAAATAATTACTACTTTGTCAATGTTATATTGATTAGTAATGTGTGTTAAGCTGTGAAGCCAGTCTTGTGAAGGAATATTTCAAAAAACTTGTACAGAGGATTATATATTTTTTTCAAATTACATCCATCTCTTAGTGGCCACACTCGGGTGTAATGATAACCTAAAGAACCTTGGTTTAATAAACTGTATAGTGCCTGGCGATGCCCACTTTGTTCTTCCCTTTGCATGAGTGGATATACGAACCACAGAGAGGATTAGAATGGCATCCAAACATGGGATCATTGTTTTCTTTCTTTCTCCCTAGCAAGTCAGGATTAAGAAGCAGACAACCAACCTTGGTTAAAGACTGTCCATCAATCCTGGCACCAACATGCCGGTTGTGCACAGTGTGGTTTATTAAGCCAACGTCTTTGCTCATTTTAACATGCAACACAGCCACTGATCACTATTTTTTTTTTACGCCAACTGTCTTTTAAGATTACAGTTTTGGGTGGTATCCTGGTGTACAGGTTATACAGAAATGAGGCATAGATTTAGCATCTGAGAATCTTTTTTGTTTTGTTTTATGGTAGCACATTTTTTGTTAGTAGTGGGCCTGACTCAAGCACTCAAGGAAACCTTTTCAAGACTGCATTAAGCAATCAGAAATAATAATAATAATAATAATAATAATAATAATAATAATAATATGCTTAATTTTATTTCCACCTTGCACCAGACAGGTTGCAGTCTGCTTTCCAGACATTTTCTGAATACTGTAATGTATCGGTTGTCACAGTTTGGCTTTCAGTTGCTTTGACAAGTCCTTAGTTGAATCTGTTACCTGTGAGCTGAGCTGAGTGCAAACACCCCACAATGGCATTAAAATACTTTTTTGCTGCAACTTCATGCCCTTCCTGAAGCAGCTTGTTGTTCTGGGGCTTTAAGTGTCAAAATACTTTGGAGAAGTTACTTTACTCAATTGCATCCTTTCTTGCAAATATGTTTATTTAGCACCTTGATTATGGTCCTTTAGACAGTGAGCTTTCCTGGCTTTTGAATGTGAAAAAAGAGAATTTATGAGTTTCTCAGAGCTGCGGAATGTTTCTGTGTCGATGAGGTAGCTCCTTATTAAACAAGTTGAGTGAGGATGCTACAGTTCTTTAAAGAAGCCTTCATTTTTTGGGAGACGGACATGATTTTTTCTAAAAAAGACACTCTTCCATTAGCAGGGAACCTTAGTGGTTTTAAAGCACCAATTTTTCAAAATCTTCATTTATTTCCCTTGCACGTAACACACACAAACACATAGAGGGCTCTCATGTGGCACAATTGCCTCTTGGATTCCTCCCTAAGACAAAATGTCTAAAACTGGGGACATACCTTTATCACCCCCTCTTTATTGGCTCAGGCAATTCAAAAAGCATCGGGTTGCAGCCAGTGTTAGTCCTACTCAGAGTAGACCCATTGAAATAAATTGACCTAAATTAGTCAGGTTTATTAATTTCCTTGGATATGCTCTGATTAGAACTAACATTAGCTAAGATCTGGTTCAAGGACACTATGCTATTGTGCCAGGAATCATTGGGACAGATTTATATAATGAGTGAGCATCTTCCTTGTTTCTTAGACCTTGCTCTAAGTACACTGCAGAGGTCATCAAGTTTCCTTGGTCTTTATGTCAGAAGTTATTTAACTTTTAAATCCATGAACATCTTGAGCAAATTTCTAATGGGTCTCCTTGCTTATAACAATGCAATGCAATTATTATTAATTTTTAAACACTTTTTAAAAACTGGAGTATTAATCTGGGAAGGACAGTGTCTCAACTGGGGTGGGGCGAGGGCACCAGACAGTATACCAATATTCCCAGTTCTTGGGGGGGGGGCGTTGCCTTTTGTTGTGACTCAGATGCGTGTTACGTTTTGCTTCTGCAAAGAAAAGCAATGTGCAGTAGGCATAATGAGCCTCTGAACGTATTGCATGTATGTACTTCTCCCTTGCGCAGGGAACAGGCTCAGGAGCACCCCAAGTGCCTTTGAGCTCGATGACGGTTGACGCTGTGTGCGAGAAGCTGAAACAGATCGAAGGACTCGACCAGAATATGCTGGCTCAGTACTCTGCAACTATAAAGAAGGTGAGTCCCTTCGTTTAAAAATGGAACATCATTTTTCATTTAAAAATGGCACCTTCATTTGGGCTCTACATTCTCCAGCAATCGTATATTGAGTGTCCCTTCCTTTTTCTGCAAAACCCATTGCCAATTGAATACCGACATGTGATGCAGAAAGCACAACAAACTAGAAGAAAGATGGTGAAAGAAGAGAACCTAAGTTTGTTTTGCTCTAAACAAACCGTGATAGGACAAGTTGTGTTCTTGGCTTACTGAATATGGTTGGTTTGAGAGAGAGAAAGAAGCCACAGTCCCTGTTTCATATGTAAGCTGAGGACTATGGTTTGTTTTCTGCTCATTCGCATGAAGGAACAAAGCAGCCTAGATAGGCACGTTCATGACAAACCATCACTATGAAGTTAATCTTGTTAGTAACTTCTTTTTATTGTGATGCTGTATATTTTAAGTGGTATTGTCACTGTTAGGCACCTTCGGTGTTATTTGTAGAAAGGCAGAATATAGATTGTAGTAATGATGATGATGATATCATCCATCAAGGGTGCTACCCCAAGAATACCTGGTTGTGGCATTGACTTCCCTTTTCCACCCTACATCTTTTAATCCCAGTCCTATTCAGTGTGATACAGCAACACTGATCCACTACATTGTGTAGAGCTGAAATTAAGAGGTTTATAAAGTTTTTTTGGCTGCTAAAGAATCAGTGCACTGAATGTTCTCTTAGCATGCTGGATCTTTGTCTGCAATAATTCCCTGGTTGGCACAGGGTTAGCTCAGCCTGATGGAAATCTCTAAGGCTGTTAAGGCTCACTTCTGCTTTTGAAGAGGGAATTTATGTACCCCTGAGCTTGGCTTGAGAACTTAGCTGGCATCTTAATAGGAAACTGCTGTCAGAAAGCTGGACAAGGAGCCTCTAAAGCTCTGTTGTACCATGGATGTTCTGAACAGGTGTCTGGAAACTGGGATGGATGAGGGCAAACCGGTTGACACTTAATCTAGAAAAGATTGAAGGGCTGTTAGTTGGGAAATTCTACTGATACGGACAAAGAAATGTAACCATCTTCCTCCATAATGTCTACGTACTCATGTCTCACTTCCTCTGAAGGATCAAATTTGCAGCTGGGGGAATTTTCCTGGACCTAGCACTAACCTTAGAGGCTCAGATGGCATCAGCATTTCAGATGATCTTTTTTCTATTTTGGCTGATTTTGCCAACTGTGTCCCTGTTTGAGGAAAACAGACCTGGTTTAAATTATTCATGCGCTGGTACATCCAGATTTTTGCAATGCTTTCTACATGAGGCTGCCATAAAAGACAGCTTGGAAACTTAATTGGTTCAAAATGTAGCCGCCAAAATACTGATATTAGCATGCTGGTTGGATCAGGCGATACCTATCCTACACCAGTTACACTGGTTTACGGATATATATATTTTGGCTCAATTTAAGGTGCTGGTTTTGACTTTTAAAGCCCTCAGTGCCTTGGACTCCCAGGACTGCTTTTGCCAGAATGAACTTACCAGACATTTAAGATAGCCATCTCATGATTGTTTTATGTGAACCAGAGATGGAGTCTTTTCTGCAGCAGCACCTTGCTTGTGGAATTCTGTCCCTGGGGAAATTTGCCCTCTTACACTTTTAAGCGCTTAATTTTTAATTTTTTTTAAGGCATTTTGTTAAAAGTTTCTAAATCTACATTTGCTGACTTGCTTTTTGAAATATTTTCAGATGTTTATCGATTCTTTTTTGTTGTTGTTTGAATATATTTTCGTAAACTGCCTTGTGAGAAGGCTTTCTAAAAGGCCAGGTTTAAATCCAGAAAATGCAAATTCCCTATACGTAATTAAGGAATATGATGCATTTGATTTGTTTTCTTGACATTACAAATTTACAATTTGTTTTATGCCATAGTGGAAATTCTAAGTTTGCATATTTTATCAAAGTGTTTAAATTTCTTCTTGCAAAAGGTACAGTTATTCTATCCCACTCGTATTAACCGTGTACTTTCACGTGAAATTCAATTTCAGGGTTGTTTTTTTAGCTTACGAAATATTTACAGATGGCAAGGGTGTGTTTATCTGTTTTGTGTTTTTAAAATTTGTTTAGGCCAATATAAACGGTCGTGTTTTAGCACAGTGCAACATTGATGAACTGAAGAGAGAGATGAACATGAATTTTGGCGACTGGCATCTCTTCAGAAGTGCAGTAAGAGAATTTTAAGTCTTATGTAAATACAAATGCCTTGTTGGTGGTGCTTGTGTGACTGGATCCTAGTCATGTTAGCTTGGAAGTAACTCCCACAGTCTTTAGTAGGAGTTAGCACAGGGGCTGGGAATTGCTGGCTCACAGTCTGGATGCTCCCCACCCAGCCTGCACCATCAACTCCCAACCCCTTCACCTACCAGTACCACATTTAGGCTTCACAAAATCCTCTTATTGATCCCATTGGTGGTTATTGAAGCCTAAATGTGGCACAGTGGGGCAGTGAAAAGCTAGCCTTTCCTCTCTGGCTGCAAGCCCACCCTCTGCTTTAAAATCCTTCCTCTTGTCCAGGAAGATGCTTTTTGGAGGAGCCTAAATACTGAGACTGAAAAGGTTATTTTGAGAGAGATTGCATGTCAGAGAGTGAATGGGTGTGTTGCATGTGTGAGCAAGTTGTATGGGGGAGATGTTCTTCCTTTGACCACATTCATTTTGGGCTTGTGGTCCCCAGTCGGGCTGGGTGATATCTGGTTTTCAACATTGTGATATATCAGCAGCTAAACATTGTAATATACCTATATATCACGATGTCTGAAGTAAGGATGGAGCTATGTCAGCTGGCTTCACATTTTTTCCTGCATCGTGATTTTTGCTGGCTCCTGCTCTTGTGATTTGCTGGTGGCAGGGGAGAGTTGGGCCAGCAGAGTTAGCAGGGACTGCAGGAATCGAGAGAAGCGTTGGCTGGCTTCTTGGTTTTTGCACATTGTGATTTTTGCGTAGCGCGCGCACACACACACACACACACACCATGATTCGTGATACATGGTCAGGTCAAACATTATGAAACCCATATCATGATACCAACTTCAAACCGGTTTTGCACAATATAGCTCCCATCCCTGTTCCCCATAGGGTTTGCCGTGAAACTTTGTAGATCTCAGCCAAAGAAAGGTTCCTCATTCTTGGTTTAGCATCAGGTACTATACATGGAAATGCAGCCTTTGCATACTTTGGTTTGCCTAACTGTAAGGCCTTGCTCCTGCAAAATAATGTCTGACATCGTATCTGGCATAGTGTTTTTATATAAAGTGGCAGCACTGTGCCAGGAATGTTTGCTTTTTACAAGGCTTTGCAGCCTTGAACAGTTGTCTGTTTCAGCCCTGTCAGTGCACTCATAGAAAGCCTGGGTGAGTATTTATAGGAGGCATTGGAGAAAGAAAGGAGTTATTTATTAAAGCAGGGTTGGCCAGCCTTTTTTTCTGTTGAGGGCTGCATTCCTTTGGGGGTGATCTGTCAAAGCTGGATGCCAAGCTGATGGGCCGAAGCCCGTGATTGGGTGGGCAGAGCCAAAAGTGGCTTTTACTTACCCCTTTTACTTTTTCTCTTTTACCTTCCCACCCCGCGGGCTGCCAGGAAAGGGATGGATCAGTCTTGCCGTAGGCTTGAACTGATCACTTGTAGAGAGCTTTTGGAATTAAGTACAGTGGTGCCCCGCAAGACGAACGCCTCGCTAGACGAAAAACTCGCAAAACGAAAGGTTTTTTCGTTTTCGAGTTGCTTCGCAAGACGAATTTCCCTATGGGCTTGCTTCGCAAAACGAAGCTTGCCCTGCAAGCTCCGGGGACAGCGGGAAGCGCAGTGCGTCTTCCCCGCTGTCCCCGGACTTCTTTTGAAGCAAGGGGCGGTGGGGAGAAGCGATCTTCTCCGCGCCGCCCCTTGCTTCAAAAGAGGGGACAGAGCGGCGCTTCCCCTCTGTCCCCGGACGGTCTCCATAGGAACACATTGATTGATTTTCAATGCGGTCCTATGGGAAACCGTGCTTCGCAAGACGAAAAACTCGCAAGAAGAAAAAACTTGCGGAACGAATTAATTTCGTCTTGTGAGGCACCACTGTAGAGTGCCACAGGTTGCCCAACCCCATACTAAAGTGATGCTCTTATCCCACTTACTAGAAACAGTCCATTGTTTTGACACACAATTATATAAGATTGGTGTTTTGGAGCAAACATCTTGATACCATGTACTTGCATAAATGTGTATGTCTTAGCTTGTTTGTGAAAAGTGTTCACAAACACAGTACAGGTTCCAAAGAGTCCTTTGTGCACATATCTTCATATACACGCAGTGAGAGTTTTCACGTTTCCCCTTCTCATTATGTTACAGTAGGACCTGCTCTGCTGGGTCTCCCGATTTTCCAGAGTAGCTTTTCAGTGATTTCAAAGAACTTTTTCAAGGGTTTTCACAAATCCTGGTTTTCTCACAGAAGTGTGCTTCACAGCTTTATATTCTTTGACTTGTTTATCCAGTGTTTAATCACCTCAACCAGATTATCTTTTCAGAGCTTTTCATGCTGCATCCTAACTGCTGCATTTTCTTTGTTAGGTACTTGACTTGAGAAATGTTGAGAGTCAGGCTGCCCATGAAGATTCCCGGGCAGCGAATGAACACACCAGTACCATACCTCATAATGATCTTGCTCATCGTCCTGCGCTGAACACTGAATTGCCTCATACTGAACTGACTGGTCTTCCGGGTCAAGCCCCCTATGCTCTCAACTTCAGCTTTGAAGAGTTGAACACCATTGGTTTAGAAGAAGCCCCTCCGCGTCATAGTAACCTGAGTTGGCAGGTACTCTCTTTGACATAGACTTAATCTCAGCCCATTCTCTCTCTCTTAACATTAGCAATTTTACAGAGCAAATAGCTTCCTCCCTCACCCAAATCAGCAGGCAGTGGTGGCATGAAGAGGAAATGCCACATTTTATGTTCATTAAATGTATTTTCTGGAGTTACAAATATAAACCCCATTTCAGGTCCTGTTGTTGTTGTTGTTGTTGTTGTTGTTGTTGTTGTTTCAGTTTAGTTCCTTGATATGCAAAGTGACTTACAAAACACCAGATGGAGACATAGAAATATCCTATTTGGCACTGTTTCCCCCCTTTCACTTCAATGGAGAGGCAACTCTGAATGCATAAATAGTGTGTGTGTGTGTGTGTGTGTGTGTGTGTGTATAAGACCAGCTTTCTGCAACAGACACCTTGCATGTGTGCACTTTCAGAAATGCAGGTGTGTGTGTATATGCAAGATTTTTATGGTTGCCTCTTTCATTGAAGTGAATTTTTTCATGCAGCACTGTAGAATTGGACAAAAATATGTTGCATTATAGATGTCTCTGTGTTCCTGTATACCTGGCAAGAATCATACATTCTCTCACCCTTTTATTCTAAGCATCAGGTAAATAAGATGCTTCAAATAAGAGATGCAGAAATTCATGCATCTTAAGTTGTCTGTAAAAATATTTATATAGTAAGTGAACATAGTGCTAAATGTTCTGTGCACAGATAATAGTTGGTATGCCCACAAGACTGGGTATTCCCACCGTATGCAAGGCGTATGCTATACCACTGAGCTGTTGGTACTCTTTGGTTATGAAGGAGCCGAGTGTTACGCTGCTCTGCTCACAACTGTGTTCTTGGGGTGAATGTCTTTTCTGTTTTGAAGGACTGGTGTCAACTCTGCTGACTTTGTAGTAATGTGTTTTCTTTCTATTTGTACAGTCACAGGCCCGTCGGACTCCAAGTCTTTCAAGCCTGAATTCTCAAGATTCTAGTATTGAAATTTCAAAGCTTACCGATAAGGTACAGGCAGAATATAGAGATGCATATAGAGAATATATTGCTCAAATGTCACAATTAGAAGGGGGTGCCAGTTCTAGCACGGTGAGTGGTAGATCTTCCCCTCACAGTTCAGCAGCCTTCTATATGGGCCAGAGCACATCAACAGGCTCCCTTCATTCCAGTGTGGAACAAGATAAGGGAAAGGATGCTGAGCAAAAGCAAGACGATGGAAGGAAGTCCTTCTTGATTAAACGGAATGATGTTGTAGATTATAGTACATCAGGTGTGTCTACTAGCGATGCGTCTCCATTGGATCCCATCACGGAAGAAGATGAAAAATCAGATCAGTCCGGCTCCAAACTTCTCCCAGGGAAGAAATCTTCTGAAAGAACCAGCATTTTCCAAGCTGCAGACCTGAAGCTGAAGGGTGTAGCTCTGCGCTATCAGAAACTTCCAAGTGATGAAGATGAGTCTGGAACAGAAGAGTCTGATAACACTCCCCTCCTCAAGGAAGGTAAAGACAGAAAAGTCGAAGGGAAAACAGAGAAGCAGCCCAAATCTCCAGAACATGGATCTGAGCCCATTCGAACCCTGATTAAAGCAAAAGAGTACTTGACAGATGCTCTTCTCGACAAAAAGGACTCCTCTGACTCTGGGGTAAGATCCAGTGAAAGTTCTCCAAACCACTCTCTCCACAACGATACAGATGACTCCCAGCTCGAAAAAGCAAATCTCATTGAGCTTGAAGATGATGGCCGCAGTGGGAAACGGGGAATCCCCCTCAGCTTGAGCGGCCTCCAAGACGCAACCATGGCACGTATGTCAATCTGCTCGGAAGACAAGAAAAGCCCTTCGGACAGCAGCTTAATAGCGAGCAGCCCTGAAGAGAACTGGCCAGCGTGCCAGAAAGCCTACAACTTAAACCGAACACCCAGCACAGTCACGCTGAATAACAACAGCGCCAACCAGCCAACCAACCGAGCTAATCAGAATTTTGAGGAGATTGAGAGCATGAGAGAGCATTCTCAGATCATTTTGTGCCCCGGACCGAGTCCTAATTCTGTTCCGGTGCAAAATGATAACATCAAAGGCGTGGCCCATAAGCGTAGCCAGCGCTCAAGTTATGCCAGGCTTTCAAAAGATTCTTCTGAGCTCCTTACTGTTACTGGCTCTGATGGTGCAGGCTTTGGAGAAGAGAGGGAAAGTATTCTTTAAAAGAGAGCCAAGCTAAAACATACGCTGCTTCAACACTTTTTAAGCATGCTGCCTCTTGCTGGCTCTCGACCAGGCCTATAAATCTTCTCTTAACAAGGTTTGGTTCCCTGTCCTTTTTTCACCTGTGAATTTCCATAGCAAGTGAAGGACAGAATCCTGCTGAAGTTCAGCATGTTTGAGTCCCATAGATTTCAATGGGAGAGATTCAACCACTTGCTTAAAATTAGGCAAAATAAAACCAGTGTTTCCTTCTTAAGTAAAAGCTTAACTTTTCCAGTGCAAGTACAAATTCCTTAGTCCACATGCTGAAAAGGGAAATGCCTTAAACATTTGGATGATCTCACAAAGGCAAAAACGAATAGTTTATCTGTATATCATAAGGTTCAGTACTACTTATTTGTTTAGAAATAGGAGGAAGGAATGTCTCACATTAAACGAAGCGGAAGGGTCAGACTGTTTTGAACCTGAAACTATGGAAACAACTGTTAATTTGCATTTTCCAATTCTGGGTGTGACACTTTTAAAAGTCTTGATGGTTTAAGTATTGATATAGAGTGTTGTTTGTTCCTTCTAAGCAGTGCAGTCTTTGGGAATGTGTCATGTGTGTGACTGTAGTTTTAATGGATTACTGCATGTTGGACATGTTAGCTGTGGCTGAGATTTGGACGTAATTGATGAACAGCACAATCCTTCACATGTCTACTCAGAAGTAGGCCCCATTGATTTCAGTGGGACTTACTTCCAGGCAGTTTTGTATAGGATTTCAGGCTGAATTCTCTGTTTGTTGTAGATGGTGCCCACAGTAGTATTGAAGTAATTGAACAAAGTAGTCCTGGTCATGGTGTTAGGTGAAGCCAGTTTGGGTGTAGTCTTTGGAGCTATTATGAATATTTACAGTTTTCAGAAATCATGGCCTTTGATTAATAGGTTTGATCGGATTGTAGACAGTCTGAGGAATGAGAAATTGTTGTTACCTCAAGCATAAGTAAAAAAAAAAAATCTAACATTTGGCATCGTGCAACAAAACGGTACATAATTTCCCCCCTTCTGTTTCTAGTATTGTGCCTGTAATGTCAGTAATTTGTTCTGCAGATGAAATATGCAGGAATTTGAATACGATCAGTGAACCATGTGTATTCCGCTAGCATTGAGAGGACAATAAAATAATAAGCATGATGCTCTTTGTGTCAGACATTTTTTTATTTGTGTCTTCAGATGATTAGAAGCATTAAGGCGACTGGTTCTAAAAAAATATTATCTGGATAACAAGAGAATTAATGAAGAAAAATGTAGGTTATCCTTAGAAGTATGAAGTATCTGCATCTCCATTTATCCAGAGTTGGATAGATGTTAACTGTTGGGTGCTCTGTGAAGAGTTCTAATTCTCCACCATTTGTTTGACCCAACAGCCTGATTGAAAATTGCTTGGCTCCTTTCTGCAAAGCAAGATGCAGGTGATTTGTTCAATGAGGAATGCCATTTGCTTGAACAATGAAAGATCTGTACATGCAACGACTGTGTTCAGAGGTCACAATAAACCCTGGTTTATCATGATGGAAACTAGCCTAACTTGCACCCTCCTGCAGCACGGCCACAGGGCCAGCTTTTGCTTCAAATTTAATCACAGTTGAATGTTAATGTCTGAATCCTAATCTGTGGTTCATCTTAACTTTGGTTTAATTAATCAGGCCAGTTCCATACCGATAGTTTGAAGTTGGCTTGTTTCAAACCAACAGTAGTCAGCCACATATTACTGAGCTAAAACAGCTTATCAAGCTGTGGTTGATGAAATACAGAAGCGAAAGCTTTGGAACTCCTTGCTTCTGTGCTGAAGAAAGAGCCCAGCAGAATATGAAACTTGTTCCTGTCATCATAAGCAATGGATTGTTGTGACATACAATGATGGAAGAGGAAAGGAAAGAGCTTTTCCTTTCTTAATGGGACACCATCTACTTTGGAGCTCTATGCATGTCAGAGCCTTTCTGCGATGTGGATTAGGGAACAGACATGGAAGGAAAATTCAATGATTTTAGTGGAACTTGTACATAAAAGGCACAATCCAAGAAATAATTGGGCATGAATTAGGTCTCTTCGTTTAAATAGTTGGATTCACTTGGATATACACTGATTTGTAACTGTGATATATAAAAGCTGCTGCTGTGTTTTCAGAATGACTGAACTTTGAGTTGAGTACTGTACATCTTTATTGGTATTTACAGGATGAACATTTACAAAAATAGAGAGGGGTCGTTATCCCCATAATGAGGAAAGGGAAAACTGAAGAAGATAATGACTGAAGAGAGACAGAGAGATTCTAAAAACACAGGAGAAAGGAAGCCAGGTCTGAGTTAGCACACAATTGATATTTAACATTGCTGTTTTGCCAATGTATGCTAAATGATTAATATAGTATGTACAGTATTTTGTAAAATACTAAAACATTACGTTTCCTATTCCTGGAATATTGTTGCTTTGAATCACCACTAGCCATATTATATCGCCCAGATTTTCAGTTCACAGAACAAATACTTCTTATGAAAGATTTTAGCCCTATGCCAAACTTTATTTCTTCTTTTATGAAAAGTTCATAATATAAAGATGGCTGTATGGTCAGAACAGCATATTTGCCTCCCCAAATTGTGTTCCCTCCAGTATCATTGTCAGGTATTGATTAAATTCAGAAAGTAACTAACATTTTTACAACGTGAGAACTTTTAAGTAATATTACTAGGGATCATAAACTGGCTGCTCAAACTTGGGTCTCCTGAGAAGTACCAGCCGCTTCCCCCCTCCACCCTCCAGATTGACAAGCCTGATGCAGCTGAAGGTTGTGGAGGAGTGTGGCTGTTGCAGCTTGCTGGCATCAGCTGTCCTGAATCCCTTCTTGAAACCGGCCTTCCTAAAAACTAGTTGCTGACATTGGCTGTACAATGTAATTGGTGTATAGACAGTAGTAGTTGGTTTTTTTTACTCTCCTAGATGGATTCCATTTTCTTTTTGCCCTTCCTGCATACAAGGAACACAAATCCTTTGAAGCCTTTCCCCCAGAGTTATCTTTCCTACAGTCCTGTGAGGTAGGGTAAACTGAAAGATTTTATTTATTAATATTTCATTCGAAGAATTCCATTTATAAAAAGAGTGACAAAAAAAGAGAAAGGAAAAAGCAAGTGAGAATGAAAACGTTTGTCTTAGAGGTTTATAATTTAGAGGAGGAGGAGAATTGCTTAGAATTTGCAAGTATTTAAGACTTTAAGGACTAATATGAGCACAGCTTATGTATTAATTCTGAGCAATATGTCCTCAGAATTGTAGGAAGGAACAAATCTCAATATCTGCTAGCCATGCGGAAGCTCCATCCTTCCCAGAGGTTCCTGGTCTGACAATTCAGTCTGGTATTAAATATTTCCAGGTTGACGGCTATCCGTTCCTTTGCTGTATCCCTCAGTTAGGAAAGATGGAGTCTCAGGATTTTGCTGCAGCTGCTTCTCTTAACTAGTTGTGAAAAGGAATCTCAATTATTGTTCTGGCCCACTATTCTTTCAGTACTATGTGCACTCACAGTATTTATTCATGTTCAGTGGGACTCCTCAGAAGCATAAAAAACCAGGCAATAGGTTTTCCTTCCCCGGTTCTGAAGGTACCCATCTGCCCACGTTGAGCACAGAATGAAAGAGATTGGCTTTCCTGTACATAGCAGCTGTGACTAATCTCTTCCCAAGCAATTGGGGGGGGGGCAGAGGGCGGAGAGGGAATTCAGGTCAAATCATCCTGTCTTTCACTTCCATCTTATTCATGGGCACCTGCTATCTCGGGGGGGGGGGAATCTATGGACATAGGAAGTCATCTTGCTGATGGTGGTGTAAGAGCCTCTTGTGGCTTATGTCTTTCAAACTTCTTCAACAAGAAAAGGATAGTTCTTTTGTCACATTCTGGGAGTGGAGTGGTGGAATGGACACAAGATATGATCCTCTGTTTGCAGTACTGGTCACTGGTCAAAGGCTTGAAGATTGACATCAGCCTAACCTCAAGAAAGTTTTGGAAACCAGAGCCCTTTCTAAGTCCCCAATACGTTTTTCAAAATAAGGTCACATTCCTAAAAACCCTGTTTTAGGTTGGGGGCATCATTAAAGAGAGATATCCTATTCTATATGCATATAGACTTACGGTTGGGGTTATAGCTGATCCAGAGAATTGTCATCACTCCAGGTTCTCAGCTTTCCAAAATTACATTGGGGTTTTGCCCTGGTAAATAACTGGTGAGGTCAGGCAATTTTTCTACACTGCTAGTCCAGAATGCTGCCTGAATCAGAGCACTGCATTGCATCTCTTCTCCCCCTCGGTACACCCCCTGCCTCAGCCAGTGCTAGAAGAAGAAGAAGAAGAGTTTGGATTTGATATCCCGCCTTTCACTCCCCTTCAGGAGTCTCAAAGCGGCTAACATTCTCCTTTCCCTTCCTCCCCCACAACAAACACTCTGTGAGGTGAGTGGGGCTGAGAGACTTCACAGAAGTGTGACTGGCCCAAGGTCACCCAGCAGCTGCATGTGGAGGAGCGGAGACACGAACCCGGTTTCCCAGATTACGTGACTACCGCTCTTAACCACTACACCACACTGGCTCTCTTTTTTTAAAATGGTTCACCAGTGTCATCCAGAGACTTGATCCTATGATCAATGATAGTAGTATTTCGGAGGGGGAGAGTTTAATGCATTTTCCTGAGCCTGGGTTCACCTGGGGTTACAACATCTGAGGTTCCTCATCCCAGCTCATGCAGAGACACAAAGTACTCTTGGCCGGTACACCTCAAAGAAGACTCGGGACTACTCCCTAGGTAAAGGTAAAGGGACCCCTGACTGTTAGGTCCAGTCGCGGATGACTCTGGGGTTGCGGTGCTCATCTCGCTTTACTTTGCAAAGGGAGCCGGCGTTTGTCCGCAGACAGATTCCGGGTCATGTGGCCAGCATGACTAAGCCGCTTCTGGCGAACCAGAGCAGCGCACGGAAACGCCTTTTACCTTCCCGCCGGAGCGGTACCTATTTATCTACTTGCACTTTGACGTGCTTTCAAACTGCTAGGTTGGCAGGAGCAGGGACCAAGCAATGGGAGGTCACCCCGTCGCAGGGATTTGAACCGCCAACCTTCTGATCGGTAAGTCCCAGGCTCTGTGGTTTAACCCACAGCGCCACCCGCATCCCATGCTAGGGCTAGATGTTTTTAAACTGGCTTTATTACCTTCATTCCACCACTATCTTCGTTTGTAGGACAGTGATTTCTATGGGGCAGGGTGTCTTAGGAGAAAGCATGTTCACTTTGCTGCCTGAAACAGCTCAGACCATCTTCCATGGTCAGATTAACCCTGTTTTTCCTTCCACGTGCAGTTGTGGAGGATCCAGATATCTTTGCCCAAGGAAGAGCTTTTGTTTCTGGGGTATTGCATTTCGCTGGCATCCTGACTGCCATATTTTGTCACTGAGAAAATGCAGTCTTTTCCCCAGTATAGCTTACCGAACATTCCAATTACAGGCAACTGAAATATACTAGAACGCACGAGAGAATTATGCTGGCACAAATTACAGTGCAATCCACATTTCAGGCATATACTGTGCTCGTCACACAGCTGCCCTTGGACGGCAGTCTGAAAGCTTTGACTTACGCAGAGAGCGCAGGAGTACATAATAGTGTTTCAGAGCCTGTGTTGACTTCCCAACATTGTACAGGATCAGTTCCAAGTTCTGCTTAGAACCTCTGGTGCTCCAGATAGCCTGGGCCGTGCACAACAAAGACACATTTCCTATTCCTTCGCCGCACTGTGTGGAATCTCTGAGAATGTTTGAACAGTGGTCTCTTAAATTTTCTAGTATTCCTCAAGATGGGGCTGCAAGGACAAGTAATGGAAGTATTATTAGAGGCTGCTCCTCTCCTGTGAAATTAATTTTCCTTGGAAATCTGCTGAAGTACAAGTTCAGGTGCCTCTTCACTGTTAAAAAGAGATGGTCACATCCCCCACCCTTAATGAATCTGTCCAGTTCAGAGTTCCTTGGCATTTAGCTGGAGTCAAAATAAAAAAAATTCCTTCCAGTAGCACCTTAAAGACCAACTAAGTTAGTTCTTGGTATGAGCTTTCGTGTGCATGCACACTTCTTCAGATACTATTTTTATTTTGACTATGGCAGACCAACACGGCTACCTATCTGTATTTAGCTGGAGGTTAGAGATGAGGGAGGAGGGCAACTCTACCTTCTCTTGGAGCTACATCCAAGGATGTCCTGCCTGCCTGAACAATGAAAATCTGGTTTCTCTGTTCCCGTTTCCTGGGTGCCCCCGGAATACAGCCCAAAGGGCCCCAACCCTCTAAAACAGATTTTTGGGGGTCTGCGGAGGGAAGAGAGGAGGGGGAAGACCTGTTGCATGAGCAGATGCCCACTGGTGCCACTTTGCATCTCACCCATGGTCTAACAAGAAAGGTGGTGTTTCCTTAGGGGCAGCCTTAAAATCACATAATACTCTGCCATTATGAAGACTCTAAATTAGTCAAAACCTTAGTCAAGTTAAACACAAGGCTCCTGATGTTGCACCTGTACAAGTCTCCCATGCAAGATGAATCCCATCTGGGTTCAGGTAAGTGTGGCAAATGTCCCATTTGGTTATGACTCCAATCTTTTTAGTGAGCATCTAGAAGATATTCTGTACAGTTGAAGGGGCATTTATGTTGTGATATCTTGGAATTACTATAATTTAATAATGCCCAGATATAGAATCTACATAGGGACGGAGTCTGTTGTAACAGCGTTTGTGCTTTATATGCCAGAGGTTCTCGAACGCAATAAATTAGAAGCCTCTGAATAGAATCATTGTGGGAGAAAATATCGAAAAACAAAAAATAATGTATTAAAGCAATGCTGCTATGTACGTGGGTCTGCGCTTTCACATATATTACACGCCAAACTAAACCTCTGATCAGTCTTCCATTACAGTGGTAACTCGGGTTACATATGCTTCAGGTTACATACGCTGCAGGTTACAGACTCTGCTAACCCAGAAATAGTGCTTCAGGTTAAGAACTTTGCTTCAGGATGAGAACAGAAATCGTGCTCTGGCAGCACGGCGACAGCAGGAGGCCCCATTAGCTAAAGTGGTGCTTCAGGTTAAGAACAGTTTCAGGCTAAGAACGGACCTCCAGAACAAATTAAGTACTTAACCTGAGGTACCACTATATTCCCAAAGTGATTTAGTGAATGTATGCCTCATTTATGATGAGCACCCATCTTAAAACATGGATCTTGAGAATTTTAGATCAGTGTCCCCCCCCCAATAATTTTTGTCTTGCCTTTGTTTTGCTTGTAGCTGCCGTGCAACATAAAGTGATACATTTAAAAATAAAAAGCTGAGCTAAGGAAAAAAGACCCATCCTGTAAAATATATGCCACAGCTAGTAGCTATGCTAACCTGCCCAAAGGCATGTCTCAATAGCTAGGTTGGGGTTATATACCAGAAGTTGGGCTTTCCAGAGCTGAGGTGCAGCGACTGAAGAATCCCTAGTGTCTACAGAATTTCAGGCTTCTGAAACTTGAGTACACTTGTAAGTACATATGGGAGGAGGCATTAATCCTATGCAAAAGAACAAGCCGGGGCGATGTTGCATCACATGGCTTCTACAAAGAGAAGTTTTTCCCCTTATCAACCTTTCAGAATTCTTTTGAGAGTGTCAACAAGCATATTGATGGTGTGATTCAATAGACAATTGGGCTTTTGACACCCAAGACTCCTGAGCAAACTTCGCCATCACACAGGATATGAATCATGGGGCAGCAGCTGTAGCTGGTTAAAGAGCAGAAAGCTGCAGGAGTGGACCATTTTCACAATACAGGAGCTGTGTTGGGACTGTTTGCATTAACATTCAGAACTGATCTGAAGCCCAGGCGGAGTAGCAGAGGTTTTCAGAGGACATCCACTTAGTACAGTGAAGTTAAAAGCATACTATGAAGAGCTCTAGGAAGATCTCTCAAAATGAATACCCTCTGCAGCAGAATGGCAAATGGGGCAAAAATGGTATCCAGCTGCTGAGTAAGGTCTCAATGACTGTGACTGTCCAGGAAAGAGATATTGGGTCAGTTTTTGCATGTCCCCCCTCTTCCCTTCACCCTCAGCATCGCCAGAAATTCAGCTTCAGGGAACAACAGGAAAGGCAGAATTTGCCTCTTCCATTATCAGACACCTCTAGTGTGTCATTCTGCGGGTACAATGGCACCAATTTCAGTCCACTTGCTATGTTCAAAGACTGTATTCTGTATACTGATAAAGCATTCGTTCTCTGATAATCCTTATGTAGCAGAAATTAGGAAACTCCCAACATTTGCGGAAGTACTTTTAGAGAAACAACCTAAGGAGGAACCCCCAAACAGCAAAATGAGAACTCTGAATGCTCAGTGGCTGCAGAAAGCAGAGTGTTGTGAGAGGGGGAAAGATGGAAATTTTTCCACCCTGGAAGATGGCGTGGCTGGCTGTAACTCCTGCACACTGTCATTTCACATTCTGACATTCTGTTGCTAGTCTCTGAATGCCAAGCACCTAAGTCGCTGAATACCAATAATTTGTATTAGAAGGCTTTTGCCTTCCTTCCTTTCTGCCTCCTGCCTTCCTGAAGGCATTCAGTTAGCCACCGAACCACGCCATTGGTTGTTTCATATATACAGTATAGTAGTTGCATCGTTGTTCTGCTGACTGGAATGGCTGCTGTTGGAAATGCATTCTGGGAGAAATGGGATGCTGAATCCTGAAAAGACAGAGGTGTTCCAAGTTCTTGAGTCTGGGAGGAGGGGTGAGACTGCTTGTTCTGAACAGGACTGCACCCCCCTAGAAAAAAATCAGGTCTCTGTCCTGAACCCCTGGCCTGTCTAGCGACAAGTCAGTATGTCAAGTTCCCAGTCTGGGGTCAATCCACGTTTCCAGAGTCCAAACTGAAGCACTCAAGTTGAGAGCCATCAATGTGGTTAGGTGAGCAGACTTGGCACCTCTGCTGATTGCAGCATCTGGGCTTGATGAGGCACAGGACCCTCACCTGTTCCAAACCTGCTGCTGCTGCTGAGGAATCACACACCTCCTCCCGGAGCTAGCGAGCCCCATCTGGCCAGCTAGGGAGCTGGGCTGTGGGCTGTTGCCTGCCTCAGCCTCATGGAGCACCCTGCCTGCTGCTCCCTAGGCCTCAGAGCCCGCTGCAATTGTGAAGACAGGGGCCACCCTGGTGATGGGCCCCGCTGCTCTGGTTCCTGTGCACTGACCCTCCTCTTCTTGTCATCCGTCACCCTGTGAGTACTTTCAACGCCAATCTTTCTTCCCTAGCCCAAGCTTGCCCCAGTGTGTCCTAGTCCCAGCTACACCCCTCGCAGGGATCCTTTTCTTCCTCCTCCATGTTGTCCTGCCAGTTCATAGCTTAGGGTTGCTCCTGGATGTAGCACTAACACTGGACGTTCAGGAGTGCCTTCATTTCTAGCTATGGCTCCTCATGGACAGAGACTATGTGGCCACTGTCCTCCATGTTCAGGAAACTGCCATATTGGACTACTGCAATGCGCTCTACATGGAGACTCCAGTAATCCAGCTGTTCCAAAATGCAACAGCCAGGTTACTGGCTGGCATTTCATTTAGAGCTCATATAAGCCCTGTTTTAAAAGCACGGGTTGCTGGTTGGTTCCCAGGCCCAGTTCAAGGTGTTCCTATTGGGGTGGAAAGCCCGAAACAACTTAGTGCCCAAATATTTGAAAAACCACCTCCATCCCTGCCAACCCTCTTGGGTGTTGATATGAGCAAAGACGGCCCTTTTGATATTCCACCACCCTCAAGTACAGTGGTCCAGAAAAGATCACAGAGGTGCATCTAGCATGTTCATTGTATAGCTTCCATGTCATGCTGAAGATGCACCCCCTTTTAGCCTACCCTTTGATAAGTTATGGTATTGTGGGACCCAACTTTTCTGTTTTGGTTAATTTATGCTCTGCTGTTTTTGCTTGAATTTGTTCTGCTTGGTTTTTTTGTACAAACAGCTGGACTTTCATGTGCTTTTTATTGTATAAAAGTATTGCTGCAGCCCGCCCCTTGCAGTGGGCACTGGAAAAATCTTACAATTAAAGAAATAAATGAAAGGAGCCAGTCCCAGCCCGAATTGTGGTGTGGGAGGGCTTTTGTGTCTCATCTCTCAGATGCAGTTGGATGGAATGCTAAGCAGGGCTACTTAAATGTTGTGGAGAACTTGAATTAGAATATCTTGTCCTATAGAATGCAATGGGCATCCCATATTTCATTGGACTCTCTGGCCCTTTCTGACAGGAAAGAGTTTGTGTTTGTTTATTTGGCAGCTGAATTGAGTTATAACAGAATCACAAGCCAACTTTTTGAGAAAATGCCCAAGGACATTTGTGTCACTTGAATCATTAAAATGGGCTTCTTTTGGAGGAAAGGTGGGATATAAACTTAATAAAGCAAATAAGTTCAGACTTCCAAATTTACTTCTATCAATATCTCTTTCAAATAGATAGTTCTGATCTATTTGTAAATACAGCAGGAAGCCTCTTTTTTTTTTTAGTGGAAGTTGTCATCTTTGTCTAGGCCGCAAGGTGGTGCTCACTGTCCACAGACAGAAACAGTAATGTTTGGCACGAATGGAATGCTTCTCAAAAATAGGAATATTCAATATTTGCATGCATTTCCTCACAGTTACATTTCAGAATGGCAGGCTTCTTTAGGTAAGAGAGAGGATTTGTAAAGCACTTTGGTAAATTCTTAGCAACCCCAAATTGTGATTGGACAGTTCCCTTAACTTTTTTTTGACGTTCTTGTAATTTGAACTTGACAGTAATACATCTTACAAGACTGGCTTACACTGTGTGAATGTTGCCACATGGAATCATTTTTGTCAGCTATCCTTAGCTGACACACCTCTGACCATAGACTGTCCTGCTCTGTATTGGCCATCTTTTTGTTCAGTGCTGTATCTGCAAATGTGCTATTTCAGTCCTGTTTTGCATTAGATTAGGCCCCCAAAGAGAGAACTATTGGCATGCTGATGTTTGTTCCTTAGGAAACTTTTGCCAAACAGTTCAGTTAATCTTTACTGCGTTTCTTTTTCTACACAGCAGGATGAAATGCAGTATTTTTTACCACTCTTGCAAAAGGCTTTTAAATTACCATACTCTTGGTGAATGGAGTCAGATGTACACTACACACATTGGAATTGTTCCCTAGTGAGTCAACAGGGTATTCTACCTTTTCATCAAGCTGTTTATATAAGCAGAAGTATGATCATATTGAATACAGTTATACCTCGGGTTGAGTGATTTTGGGTTGTGCACAGCGTCCCGAACCTGGAAGTACTGGAACGGGTTACTTCCTGGTTTCGGCACTTGCGCATGCACAAAGCGCTAAATCGCTCTTTGTGCATGCGAAGTGCCAAATCACAACCTGTGTGTGCGCAGATGCGGCGCTGCGGGTTGCGGACGCTGCAGGTTGCAAATGTGCTTCCCGCATGGATCATGTTCGCAACCCGAGCGTCCGCTGTATAGTGAAGAGCTTTTCAGAAGCTTGCTCTGGGAGCTGTTCTATATCAGTGACTGAGAGCAAGCCCCACAGATCAGTTAATCTGGAAAATAAAATATTGAGACTGGCTGTTCCCTCAAATTCACTTCCATCTAAATTGTATTTATGAACCTTGTTAATGATAGATTATTCCTGATCCATTCTCACAATCTGATACAGGCTTGAGAGTATGTTGCCATCTTTATAACACTTGTACCTTCTTGTAAAGTGTTGGGTTTGTCACACAACAGTGGAATCCGTCTTAACAGCAAAACTAAATTTGATGTAAAATCTGTTGTTTCCGTTGAAATGCTGAGGAATTGTTTGACAGAATCATGCAACTAACGAAGCCCATAATACAAAAAGGGGTAGATACACAATTTGTGTGACAGTTATTGCAGTTTAAGGCAATTATTTGTCATTTAGGTTTAATTAATTCTCTGCCGTTCCCTCATTTGTTACATGCAAACACTAAAACTGACTGGTAGGGAGGAGGCAGCTATGGGTTTAGATTCTGTAGTGTCCGCTGATGCCCAAGCGTTAAAAATTGAAGTTGTAAGTAACTGTGGAAAGTTTTCAGTGTTCTTATTACTTTACTCCTGGGGAGGAGTCAAATACATTAGTGGCATGAATGACACATTGTTCTGCCTATGCCAAAGAGCCTGAATTTGAATATTAAGATGAAATGCCTTGAAAGAAAGAGGAAGCAGGAGAGTGAGTCATATGGGTTGCTCTTGGGAGCAGCCAAAATACTCTACAGAATAAAACCCTCTGCAAATTAAATTCCAGTTTGCAGATATGCAACTCTAAACTCCTAGCGATCTGCTGTCGACAGAACTTTGCCTGTTTGGTGAAAGATAAAATCATATTTATCGTATATTTAAGGCTTGAGGTCCTCATTAATTTGACGGAAATAGTGACGGAACACAGGAGGCAGATAAGATGAGCTCTCTTCCCGCTTAGATTGCTCTGATCCCTTTTGAGAAGGCTGGGCCGCTGATTGGTTGGGGCAGTTTCTGTACTAAACTGATCTGAGCTGGCTCCCCCCCCCCCCCGGTCTCTGTGGATAGATTTGATGTCAAGGGCGAGGAAAGACAGCTGCAGCAGACTGTGCGGCGCCACCCACACACCTGTTCTCTTTGGTGAAAGTGTTACAGGCCCCAGGTGAGGCTTCTGCATTTCAGTGTAAGAGTCCCCAGAGCACAGAATACCCAGGCTCATGCCCAGGTGCCAAACGGAGGCATTCCTCACCAGGACTCTTTCCCCAAAACTTTGTGCGGTCTGCTGCAGATGCTTCTGCTGTGCAGCTTTGCCAAAAGTCAGAAATTAACATAGTGTACTGAGAACTGGCTGTTGCTGATGGTAGAAACTGACCACATCCCATTAATTTCCAACAGGCAGGTATAGTATAGCTGCTACAAACGAGTATTTCTGCACTAGAAAGTTGGGGTTGCATGCAGGACAGGAAAAAGGGTGCATAATTTTTTTTGGGGGGGGGAAGCAGGAGAAACCTACACATATTTACGTCGCCTGAATTCCATGTGAATCACTGTATTGCAACATCCTAACTTTGTGCAGGATTGCAGCCTGCCTTAAGGCAGTACTACAAATACAACTCAATTTCTTTTGCAGGGAGAGGGTGATGCTTAGAGCAGCCAAAGTTTAATCAATAACATGAGGGGTGACTTTCATTTCTCAATAG
This sequence comes from Podarcis vaucheri, assembly GCF_965113315.1. Lineage (NCBI taxonomy): Eukaryota > Metazoa > Chordata > Lepidosauria > Squamata > Lacertidae > Podarcis > Podarcis vaucheri. The sequence goes on from NC_138761.1 coordinate 96,978,160, forward strand.
CTTAGTCATATAGGGAAGCTGCTGCAACTGATTAACTAATACCCTTTTGCCTTGAAATATTGCATGGATTTAGGTAAAATTTTCAGTTTAGTGCTACAGATCAGCTTCTCCGTTAAAATGTGTTGCAGAAGCTGGGTGGCTGGGGAAATGTAACAGCTCTATGCTAATCTTAGTTAGGCATAATTATACAAAAGGGCAAGTTTGCTTGGAGTTGAAGTAGTTCCTGCGAGAAGTTAATGGAAGTCAATCAACCCAGGATGAAGAGCAAACAGACCAGAGGAATTTCTCTGGCTAAACTGAATTTGATTTTGCCAGAGCTTAACATCATTCTCTAGGTAATGAACAACTTAAGCACTTTCTCCTGCGGCGATTTCATAAGCTGATTATCCGATATCTACTGTACCCCCTTCCCTCTTTTTAAAAGCAACCTAGGAACATACATTTATTTCAGGTACTTTTTTATTGTGTAGGTTTTACAAATCCCCCCCCCCAACATCACACCCAGAAAACTGTTGGTCGCTATGAATAAAGCAAGCAAACTACTGTTCAATAAACACACATTATTTATTTTGATTTTGTATAAAAAGGTTAAGTTTACAACTAAACTTTTATAAAAAGTTTAGCATGATTACGTGCATCATTACACTTTTTGCAGAAATGCACATTTCTGCTACTATACAAGAAAACTCTAATTAAAGAGTTCAAAGTTTCATTCCCATATTTATATATAAATATATACATAGCATTCAGTCCTACGTTTGTGTCAAAAGAGGATAATTTTTGACAAAGACTTCACGGAAAAACTGAACACTAAATCCTTCTAGTACTCACGCTCCACCTTTGGAGGAAAAAAGGCAAAGTCTGCATTTAAAACGGACAATTCCTTATGAGTTTTTGTTTCGTTTTTTACATTTCATTTTGCTCCCCGTTGTGGGGATATTATATAAATGAAGCCTTCCAACTAGAGAAAGGGCATTTTTTAAAGTCTCTTCATAAATAATTAAGATTAGTCCATGTTGTAGAAGAGGGGAGATGGGTGTCCACAATTTTGCTTAAAATGTCCATTTAACTGGATATGAAGTCTCCCCCTCCAGATACAGCTGAAAATCCGATTCAGCAGCTCGCCCCCCCAAAAAAGGAAAAAAAGAGGCTGTCTTCTTGTGCAAAAAAAAAAAAAAAAAGCCAGCAAACACCTGCAAAAGATTGAAGAGAGGCATATTTAGAAGAATGCTAACAGGGCAGAGATCCGGACAGACTGGCGCCAGAGAGGAAGCCACAGTTTGAACATTTAACCAAACACTCAAAGATTGGGCAAACCCTGGCGTCCAGATGCAGCATGCGCACACAAACACACAGTCTGATACAGACACCACATATGAAATTAAAAAAATGTCTGGGGTTTGAGTATGAGGAGACTCCTGGTAACACCCTCCCCTCTGCCCCCAAATTCTCTATATAATAACTATTTGAATCTCTATTTGCGGTGACAAGAGACTTCTCTGAGCAATTATCCTTTGATTACAAGTTCTTTAACAAGGAACGATTCTGTATCTCCATGTTAAGTTTCACTCCCCCATTTGCTTAAGCTTTCTGGAGGTTGTCCCTGAATTTACAGCATCCACGTTTTGGGTACAGAATATGCAGAAGCCAACATGCATTTTATGACTTAAAACTGCCACTTCATAGGATCCTCGGTTCTGTGTAATTTTAAGACAGTTCCAAGGGCAATTCTGAACACCCCCCTCCCACATTTCTGATGGGCAACACTGTTAAATCATACTTAAAAAACAGAAAGAAACCTGAACAACTTACCAATTCCTTTAGCCACAAAGTGCTTTGCTGTCGTTTGACATTAACTCTGAGGGGAATTCAGCTGCCTGCAACGGGGGAGGGAAGGGGGAAGGCAGTGTGGTGTTAAGATGCTTAGCAGTTCAAGAAAGCATGTGAAGCACGCTCCAGATTACAAAAGGCACTAAACGTGACGGGCAAGGATTCCGATTTGACCACAATGGGGGACATTAGAATGGAGAAGGAACCCCAACTCATTATGCATTCCCTTTGAATCCAACCACTTTTTTTTTTTTTAAATAGAGATCTAAAACCTCGCAGGTTCAGAACAATGTCGCTTTCTCAAATCCTATTAAAGATGTGATACACGAAATCGCCGGGGAGGAAGAAGTAAGCCAAGGACGGGGGGCGCTTACCTGCAGCGGCGCAGCGTCGGCTCTACTCTGGGGCAAACTTTGTGGTGACTACTGCCCTCCGTGGTGGTGTTTTTGCAATTAAAGGGCCCCTGCCTCAAATCAAGCATCTTGGGGACTGGGATTTGCTAAGGGAGCTGGGAATTGCAGTTCAGTGGCGGGTCAGGGGGAGAGGGTCCCTTCCGCGTCTGGGTGCCGCGCGGGCCCCTTTGCGCCAAGACGCGCGTCGCGGCGCAGCCTTCCCGGTCTCCCTCCCCGGCCCGGCTAGCCCCGACGCAGCTTCTTTCTGGCGCGAGGAGGGGGCTTCTTTCTGGCGCGGGGAGGGGGTGCCTCTGGGGCCAGTGCGTCGCCGGCCTCCGGCGCGGGTGGGCGGGCCTCGTCGGGGCGGGTGGGCGGTCTTGGCGCGCAGGCACTAGAGCGCAGGTGGCTCCGGCTGGGCGCTTCCTTCGCCGCCGGTGGCGCCGCGTTTGGCGGGCTGCGCGCGTCCAGACAGCGACCCGAGCCTGGGCTGCGTGGCGCTTGGTGCCGGAGCCTCCGCCCGCAGCGCCCCGTCGGGAGACCCGGCCGGAAGGAGCCTCGAGCCGGCTGTCCGACGCGGCTGAAGCAGCCAGGGCGGCATGGCAGGCGGCGGCTCCTCGGCGACTCCACGCGGCCAGCCCAGCGCGCTGGCCGAGCCCCGCAGGCGAACGCTGCCCGTCGGTGAGGAGGGGTTGCCTGGCCTGATGCGCGGGGACCGCGGCGAGCGCTGAGAGCCGCTGCCAGCTCGTCGGGGCTCTGCTACAGCCTGCGCCCGAGACTCCAGAGGCAGCGAGCGCGCCCCCCCCCCAGAAGTTGCGCCTGGTGTGGCCGGCCTCCCCTGCACCCCCCATGCTACGCCACTGCTTACCTGTAATGACAGGATGCTGATGTCTGTGTTTAAGGTGGTCAGCGGGGTCCTGGAGGAAGAGTTTTGTCCCGGTCTCTGGTGATGGAGGCTGACGATGCTGGGGTGCGTGTCCAGAGCGATCTGCAGGTCTAGAATATAGTCGATAACGTGCTGCAGGATTTCCATCTTGCTGACTTTCTTGTTCTGCGGGATGCTGGGCACCAGCTCTTTGAGCTTGGAGTAGCAGTCGTTCATGTTGTACAGCAAACTCATCGGGTCGTCCACCGGGGTTTTGCTCCGGGATATCCCCAAGCTGTGCTCCGAGAGGCTGTTTTTCTGCACGGACCGCACCGGACTGAACGCTTTCATGTTGGTGGAAAGAAGAGAGCAAGAGAGCCGGCTTTGCCTTTTTGGAGACGAAACGCAAAAAACGCACGCGCCGCAGGGAGGAAATGGCTCTCGCGTCTCTTCTCTCCGTGCTGCCGCCTCCTCCTCCTCCTCCTGCTCTTTGCAGCTGCCCGATCTGCGCTCAGAATGAAGCCGAAGGCACCTCGTTCCTGCTTTTATACCGCACGTCCAGCAGCTGACAAATCCAGGCTGGCCGCGCTGCGATTGGGCACCCTGGACACGTCCGTCAGGCGCGCAGGCACTTCTCACTGGCGCCCAGGCAGCTGAAGAGAAGGCTCGGGCCTTCCGCGTTCGCAGCCAATCCTGGCAGAGCGGGGTGGGCCCCCCCCCAGCACAGCTGTGGGTAGTAAATACTGCACAGGCAAGAGCCGAGCCTGGAGTCAAACCGAGAGCATTCCGAGGGAGAGGAAGGCGCGGAAAGGGCTGCTCTTTGCAGCTTGGTTCCCAAGAGGCAGGCCTGAGAAAAGAACGCAAGAAGAGCCCCGCAGGATCCGGCCAACGAGATTCCATCCTGCTCTCACAGTGGCTGTGGCTACCTCACTCTTCCTGCGTGTCAACTGGACATAGGATGCATCATATACAGTTGTCACCATGAGTGTAACAAGTTAGTTTTCTTCCATGGACGGGCCACAGAGTTAGTATTATTATATATATTTTTAAAGAACCGGCAAGAGTGGTTTTTAGATGCATTGCCTACCAAAAAGGGAACATACAAGTTCTTTTTATAAGCAAACCAAACAGCAGTGATAGTAACTTCCAGCCTTCTCTGGCAGTCTGTTTCAAGCCTGATTGGCCCAAGACTTGCAATCACAGATTACTTATTTTGAAGCAGTTCCCTTGAGATATGTGTGTGTGTGTGATCTCACTCACGGTCAGATACTGTAATTATTTGGCTAAAACAACTGAATAGTTTATTTGTGGCTATTTTAGTGAAAAGACATCATTAGATGCTGGAAGCTGAGGCACCGCGGGGGGGGGGTTTAACTGTAACCCAGTCAAGCACATCTGTCAAACATTCGAGGCTTAAATGGAACTGTTCCCTCTCTGCCAGCGGTGCAGAAATCCAGAAGTTTTCGAGGTGATGGAGTTGCTTAGTTTCGCAAGTACGCTAGCTAAGCGACGCTATAAATTTCAGAGCGTTAGGCTAACGTGCATATGTAGTACCCATAGACATATATTGTTCATGTAAGACTCCTGCTTGTGCCCCTTTAATGTATATATGGCATTTAAATAGATATAAATGAATCATAGGACAAATATGAATGCCTTACTTTATTTGGATGTGTGAAGCTTTTCTTGAAGATAACTATGGCGGAAGCCTGCTCAAAACAAATCACTACACCATACAGATCATTATGACATGGCGGATTGTCACTGAAAATAAATATACCTCCAGTAAACATTAGATTCAGGGGTGAATGGGTGGTTTTGAGGTTATTTGCAATATCTATGCTGCCTATAATGCAATGTGTGTGTGTGTATACACATACACAACTATATATGCTGTACTTTGAAATTAGCTTTGAGGGAGATTACTTGCGCAGGTAAGATCAGACATTGGCACCTCTGCCTTTTGACCTCTCTGGGCTACTGGAAGGTCTTCAGGTTTTGCTATCCCTCATGTTCCTTCTCCCACTTTTTTGCCTTTCGATCCAGCTCATAATTTGTGAGCAACTCTCTCCCATAATGAGTACAGGTGGTGCTCCTCCCCTATATATCTTTTTTGTTGTTGTTAAAAAAAAGATGTGGATTGTTAACATCCCAATGACATTTCCTCATGTGGCGTTGTTGTTTGTAAACGTTCTTTTCCCACCCTGCAAGGGAAATAAAATTGCACTCCACGCAAGTGGCTGTAATCACTGAGTGCCAGCTTACATGTTCTTGGAAAGGAACATAATAGGTTGAAGGGCAGTAGCTGCTTCCACCAACCAACCAAGATATGACCCTGGACTTGCTCTCGCTCAACCCTTTCCCCACTTCTTCCTCCTCCCCAAGGTATGTGGCTTCTCTGCCACAAGACTACACTTACATTCCTAATCAGGGTACCTGGGTACAGAGCATGGGCGTGGCCAGGGGGACAGGCTTTTTGTTGGGGGGGGCAGAATTGAGTTATCTGCAACACAATTGGCCAATGATGAAGTATTTTTATTTATTTACTTGATTTAGGGGGGCACCTGCTCCCCATCTACGCCCATAATGCCGAGTTATAGCACAGGTTCGGTGTTTAGCATCCCCAGCCAAGGCTGAAAAACCTTGGAGGATGGCTGCCAGTAGACAATGCAGGACAAGGTGGACTAAGGAACTGACCTGGTAGTGTTTCCTGTGTACTTCGCCACTCATTTAATTGAAGCTTTACTATGCCTTATGCTAAAGAAAAGATTAATTGACCCTGTAATGCTATGCAGATAATATGGAAGTTCTACCGAAGAGTTCTCAGTAAGAAGCACAGGGCTGCACTTTAAAACTGCAATCCAGCTGTTAGGCTACTTAAATCCAGTGGAAGGCCATGATCCATGCAGCATGACCCCTAAGTATGCTTACTCAGAAGTAAATGAGCTCAGTGAGAGTTGCTACTTAACAAGAGTGCTTTTGAGACTTCAGCCTTAAGCAACATGCAAGATCACAGCCGTATCTTTTAGCAACAAAATAATGTTCATGACAGTTTTATTTCTTAAATACGTATGATGGCTAGTAAAAAAACCCACATGATTTTGCCCCCAATGACTTAACCCCCACAATATTTCCTTATGATTAGCTGATTTCTTAGCCTATGTTTGAGGTCTTCTGAGATACATTTCTCTGGCTATGTCAGACTTCATCACTTCATGTTTTTATTTCAGACGAGACTGTATGCAAATTGAACAGACATTTATCACGGGTTTGTTACTGTATGCTCAGGGAAAAAAATAATAACCAAGAACATTCATAGGTAGGGAAAGATAAAAAAGATAAAAAAAGAAAGATAAAAAAACAGGTAGGCTGGCAGGATATACTGCAGTCACTTTGAAATACAGAGGAAAGCATCTTAAACAGAAGGCCAAAACCGTTGTTAAAGCCATACTAATTTGGCACATGACATTTATGATGCTTAAATCTCTTCCACTGATGCTTAAATCTCTTCCACTGAAATCAGTGCTAGAGAAGAACTTAATTGTGGATGGACACCCTTTGATAAAAATTACTTTAGTATACATTTACCACTTCCACTACCAAATGTACAGAATTACTATTGTATTAACCTTTGTAAGCAATTCATTGCTATAAATACTTTTGAAGTGTTGCTGTGCTTGAGGCGAACCACGGGCTATGTTATCTTCTCAAGCATTTTCTTTTCCGTTGGAAGCCACTTTAATATCCAATTGTATTTTATTGAGAAACTGTGCACTAGTGTTCTCCAGAAACTAAGCTGTCACGTGCATGCTTATTCAGAAGTCGTGGTGTATTCAGAGGGGTTTATTTTCATTGCAACCTAAATCTAAACTAGATTGTACAGCTCTGCAAGCCTATTTGCATTCCAGCGCTCCGGTTCAATGCTCGATTGTTTCTACCTCATCAAGCTAGGTTGGGTACAATCCTAGCCATAGGTCTGCTGGGATGAGTTAAGATGCAGCGGATATTTGGCTCAGCATACTAAATCCCAGCTCAGCTGGGCTATGCTGGCAGCAAGTCCCCAACCCCAACTCAGTTGGAGATATGCCAGCCTCAAGTCAACTGAGCTGAGACCAGTGAAACTTCTGCTGGAGTAAGCTCTGAAAAATGGCCGTTCCAGGAGAGTGGAATCGTGCCGGATTTTTTTAAGCTGTATCCTAACTCTGTTCAGCTTGGTCATGTGGCGTGGCAACCTGCCAGAATTTAGGAGCCTGGCAAAAAGTGTGGTGGAAGTCAAACTCTGTTAAAGGCTTGTTTTTCTCTGCCAGGTTTAGGCCAACGCAAATGGCAATAGCCCTGATTTGGATCAGATCCGGTGGTTTGCACTAGCTTAACTTTTAAGCCAGAGTTATTCGTGCTGGCTTCCCATACTCAGGAGACTGCTTCCTTATTTGCAAAATAAGGCACAAGAGATGGGAAAAGGCCCCCAAATCCTTGTGTGGTGTCCTGAAGACTAAAATCAGTGCATTCCGAGAACGTCCTCTTTAGGGCTCTGAAACGTATTGGAAGCTGGAATAAGAAGTCCTTTCTAATAATGGCTTCGGAGTTAAATTGGTTGGGAATTCATACAGTTTGTTTAGGGCCTGATGTAAAAGCCGCCCATCCAAGTGGCAGAGCCCGGTAACACTTCCCCTCTCGGCTCTCCTGTCGCAGGAAAGAGAACAGTCCGCTTGAGGAAAAAGTGTTTGAGCCACCTTTGAGGGCGAGGACGAGGCATGGGAGCCGTCTCTGTATGCAATGGGTGCCCATCTTCCTCTTGAGGAGAGTGAGCCCATGACTCTTAACCTCAGGGTCTCGGGTTCACGCAGGCAAAGAGATCCCAGCCTAGTAGGGGGTTGGTGCATAGCTGTCAACTTTTCCCTTTTCTTGCGAGGAATCCTATTCGGAATAAGGGAATTTCCCTTTGAAAAAAGGGAAACGTTGACAGCTATGGGTTGGTATAGATGACTCTTGGGGTCCCTTCCAACTCAAATACCCGCCTCTGGTTCCTTTTACAGGGGCCGGCGGAGGTACACAATTGGAGGGGGGGTGAGAAAAAAGAGAGGCTGTTTCTCCTGTTTCTTGCAAGGGGGGAGAGGGCTAAGTGTGCAAAGAATCTCGGTTAGGAGCTCCTGCGCCTCAAAAAAGGGGTGGCGGGGGAAAGCCCCTCAGCCCGGCCTCTCTCTTCACGACCCACTTCCTTTCACCCCCCCCCGATAAGTGAGCAATAAAAAGGACGCCCCGCCCCCTCCCTCCCTCCGAATCCATGCCTCCTGCACCTGGGCTGGCACGGGCAGCAAGCGGCGGCTGCAGAGGGGGCTTCCCCTAGCGCCGCCGTGCGCGCCCCAGCCGAGCGCCTCCTTCCTCCTCCTGCTCCCTTCCCGCTCCTCCGGGCAGGCCTCCCACCGCCTGCCTTCCCTCCCTCCCTCCTTCCTTCCCACCCAGAGGCCGGGCCCGACTCGGCGGCGCCAGCCCCGTGACGTCGCTCCCCCGCTGCCTGCCCTCCCTCCCGGTCCAGGCCGGCGGCGCCTCTCAGGCGGCTGCCATGGAGACCGGGGCTCGGCCCGGGGCTGGGGGAGGCTGCAAAAGGCGGGGCCCGGCCCGGCCCAGGCTTTGGCAGCCGCGGCGCGCTTTTTTCTCACCCGCACCTGCAGTGCAGCTCGCGCTCTCCTTCCCACCCCCCCACCCCGCCTTCTCTTGCTTGTTCTTTGCAACGGTGTGTTGGTGCGCGCGCGCGGAAGGAGCGAAGCGGGCCCGGGAGGCTTTCCTTCTGCGGACGCAGCGCGCAGAGAGAGAGAGACACCGCTCGCCGCTACTCTGCGCCGCCGCAACACGGTTGCACCCCTAAACTGCTTCCGTGGCTGGGATATTTTCCTAGTCCCGTGATAATTTCTGTCACAGGTTACACAGGCATTTGCGTGTATATATGTGTCCAATATAAGGATCATGGAAATTTATTTTTTTCGCGTGTGTGGGGTGGGGAGTTGAATAATGGTGACTTTCGCGGATGTTTGAAAAGTTTCCTGATCCCCAATCCATTTTGGGCGCACTCTCCAAAATCCTAAAGACACTCAAAAGAAAGGGAGGGGTATTAAAAGCAGGTCTATGTAACTTAAGGTTACACGGAACAATAGAATTGTAGAGTCGGAAGGGAGCCTGAGGATCATCTAGCGCAGCCCCCCCTCCACAACGCAGGCGTTATCAGCACCAGGCTGATATAGGTAACCAGCTACCTATAGATTTAATTGCAAGGCTGCCACAAGGGGTTCTGCTTTCTTAGGAACATGTTACCTGGATGAATGATTAAGGTTGAAGTCGTTGCTTCGCGGGGTTCACAAACCTCTCTCAACACTCTAATGGGGAGTGGCTTTAATGTGGAAACAGCCGAATGACGGGGATGAAGCACTCATTTTTTAAAAAACAAAAGCGGGGTGGGGGGTTGCAAACTCAAAACCAGTTCTTATAGTGCCGCAACAATGCAATGCAAAGGTGTTGTTATTAGAACCTGCAGGATCCCAGCATTTTCTGGTTCTTGACAGAATCCCACGTGCTTGTGTTTCGAGTCGCTACACGCGCTTACCTGGAGAAAGGTTTGCTTGCGCATGTATTCATGCCATAGAATTTGCACTGTAAATACAGTAGATCGAGAATGGCACAGGGCAGTGGTTGGGTGAACCCTGTCCGACTTATAACCAGGGCAGTGGCTTGCAAACTGGGTTTTTTTAATACTGTTGTTTGCCCATCGCATTGCCCATCTGTTCAAAGAGAGAAGTTTTAGAAAACGGGGGGAGAAGGACAGCTCATGGAGGCGCGCGCACTCTGGCTGGGGAAGGAGAGAGAGAGAGAGGGGTGCCTGCGAAATATTGCTGCAGAAATCTGTGAAGTGTACTGATCTCGAACAGCATTCCCCCCCCCTTTTTTTTTTCCTTTTTCCTGCTTCCACAAAGGATTCTGCTGTTACTTTTGTTCCGGTCACAAAACTGGAGCGAGCGAAAGAAATTAACTAGGGAGAGATAAGGTCTGGAAAACAATCTGGAATTGCCAGTGTTGGTGGGAGCTCTGCAGGGCTGGCGTCAGGAAGTCTGCGCCGCCTTCTATTACTGTTGATCCAGCTTTGTGCAGCTGCACTCAGTACAATTAGCTTGTAGAAACAATCCTGTAGGCAGCCTTTTCCCTTCAAAGCTCTTCTCTGTACTGACCTCTCCTCCCTCCCCCTCCCCGCCCCACTTCCCTCCTTCCATTTCCACACACTCACACAAACACACACAAAACACACATACATACGCACCAACCAGCCATCATCATGCTTGAAATCAAGTCACAAGCCGATCACTGTTTGGGCAACATCATCTGTGGGAATTCATCAAACCCCCCGCGCCCTAGAGATGCAACAAGAGATTGTTTGTCCAGAACTTGCAGCTTAATATTACGATGTAACCCATACAGAAAAAGAGAAAGGGGAAAGCCGGGCCGGGCTGCGTAACAAGAAACACATTGTGCTCTTTGCTGTTCGCCGCCGCCTCTTGTAACTGGGCGCAGAGTAGTGGGAAAGGGGCGCAAAGGCACCTTCGAAAACTTCGCCGTCGGAAACAGTTCAGAATTCTCACCATCAACTCAATTGCTTTTATTTTTATTTAAGGGGTGGTGGTAGAAATAATGCGTCGCTACCAAGTTACATGCACAAGTGGTATCTCCCCCCTCGCCCCGCTTCACTTTGGTGATCTTAGATGTGCAAACTCGTCCACGCGTGTCTCCCTCGAAGTTTGCTGCTGACTCATTTCCTCTCTTTATATTCCATTTCAATTTTTTATTGCACTGTGCACACCTCCGCCCCCCCGTCACTTTCCAGCTCCCCTTTTGCCCCTGCACAGCAAAGCCTCTGCTCGAGGTTTCTGGACTCCTCCACGCCGCCTATCCCCGAGGTAACAAGCGCGCCAACCGCCCACCCCCACGTCACCCCCCCGCCGGTTTCCCCGCCCTCTGTGTCTCCTCCCTCCGGTTCTGCGGAACACCAGGCGCCGCTGTTGCGAACTCTCCGCCACACGCCGGTCGCGTGCTGCTCTGCGTAAACTTTGCCGGTGGCTCCAGTTCCGCGACGGGGAGGGGAGGCGGACCAGGCCGCGGCTTCCTCGGCGAGCAGCAGACGCCTGCGTCGCCCGAGCGGATGCACGGCTGACGGGCAGAGAAGAGCCAGATGTGTGTGCAGGGTGTGTGTGTAAATTTGCAAGAGAAACCCCGGGTTTCGTATTAAACCGCGGCGCTTTTCGTTTCTAAAGGTTTGGCTGCCCTGCAGAAAAAGAAGCAAGGTTCAGATGCAGAATATGTTGATGTTTTGTTACTGCTGTTTGCGGTAACTTGAGATCTCCAATGTTTTCCCCCCCTCCCCATTTATCATAGACAATCTTTATTCGAGGCAGAGTGAACCAGTACTTTACCAGAACGCTTTAGAAAATGGATACCAAAACGAAAAACCTTCTTATCATAAGGGCCAATGTCCCTTCACCTCCCCCCCAATAAAGCATTTGAGGGGGCCAGCCCCCCCCAGTTGATGGGCATTGCCATTTAAATGGTACATTTCCGAGCACAGTTCAAAGTGTTGGTGCTGACCTTTAAAGCCCTAAACGGCCTTGGTCCAGTATATCTGAAGGAGCATCTCCACCCCCATCGTTCTGCCCGGACACTGAGGTCCAGCACCGAGGGCCTTCTGGCGCTTCCCTCCCTGCGAGAAGCCAAGTTACAGGGAACCAGGCAGAGGGCCTTCTCGGTAGTGGCGCCCTCCCTGTGGAACGCCCTCCCACCAGATGTCAAAGAGAACAACAACTACCAGGCTTTTAGAAGACATCTGAAGGCAGCCCTGTTTAGGGAAACTTTTAATGTTTGATTTATTACAGTATTTTAATATTTTTTTGGAAGCTGCCCAGAGTGGCTGGGAAAGCCCAGATGGGCGGGGTATAAATAATAAATTATTATTATTATTATTATTATTATTATTATTAGTGTGCCACATCTTGTGATGGATTGTGTGAGGGAGGGCTTACCTGGACTCCCCCCCATATTTTATTCAAGTTGGCACCCTCGCTTCCTGTACTTTTGAAATGCTGTTTCTCATTTCTGTTTGAGTTGGATCCTGGACATAAATTACATTTGAAGAGTAAACCCACTGAAATCTATGGGTCCTACATTGGTCATGGCCAGCTTGAGTCCCATTGGTTTCAGTGGGTCTGCTCAAAGTACGATGATGTACGGGATCCAACCATATACATATGCTTTGCTTTTCAGCCTGCAGTAGGCTTTGAGATGCATTTGTGTGTGCCAGCCTTTCTCAACCCGGTGTCTTCCAGATCTTTTCAAACTCCCAACTCCTATCATGCTGTTGTGTGAGGAGGTGGCACGGCATGGTTTCCCCCCCATATTTAATATCAATGGTGGGAGGTAGTCATTTAGGCACAAGGTGTCAGTATGATGATGATGCCCACCTCAATTTCTGCACACGTCTGGAAGTGATGTGTGCATGCGGTCATGGGCTGGTTGAAAGGTATTAAATGGTGACTGAAGTCTGACAAGCTCTGGGCATTATGGACGTGCTGCTCCCTGGATCAGGAATTGGGCGGTGTACCAGCTCTGGAGGGGGGGGTACTCCATCTTATGGAGCAAGTGCCTAGTTTTCGGGTGCTCTTAGATTCATCGCTACAGGTCCACATGACCTCAGTGGCTTGGAACAATTGTTGAATTTGGTTGGTGCAGTGAGTGCAACTGTTCCTGCACACAGATAGCATTGTGTCAGGAATCGGGCTGAAGAGGAATGGTGGGACCTTCCAGAGAAGAGGGAAGCGGTATTGATTTACAACAGTGGTTTGCAGAAGGGCACGGCTCAGAGGTAGAAGAGGGGCAAAGCTGGGAAATAACAGAGGAAGAGGAGGGGGGAGAAGCTGAGCAGGAGCAGCTGGCTGCCACGTCACCACTAGAAAGCTTTCCAGACCTCCCTTCTCCCAGAACCTGGCGAGCAGTGAAAGTGGGAGAACAAAGAGCTAACAGGCAATTGGCCTTAAGCTGCCCCCATAAGGGGGCGGCGGCACAGGGGATGAATGAGAAGGGAAGAGGGGTGGAGATTACCTGGAGCAACGGCATTACTCCAAGAGACAGCATTCCTAAGCCTCTCTCTGTGAATATTGAATAAAAGACTTGGTAAGAGCTTTCTTGTCTACTTAATCCCTGGCAGCCTGCTATGGGGGTGGGGAGAGGGGGATCGGATTCCCTGAGGCCTGACACATTGTGACAGTGATCTATATATTACATTACATTGTTTTTCTAAAGACGATATACACAAAAAGAAAAATGGACATTAACAACAAAATCATATGTATACAACACAATGAAATATTGATGATAAAGTAAAAAGTTTTTTTTTAAAAAAAAAACAACAACCAGGAAGTAAATCAACTGGGTACAATTATGAAATTATAAAACTATAAAATTATAAATAGGGTATAAAAACACAAATTACAATGAAGAAAATAGGGGGTGGGAAGAAGGGTCTTGCCTGTTTACAGATGCTGCCAAACTATCATATTTTGAAGGAATTTGCCAGCTGTGTCACTGCAGATGTCATACATTTAATAAATAACTCCCAAAACAGAGATGAAATCAGAAGGGTCAGCGTAACCCAGGCTTCCTCAAACTCTGCCCTCCAGATGTTTTGGGACTACAATTCCCATCATTCCTGACCACTGGTCCTGTTAGCTAGGGATGATGGGAGTTGTAGTCTTAAAACATCCGGAGGGCCGAGTTTGCCTATGCCTGACCTGGCGTAACCCCTAGCAACACAAAGATTACATGTCAATGTCTGTGAAATAGCAGAGAACATAACTTTCTTGAACCAATTATCTAGGTATAACACAAAGCATCTTTCCAGCCCTGAGCGATTACTAAATGAGCAGCTGCCAGATATACAATTAACTGTTTACATATAAGATCCACATTGCCTTTACCAAAAACAGATAGAACACATTGAGTAGGGCCTAGAATCACATTAAGTGGACTGATTTCTGCAATAATTTGTTTCCAAAATGGACTCCACCATGTGTCTCCACAGCCCCACCAGCACCAGGGAGATCCTGATCTTGCAATAAGAACCAAACACACTGGCGAAAAAATACCACCAATGGATGACTTTTAAAGAATTCTCCAACATGCTGGCAGAGACCAGTCTAAAAGAGATGATGGACAAGATCTTTGTCTGTTGAGATGCATCAAATTGTTCCTTAAGATTGACCCACATACCAACCATATGGCAAAAACTGTAATACTGTAGCAATAATATGCAGTTGTGAGGATAGAATCTCAGAGTTCTAGAGTCATCAATCTAGTCCAACCCCTTGCAGTGCAGGAATATTTTTGCCTAATGTGGGGCTCAAACCGGTGACCCTGAGATTAAGAGTCTTGTGCTCTACCAACTGAGGATACTGAGCTTTTACACACATTACATCGTATTGAGAAAAATCTGCACTGGCTTCCTTTTAGCTACTGACTCAATTCTGAGGTTTTGCTGCAGGCATTTAAAGCCATAAGTTTGATCTTCTTGCAGTCCATGGGACTCTCAAGAGTCTCCTCCAGCACCATAATTCAAAATCATCAATTCTTCGGCGATCAGCCTTCTTTATTGTCCAGCTCTCATTTCCATACATCACTACTGGGAAAACCATAGCTTTAACTATACAGACCTTTGTTGGCAAGGTGATGTCTCTGCTTTTTAGGCAGGGGAATAGTCTGTTGGAAAATTGCTTGCAGATACCAGCTCATGGAATTATAGGACAAACTAAATTGAAAATAATACCTCCCGATTCTTTCGAAAAGCATCTTTCTGTGCCGTTCACCACAGCCTCGGTGACAGATTTCAAGGGGCAAGGACCCCAGTGAATGAGGATCATAGAATGCCGTTTCAATTTCGTCGGAGGGTTTTGGGGTGGCGGATGGGAAATTGGATTAGCAAGGAGATCTCAGAAATATGTTCCAGGTGACTGTTTGAGCGGGGAGCCAGCCTTTCTTTCTTAGCAGCAGGGGTGGGGTTAAGACGGATTTGCATGAAGTGCCCTGCATTATTTATGTCGCTGCCATCATCATCATCATCATCATCATCATCATCATCATCACAGCTTAAAGTTTTAGGGGAAGTTTGAGATCTCCAGATTATATATATGAGCTAATTCTCAGTAAACTTGGAAGTTTGTTGTACTGGCATTGCTTGCTCCCCAGTCTGACCCACCAAGTCAGGAATGGAGAGTAACGTAAAACACATGCTTTCTGCGGGGTGACTTAACTGACACTGCTATTACTGGTATTAAGGGAATCTCCATGGTGCTTATTATCGGTCATTTTCGAATATGTAGCAGGACCCAGCTGTTGCCTGCAGGGTTCCCATATAATTTCAACAATCCTGGCTCATGGCAACATGCTTGCACAGCTCAGGGGTGCTCTGTGTAGGAAACAATTATTTCCAGGAGGTTTAAAACTCGGGCTTACAAATTCGAAACGATTCCTGTCTTAGATGTGGAATAACTGGATTATTTGCAGAAATGTAACAATGCAGTAGTCTACTTTTATCGTTTTGTTTTTTTCAGTTGATTCTTCCAGACTAGACTGATGGAAAAGTTGAAGTTCATTCAGTATGTAGTAGGCTGGGAATGGCAGAGTTTTTGTTTTTAAAAATGTACAATAGTTGCAAAAGATCAATTAGGCTCCTTTTATCAGTATCCAATCACCATTTTTTGATAAATGCATAAACATTTACATATATATTCTTGGGGGGGGGGTGTTAAGGAGATTTGAAAGAGCTGCCACTGCTCCTAGTGACTGGCCTACTTCTCTGGTAAACAAGGTTTTTTCTTCATTATTTGGGGGGGGGGGACTGCAAAACCTTCAGTCTCAGTAACTGGAGGGCAAGACCTTCAGGGGAAGCGCTGAGGGCCTTCTGGTGGTTCCCTCACTGCGAGAAGTCAAGTTACAGGGAACCAGGCAGAAAGGGCCTTCTTGGTAGTGGCGCCCACCTTGTGGAACGCCCTCCTACCAGATGTCAAAGAGAACAACAACTACCAGACTTTTAGAAGACATCTGAAGGCAGCCCTGTTTAGGGAAGCTTTTAATATTTGATGCATTACAGTATTTTAGTAGTTTGTTGGAAGCCACCCAGAGTCACTGGGGAAGCCCAGCCAGATGGGTGGGGTATAAATAATAAATTGTTGTTGTTGTTGTTGTTGTTAACTCCTGTGCACATCTCTTGTGCCATGCTCCTGATGTTCCCTTCCTTAGGTGGCTTGCCAAAGCCCCAGAATCTTTCAGATGAAGAACAAGACCTTCTTTTTGCGCTTGTGTAACCCAAGAAGAATAAACACCACTGCAAATTAATTTGAGGCCACAGCCTCTCCATCTGGTCGCCGAGAGTTCCACAGAGCGATACTGAACTGTGGTAGAAAAGGCAGGAATTCCATGGGGAAGTTAGGTCTTAAATCCCCTTGGCAAAAAAGTTTCCCTTCTGAATGTGTGTCTACCACTGAATGGATATTGCCCAGCTATTAGATTAGGCACGTACAATGAAGCACCTAAAAAAATAAAAATCTTGAGACACTTTATTTCTCTTGAAAGAGAGAGATAATAGAATCATAGAACTGTTGAGTCGGAAGGGACCCTGAGGATCATCTAGTCCAACCCCCTGCCATGCAGCTGTCCCATAGGGGGATCAAACCTTCAACCTTGACATGCTATGCTTCAGGAAGCTATGCCTTCCTGGGAAGGACTAGCTCAGCAGCAGAGCATCTCCCTTGCTTGGAAAAACCCTATGCTCAATCTCCAACATCTCCAGGTCGGGCTGGGATTGAACCATGCCTGAAAATCTGGAGAAGTGCCTCTCTCAGTCAGTGTAGTCAGTACTGAGCTACATGAGCTTCCTTTGCCTTCAAAAAGCCAGGCAATGCAGGTGAGATGCATGGTGGAAGTGGATTCAACCAGCATCAATTTGTAGCAGAGAATCTGAACTCTCTTAACAACCAAGGCCGAAACCAAGGGATTATTTATGTTTGCGGTAGATGAAGACACATTGGTCTGTCTTCACGGAGGTGGTGCAGCGAAGTGTGATAAGCAAACAAGGCCCGAGGCTGTGCGAGGAGAGGGCTAACCTTTTTCTTTGTCTCCGTGCTAATGCATCTTGAGTCTAGAATTAACAGATTAATAAGAATGTTATTCACACGGACATGTATAAGCAGCTTGGGAACTCTGTCAGATCCAACTCCTTTCCTGATCCTGGAGACTGTTCCATTTAATAACTCTCAAACATCCTTCCCTGTTAAGTCGATGTCTAGCATTTTAAAAAGATCTGCATGGGAGGTACTGCAGGGGTCGGCCATCAGGGAGACGAAGAATGCCGAAAGAAAACGGATGGAAAATGTACCCTAACTCAAAAAACAATGCAATAAATTAAGCAAAATTGGGGGAGGAGAAGCTTATATATATATATATATATATATTGCCTATGAATACTACCTTGTTTCCCTTTCTTTCAGCCTCTATTTGGGTTCTTTATGATCAAACCACTATCCCAGCTCTTGCTCTGCAATGTGCTTGGACCAGTTGACTAACGGTTGAGTATGACTGATGGCGGCTTTCAACAACAATAGGAGAGTTACTCACCCTAATCCCTGGAAACTTGCAACGCTCTATGAAGAAGCCGCCTTGCTGTTTATCAAAGGAGCCTGTAAAGTTTGACCCGAGTGTTTTTATATATTGACAAAGGCTACGAAAACTGGTGATAACACGGAAGATCCTGGTTTCTTCTCAAGGATGTGGGCAAGGACACAGGAACCTCATTCCCTCTTCCCACAGTTAATAGGAAACCAACCACTGGGATGCCACGCTCCTGTTTCAAATCCACACTGTGTTCACCTCTTGTGATGTCTGAAGATCTCATACAATGCTATCTGCAACATGTTTCATGGGCAGTTGGCATAATGGAGACTCCTGCTTTCCCTCTCAGGAATCGGGTTATGGTAGAAATTTTTATCCTGAGGGCCACATTTCTTCCTGATCAGCCTTTCAGGGGCCACTTTGCATTGGTGGGTACAGCTAGAGGTAAAAGTTGGGGCACAGCAACAAAGGTCATTTGGTTGGTTCATGTTTAAAATATAGCTGCTGAAAGAGGCTAAACTCCCAGAATATTGTACGGGACTTAAACAAACAGTCTCTGATGCCCTCAGTTGGCTAATTCACTAATTCCAAATACGGCAGTGGCAATTATTATTTTTTAGCTATGTAAAGGCAGCATTATTAACACCAGAAAGAAAATTCAGCCAACACTGTACAATATGATTTTTTTTTAAAGCCCCTTAAGAAACTATGGTTGAGAAGGTTTTTTCTTGCCACACACACCAAGACTGCATGAAAGAATCTCCTGCTGTAGACCCAATATCTTTACTCACCCTTCATCATGATTTTCTTGGCACCAAAGCCAGGAATGAGTATTCCGAAATTCAATGCTAATGCTGTGCCTATGAATTTGAGAGCAAAGAGCAAATGCACTGTTGTATCTGAAATTATGGTGGTGGGGGGAGACTCAGAAATGTGCCTCTCTTGGAATCATAGAGTTGGAAGACCATCTAGTCCCTGAAGACCATCTAGTCCAGGAATATGCAGCTGCCCCGTACAGGGATCAAACCTGTAACCTTGATGTTGTCAGCACCACACTCCAACTAACTTAGCTAATGTGTCCCACTGATGCATATCTTAACTATTTGTTTTGTCATAGCCATCCCAACTAAACATAAGTGTTTGAGAAATGAGAGGCAGATTTACCAGAGCCTGCTACAGTGGTACCTCGGGTTACATACGCTTCAGTTTACAGACTCTAACCCAGAAATAGTACCTTGGGTTAAGAACTTTGCTTCAGGATGAGAATAGAAATTGCACGGTGGCGGCGCGGCAGCAGTAGCGGGAAGCCCCATTAGCTAAAGTGGTGCTTCAGGTTAAGAACAGTTTCAGGTTAAGAATGGACCTCCGGAACGAATTAAGTACTTAACCTGAGGTACCACTGTATTCACATTTTTTAAAAAGTGAAACACCCTTTATTGCAGACAACTTTTATGTGGTCCTTACAAAAATTTACAGAATTGTTTTGAATATTTAACTATGCAGGGTAAATCTATGTACTAGTATGCAACTCTTGTCTCTGATATGTAACCTCTCCCTCTCTCCTCTCCTCTTTTAATAAGGAAAACAGCTATACAGTATAATTCATTATATTTAAGACAGAGACCAGCTTCAGATGTCACATTAAACCAGAATTTATTTTAAATTATAGTGTAATGTGTGAGAGCAGTGTCCTGATTCGCTCCTTCCCTGCTCATGCTTGTGCTACACCAGAAAGTAAGGTGGACGAGGAGGAAAAATAGAGGCTGGCTTAGCATGGCGCACGACGCAGCATTTGTGATTTGTTTCTTTCAAGCAAACCACAGTTGGGGAAGCCAAGGCTGCTTTAGAGTAAACTGTGGTTTAACGTGACACGCAGAACATGTCTTCTGTCCCTTGCTGTGCTTTTAAAGCAAAGTTCTTTTGAGTTTTCTATCCGGTTGTGCTTTAAACTTCAAAGAATTTGCAAGCGCAGGATCACATGGGACTGGCCAGTTCTGTGTGACTCAGCAGTTGTCATCTTAATGTTCAGGCAGTAGAATTACATCACGGGAAGTAAACTTTTCTGAGTAATCTACTATGCAAGATCCATCTGTCGACCACACCTGTGTGCATGTGTCTTTCCTTTCATGAATGCCAGAGCATTTCCTCCCAACCTCTCACTGACTTTGTAAAAGCAAAGAAAAAGAAGTTGGGGTGGAGAGAGACATGTCTGTGCTTATTAGCCCTTACTTGTGCAGCAGTAAGCAGTTGTCATAATTTGCAGCTGCCTGTATGTTACATTTGCATTTTTGCAATTGTTGCATAGTATTTGGGCTCGGTTCAAAAGTGCCGGTGCTCACCTTTTAAAATCCTGAGTGCCTTAAGACCCAGGCATCTGCTTGACTCTTGGGAGAGATCTAGCATTGTGGACCACATTCACATGGTTTTGCGCATGTGGCTTTTGCATGTGCCACTACTAATCCAGCGGGTGATGGATAAGCAGAAATGTGCTTTCACAAGCTAATAATCACAATCTCTTGATCAGGGTCTGCTTGATCTGTAGATGGTGTACTACGAAATCATGCATTTCCCTTATCCTTGATCAATCTGAATTCAAACTTTTTTTGCAACTTGATAAAAAGGCCATAGCTGTCAACTTTTCCCTTTTCTTTCGAGGAATTCTATTCGGAATAAGGGAATTTCCCTTAAAAAAAGCGAAACGTTGACAGCTATGAAAAAGGCACTGGCTCATTAGCTATTAGAAGGTCATTCAAACTATTTGTTCTTTAAACTATTTGGCAGCCTTATTTTTTTAACCCTCAGCGTGTTCTTTAGCAAAGACAATGTTTATAAGACTCACACCGAATATCTTGGGTTACAGATCAAGTGCGAGCTTTAAATATGTTTTTGAGTGCAAATGAATAAAAAGGGGATGCAGTACGTATTAGCAAGTGCCCCATATATTGGAATCTGTTGCGTTTTCCCAGGACCATGTAGGAGTCATGTTAACCAGCGCTTAAAACATGTTGGTGTCATAAAACATATCGCTCACCCAACAGCCAGAACCCAGTTCACAGATGTTGGAACGGTTTGAGTCTATTTTGGGGACTGAATAGGGTGAAAAGGCTGGGTTTGTTGAAGAGTAGAATACCTATAGAGGCCTTTTCTGCAAGCAATACCATGACTTCATTACCATGTCAATTCTGGGAAAGGCCTCTGATTTAACACAGCAGTTGGCTGAATCCATATGGAGCTGATGAACCTCTGAATGAATAGTGAATGGAAAAACTGCTGGAATCTGCTTTCAGCTTTTTGTTCCCAGGATGACCAATGTAAAAGAGCTAAGGCCTATACAGCACAGATGGTATAAAGGAGTAAGAATCCTGCACGTTTTAAATTTGGTCTTTTATCCTGCATTGTTCGGGCGTCTGTAACTGAAGTATAAATACCAAGATTCCCATGTCTCTCTGCCCCCGCCCCCCACACCAAAAAATAATAATTCTGGGTTGGTGCAGGCTACCATTCATGCCCAACATTTTGTAAAATCTGCATACGTATTGTAGCAAGTTACCATTTGGTAATTGGTCATCTGGGCTGATTGTCTGCTTGACTATTATTATGAATGAAAGCCAACTTGTGGGAAAAGAGGGGTTCAGAGCCAGACCTTCCAAGTGTCCCTATTTTCCAGGGACAGTCCTAGATTTTCAGACGGTGTCCTGGTTTCTGATTTGATCCCAGAATGTCCCACTTTCCTCAGGACATCCCTGTTTTCATTGGAGAAACGGTAGAGGGTATGGTAGGACATCCATATTTTCATCAGAGAAATGTTGGATGGTATGGCGAGCCAGTGTAGTGTAGTGGTTAAGAGCGGTGGACTCGTAATCTGGTGAACTGGGTTCGCTTCCCCACTCCTCCACATGCAGCTGCTGGGTGACCTTGGGCCAGTCACACTTCTCTGAAGTCTCTCAGCCCCACTCACCTCACAGAGTGTTTGTTGTGGGAGAGGAAGGGAAAAGAGAATGTTAGCTGCTTTGAGACTCCTTCGGGTAGTGATAAAGCAGGATATCAAATCCAAACTCCTCCTCCTCTTCTTCTTATACAACCCCACAAGCCAAGGAGATAAGTAACTATACAGTGGTACCTCGGGTTACATACGCTTCAGCTTACAGACTCCGCTAACCCAGAAATAGTACCTTGGGTTAAGAACTTTGCTTCAGGATGAGAACAGAAATCGTGCGGCGGCAGTGGGAGGCCCCATTAGCTAAAGTGGTGCTTCAGGTTAAGAACAGTTTCAGGTTAAGAACGGACCTCCGGAACGAATTAAGTACTTAACCTGAGGTACCACTGTCTAACATTTAGAAGACATCTGAATGCAGCCCTGTATAGAGAAGTTTTTTTAATGTTTAATGTTTTATTATGTTTTTATAAGCAATCCAGAGTGATTGGGGCAACCCAGTCAGATGGGCGGGGTATAATAATAATAATAATAATAATAATAATAATAATAATAAATAATAGATGCCCCTATTTTCATTGGATAAATGTTGAAGGGTATGGAAACCACCACCAGCCTATACACAGCAAAAGTGGTGGTGGTGTTTTAAAATGCACTTTGACCAACAGCAGACCAAGCAAGAATGGAAATGTGAAGTGTGACAGTAAAAAAGCCGGGGAAGGGAGTTCTGGAATTCCTTCCGTTCACACTATTGTGGTGGGAATATGCAGATGTTCCCATTGACACAGCCATGTACGTCCACTAAGGTTACATGCTTTAAGAGTTCGACACATTGCTACAAGTGCCAATACAGTAAATCAGAAGGATCTGTGGCATTATCTGGTTTCCTTTTTGGCTTGAGAAGTTAGAACAGATGTCACCAGAGAGGACAAAATGGATTTTACCCACGGAGAGGAGCTTTATTGCCGCTCTTTAGTAGGAAGTCCCTTGAAATGCTAATGGACACAGTTTGTGTTGCTGGGTTTGCATAGAGAGGGTGGGAAACGGCTCTGATCCCTAAGAGGCGGAGGTGGGGGGGAGGCAGGGGGAGAGAAGAGAAAACCCTTTTGTTATGAATCAAGGATATCTGCTGCTTCAACAGCAAAGCACGTTTGGTGGTGCAGAGACAGATCTCTCTCTAGCAATCTCCTGCAAACACACATACACACAAACTGCTGAACATTTTTTGATAAGATACGACGTACATGTATCATAGCTCTGGTGAATCTGCAAAGATGTTTTACCCCCTTCTTATTGCACAGAGGACACACACAGTGAAACAGCTCGGTGGGTCCCCCCCCCCCCGTCTCTCCTACTCAATATTCCAATTCTTTGCAGTTTCTTTCAGCAATCTGATAATTCAAGACTGGCTAAGCATCCTTTGCAGGCCAGGCTGTTCCGTATTTAAAGTCCTGGCAGATTGAGGAGGAGCCTGTTTGATTCCACGAAAAGAACCCACCAGAGACATCGCACTCGCTTAATATCGGTGATGCTGAGCTCCTGTTCAGCGCCTGTGTGCTCTCAGACATCAAAGCACAATGCTGACTGGCTTGAAAAAACACTCTCTGTTTTCTTACAGACTTCCCAGAGAACAAGTTTGGTTCCATTGTTCAGTGTCTGAAATGAAGGACCGTGCATATTATTCCTCAGATTGTACAACAGGTAAATTTCAGTCGAAAATGTTTGCTGTGACAGAAATATTTCTAAAGTTACAGGGAAGATACTGGGGAAAGTGAAATTAAGTACAATAAATTTCCCGCAAAAGTATTGTTACATGCCACCCCAATATCGACAGCAGTGCAAGATGCCAGGGATACCAGGCACACGTAGCCGGGTTTATGTTTCTTTTTGGAAAGTGAGGCACAGCAGAGACTGATGTCTTAATGACATATGGTTTATTTACACATATATCATTACTGTGTGCTGATGGGTCATTACCTCCAGGCAACCACCTACAAGGAAATTAATCTGTCTTGATCAGTTCTTAAGCCATGTTGATTCCCTAAGATTTAGAAGTGCCTAATGCACAGTTTGGGACGCGGGTGGTGCTGTGGGTTAAACCACAGAGCCTAGGACATGCCAGTCAGAAGGTCGGCAGTTTGAATCCCCGCGATGGGGTGAGCTCCCGTTGCTTGGTCCCTGCTCCTGCCAACCTAGCAGTTCGAAAGCACGTCAGAGTGCAAGTAGATAAATAGGTACCGCTCCAGCGGGAAGGTAAACAGCATTTCTATGTGCTGCTCTGGTTCACCAGAAGCGGCTTAGTCATGCTGGCCACATGATCCGGAAGCTGTACGCCGGCTCCCTCGGCCAATAAAGTGAGATGAGCGCTGCAAGCCCAGAGTCGGTCACGACTGGTCAGGGGTCCCTTTACCTTTAATACACAGTTTGGTAAGTTAGCTTTTCACACGTGCTAATTCTGGAGGGTTAAAAAGGCTTAACACACAGCCCAAATACACACAGGTCTAGGTATAATCTCACACAGGAGACTAGCCTCTCCCAATTAGCTTTTGAAACCCAAGTCTTAATTGAATTCTAGCACCTATTGGTCCTAGGGATTTAGGAGAAGTCTAGCATCCACAAACACATCACAGTATTTTAAAGGTGCACATGCTAAGCCTTCTTTAAGCACTGACTGTAGGCACACTGAACACACCTGAAGGAGCAGGATTGTGGCAGCAACCCTTGTTCTTGACCCCATGTCCACTTGGCTGTTGGAACTGACCCTCCACAAACATACTGACTTTATGCACATGGCCACTGTCTGCCTTGAACCTATCCAAAAGCCATTGCCATCCCTAGGATTGCTAGTAGAACAAGAAACTACCTGTGGCTATAATGCTGGATTTCATTTTATTTTTTACCTTCATGAAGTTCAGTAAATGATGGGCTGATATTGCAGCACCCATCCAAATAGTTTCTGGGACAAATTGCCTATTCTGTTGTTTGGGGTTCTGCTTTCACAGTGCCTAGATTTGCAGGCCATTCTCTCCAACACCAGTGTCACACACAATAACTTCCAGCCATCTCAAGAGGGTCCCAGGGGATCCTCAGGCACTATGCTGATGTAGAAAATCCCATGGAACAATCTCAAGGTTCATGCCTGCCCAAGTCTCCACCACTGTACCACCACTGGTCATTGATCAGTGATAGCAGCTAATAACTTCATGGGCTCTCGTCCTCAGCAAGCATGCTGAGGGCTTAGCAAGAGCTCAGCGCTATAACATTTGTTATCTAAGAATGCGAAATGTGCCCACAGCATGACCTTCATGAAAAGTATTTCCATTGTATCCTTCTCCTTCACGCAGTTGCACCAAGTCACAGCAGTTTGCTAGACTAGTCTAGTAAATTTCAGAATGGAGGGAAGCCAGAGAATGAGGAAAACATTAATGCAGAGGCTAGATACTTTTTCCTTTCCTTTGATGGGGTCCCTACTTCAGGTTATCTGTTTAAATGGCAACACCGCTCTGCAAGATTGTCACCATTTCTAATTAAAATCAAAAAGGTTTCATTTCAGCTTTTGTTAAAGCTCCATTTGTCTTTCGAGTTGAATTTCTTCTATAAACATCTATTCGGTGATTGTGAGCTGATCCTATTATGCTTCGTACTGCTGCTTTTTGGTGGGTGTATATTTGTGTGTATGTATGTATGTACACATATATGTGTGTGTGTGTATTTGGATCAACACAGCTGCCTCATCTTTTGGACTCTCTTTGGGAACGTGGCTATGGGGGCGTCACAATGAGCTTCTGCACTTCAGAACTTACCGCTCCATCACTGTATTTAAAACCCCAGTTCAAGAAGCTTGATAGCACATGTGGTTACATTTTCTAAGAAGATGGTGCGGAGGTGTTTCAACAGAAGAGAGAGAGAATGGCTCCTTGCACATTCTTTATTAGGAAGTGGTAAGTATATTTGTCTCAGTGCAAACCAATACCTATTTCTGGAAACATTGGTTTAATACTTTTTCCTCTAGCAGAGAGGATGTTTCATTCTATAGACAGTTCTCAGACGCACTGACACTGTTTTCTTAAAAAGTCAGAAAGTTGAGTGTGTGTGTCCCTGCCTAGGAAGAACTTTTGTCCCATCTCTGGAGACAGAAACGAGCAAACAACAAGACTTTTAACTTTGCGACCCAGCGAAAAATCAATTTGGGGCACATTTCCCCCAGAAGGTGCACCCTACGGCTCATCAGATATGGCGCAGTAGGGCCTCTGAGAACTTTGAGAGACTTTTGCCAATGCCCATTTAAACAACGGATTCCTTTCTAACATTTCTGAAGGGGTCCATGCACCAAATTTACAAATGCTAGGGTGTCCAGAGAAAGGTGGTTTGTGGTGGTCTTACAGCTATAGGACACGTTTGTTAACTACTCCAACCAAACCTTTGTGACAGGTCAAAGCATGCATTTAAAAATGATGTTGCCAACTTTTTTATTATTATTTACTTACTCTGCTCCTGCGCCTTCATAAACTACCAGATCGCATAGAAACAAAACAAGCCCCTTTAACTCCTTCTGCAGCTTCTTAACAAATAGTTGTTTAATTCATTTGGTCAATGTGAAATCCATTAACAGTTGAGTTAACACCCCTTCCCAAACTCTGAGGTTTTCAGGGTCTCTGTTGAAGGGTCCCACCCCACCCCCAGCTCAGCTGCCCAACACTTGAAGCTGTACATTCAGTATAGTGGGCCCAAGCCTGTGGAACTCCCACCCACCTGAGATTAGACAGGCACCCTCCTTGCTGAACCTCTGGTGCATGACAAAGACTTTATTTCGACAGGCATGTTAAGGTAGTTCAGTTTTGTTGGCATGATGAATTTTAATTGTTCATATTCTCTGTATTAAACATTTATAAAAAGCTTTTTTGGGTGGGAGAAAGGAGTCCTTTAAATTGGACTGAAGAGGACACACACGAGAAGGGGACAGTCAGAGAGAGAAGGGGGGTCCTGGCATGAAAGGCAGGATAGAAAGGGTCTCACAGCAAGAAGATGTAGGGTCCCAGGTGGGAGATGGGAGGGTCTACCTCTCTGCGTGTGGTTAAATGATAGGATATATATGATAAAAACATGATAACGGGCCTTTCAGTTTTTTCTCTTTCTCTCTCTCTCTCTTTCTCCTCTTACTTTTTCTATTCTTGTTCTGTAGACTAGTCCAATTCTTACTGTAATTTATGTCAAAAATTCTCAATCAACATTTTTTTAATAAAAAACGATTTTAGATACACCGCTTAGAAATTCTGAATATTAAGGTTTATACAAATACAGTGTGGTACCTCGGTTTTCGAATGCAACCCGTTCTGGAAGACCGTTTGAGTTCTGAAACGTTCAAAAACCGAAAACTCAATATGGAAGCCTCAGTATGGAAAACTCAATGCAGAAGCCGCATGGCATGTTCGACTTCCGAGGCGTGTTCGAAAACCAAAGCATTTACTTCCGGGTTTACGGTGTTCGAAAACCGAAATGTTCGTCAACGGATACCACTGTATCTGAAGTAACAAATCTGAGGCCCTGCTTCAGTTGACCATTCATGGTTTCCTCAGAGAGTTGTCTTTTAAAGTATGGCTTTGTTTGTATTATCAAGGCAAAGTCTGGGTGAATAACTTTGAATTTGTTTTAAAATTATTTCCCCCGCAGACTTTAAAACTTGTATTGTTCTCTTCCACTTCTCCCCCCACCCTTCAAACTTCTGCTGTTAGGTAGCACCCTATAAAAGTTGCTGAAACTCCAACACCTAAAATGGCCTCATAAACCCTGCGGACATTGAGCTCCTAGAGAACAGATTGGATGGGTAAAAATTAGTGTGTGTGTTCTCGCAGAACCTGAGAAAATAGCACCTTCACTTAGTTAAAAAAAATCTGTTTGTGCCACTCTAATAATCACTTCATAACTGGTGGGATAGCAGAACATATGTCTCTGGAGTGGCAGAACAGAGAATGCTCCTGTACCTCTGTTCCCTGAGAGAGGGAGAAATACCTTTTGCAGCGTTTCTCTTGCAAATTCTGTGCCAAAGGGCTCCTCTTCAGAAACTTCAACTGAAATGTAAATTGCTCATGAAAACTAAATGAAATGTTTGTTGTCGTTTTTAAGGGTGAGATGACGTGTATATTGAAATGCTATTTGACATATGTCCCAACCGTCCTTATTTACCAAGAGCAGTCATTATCCCTGGTGCGTTCCACCGCTAAAATGCTGGTGAGGTATCTTGGGGGGGGGGGTTTCATTTTGCTTTTTTGGAGAGCTACTGAGATTTCTTCCTTTAATGTTGTAAGCAAGCATGCATATGTGCCAGAGATCATCAGGTTTTCAGTTATGTCTCCTGAGTCTCACATACCCTCTAACATTTCTCCGATGGAAATAAGGACACCCTATTCAATGATTATTATTGCTATTATTGTTATTACAACTACTACTGTTACTATTATTATAATTTTTATAACCCACCCATCTGACTGGGTTGCCCCTGCCACTCTGGGCTGCTTCCAACATATATTAAACTTAATAAAACATTAAACATTAAAAAAAAACTTCCCTATACAGGCCTGCCTTCACTTGCCTTTTAAAGGTTGTAAAGTTACTTATCTCCTTGATTTGGGGTGTGTGTGTCACACAACACAATGCCCTCCAACATTTCTCTGATGAAAATAGGGACTTCCTAAGGACTTCCCTGTAGTGATGTATGGAAGTGAGAGCTGGACCATAAAGAAGGCTGATCGCCAAAGAATTTATGCTTTTGAATTATGGTGCTGGAGGAGACTCATGGACTGCAAGAAGATCAAACCTATCCATTCTTAAGGAAATCAGCCCTGAATGCTCACTGGAAGGACAGATCCTGAAGCTGAGGCTCCAATACTTTGGCCACCTTATGAGAAGAGAAGACTTCCTGGAAAAGACCCTGATGTTGGGAAAGATGGAGGGCACAAGGAGAAGGGGATGACAGAGGACGAGATGGTTTGATAGTGTCTTCGAAGCTACCAGCATGAGTCTGACCAAATTGCGGGAGGCAGTGGAAGACAGGAGTGCCTGGCGTGCTCTAGTCCATGGGGTCACGAAGAGTCGGACACAACTAAACGACTAAACAACAACAGAGGAAAAGCAGGACATTATGGGATGAAATCAGAAACTGGGACAGCTTCTGTAACTCTGAGACTGTCACTGGCAAATAGGGACACTTAGAAGGTCTGGTCTTGACAGCTCATAGAACAATATATCTGAGAAGATGGAATGACTGTTAACTCATGCACTGGGCTGAAGCCGCTGTCTCGGACTTTTTCCAGCATTGACAGTTGTATGTGTACGTGGAGAAGGAGGGGTAATTCTTATAATTTTCAGAGGCAGATTACTTTTTTAAAAAAGTAATGACTGGCATCTTGAGGATGGCGGCATCATTTAGATGGTGCAAAAAACTGAAGTCCATGAGAGACACCAATTAATTCCACAATCATCCTCTTATGTGGAAGGGCCCTAACATGGCGACTTTCCTGGAAATGAGCAAAGGCTACTCGTAATAGAAAGACTGGCATTCTTGGGTGACACCAGACAAGGGCTCGGCTGAGATTTTTCAAAAGCCATATAAATGGGAACTCTTCGAATGGTTCAAGGATTGTTTTGAAGTTGCTAGTAAATGCAGAGCTGAGCTGGAATGCAAGGACTGTCTGCAAGGCCATGGTGGGTAGCTTTTGCGGCGACAGCAAAAGTATCTTGCTTGTTTACTATTACAAAATTGCCTTGGTAAAAATGTTTAAAAGAACATTCCCATTCGCCTTTTGGGCTCTGCACTGAAATAGTACATATGAAGGAGCTGAGAATAATTTAGAGCAGGGCGTAGCTGAGGAGAGGAAAGCTGTTCCAAGTAGAAACCGAGGGTGATTCAATGGCTTGTAAACAACCATAAAAACGTATGTGGACTGGCCTTGGGTGCCGCACTGCAGGAGGAACTGAAAACAGTTGATGTGGGTTGAAGGCAGGGCAATAATATACACCCACCCACATGTCACACTCAAGAGTACACCCATTAAAACTGATGAACCGAAGGCTCTCGATATTTAAAAACTTGTAAGATCTTGGGTTAAAGTCCAAAGGCGTTGTTGCAGGCTAATAAACAGATTGCAAACTAAACAGTAAGTGTTTAGGATTGCAGCCTTCAGACGACGTGACTTCCCATGTGAATATCTTTTACCCTGAAACCTACGTGCTCTTCCTTATATCATCAGACCAAAGGTCAATGCTTTCCAGCTCATGAGGCAGGTTTGTTTTAAGGTAGACAGTTTCTACGACTTTGTAGCAGAACACAAGGCAGTATACTGAGGCTCACCGCGTGAAGTCGCCTTTTGATTTCCTAATCCCAGTGGATTAAGCATCCGTTTACAGCTGGGGGGACAAGCAAGGGCTACTCAACAGTGAGATCAAGGAAAAGTTGAAGCCCAGCCTTCAATGCAGGATTTATTTTCTCTTGCCCCTCTCTTATTGCACAAGCAGTTTGCCCCTCACCTGCCCCTAGACTTTCAGAAACCAACAGAAATCAGGAACAGGCAGGCAGGGAAATAACGGAGAAGGAACGAAAGAAAAAGACAGGAATGTTGGGAAGATGAGTGAAAATCAGAGGGAACAAGGCGGGAGGGAACGAAATGCGTTGGAAAAAATGTGGGGGACAGCCCCCGCACACTATCATTTAGGGATGAGGTTGTCTCTCTTCCTTAACCTATAGTTGCTCTGCGTGATGCCCTAGACTTCTCGTGGAGGAAGGGCAGGGTATATATATCAAATAAATAAGAATAATAGTAGTTGTTGCCTGTAATAAGCAATTCATGTATCATTCACAACACGTCAGGAATAAGGCCCAGGGCACAAAATAATATCAATACATCTAGCTAGCCTTCCCTTTGTGCCTCTCTGAGGCTGGATCAGCCTACAACATTTTGTAAGTTAATTTAATGTTTCAGTGTGATGCGGCTAGAATTGTGCACTTTAAAGTCCCACTAATAAAAAAAGGAAGAGCTAAACAAGCCTGGATAGCTCAGCTGGTTAGAACATGGTGCTGATAACGCCACGGTTGCAGGTTCGGTCCCTGTAAGGGACGGCTGCATATTCCTGCATTGTGGGGTCTAGAATAGATCAGGCATCCCCAACCTTGGGCCCTCCAGATGTTTTGGACTACAATTCCCATCATCCCTGACTACTGGTCCTGTTAGCTAGGGATCATGGGAGTTGTAGGCCAAAACATCTGGAGGGCTGTCAATTGGGGATGCCTGGTCTAGATGGCATGGTCCCTTCCAACTCTACAATTCTATGTTCTATATGCTTGAATCTCTCCCATCGAAAGGGTCAGAGGTAGGACATAAGTCCCAGGTCCATTCCTTGGAATCTCCAGGTAAAGCTGGGGAATACCTTGGAGAGCTGCTGCCAGCCTGTGTTGGTACTACTGAGCTGGGCCAATGGACTAACTCAGCACAAGGCAGTGCCTTCTGATCCTTTCCAATGGGCCTCATGTACCATGCTGCTAACTCAAGCTGTATTGTGCCCCGTGTTATTAATTTAGGCTTCTGTGTATTTTCTCAAAATGTCACTTGCTTTTATGGTTGTTCACCTAATTGACGTTAATGCAAATAATGTGTAGGGACTTCTGTAAAATGTCTCCCAAGTAGCTGCAAAGAGAATAGCTCCACATATGGCTATGATTATATGAGTATTTAAATGTTTATGCTGGTGGCTTGTAGATGTCAAATGAAATCATTATGCATAAGGTATTTTTAAAAGTTGATTTTTTTAAAAAAAGTATCATTTTCTGTTATAAAGTAATGTGTAGGACTTCATATCTGGCCCCTTAAGACTATATTGGGAGGTCGGTGTGGGGAGGTGGGTAAATGCACTAATTTTCCTTTATCTACAATTTTAAATCTTTCATTTTCATATTCATTTATATGAAACCAGGTCCCTATTTTTCATGCTTTAGTCACTGGTGTTGCTGTTGTGACACTGGTGTCAAGGTTGCAGTAGGTAATAATAATAATAATAATAATAATAATAATAATAATAATAATAATAATAATAATTTATTTGTACCCTACACATTTGTTTGGTATGATTATGAAAGCTCAAATGAACTGTTGGAACTTTCTCATTTGCAGGTTTAGGAACTGTGAGCACTGTCTAGGGTGTATCAGTTCAGAATTTTAAAAGTATATACCTTTTTAAAGGTTGGCATGCCTTTGACCCCCAACTTCAGGGTCCAGAGAAAGTGAGATGGAAAGGCTAAGGTAATGCATGGGTACTTGTAGGTCAAACTTTCTTCTATCATCCCTGATTGGTCATTCTTAGGGCTCCCATACGTCTGGAATGTCCCAGACACCCACCCCAGACAGCTGGGATTTGCCCCCCATAAACAGCGTCTGGGCAGAAAAAGTTCAACAACTCTTGTGCCCAGATTTTCACTTTTTGAAATATGGTAACCCAAGTCATTCTGGCTTGTGTGGATGGCCTCGAACAACTTTTGTGGGTGCCAGGTTGTAGAAGACTGTTGAAGAATGTGTTTACTGCTTATGTGGCATGGAAGTTAAGTGGGTATCGAGACTGCTGATGCTACCTGGCAGTTTTGCGCAACTGCCTGGGCTCTGTCGCCCTGGTAGGGTCGACCGGCAATAGGTTCTCTAGGGCTCCTGCATTGGGTGGTTTCAAGCCATCATTTAAAATTTCCCACAATGCCCTGGAATGTTCATCATAGCATCGCCCCAGGGGATTGTGGGAAATTTACAATGGTAGGTTAGCCCAGGCCAGTTGCTAAGCCTGAAGTTTACCCAGGAAGCACTGACATGGGAGAGGGATAGGGAGGGCTAAGGGCCCCACATATCTAGAGCCCACCCATGTGGGTGCCCTAACTCTTCCCTTAAATGGAACGCCTGGGCGGGAAATCTGCTAGAATCAGAGCACTTTTAGGAAATTACCTTACTGGTTACATGCCATTGTCTTCTCCATTTTCAGATAAAATCCTTACCAAATCTGGCACAGTCTGAGCCTTTGCGAAACTTTCATGTTCCTTCAGATTATGTTGATAAAAGCTTGAGTGAAGAATACAGAAAGCAAAGCAAGGCATCTTAAGTCCTTGGAACAAATCTGTCCCAAATATTTGCTTTTCACAATTGTCCCCTTCAGAGATTTAAAAGGTCAGTGGGGGGAAATTACTCAGAGACAAAGGTGATTGTGTGTCGACCTGTAGGATGGAGACCTGGCTTATTCCACACCTCTTTCTGTTTCACACTTCCTCCTGACCTTGTGAAACTCACTGCAGATCAGTTTGCACATTCTGAAAAAGCACATTGAATACCCTCCACTCATAGTAGACAACTCCTAGGGGCTGGGGGGTCATTGCCCTCCCCCCAATAAAATATTTAAGGGGACTGCTCCCCCCAAAATTTGATGGGCATTGGCATTCAAGTGGTGTGCATGTGATAGATTATGCGGCGCTGGGCTCACCTGGTTTACCTGCCCCCCCCCCAATATTTTATTCAAGTTAGCACCCCTGTCCCCACTGCAGTCTCTTAAGAATGCAGATGGGAGACTGAGTAGTCCCCCATTTTTATCCCCCCCAAATATATTCCGGCCCCCCACATGGTCTGAGGGACGGTGGACCGGCCCATAGCTGAGAAAGGTTGCTGACCCCTGAGCTGGACTCTGCTAGCCTGTTTTGGTAGTGGCATCTTCAGTTTGCCACATTCATTCCACTGAAGCAAAAAACTTTGAAAATACTAGCAATCAGGCTCTCTGCACATCACAATACTGTGTGCATGGAATGTGTGTGGCATTGGGGTTATGCATGCTCTCCCTGCCTCTCAGATCAGTGCATTTTGATGAATTAAGAGTGCAATCCTATAGTTGTCTACTAGAAGCAATCCCCATTGAGCTTAATGAAATTTACTCTGCACCTTAAGGCTGCCAAGCAGAGAAAGTACATGTGTAGGCTGTGTGACTGGGGTCCCCGATTTAGGCTGCAGTCAGACCACCTTCAGCTGAACATGGGGAGGCTGCAGCCACTTAGAGGTTTATTCACAGCATATTAGCAGCATATTAGTTTTGTTAAATAAAACAAATAACAAGGCTGGAATACTAAGTGAGGCTGTTGGTCCATCTATCTCCATATTGTCTATATATACAGACTGGCTACAGCTCTCCGGGATTTCAGATAGGGGGTCTCATTCAGTCCAGATAGGGTCTCACCTGACCCACAGACATGTGATCTTTCTGTAGGGTTGGAAGCAGAGACTATGGATGTTGTTCTGCCCCATCCTTCCCACATAAATTGGAAAAAAGAGAGAGCCTCCGATGCATAAATGGAAGTGTGTGGCAACAGTGACATGGAAAGTCAGAATTCATTGTTTCATTTGTTCACTGAAATCATTGTTAAATACATTAAAATAACTAATCTTTGTTGTTCTTTTTTCTTTTCAAGAAACCCCATGACTTTGCTTTGAGGTAGAGCGAAATCAAATTGCTTGTTGGAAAATATGAAAGTGTCAAAGGAGCATGGCCAATTGATGCTGATGTGAAGCAAGCTTGTCTTTTTTCTTCAGTTGCCTTTTCTTCTTCTGATATTTTGTTTAATGTTCTCTGTCAGCATCTTTCGGAGAGAGATGGATCAAATTGGCGGAGATTGTTTATCTGCAGAGGGCTAGCATAGGGTACCTCCATATATCCACAGATGGTCCAAGACATTGTGGTGCTTGAGGAGGAAAACCAAGATGGCACCCCAGTAAGAGAATAAAAAATATATCTTTTACTTGGGATGGTTTTAGGCTATTCTTGCTTGTTCCTTAGCTATTGCTGTTTTGTTTCTTCTTTTAAGGTAAATCTTTCTTATCCTAAAATCTAATTCACGTTGTTCATCTCCACACAAAAGAGACTAGAGATCAACAACTTCTCCATAGGCCTCATGCTAAATTCACTCCCCCCCCTTACACACACACACGTAAATGAGGTGATAGAGCCCTGATACATTGAACAGCCTATTTTGTTATTGCTCGTTCGATCCCTATCCTGCCTTTTAATTCAGAAGGACCCCCAAATCCTACAGGAAATGAAATACAATCATACTGAGGCAGCTTCTATGCCCCACAACATCTGTCATCGCTCATAGAATTCCCTCACAGCAAATCCAGTTCTTAGTAGGCCATTTGACTGTTCCCATTACATTCTGCCCCGACTTGCAGCCCTGCTGGCAATTTGGTGTTTGGTTGTGTGGCTTTATGCTCTCTCTTGAGTGGGGTGTCATAAGTAAGGTTTGTTGTGCACCTTTGTTCCCCAACACTGAGCATCACTGAGGTTTCCCTATCCCTGGTGTAGACCATGCCTCAGAAGATTGAAACCAAAGGTGTTTTTCAGAGCAAAGCTGCCAGTGATAAGTTGCCAGAGGGCAGAAACAGCAGCTGTGGCAAAGCCCCACAAATATTTTCTGAGGCGCCGGCTGCAGGACAACCTGGAGGGGGGAAATAGCGATCGCTCTATGAGAGACTTCATCTTGCATCAGTTGCTGCCACATAAGTTATTCTGAGCTCGTTGTCCCACTTCCCTCTTCCCATATGCCATCCTTCGAATGTGAAGATGAGTAGGCTTTCAAAGTGGGAGGCATCACAATGGAAGGAAAATTGTGTAAGAGAAGTTCATGATCCAGGATGGCAGGGACCCTTCAGTCTCTGAGCAGCTGTAGCTGTTACACCCTGTTATGAAGTCTTTACATTTGTGTGTGGCGTTTTCACATTGCCGCCTTCTTGTTATTGTTTTCTCCTGCTTCCTCTTGGTAATAGGACTGAAAAATCTTAACTTGTTTGTCTACAGAAGAGGCACATGCTTTTGGCT
The DNA here is from genome assembly GCF_965113315.1 of Podarcis vaucheri. Lineage (NCBI taxonomy): Eukaryota > Metazoa > Chordata > Lepidosauria > Squamata > Lacertidae > Podarcis > Podarcis vaucheri. The sequence goes on from NC_138761.1 coordinate 97,013,747, forward strand.
GAAGCGGGTGGGCACATTCCCTTCTGTGGAATGACAAAACAGGGAGAATTTTACAGCGAGAAGTGCATTATTTCGGCCTTGTGCATGACTGGGCAGTGTGGTTCCATCTTGTGGGAAATAGGGTGAGCGGGAGGCTTGTGACATTGTGACGCTGTGGTCTCTGTAGTTATCTCTCAGATTAATAACAGTCCTTGAATGGCGGCATAGTCACTTGTTGTTTCCCCCACATTTTAATTTTGTCCTTCCCCCTCATTTTTTTTTTAAAGAAAAGGACATTCTCCAACAGTGGCATTGTTAGCCTTGAAAGAGGGAAACAGTCTTCATTGTTCAGCCATTCTCAAAGGGAATGTCCAGCCATTCTCAAAGGGAACTAGGGATGAAGAAAGACAGTCCCCTTCAACAATTATCACCACAGCAGGTTTTTCACTTCTTTTGAGAACCCAGCTTTCCCGCTTCTCTCATACCCTTGTGTACTTGAAAGCTGAAGACCGCAATCTTACTGTTCTGCCCACGTGTCTGGTGACCTGTCCATTTGAAATCTTGTAAAGAGTCTTGGTCAGACCACACCTGGAGAATTGTGTCCAGTTCTGGGTGCCACAATTTAAGAAGGATGTCGACAAGCTAGAATATGCACAGAGGAGGGTGATCAGGATGATGAGGGGTCTGGAAAACAAGCCTTATGAGGAACAGTTGAAAGAGTTGGGTATGTTTAGCCTGGATAAGAAGAGACTGAGAGGAGATACGATACCCATTTTCAAATATCTAAAGGGCTGTCAAATGAAAGGTGGAGCAAGATTGTTTTCTCCTGCTCTGGAGGATGGGACCCGAACCAATGGATTCAAGTTACAAGAAAGGAGATTTTGACTAAACATGAGGAAGAACTTTCTGACAGTGAGTCTGTTCAACAGTGGAAGAGACTCCCGTGAGAGGTGGCGGGACTCTCCTTCTTTGGAGGCTTTCAAGCAGAGGTTGAGTGGCTGTCTGTCATGTATGATCTAGCTGAGATTCCTGCATTGAAGGGGGTTGGGCTAGATGTCCCTTAGTGGGTTCCTTCCAACTGTACAATTCTACAATTCCTAGGCCAACCCCCTAGCCCAGAACACAAGAATATATGTGCACAGAAACTGCCTCATTAACTCCAGTAGAGGGGGCAGCTCAATATTGTATGCAAATTTACCTGTGTGTAGAACACCTTTTTCTATTTAAATAAACAGGGCAATGACTGTGGGGAGTGTAAACTCTATGCCCAGTTTTGAATTCCCACACTGAACTGAAGGATTGAACTCTTAGACTATTGAGTTGCTACTCTTCCCCCATCTCCCCAAAGCTATGAATATTTTTTTGCATTTCCCGCAACACCAATATTAAAGGTTTGCAATTCATGTGGATGAAAGCCTTCGTCTGTCAGTGGAAGTTTGTCCATCTCTGGGGTAAAATACAGGGAATTTAGGAAGAGAGGAATGTAATTTATTACCAATGTTTGGAAACCAGCCAAGATACTGAGATTAAAACCACTCATCATACAAAGGGTGCCTTGGGATTTTTAAATGACCGCAAATGATCAGCTCATCAACTTTTTAGCCTAAAATCCTCCACTGTGAATATGCACTTTCTAATAATAATTAGACTGATATTCAGGTAATCATGGCAATGCCCTCTTTAATTAGATAAGGCCCTCATTCAGATTTCCCACTGAGGTGTTTCATATATTGTTCACCTGTTGCCTTTGTCTGTGGGTCTCTTATTGATGTTGTCTGAGTTTACATCAGGATAAACAGGCAGGCCAAGCCTACAGTTCCTCTGTGTCAGCTGCTGTTAGGCTGGTCTCAAACTAGCATAGCATAGTCATGATCTTCGGTACTTCCCGCAGCAAAGAAAAAAGCACAGGAACAGTTATGGGAACAAGTGACAAGATAGCTGAAGGAGTATCTCCATCCCCATTGTCCAGCCGGGACACTGAGATCCAACACCGAGGGCCTTCTGGTGGTTCCCTCATGGTGAGAAGTGAAGTTACAGGGAACCAGGCCTTCTCAGTAGTGGCACCCACCCTGGTATCAGATGTCAAAGAGAGAATACAACCTTTAGAAGACATCTGAAGGCAGCCTTGTATTGGGAAGCTTTTTAACGTGTAATGTTTTATAATGTTTTTATATATGTTGGAAGCTGCAAAGAGTGGCTAGGGTAACAACAACAACAACAACAACAATGTGCTAACTCCTCCTTCTACACTTAGGCAGGAATAACCAGATGCACAAATGTAGGGTGGGAGACACCTGGCTTGACAGCAGTGCATGTGAAGATGTTCTAGGGGGGGTTTAGTAGACCACTGAGATAGCCATCTTCAGGTATCTAAAGGATACCACATGATAGTTTGTTTTCTGCTACTCCAGAGGGTAGGGCCCTGAGCCAATGGATTCACATTACAAGAAAGGAGATCCTGACTAAATGTTAGGAAGAACTTTCTGATGGTGAGAGCTGTTCAATAGTGGAATGGACCACCTTGAAAGGTGGTGGACTCTCCGTCCCTGGAGGTTTTTAAATAGAGGTCGGATAGCCATCTGCCAGGGATTCTTCAGCTGTGATTCCTGTGTTCAGGGGGTTGGGCTAGATGACCCCTGGGGGGGTCAACTTCCAACCCTACAGTCCTACGATTCCGTGGTTTCACACTAACAATGCCCCTCCCATTAGCCATGTGTAGAAAGCACCAATCCATATGTGGTGATCACGACAATGAAACGTGGCCTTGTAATGAGCCAGAGCTTTTGTTTATTTTGTGTAGTGCTGTCATTCAGCTATGGCTCTTTCCTATATAATGTCATCCTACATAGTCCCCAACCCGCTCACCCCCCCCCTCTCTCACACATGTGCATAAGAAATAAGAAGATCTCACTGTTCCTTGCTTATCAGGTGCCTTCCTGGTCCAGGAGATTGCCTGCATTTTAGTAGAATGTGACCAGCATTCTTTTTGTTCTCAGTAGAATCTCTGTGCCACGGAACAGCAGCAAAAATCCCGATTCCGCTCTGAAAGAGGGGAGATTTCCAAGTGACCCTATCTATCCCTTTCCAGCAATCATACAGAACAGAGAGAACAGTTGTATTGCTAGTCAACTTAACTGGGGGCGAATGTGTCCTAGAATTACAATACCTGAAAGCAGGATTTGCCTCTCTCTCTGAGTTTCTTCATACGCACACACAAAAGCTAGCGAATAATCCCCACCCCCACCCTATTCTAGAATGGGAGAATCTCCCTGCTTTTATTTTTAAAAGCATAAAATTGTTAGCAGGCCCATGAAAAGGGAGAGAGGGAGGGGGGGGGAGAATATTACGGTCCCTTGTTTGTCGGTTAACCTTCACTGCAGAATTGATCTATGGGAATTTCTCACAGTGTAACATACTGTATCCAATTCCATAAACCTATTAGTGCCACCTGGGTTTGCATATCTGCAGTGCTGTCCAAGTGAAGACAGATTAGCTCTGTCACATGTTATGCCAGAGGGACAGCCTCACGAGGAGCCTGCCCTCGGGGAGGGGGGCGGGAAGAGAGACTCAGACCTTTAATGAGAATGCAGTGCTTTATAATAGCATTTGGTGGCCTAGAGATTTTCTGCCAAGTCGTTTTGAATTAAACTGGAATTCAGGAGTCAGCCTGTATGATATTTTTTTCCTGTGTGTGTGGATGCTCTGTATACTGCTAATGTTAAATTCAACTCTCACGCTGAGGTCGACGAAATGCAACAGACTGTTCCCATTATATCCTTCCTCTTTCTTTAAATTATAAAAGTTATTAATTTAGAAAAATCAGCAGAAGATAAAAACTCCCAATATGATGCTAGTTTGATATTTTTTTAAATGTAGACTATATTATAGAGGCTAAGCTGGTATATTATTTCCACAGTAAACCAACTTTCTTCAACTTGGTGTCTTCCAGATGTTTCAGACTTCAGTGCCCATCAGTCAATGGACAAGGATGATGGGAGTTGTAGCCCAAAATCTCTGGAGGACATCAAACTGATGCACCAATGAAAGATGGTGATTAAATATTATAGGGCAAGCAGGGAGAGGAATAAAAGTAAAGGTACCCCTGCCCGTACGGGCCAGTCTTGACAGACTCTAGGGTTGTGCGCTCATCTCACTCTATAGGCCGGGAGCCAGCGCTGTCCGCAGACACTTCTGGGTCATGTGGCCAGTGTGACGAAGCTACTCTGGTGAGCCAGAGTCGCACACAGAAACGCCGTTTTAACGCTAGTAATCGGTCCCTATTTATCTACTTGCACCTGGGGGTGCTTTTGAACTGCTAGGTTGGCAGGCGCTGGGACCGAACTACGGGAGTGCACCCCGCTGCGGGGATTCGAACCGCCGACCATGCGTTCGGCAAGTCCTAGGCGCTGAGGTTTTACCCACAGCGCCACCCGCGTCCCTTAGGGAGAGGAATAGGCGGCCCTATATTATAGGTACAATTTGTATTAAGGATTGCTCCTTTTTACAATGCCTTAAACTCGGAATAATGCAGAATTTCATCCAGGGTTGCAGTTCTGAAATTGCTATGATAGTGAACATTGTACCAAAGATATACTATACCATTGTGAAGCTAACTTTTTTTTAAAAAAAGCCTTGCTGAGATTCACTCCCCATAAATGTGCATAGAATTGCAGCTCAGACCCCACCCCTTGAAGCTTTCATAAAATCAGCATGATGGCTTCAGGTGGGTTGTTCATGATATACAACTGGCACAAATTCCCTGACAGGTGTTGGCAACTTTTCTGATAGTGCTCTTGTGCCTTTAACAGGTATGATATAGCTTGAAATTCACCAGGCAGGTGCAGCTTGGGAAACAGCTGAAGATTCACCTCTTTATTCCTAGTTTTTGACACTTAAGATCTATATTTTTAAGGCCCTCCCATTTTTAAGTCGTTAGAAACAAGAGATTCTGCAGATGCTCTATGAATGTCCCGGACACTGTAGAGCATATTCTCTTTCATTGCCCATTGTACAGTACGCTCCGTCAACGCGTGCTGTCCCCTCTTTTGGGTGGTCTGGAACCCCAGCAAGGTGAATGTGCGGGATTCTGCCTATCCGACGTTGACCAAAGGGTAACGGCGGGGGTAGCCGAGTTTTTGGCTGCAGTCCTCCAAGGAGCAGGTTAACAAGGAAAACCACTGATTTTATATGTATATATATATATATGATTGTAGCCAACTGCTGCCTTTTTATATATATTTCAAGGCTTTTACATGTTATTTTCCTTCTTACGGTTTTTATTTGCATAATGCCTAATAAAGGTTTGATTTCAGATTTCAGTATTTTTAAGTCGTTTTAAGCTTTTTTTAATATTGTGTATTATTGTGTTTTAATATTGATTTTGTATTTTAATTGTTGCAACCTGGCCTGGGACCTTAGGTGAAGAGCAGGTAATAAATTGTAGTAGGAGGAGTAATCCTCATGCCTCACTTTCTGCTTTTCATGCAGCTTTTAAGGACAGAAGGGTCCTGCCAAGACCAAGGAATGGGACAACCCTGCTGCTAGAATCCACCCAACCAAAGGTATTCATACGTTCATCTACTATATATTGTGGAAAGCTGCCTGTTTGCTATGCATTTGTGCACCTCTGAAGATATTTTGACCAAATTTTCTGCGAGGGTTACTGTGAGCAGGGTTTTTCCTCTCTGTTCGGGTACAACTGGACACCATTTTGATTCAAGATGGCTTACCAAGAATATATTATAGAGAATTTATTATGCGGGGGGAAATGTATGGAAAGGAACATAGAATTCAATGTTCCTGCCTCCCTCTCACCCTTTTCCTTTCCAGGTGCTGCCGATGTACAGTTGCCCTGTGCCAAAGAAATTGGATGGTCACTCTGCAAGTGTAAACACAGGCTTAAAGACATGCTTTGGCTTTTATATTTATTTCCCCACTTCCTTATGAAAAAGGCATTCTCAGTCCCAGTTTCTCATGGCCCTGCAGAACCTTAAGAAGAGATAAGGCCATCCACCCAACCCAGATTGTTGAGGGGCCTTAAAAGAAATATTCATGGTTCCATTAGTTTCCTTGGTGTTATGTACTGAAGTTCTCACCCTGGGCCAGCAGGGGGATACTGTAGATAGTTATGCAAATGAAGGATCGAAAGTGACGTTCAGTGATTGGATAGTTTTAGAAAGTTGCTACAGTAACGTTGTAGTGGAGCTCTATATAAGCAGGCTGACTGAGCCCTTCAGTTCAGTTCTGCTCTGGCCTCCGAATAAATAAGAGCTGTTTGAAGAATCGCTGTGTCGTCTGATATGTTCACCCACAACTTAACACTTGTATTCTGTGAAACATGTGTCAGGAAGCAGAGCCAGCCCTACCATTAGGAAGAGTGAGGTACGTAACTGTCTCAGGCAGCATACGTTGGAGAGCAGAAAATGGAACCAAGGCACTAGGAGAACATAGCTGTCTTCCTTAGGTAGTCTGTGGAGCTCAGGTGTGGCAGAGAAAGCTTCCTGTTGCCTGTGTTGGAGTAATATCAAATAGCCAGTCTGGTTGGCTACCCTGAGTGGAATGGGGAGCACCATCTTGTCCTCCCCACCCCACCCCCTGCAGCAAAAAGTCCTATCTGATCAGGAAGAGCCTGTGAATGGAGAATAACGTGTGTGGTCAGAGTTTAACACTCATGCCTGCATGCATGAAATTGGTACTATGCGAAAACAGTTGCAGGACTGGGACTGGGACTATATGGTAACTTGAAGATATGCCAGTTAGTGTATAGCCTATATCTTCGCTTTTGTTTTGTTATTGCACAGTTTTGCCTAAAAACCTCCCACAACAGCACAGATGGGGTGCACATGGAAGACCCATTCACAAAACATTAGGATCATTCACAGGTGGGGAAACTGGATTCTACTTTATGTTAGCTTTGGAAATCTAAATTTGCTTGTAGATGTTGAGATGAGAAAAGCATGTGGCAAAGTGCACTTAAAAACCCCAAAAAAACTATTTACAGTCTTCAGCAGGAGATAATAAGATCACCCAGATAACCTGATGTCTTTTATTATGGAGTTAGGGGGACCATAGCTACATGCCTGTATGGTTCAGCTTGGTAGTCCATTGGGATTTTTTTATTTTTAAAAAAGAGAGACATTGGACAACTGAATTAAACTCATATTTCACCCATGATTTGATTCAAAGCCAGGGCTTATCCACACTTTCTAGGTGCAGGTCTGTGCTTCAAAGCGCTGTGTCTGAGTGCCCTGGCACTTTCCCCCAAAAACCCTGCTCTTTACTGCTGAAAACAATTCCACAGAGAATCCTGATTGCTGTTTGCACTGATTCAGCAGACACTGCCTAGAAAGCAAAAGTTAAGTGTGGATGAGCCCCCAGTCTCAGTTTCCCATTTGTAAACTGGGAATGATGCACCCTGATCAAAGTAGGAATCTAAAAAAAAAGCAGGAGTCAAATGGCATAGGAGGACCACACCTTTTCTGTTGCCTCTGTGTGTGACTGCAGTGACCTTACAACTAATTCTGGAAAAAGAACTGAGTCTGAAACTTGTGTCAGAAACATTCTGGGGGTGGTGGTGGTGGTTGTGGTTGGACTCCCCTCCCCTCTCACTTCTCTATTTGTCTTCCTTGTTGGTCTATGTGGGGAGATGACATTAAAGTTTCTGAGGGAGGCGGCCAGTCGCATTACAGCAGCGGCAGGGAACCTGTGGGGAATCTGGATGTGGCTGGACTACAACTCCCATCATCCCTGACTATTGGCCATGCTGGCTGGAGCTTATGGGGGGGGGCGGGTTTGGAGTCAACAGCACCCAGAGGGCCACATGTTCACTGTCCAGTTTCACATGCTCGCGCCCCACCCCATGGCAACTCTCCACTGCAATTCTCCGCCGCACTGGCGGAAGTGAAGAGCTCCACTTCCCACCATATCAGTTATGAAGGCTTAAAACTGAGGACTGGACCATAACAAGTTAAATTTGCTAACATTCTTTCTTTGGGGTATTTTCCTCCCCTTGTACAATTATTTCCTCCCACGTAACAACTGAGCTAAAAACATATAAAGGCAAGCTTCATTACTTAGACAACACCATATGCCAAGACAACTGGACAGAGCCCGATAACGTTTGTTGTGCTGAATATGTTTTAAAGTTTTGTGTTAAGGTATAAATCTTTTAAAACTTTATTTATTTCTGACTGGGTTTTTTCCCCCTTTTTTAAAGAAAAACTTCCCCTTGTTTGATTTAATGCATTTCTCTGTCTTTTTTTCTAATAGTATAACCAATCAATATTAATATGGCACAACCAATTAATGATAATACAGATTGTTCTATGTCATTTAGCAGCATATGAGGCTTTTGCTTGACTTTAGTTTTACTTTTTAAAAGCAGAAAAACACATGTAGCGCCCCCCCTGACAAATGAAATAATTAAGAATTAGTTGTTAGAAAGGGGGGCGCTTTGAGATTAGGCACTCTTTTGGCTCGCGTTTGCATTGTAGTTCATCAACTGCAGCAAGTAATCTGTTATCATGGCGTTCTCTTCTAAGCCCTATTATCTGGCCCGCAGATTCCTACACATGACTAGTCCTCGGCAGCGAACAAAAATGGCATCTAAATCCTGAATGTCACTCTTAAGCACTTGGCAGCAGAAGGGCTCATCTGAGGAAGATTAAGTTAATAGAAGCGTTTGGGTAACATCTGCATGCCTCCATCCTAGCAAGGCAAACTCGCACTGCAGTGACACGTGATCAGGGATTTCTTCGATTATCACTTAAGTACCTGACTGGGTTTTGGTGCATAGATACATGTGCATATGCACACATGCCCTTTCTACATGCATGTAGAAAGTTGCAAGTTATGTGATGTAATCTCTGTGTTGGAGCATTTGTTTGTCTGTAATATACACATTTGAAACTGCATCATGTTAACAAATCATAGAATCATAGAGCTGGAAGAGACCACAAGGGCCATCGAGTCCAACCCCCTGCCAAGCAGGAAACACCATCAGAGCACTCCTGACATATGGCTGTCAAGCCTCTGCTTAAAGACCTCCAAAGAAGGAGACTCCACCACACTCCTTGGCAGCAAAATCCACTGTCAAACAGCTCTTACTGTCAGGAAGTTCTTCCTAATGTTTAGGTGGAATAAATGTTGGGTTCCTCCCCCTCTCTCTGCCTCAACTCTGGCACAGAACCATTTCCTTTGTTACCTTAATGGTCCATACTTAGAGGGTCATTACCACACCAGGAAGCTGGGCTTCCTATTCTAGGAATGAAATCTATGCTGTATCAAGGAATTAGAAGGGGGCTCAGGTATACAGCCTACACCGCCCCCGCCCCCAGTTCATAACAATATGTAGGATTGTGCTGTAAATCCTATTGAAACCGGTGGTATTGAAAGAAGAAGAAGAAGAGGAGTTTGGATTTGATATCCCGCTTTATCATTACCCGAAGGAGTCTCAAAGCGGCTAACAATCTCCTTTCCCTTCCTCCCCCACAACAAACACTCTGTGAGGTGAGTGGGGCTGAGAGACTTCAGAGAAGTGTGACTAGCCCAAGGTCACCCAGCAGCTGCATGTGGAGGAGCGGGGAATCGAACCTGGTTCCCCAGATTACGAGTGTACCGCTCTTAACCACTACACCACACTGGCTCTCAAGATCTCAACTCACTCAAGTGCCAATGCTTTTTAGTAAGATCTAGCCATCACAAACCTTCAGTTAGGATCGGGCTGCTTGTGCAAACTATTAAATACTGAAATATGGTCCCGGCAGATGGTCTATATTGATGTGACACAGAGAGTGCATAATAAGTATCTGATTAGCTAATAAAAAGTAAAATAAAAGGGGAAAGTAATTTTAACTTCATACAAACTTGCTATCTTTTTCATGGGAGAACTATCTCTGGGGATCTCATATACCTAATTGTAATGAAAAAATAAGTGCCATTATGGCCCCAGATCAGTGCATGAGCTTTTCACCTCAGTTGACTTGGACCCCCAAATATGGTTCTTGTTGAGCACCTAGGAAAAGTTCTCTTTCATCTTTATAAATGCCTCTTATAATGGCTGTCTCAACCCCTAAGGGACAAACTTTAGTGTGTGTGAACAGGTAGAGGGAAAGCATCAACACAGCAGAGGCAAGTTTGTCACATGGTCTGGCGGAGGTTGTCGCAAATGGGGTGCATCCACTGGATCAGTCAGTGGAAGACTCCCTTTAATGCAGAGCTGGGGAACCTGTGGCCTTTCAGAGTTGGCTGAATTATGACTCTTCTTGTTCCTGTCCAGGGAGCGTCAGCTGGGTGAGCTGATGAGACTTGGAGGCTAACACCACCTGGATAGATAGCCGCAGAGGCTTCCCAAAATTCAAAAACATTAATGTTTTGAATTCCCCATTGAAATAATAATAATAATAATAATAATAATAATAATAATAATAATTTGTATGCCACCCATCTGACTGGGTTGCCTCGGCCACTCTGGGCGGCTCCCAACATAGTTTGATAAAACATCAAATATTAAAAACTTTACTAAACAGGGCTGCCTTCAGATGTCTTCTAAAAGTCAAACAGTTGTTTATTTCCTTGCCATCTGATGGGAGGGTGTTCCACTGGGCAGGTGCGACTACTGAGAAGGCCGCCAGCCTGGTTCCCTGTAACCTCACCTCTCGCAGTGAGGCAACCAACAGAAGGCCCTCAGTGTCTGGACTGAATGATGGGGATGGAGACACACCCTTCAGGTATACAGGGCCAAAGCCGTTTAGGGCTTCAAAGATCAGCACCAACACTTTGAATTGTGCTCGGAAACATACTGGGAACCAATGTAGAACCAATGTTCTATGGTCCCAGCGGCTGTTCCCAGTCACCAGTCTAGCATCCGCATTCTGGATTAATTATAGTTTCCAAACCGGCATCAAGATCTCTTTGGGCTTTCTGAGCAGCATTTCCCCAATTTAAAAGATGGCCAAACACCTGGAATCCTCCCAAAGAGCTTACTACATCCTTTGTTCTGTACGTCAGAGATGACGTACCATTTGCTTCTCCCTGGCAATATTTTTATGATGCACTGGATGGAACAGGCACAATAGTTTGCATGCCTGCAACCATTTACCACACCCACAGAAAATAGGCAAAATTAAGTTTGCCAAAACCAGGGCAACCCAAAAAACCTGAAATTCTCCATGGATGTCAATTCCACTTTTGAAATCCTGGTAAGGTCCGGACGTATGGGAGCCCTAGCAAAATGCTGAAATATTGTTCCCTCTCAGATTTGGTTGTTTGATTCTGTTTCCATGAGAAAGATCCCCTTCTGCTGTCAGGCTGCTGCTGTTGCACCTTGAATCATCCATTCTAACTTTTAAAAGATTGTTGAGTCTTTAAGGAAGCCATAAGCATTTCTGATGTTTTATTAATCCCAGTCTGCTTTGATTACCGTGCCTCAACTGACTCCAGCACTCCTGGGTAGTGATGGCAGAGGCGGTGGCAATCAGGCTAATATTGATTTACCTACATACAGCATGTAGTAGATCAGTGGTATCAAGTGTGATTCTGTTTTAGCAGTGGCTTTGCAACACAAATCTAAGCTGACAGTTTTATAAGACCCTCTCCGGCTCAATTTTGAAGGAAATAGGTTACAGCTTGTGTTGTAGTCATTTTGTTTTAACACCGGCACTTGGCAATTCAAAAGTGTTTTTGAAGACCAAAACAGTTCCCAAGGTTTCATCTTTTGACTATACAGCAGATATTCATTATTTATATATTTATAACTGTATAAAACAAAGGGTGCAGAGATATCCAAGAAGCCACATATGCTTTTACAGTATGCTCATTCTTGGAGGACATCCGTGGCTTATATGGCCCTCCTTTGGGTGCTAATCCAAACACGGGGCAGGGAAGTTTGTTTCCTACTTTTAAACCTATTTGCTTATATATGAAAGAATCTGCTTAAGCCATCAAATCCCTTGCTCACAGGCAGTGGTGTAGCGTGGGGGGTGCAGGGGGGGCCGGTCGCACCGGTCGCAACATCTGGGGGGGTGCTCGCTCGCATTCGAGTGCTAAAATCCACGGGTTAGGGGGCGCAAATTACTTGCCTTGCCCCGGGTGCTGACAACCCACGCTATGCCACTGCTCACAGGATATCTGCAAAGAATACTTGAATGGAGGTGATGCCTGTCCTCAGACATCACCCAATGTCTAAAAAGTTTGGCTCCTTTCCCAGATGCTTGAAAGAACAGATTGATTAAAGATCTGGGCACTTTTGGCTCTCCCCCCCCCCCAATTCCTGGATTTGTATGATTGCAATGAAGTTTGGTGTGCCATGTTTTAGAAAATGACTTTCTGGCCTTTGGAGATACATAACTTAGCAATACCTGGCACAGCTCTCTTCCCTAAAACCATAGTTCTGAGAAACCCTTTTCTCTGTACCCTTAGGCATTGAGTTGACCCCTTGGGAACAAGTGGGAGGACAAGATGGGCCTTTGGCCTTCTCCAGAAGAGCTCTTCTTACCTCATTACATTATTTTCTTTTTGACCCCTCTCCAGCAGAACACAACATATATGCAAGGCTGAGGGAAGAGAGTCTGTCACCCACAGAGGCATGGACATATTGTTATGAGGTTGGGATGGGAGGTACAGGAGAAGAGATTGAGAGTCTCTGGTCAACATGTTTCGAAAAGCTTTTGTGTCCCGTCCCCCCAGCATACTGGAACAGTGAGTAAAATACTATAGGCTAGACTCAACATTTGATCTTTGTTGAAAGTTTTGCATGGCTTGATATCAAATCATATTTTCCATACAATTTGCAAAGATTTTTGCTGGGAGAGGGGGGAAAAATGTGGTGTGAATTAATGGCCTTTGTTTTCCGGCTTCAAGAAGGCAAAACACAGCTGGAATTGTTTCTTTTGAATGTTCTTTCTCCTCGGGACTCATTTAACGGGTTTAATTATAAAGCAACAATTGACAAAAGACATCAAATACAATAGTCCCCAACATTCTCTCTGTATAGCCTAGTGGTCCTGGGTGGATTTTTTTAAACATTAGGAGGTTCAGGGCGGCACTTGCAAGGTATATTTGCGAGTATTGGAGATGCACTGGTATCTTTGATTGAGTAGTCATGATGGAAAGGGTTCTGTGTCGCTTTTAGTGGGAGAAATGGATCATTCTGCCAGTTTGGGTTTCTTTCTGTTTCTCATGTTTCCAGTCTTAAACTCAGTTCTCCGCATTTCTGAACCAGTTTGCTTTTATTTAAAAGAAAAGAAAAGGCCACATACAAATTTGTCAGCATTTAGTGGAATCCGATGAACTCATTTTGTGTGTCATTTTGTCCAACAGCCACATTTTTTTTTGCAAACAATACTGTCTCGTGTCATGCATTTTTGTATGTTAGTTTCACCGATGCACACATTTTTATGCACCCTTTCCTCTAATATACACATTTTGCATGCATTATTTGGTTGGAAAACTGCACCACAGAATTCAGAGAAGTGTGAATTTCAAAGGGTAGCTGCACTTCAGTTTGCATATTGTTTCAGGAAGTGTTAATTAGAGTTTCATATTCACATGTCAGCTGAAACAAATTTCTCCCCTATCTTTGTGTGTGTGTGTGTGTGTATTTGTGCTTGTGGAAAAGCAAGGGGTGCTAGCTTCTTAAAACATCACTTTTGAAAACTAAACTAATTCGTTTATTAAAATATTTTAAACCACCCTTCATCAGTCAGATATGGAAGGCAGTGTATGAAAGAAAAGACCCAACAAACGGTCTTGAAACCATAATATATAAACATAAAATGCAAGCAAAACAATGTGGGGGTTTTTTTGCTTAAAAAAGGCAATAAAAACGTAAACAACTGAAATACCTAGAAAAAACAGAAACACTTTAACTTTGCACTTGAATAGCAAACAGAATCGGCACTCATTTTGTTTCTACAGTTTCCAGGCCTCTCTGTTTAGCCCTCATAACACTACAGGCCTCACTAGTCCTTGCTTTGCAGCTCATGTGCTTTTGCCTGGCTGGAATGTGTTCTTGAACTCTGTTGATGCTTCTTGTTCATATGGATGGAGGATAGTCAAAGGTAAACGCTTGCTCCTCCCACTTTTGTTGCTCCTCCCATGTTTGCCTCTGGCCCCACCCACCACTCCCAGGTCATCCTTGGAAAGTTGCCAAGAATGGAAAGTGGTCCTTAGTCTGAAAGAAGTCTGCAAATGTATCCCCCCCTCATCCCTGGCATGGCAGGGGTCTGTGCACATGCCTCCCAAATTTCCTGCTCCATGCTATAGTAGGGCTGCCATACATCTGGGATTTGTCCACTGAAAACAGCGTCCAGGTGTATAGCAGTCTATATTGGAAGTGTTGACTTTTTGGCGAATTTCCCCCCAAAAAGCTCAACAACATTGGCCCAAACAAAACAAAAGAAGTTAAACAACTTTTGTGTCCAGATTTTCACTTCCTGAAATATAGCACCCCTATGCTATAGCCCTAATCCAAACCATCCCCAAACTGCTGTTAACCATGGATGGGAAACATGCAGCCATGACTGGTGCTTGTATGTTTTCATCTCCATGGTAATAGACCTTGGGGATGGGATTTGGACCTGTCTTCTACCAGTCAGATAGTTGTTTATTTCCTTGACATCTTATGGGAGGGCATTCCACAGGAAGGGCCCCACTGCCAAGAAGGCCCTCTGCCTGGTTCCCTGTAACCGCACCTCTCGCAATGAGGGAACCACCAAAAGGCCCTTGGAGCTGGACCTTAGTGTCTTGGTTGGATGATGGGGGTGGAGATGCTCCTTCAGATATACAGAGCTGAAGCCTTTTAGGGCTTCCTTCAGGTATTTGGGTCCGAAGTCTTTTAGGACTCCCCTTCTCCTTGGGCCATGTCCCTGATTTAAACTGGTGGACCCACAGCTTCTTTCAGAAGATGGAAAGTATGTTGGGAGATCCAGTTGCATTTCTCCCCCAGAACATCCCTAGACCATGAGATTCCCAATTCAAGTCCTGGAGAGCCATATGTATATAAATCAAATATTATTTGTAATAAGAGTTGACCCTACAGCTTTAATTTTCTGGAAGCCAGTCTCTGAGCCGCCTCAAGCAAGATTTATTTTTGTACATAAAAAGGTAAAGGTAAAGGACCCCTTACAGTTAAGTCCAGTTGTGGACGACTCTGGGGTTGCGGCGCTCATCTCGCTTTACAGGCCGAGGGAGCCAGCATTCGCAGACAGTTTTTCTGGGTCATGTGGCCAGCATGACTAAGCTGCACAACGGAATACCGAAACCAGAGCAGTGCATGGAAATGCTGTTTACCTTCCTGCCAGAGCAGTACCTATTTATCGACTTGCACTTTTTTTTGCGGTGGGCATGCTTTCGAACTGCTACATAGGATGTAGCACATAGTAGTACGTAGGATGTACATAGTACATAGGATGTGCATATGATACCTGATGACAAAATATGAGTTGAGCCGCAGATGTGTACACATGTGTGCATTTTCTCACCCGCCCTTAGCCCTTTAAGAATGTGTACAGATAGGGGGCCTAATCCTTCCTTGATTGCTGCCTGTGTGTAGTAAGAAATAAGACAGTTGGCATTCAATTCCCACATGTGCAATGCAGATGTCATACATGACATGTGTATTCTCCACTCCGGTATCATATCTTAGTACAGAAAATTTAAATGAAGGGGCTTTCAGAATGGGGTAGGCTGTGGGTTTCGTGTCCACATCTCTGAATAATTCCCTTACACTATTCCATGACCTCAATGTGTTCTTCTACTACTGTACATCTTGTTTGGAACTGCTAATATGGTCAACGAACCATTAAGACAAGCTCTGTAAACTTCCTGTAGACAAACCAAAGAGCATAGCTGTCAACGTTTCCCTTTGTTTAAGGGAAATTCCCTTATTCCGAATAGGATTCCTTGCAAGAAAAGGGAAAAGTTGACAGCTATGCCAAGGAGCGACATAACCAAAGAGCAAGAGTACCTACTTTCTTCTTGTGGTTGTCGATGCTGAGTGAATAAAGGGGGAAAAAAGAGCAAACAGTAACAAAGGACATGAAAAGAGAAACTAGGACTCAGAACAGAGATATACGCTACAAAACCCAAGTTCGCTGAAGCTTCAGTGCTTTCGAAAACAACCTCATAATCAGCATGCCACAGCATTCTGCCAGGTTAAATGTGAGATGATAGTGATTTTTATAGTGAGGGTAAACACACACCCAAATGATCTGTGGTGCAAGGGGTCATTGTGCCTGGCTTTTCACCAGAAGGTGGGTGGTTTGAGCCCCCCCCCCCGGGATGGCTGTGGTCAGGATTCCTGCATTGCAGGGGGTTGGACTAGATGACCCTTGGGATCCCCTCCAACTCTACGATTCTGCGAGGCATTTTAATGAGATGAATGGGCCTTAGGAAATGGGGAAGGAAGGAGCAGGGAAGAGGGTGGGTGGAGGGACAGAATGACGACAGCGGAATGTTGATATTCTTGCAAATGGTGGAAGGAGAGCAAAGTGACGTCTGAAATTGTGAAGTGGTGTTTTGAGTTTTGAAGTACAGTCAGCTCTCTTCCTTGTCCATGAAGAAGAAAACAAAGATCATCGTGGGTGGGTAGGACAGATGTCCATGTGAATAAGACAGATACTTTCTAAAGATGAGGCAGCTTCTAAATACCAAGTTGTTTTCTACACAATTTCAAGCCCACTTGAATGCTCTGAAGTTCACTTCTGAGTAAAAATCCTCCGTGTCACTCAGAGATAGGACGGCTCATGAATCATAGTTCAGCTCCACAATCAGGTACGATTTGTCACCAGTTCGGAACCCTGCAGGTTATGAAATGTTCCATTTTAGACATTGTCCTATGAACCTTCCAGATTTTATTGCTCTACACTAGATCCTGGGGCTGAGCATAAATTGCCAAGTCTGAAAGGCAGCCTTGCCATCTATTTTCTCACCAGTATCCTTGATCAACAACTAGCTTTTTCAAGGTCATTTAAAGTTCAGGGCAAAGCCATGTGGTCTGCATGGCTGCCAAAGCCAATATCCTCTTGCTGAGTTCAGTATGATGGTGGTTTCACACTGATGTGCTATATACTGCACCTGGCTCTCAGTGGCAAGGAGGCAGTCTGTGGGTACAAGCACCATGTGAGGAACTGGTGCGTTGCAGAACCCTGCATATTATTGGAGTCAGCTGCCTGAATTTCCCTCTTATCAGGAGAATTTTCCAGTCCGGGGAAGAAGAAAAGTGCTGGATAACAGGAACCCCAAATACTCAAAAACCAGGAGGTCTGTAAGCCATTAACTCCAAATGTTAAAAGAATTAACCAATCAGAAAAAAGTAAAAAAGTTAACCAATCAGATATGACTGTGTGACCAGATGAGTTAAGTCCTAGCACAGGCTTCCTCAGCCTCGGCCCTCCAGATGTTTTGAGACTACAATTCCCATCATCCCTGACCACTGGTCCCGATAGCTAGGGATCATGGGAGTTGTAGGCCAAAAACATCTGGCAGGCCGAGGTTGAGTAAGCCTGTCCTAGCACTACTTCAAATGATGGCCTCATGGTTTTTGGTACTTTGAAATCAATTGATAATTTTACTGATTGAAAACATTTTTATAGCACTCTTCATTAAAAAATTCCAGGGAAGTTTGCAACTCAGAAATGCCAATGCATTAAAACAGCCCATTAAAATCCAAAATGTGGGCCAGTGACTCCCGCAATCAACCCTTTGACGGGCCGTGCAAACGCCACTGCATGAAGATGCCACCCCCCTTCTCAAAGATAGACTATAGAACAGGGGTCAGCAACCTTTTTCAGCCGTGGGCCGGTCCACCGTCCCTCAGACCATGTTGTGGGCCGGACTATATTTTTTTGGGGAAAATTAATGAATTCCTATGCCCCACATATAACCCAGAGATGCATTTTAAACAAAAGGACACATTCTACTCATGTAAAAACACGCTGATTCCCGGACCGTTTGTGGGCCGGATTGAGAAGGTGATTGGGCCACATCCGGCCCCCGGACCTTAGGTTGCCTACCCCTGCTGTAGAATACTGACCAAGGCCTAAAACCGCCAAAGTTGTGACGATTTGCTACAGGGAAGGCAAAACCTGCCAATGCAGGGAAATTCCTTCTCGGTTCTGGAACACAGCAACCATCTTACGACCATAGCAGCGCCCGCTGACCTGGAAGCAAGAGGTTCATCTGCAAAAGAAGACCGTGTTATATTTTAGGGAGGGTCGGGAGGGTGAACCTGGAAAGAAAAAATATGAGCACCAGCCCTATTTCCTGCCCTCGCACACCCTGCAGCCCATTGGCCTGCCAGGATGGGGGCAGGGTGACGGCCACCCTGTAGCCAATATGGGTGGCACCCTGGTCCCAGGAAGCCCCGCGCTGGGTTGCAAACCCACCCCACGCAGGTGGGAAGTTTAGGCAAAATATGAGGAACTAAAGGGACGCGGGTGGCGCTGTGGGTTAAACCACAGAGCCTAGGACTTGCTGATCAGAAGGTCAGCGGTTCAAATCCCTGCGATGGGGTGAGCTCCCGTTGCTTGGTCCCTGCTCCTGCCAACCTAGCAGTTCGAAAGCACGTCAAAGTGCAAGTAGATAAATAGGTACCGCTGCGGCGGGAAGGTAAACGGCGTTTCCGTGTGCTGCTCTGGTTTGCCAGAAGTGATTTAGTCATGCTGGCCACATGACCTGGAAGCTGTCTGCGGACAAACGCCGGCTCCCTCGGCCTATAGAGCGAGATGAGCGCCGCAACCCCAGAATCAGTCACGACTGGACGGAATGGTCAGGGGTCCCTTTACCTTTTATGAGGAACTAGCATGACGCAAGTGATCAAAATCTGGAGCTTTTCACCTGTTAATAACAAGGTGGGCAGGCTGGGTAATTTGAATAAGCTAAGTGGAGTGGGAGATGAGCAGGATGAGTGGCACCACGTGATATTTCTAAACAGTGGTGGTGGGGAACTTTTTGAGTTCCTTTTGGTGTGTGTGTGTGGGGGGGGGGAGCAGAGGCAAAATTGGACACAAAAATGGACCTGAGTTTTACCTTCGCACAGAATGCTGGTTTCAACAGATGCTTGCACAGCCCTCTCTTCTTTTCAACCCAGACAAGCAAGAGGCATAAGTAGAGTTCAACGACACACTCCAGGAGGAAAAAACACTCAACGTATAAATAAAGCAGGCCAGAGAGTGGCATGACCTGGGGTCAGTTCGACGGGCTTGCAGGGTTGCACTTGGTCCCCAGGCCTGAGGTTTCTTTCTCCTGTGGGGAAAAGGCCTAATAAGCATGCCAAGCATGCATACCTTAAGCTATGCTTCAGCCAGGAGTATGTAAATGAATAACTTTCTTAATAAGAGCTGTTTCTTGCTTTGAGCCAGGCAAATTCCTTCAGAAAACCCCAGCCTTGCCAAATTTTTAATTCCTGTTATTCTCAGTGAATCATTTGATTGACACTAGTCTACAAATATTGTTTATATACATATGTTTCATGTAGGCATATATCGTATACTATAAGGAGAGATGGATTTATTGAATGCAAACATAAATCAGGGGTAAATATTTGTTCTAGGGAAAAGAAAGGAGGGGGAAAGGAGGAAAATAAAGAACACGGATTGTCAGAACGCACACAAAAAACGTGGTTCAGGGACAGCTTATTCTTTGAAGGAAATATGGCCTTTTACATTGCCGTAATGTTTTCTAGCGTGTTTTCAGATCATTTCAGAATACTGACTTTGCTTTTAGTTTGTTTTGGCTGCTGGTGTACAAGTTGCATTCCTAACAAATGGCACGGAGTACTTTTCCATTATTTCTATTCTGTTTCTTGGCAGAATGTGGTTATCTTGCCCTTGTGTCACACTCCAGCACCAAACTGCATTGATGCTCTTTAAGAAGAGAATACTGAAGATCTGACATTGAACTAACACTTTGTATATGAGAACCACAGATTGCAAAGTCAGGGATTGCTTTTGGTTTAAAACGGAGAGAGAAGATCAGGCGCTTTTTTATGAACAGCTTTACTCCTGTGAAACCTGCAACTTTGCCATAAATATTCCCAGGTACCTTTGATTATAGGGACGCGGGTGGCGCTGTGGGTTAAACCACAAAGCCTAGGACTTGCCGATCAGAAGGTCGGCGGTTCAAATCCCTGCAACGGGGTGAGCTCCCGTTGATCGGTCCCTGCTCCTGCCAACCTAGCAGTTCGAAAGCACGTCAAAGTGCAAGTAGATAAATAGGTACCACTCCGGCGGGAAGGTAAACAGCGTTTCCATGCGCTGCTCTGGTTCGCCAGAAGCAGCTTAGTCATGCTGGCCACATGACCTGGAAGCTGTCTGCGGACAAACGCCGGCTCCCTCGGCCTATAGAGCGAGATGAGCGCCGCAACCCCAGAATCAGTCACGACTGGACGGAATGGTCAGGGGTCCCTTTACCTTTGATTATAGAGTCAAAGAACTGTAGAGTTGGAAGGGACCCCAAGGTTCATCTAGCAACTAGTCCAACCCCCTGTAATGCAGGAATCTCAACAGATGGCCATCCAACCTCTGCTTAAAAAGCAGAGCTGCTCCTTCAGGTATACAGGGCCAAGGCCATTTAGGACTTTAAAGGTCAGCACCAACACATTGAATTGTGCTTGGAAACATACTGGGAGCCAATGTAGATCTTTCAGGGCCAGTGTTATAGTGTCCTAATGGCTGCTCTCAATCACCAGTCTAGCTGCCGCATTCTGGATTAGTTGTAGTTTCCGGGTCACCTTCAAAGATAGCCCCATGTAGAGTGCATTGCAGTAGTCCAACCGGGGATAACCAGTGCATGTACCACTCTGACAAGGGGCAGGGATAATTGGAGTTGTAGTCCATCAACAGGGTGGGTGGGTACAGGTTTCTCATCTCTGGTTTATGGCTACAGCCTCCACATAATAACTTAGTGCTATGCACTGAAGTGTTTTCCTTCCATCACATTCCATAACTGCAGTACAAACTATTATCCACAAAATATGAACGGCTGAGATCTGCCTTGCAGCTTTTCAGAGCGGGGAGACATGTGGCAAGGCTTTACTACATAGCAAGTAAAAACATTTTATTCTGTGAGTGGGGAATAATATAACTGCAATTCAGAACGATCACTTTCCAAGGCTGACCTCTAGGTAATACTTTGCCCATGCCGAGGGTTAGTAAAAGGCTGAACTCTATAGCTTGTCTTCCCCTGTCCTTTAACAGTTAGTTAATAGCTATGTGACTGTTTGTTTTTCCAGTTATTTCTAACCTGGCCATAAACTTGTAACAAGAAGCAAATGGCAACCAAATAATTTAAAATGCCTGGATTTACTTTTGACCGTAGTGTTTGCTGTTGATTTAAGACCTGTGCATGTCTTTCAAGCTGAGCCTTTGACATTTATGGTTAAAATATTAAAACAAGAAAGCAGTACAAAACACACCATCAACATTAATAAGAACTTAACAAAACAACAGCTTCTAGGCTGTCTAGTTCTGCTGTAGTTTAATATGCTCTCTGGCTGATCATTGTTAAACTCTTGACATCTCATATCACCGCATCTACGTGAAACCAGAGTTAGGAGCAGGGATTTTATTTTTCCTCAAAAAAAGCTTTAGTGTTTTGGTGCTGATGGGATAATTGCTAACAGGAGCTTTTCACCAAGTACTGCTATTCTCAGTCTCTCTCACTCTCTCCCTCCCCTGTATTTCCCACAATCCTTTCCTCTACTTATTCATCCCTCCTACTTAAGGCCTCCTTGAAACAGATGTAATGGCTCTTCTTGGGAGAGATGCAGTAGGTCTGGGAGTTCCCTCATGGCTCTTTCCTCTTAATAGCTGATCCTGAGTCAGCACAGTATGCATGGCTGGTTGAAGTAAAGTGCAATCTGAACAACTCCCATTCCTTCAAAGCAGCATAAGAAAAAACTGTAGAGTTTAGCTCAAGAACTTCCAGTCTCTTCCGTGTCATAGTTTATCTTGTCATAGTGCATGCTTGAATGCTGCCCCCTAAAGTCTAGGCCAATCTAATTAACCTCCAATAGGAGTAGGTGGGTTATGAGCCTAGGGTTATTCTCATGGGACATTAGGCAAAGAGGCTTATCTTGCAGGGTCTTTGAGAAAAGTGCCTGTATTTTCTGGAAAATGAACCCCTATTTTCTCCCAGTTTGGACATGTTAAGAAGGCCTTGTTAATAGTTTGAGTTGGTAGCATTATTGTTCCTCAGGAGGCCTCAGATCCCAACCCAGAGTCTCTGGAAGCGAAATATCTGAGTGGGTCATGTTTACATTTTGTCTCTAGCATACAGGTAAATAAATGCATGCTTATTAAGGCACCCAAGGCAGCCCACAGCCTGCCACATCACATTGTAGCTGCTGAGGGTACTCTGAACTTATTTCTGGTGAAAAACAAGAGCTAATCTATGGACCTAAGCAGGATCAAAGCAAGTACAATCTCCTTTTTGAGAATCTGCATGGCCACACTAGACCACAGTTTGGCTTAGTGTTGCATGCAAATGGAGCCACTGTCTAATTCTGTTAATGTTTTCTGCATCAAATGGATAACATCTTCAACTGAGCCCAGGTGTAAGCTTTTTCATTCTTTCCTCATGTGTCAGCACGTTCACATCCTGTCATGCAGTGGAATGACGGGTGAAGCAATTTTTCAGAATCAGGAATTCAGCTGCTTTTTCAAGGGCTGAATGTCTTTATTAAGGCAGGTGACACCACCTCAGAATTATTTGGCATTGGATGAATAATCTCTTTTGAGGATATGGGTGATGCCAGCCTGACTCTCCCGATTAGGCATCTTCAGTTGCCTAGATTTTAACTTGACCATGCTTGAGAAGGCTCAAAGCGTTTCCATGTTGCAGGACCAAGGCAGCTATAATAAAATATTCTTTTCACTTCATTTATTCCCTTTTTTCCTGGACTGTGGGTTACTTCCTATGTGGATGTGACTCGTGGCATGGTGCCCGCAATGTAGACATCACTTGCAGAAGAAAAAATGAGCCCCTGCCAGATAGGTTGTATCACTTGCACAGAGAACATTTGTTCTTCTGAAGTGACATAGGATGTGGATTGCTCAAAAACCAGAAACACGCTGATGCAATTAAAAGTAGGAAAAAGCCACATGGTAAATGGCATTTAACCAGAGGCAGAGGAAGGGGGGTACGGGGGATGCGGGCTGCCCTGGGTGTCCTCACTGAGGGGGTGTGTGACAACATGAGTTTTTAAAAAATGAAATTGGGCTCTCAGAACTTTTTAGGAGTGATGTGGTGGCTTAGCGCGGTGTAGTGGTTAAGAGCAGTGGACACGTAATCTGGTGAACTGGGTTCTCATCCCTGCTCCTCCACATGCAGCTGCTGGGTGACCTTGGGCTAGTCACACTTCTCTGAAGCCTCTCAGCCCCACTCACCTCACAGAGTGTTGTGGGGGAGGAAGGGAAAGGAGATTGTTAACCGCTTTGAGACTCCTGAGGGTAGTGATAAAGCGGGATATGAAATCCAAACTACTACTACTACTACTACTATTCTTCTTCTTCTTCTTCTTCTTCTTCTTCTTCTTCTTCTTCTTCTTCTTCTTCTTCTTTGGTGCCTGTAGGTTCCATGCTGCCTGAAACTGCAGCATGGGACTTGCGTTGGCCTACTGCCTCTCCCTCAGCTGTCCTACAGCTGAGGAGGCGGCGGCAGAGAGGCTCGCTCTGTCCCCCATGGGCGGATCACCCTGCCCCCAGCTGCAGGACACGCCTCTGTACAAGGCGCCCGAGTGAGTACACTCACATAGATTGATAGACCTAGACCAGGGGTCTGCAACCCGTGGCTCCGGAGCAGCATGTGGCTCTTTTACACCTTTGCCACGGCTCTGGGGCGGATACTAGCGAGGGGAGGAGGTGCATTGTGCACCCCGACACTCCCCACTGTGGCAGGCGCTGTACTGGCTGTGACGTCGCATGGGGGCGGTGCATGTGTTAGTCACCTTCCCGCCTGCTGTCAGATCAGACATTAAGGTAAGAAACAATATATGCAGTGTTATATTTGTTTTAAATGTCGCAATGGTTTTGCGGCTCCCAGTTTTTTTTTCTTCGGAAACGGGTCCAAGTGGCTCTTTTTGTCTTAAAGGTTGCAGACCCCTGTACTAGACCATCTCATTGTCATGTTGTTATGAAACCCTAAACATCCTTCCAGTCTGATGTGGTGTATCAAAAGGGACTTTCCCCCCTTCTGCCACCAAGTTCTTCCTTTACGTCAGTTTCTCAACTTCACTTTTTTCTTCTTCATGCAAGACGTTATAACCTTTGTTGAGGCAGAGAACATCAGCAATACCTCTTTCCAGAAGGCAGACAAGAATGGCAATATTCAAAACAAAGTCTCGTGATTCAGAACTCTCTACATTTGACTGTCTTTCTTGCAATTATCATTATTATTTATTAAATCTATATACAGCCCTTCATCTGAAGATCACAGGGCAGCTTGCAACATAAAAATACAAAATGAAAACACAAAACATGTAACATATTAACAAAAAAACCCCAATAACATCCGGCAATGCATTCAAAATGCTATAGTTCCACAGCCTAGAGCAGGGGTCTGCAACCTTTAAGACAAAAAGAGCCACTTGGACCCATTTCCGAAGAAAAAAAACCTGGGAGCCACAAAACCATTGTGACATTTAAAACAAATATAACACTGCATGTGACTAACGCACGCACCGCCCCCATGCGACATCACAGCCAGTACAGCGCACACCACAGTGGGGAGTGTCGGGGCGCACAATGCGCCTCCTCCCCTCGCTAGTATCCGCCCCGGAGCCGTGGCAAAGGTGTAAAAGAGCCACATGCGGCTCCGGAGCCGCGGGTTGCAGACCCCTGGTCTAGTAGTTCAGAACTTAGGCTAATATCCTGCCAAATATTCACAAGAAACTTTACAAAGAGAGTTCTAGCAACCATGCTACATGTTTTGCATTGTCCTGAAATACAGCTAAAAGAACACCAGAATATAAGCAGAGTTTTGCTACACCAGGTCAAGGGCCCATCAATATCATTCAACATTTCTCCAATGAAAATAGGAACATGTGCTATTTTTCTAGGAAAAAGTGGTGCTGGAACGCACCATGAACACCTCCCTCATTCTCTTAGAATGGAGAGGTGCTGGAACTGAGTTTCAGTGAGTTCCGGCTGAAAAAAAGGCCTTGGGACATCCTATTCCATACCCTCTGTTACGTACTAAGCTTGGATCCTAGAACAATAGGCAGGTAGGATCCTAGAATGCAACAACTGATTGGCTTGCAGGAGAAGACCAATCAGGCTTCAGGAGGAAGTTAATCAGCCTATTAGGCTGGTTGGATCGTAGAATGCAACAGCTGATTGGTCTGCAGGAGAAGACCAATCAGGCTACAGGAGGGAAATAGAATCAGGCAATCAGACAGGACCCATTGTGTTAATAATGTATATAAAGGCCTGAGGTTTTGGGGGAAATTCAGTCACTATTTTACAAGCTGCAGTAAAGAGCATGAAATCACTACAGGACTCAGAGTATATTTCACCTTCCAACATTTCTCCAATGAAAATAGGGATGTCCTAAGGAGAAGCGAGATGTTCTGGGATCAAATCAGAAACCACGGTGGCTTCTGTAAACCCAGGACTGTTCCTGGAAAATAGGGACACTTGGCGGGTCTGTCCATCTAGTTCAGCATGCTGTTCTCACAGTGGCCAAGCAGATGCCCACCAAAAACCCACAAAACAGCACTCAACTCACCTGTGATTTCCAGCAACTTATATTCAAAGGCATGCTTCCCCCATCAGCAGATGGAGAACGTCTATGATCTGAAGGCGTATCACACAGTTTTGTTGCTAAACCTAAGCAGGTTCTGGTCCCGTATTAACTGCTGGAGTGAGAGAGTGTCAGTCTGGAAGCAATATTTAAGCTTCACAAAGGAGAAAAGGGTCTGAAGTATATAATATACATTAACAACTCAGCCCTGCGCATGCTTGCTTGGAAGCAAGTTCCAGTGTGTTTACTCCTAGTAAGTGGATATATAGGACTGAAATCTAAAAGGCGGTAGGAAATTGTGGTGCATTGCTAGTTAGAACAATTATTCTTCAACTTCTATATTTCTCTTCATTCATATGACTTTAGTATGCTCTGAGATTTTGTATGTGCATGTGTGCCAAAGACCCAGCGTGATATGCTGCTTAGCTGAGATTGTACACTGAATTTTATGCTAATTTTATTTTTATTAATATTTACTTGCCCAGAAAAACACAGTTCAGACACAGCATCTGATTTTCTGCAAGGTCCTGACTTTCTTTAAATAGTCATTAGGAGGAGGAAGGAAGTAATATGAGATTGTTGCTTGTAAATATTTACACTTTGCCTCTGTGCTAATGAGCCTTCACAAAATAAAGCGAGAGACGATGTTTTTGCTGTTGGAGAGCAAGGTTTTGCTTACTGTGCTGCACGATAGGGGCAATAAGCCCCCTTTAAAAGCCTGTCTCTATTCAGGAAGGTGGCCTCCCCAGCCATTGTTCATATGCGATACATTTAAATATACACAGCTTTTAAACTTGATCCATTTTTAGCATTGGGTGGCAATACAGCCAGTATTTCCACATCCAACATAGCAACCTTCGCCTCTAGAGGGGCAGAGATATTTTTTCTTCCATTGACAGCTGGATTCCCAATCTGTTGGTGGGGAGAGGAGTGCATACTGCTGGGGAGGGGGGACAGGAATGAAGCCAGGATTAGGGAAGGCCACTTCTTTCTCTCATTCTCTGCTACCTCCTTTCTTCCCCCCTCAACTCATTTTCTTTCCCTCTTTCTGCTATCTCTCTTTCTCCCTGCCCAGATGGTTTCTCGGAGATGAACAGATAGCATTTTCCAAAAGCCTGAACTGATCGCTTGCAGAGGACTCTCCCCTCCTCCTCTGGCCATCGCTCCATCTGTTTGGTTCTGTTTGGCCCCGTTTCCCCCCTCTCCTTCCTCCTGTGCTTTTAGGCCTCCTCCCTGCACCCGTACGAAATTAGGCAGGGAGCCATGTGCAGCCCTCAGCCCGAAGATTCTCCACCTGTGCCCTGAAGAGGTCACATGATCAGAGGTCACATGATAAGAGACAAATCAGAATGAACACTCAGTAAGC
The DNA here is from genome assembly GCF_965113315.1 of Podarcis vaucheri. Lineage (NCBI taxonomy): Eukaryota > Metazoa > Chordata > Lepidosauria > Squamata > Lacertidae > Podarcis > Podarcis vaucheri. The sequence goes on from NC_138761.1 coordinate 97,040,829, forward strand.
AGGTTGCGTGGAAGTGCCCATATTAGACCAACACTCTAACCACTCTAAGAAGCAGCCTCTAAGAAGGTTTTCCTCATTGGGAAGGTGCTCCAATCCCCTGATGACTTGTTTTGCTCTTTTCTGTACTTTCGCCTAGCTCGGTTATACCTTTTTTCAAACTGGTGATGGCCAATATATTACAAATTTAATTAATTAATTGTTTTCCATTTTACAACAAACACACAAAAACATTTCCCACATCAAATTCCAATATCTTATTTTGGATTTATTTATTTATTTCATTCATTGATAGACCACCTTCCCCCCCCCTTCTTCCAAGGAGTTCATGGTTCTCCTCCCCATTTCATCCTCACAACAGCTCTCTGAGGTAGGTTAGGCAGAGAGGCAGTGACTAGCCCAAGGGCACCCCATGTGCATCATAGATGAGTGGGGATTCGAACCCTGGTCTCCCGGGTCATACATGTCCAGGACCTTAACCATTACACCACACTGGCTCTCCAGTGAGGCTCCACTGAAATAACCCCTCATATAAAGTTTACCTTCCCCATCCCCCCTACTATGGCTCTAAAGGTAGCCCATCACTGTCCACTTTATCAATGGCAATAGTTCCTGGTCTCTTGCAGGCTCCCATAACTGGGTGGTAGCCCGTGTTCAGCCTGATGGATCGCAAGTTCTACAGACTTGAATTCTACCCCAATTCCAGTCTTCCAGGTAAGCCACCACGAGAACTTTAGTTATAGGGTGGCCTGCAAAATAAATAATTCACCTACCCTGAACAAAAAGGAAGAAAAATGCATATATTACCTTTGTTTTTGCCCCCATAGGTCCTGTGAAACTTGTATCACTTGCACTGAGACTTACTGTGACATGATTAGTTGAATATTTTAATGTGTACGTAGGAGAGAAGGAGGGAAATAGCAATTTCTTCCCAAATGTTGTTGTTTCGTTTTATATAACATATTTTCTGCTCTTCTGTTGTCACTTTACCTGACTAGGCTTTGACCCTGCTGCAAAGTTTTAAGACAACACTGTTTTATATATTTTAAAGTTTTCATTATTGCGATGTCTTGCTGTTTTAAAGGTTTGTTTTACAATGCTTCAGGGCCCTTTAATTTTCAAGCAGAGAATGCAGAATAAAAGTTTGAAATAGAGTAAGTTTAACTGAGGCAGACAGCTCCTGAGCTGGCCTTGTCTGCAAAGCAACCAACACTGGTCTGTTGTAACAATGTGCAAGAGTACAAAGACAATAGTTCGGCACCTCACTGAGGCCACAAATCTGTAGGACTGCAACAACCATTTTCTAAGTTGAGTATCATTGACCCTGTGCCCAAATATGAATGATACCTTCAATACTCTGTATGCCTGGAGCAATAGGAATGACTTGCACATGTTCTTGCTTCCTCCCTCCACAGAATAGAATATCCTTTACAAATCTGTAAGTGTGCATAGGATCAGAGCTCCAGGTATGTTCTCAATCTAATAAGTGTGGTCCCTTCTAAGAACATAGACCAGAAAAAAAAAAATGCCTTGCCACTCAAGCTGAGGCCCATCTAGCTGAATGTTCTGCTTCAGCCAGAGTCCTTTGGGCATTCACAATCAAAGCGTAAAGTTGATGGCGTTCTCCTGGCCTGTGCAGTTCATTTCTGAGGGCTATTCTTGTGTCTGATCTTGACTAAGGCACAGACAGAGCATCAATGCCAGCATGAGTGAAGCAAAACTCTTTCCTATTCTTCCGCCGCCTGTTTGCAGATGGTCCCTGTGCCATCCTAGTCCCAGATTCATATTTTATTTTTAGTAGAGATTGAGTCATCTCCTTCACGTTAATCTGCATTCAAGGCACAAAGATTACACTAACATACTACTGGCATGTGCCAAGCACATTTTTGTTTATATGACATAGTTCTATATTTCTGAACTTCGTGTAAGACCTGATCTAGCTTGGGTTAAAGCCAATAGAATAATTTCTCGCTGGATCTGGACCTGCTTCTTAGGTTGGAGTCGTGAGATTGCTTGTGGCCAACATTTTTAAAGAAGAAGCATCCCTTGAAATGATTAGAAGTAGACAAAACAAGGGGAAAATTTCTCTCATGGCGAGAGAATATATCCAAATGACCTAATAGAGCCTTTCCAATGACAACATGGATTTGGAATCAAATTGTTAAATATTAGGGGATACATTTTCCAAATAGACGAGTGGGCTGAAGCCCAATAGTTTCTGGAGGGGGTTTACAACCTCAAGTTATAGAGAGTGCCACAATCTCTTCTCTCCAACCCACATATTGGAGTGAGATTTCTTGCTGCAAAATTCACTGTAATAAACAAGTTTCATTAAAAATACATTCAGCAGCAACTGGAGCTATATGGGTTTCTCGGCCACTGATGATAAGCAAAATCAATGTTAGCACACAAAGACAATATAAGACATTTTGATGCCTAAGGCAGAAAACCCAAATAGCAGCTATCTTTGTGAGGGTAACCTAACAACAACAAGAATAAACTGAGTATGCAATCATACAAACATTTTGTTGGGTTTAAGGTAAAAAGGTAAAAGGTAAAGGACCTTTGGACGGTGAAGTCCAGTCAAAGGCGACTATGGGGTTGCACTTTCAGGCCGAGGGAGCCGGTTGTGTGGCCAGCAGGACTAAACTGCTTATGGCGCAACAGAACATTGAGCACAGTGGGATTTCCAAGTAAAAGTGGGGTAGGATGATATTCTCAGGCAGAGATGGGGAAGCTGTGGCCCTCCATATGTTTTTGGGGCTCCAACTTCCATCAGCACCAGCCAGCATGCTAGGGAGCTTGTCACAGCAGAAGGGGGGAGACACCCATAACTCTTCACCAGCCTGACTCATCTCTGCTTCTTGGCCTCCCTCATCCTACTCTCCTGCTTCAGCTTCTGCCTCTGATTCTGGACTTCTCTCTGCCACAGACTCTCCCTTCTCACTAAGCCCTGCAACCTCTTCATCTCCTGACACCTCCTCCCCACAGTCTTCTTCCTCTCCTTCCTCTGACCACTCATTGTCATCCCACCATCAATCCACTGCTAGGGTTGTCACCTTTTTTTCTGTAAAAATACAGGACGGTGCAGTTGGGGGGTGATTCCCCCCCTCATCTGGTGCTGGAGTGACTTCAAAACAATCCATTACAGTGGTACCTTGGGTTACAGATGCTTCAGGTTACAGACGCTTCAGGTTACAGACCTTGTTAACCCAGAAATAGTACCTCGGGTTAAGAACTTTGCTTCAGGATGAGAACAGAAATCACATGGCAGTGGCAGCGAGAGGCCCCATTAGCTGAAGTGGTACCTCAGGTTATGAACCGTTGCAGGTTAAGAACAGACCTCTGGAATGAAATAAATTCTTAACCCGAGGTACCACTGTACAATCTTCTTGTTGTTTAGTCATTTAGTCGTGTCCAACTCTTGGTGACCCCATGGACCTGAGTACGCCAGGCACTCCTGTCTTCCACTGCCTCCCGCAGTTTGGTCAGACTCATGCTGGTAGCTTCGACAATACTGCAGCCTAACACAGTGGCCCCTCTGGAATTTGTCACACGCCTATGTGCACATGCAAATATACATTTATTTGTAAATCTTTCTGTGCTTGGCTATCCAGAGCTTAAATACATGGCCTTTCACACACCTTTTCAAGCACATGCATTTGGAGAGGTTCCCTAACTTGGCAGAGACAGAGAGGGAGAGAGACCAGACCTGAAATACAGGACAAAACTGTATCAATGCAGGATGTAGCATTTTAAAATGAAATATTGGTCAATCTTGTATTATACAGGACAGGTGGCAACCCTCTGGACACTCTTCCCTTGGGGGTTCCTCAGTTGGTGCCTCCTATCAGTCCTCTGCATTCAACAGTCCGTGAGAATTTGCATCCACCCTGCTATTGCCTCTGTCAGGACAACTTTGATAGCATGGACCTGACAGTGAAGCTGCTGCTGCTGCTGCTGATTCGGCAGAATCACTCTGCGTTAACTTTCTGAAACAATTCCAATGGACCTTCAGGGTGGAATCTGAGTCAGAGTCCAATCAGATCTCCTCGCACGCTCTCCCATTCTGCCTGCAGGAGCTGATCAGAGATTGCACAGCTAAGCTTCGAACCAAAAGCCTTTTGTAGCATAGTAGTGGCAGCGGCGGCAGCAGCAGCACACTTTTTCATGTGACAGGCATTTGCACATTTCACCATTCAGCTGATTGTGGGTGCTGTTCTATTTTAAACCCACATGGAAGTATGATTTTAGGCCCATCTGCTACCGGCCCTAACCCAGATGATACAGAGCCTACCCACAGCATCCTTTCCTCCTTCAGACAGTTCCAGGAACAAGCAGTGAGTCAGCTGCGCAGCTGAGCTTGGGTTTTTTTTTCTTTTTTATAGCTAACCCCTCCTGAGCTGGTGCAGGATGCAGCTCAGCAACAGCCGCACTCCAGGTGTGAGGCCTTGTCATTTTTCATTATCGAAAAACGGGACCTTGCTTTGGAAGGGGATGACTTGGGCAAAAGTCACAGCCGTGCACCAACTGCCCTGGTCGCAGGGAAGGTTGTGAAATCAAAACGGCCCAGGCAGCAGCCTGCAGCTTGATAATTTCGCTCTTTCTCTCTCTCCCCCACCCCCTGGTCACGCAGCCTCTCTCTCCCTGAGGAACAAAACATCGCCACAGTGAGGACCATGTCCCTCTTCAAGAATAGTCCCCCCCTTTTCTTGGGCTGGGATAATACCGTTGTACTTTATTATTATCATTTAGCTGGAAGTACCCACCCTGGACAGGATTTCTGTGCACAAAACATTCTTTGTGGGTCCTTATGGCTTCTGACTCTCGGCAAGACACCCTTGGCATTCTCCATCATGGACGGCCATTACGGAACACCGCCTTGAGGTCATTCCCTCAGAGAGAAAATACTTTTGTCGTTAAAAGCCTGATGAAACAAGCTCAAGATATACACATGATTGTGTTTCAACAGTGGCAATCCTATTGTTAACATTGCCACTGTTGAGCTTGTTTCATCAGGCTGTTCCTGGGAACTCAACAGTTACCAAGGCTATGGGGCTTTTGGATTGCCCCTACTCCTGCTTAGAGAAATATGGGGGTGTTTTTATGGGGGCCTGAGACTTAGGTCTTTTGTGGTGAGCCCTGTTTCATTCCACCCCTTCTTTTTCTTAAGTGTGTGTGTGTGTGTGTGCGCGTGTGCAGGCCCTCCAAGTGTTCCTATTTTCCAGGGACAGCCCCAGATTTACAGAAGCCATCCCAGTTTCTGATTTGATCCTGGAATGTCACACATTTCCTTAGGACGTCCCTATTTTCATTGAAGAAATGTTGCAGGCTATGGAGTTATGTGACCCCCAAGCCCCCAACTGTACAACGTTTGAAGGCAGCCCTGTATAGGGAAGTTTTTTTAAAAAATGTTTAATGTTTTATTATGTTTTAAAATATGTTGGAAGCTGCCCAGAGTGGCTGGGGCAACCCAGTCAGATTGGCAGGGTATAATTATTATTATTATTATTATTATTATTATTATTATTATTATTATTGATTGGACATTCCTATTTCAGCCCATAATGTCCTAGCCCCCGTTTTCATGTTCATATATACTACTGACAAATGTTTCATGTGGAGACCCATGGCAGTGGGGCAGACTTCTCATTAAGCAGATCTAGATTCCAATCCCTGCTCTGTCCTTAGTGACTGTGAACCAGTCACTGTCTTTTAGCCTAACTTACCTCACAGGGTGGCGCTGTGGGTTAACCCACAGAGCCTAGGACTTGCCGATCAGAAGGTCAGCGGTTTGAATCCCCATGACAGGGTGAGCTCCCATTGCTCGGTCCCTGCTCCTGCCAACCTAGCTGTTCAAAAGCATGTCGAAGTGCAAGTAGATAAATAGGTACCGCTCCAGCGGGAAGGTAAACGGCGTTTCTATGTGCTGCTCTGGTCCGCCAGAAGCAGCTTAGTCATGCTGGCCACATGACCAATAAAGCAAGATGAGCGCCGCAACCCCAGAGTCGGTCACAGCTGGACCTAATGGTCAGGGGTCCCTTTACCTTTACCTTTTTACCTCACAGGACCACTGTGTAGTTAATTTAATAGGTTTGCAGTGTGTGCTTGGTTGTGTGGTACCCACAAAAGCCTGTCCAGTTTACAAATGTACCCACTGGCCCTAAAAGGTTGGCACCGCCGCCATAGCTCCTCTTTGCTCATGCTGTGTACACCTCTTCACTGATGTGGCCTTCTTTGTTTAAAGAGCCTGAAGAGATTTGTAGCAGGGCAGGGGCGGGGCGGGCGTTGCTGTCTAGACAGCCAGAATTCGCAAGGATTCAGTTCCAGCATCTCTCAGGTGGGTGCCATTGCCATTATAAGAGAGCAAGGTTGAGTTTTGGCACCCTTTTTCCTAGAAAAATGGCGTTGCTCACAATGGTTCTCCGGCATTATGTTGGATGAACAGAATGGGCTTAGTCAGACCAGCAATGTCTTGTGCAATGGGAAGCAGAGACCTCTGCAAATGATGGGAAGGGGAACCTGAGGCATTTATTGGCAGGCATTGTGAGGCAACAGAGTAAGCCTGGGGCCTGTTTGATCAGTGCATGGCTCCTGGAACTGCCAGCAAGGCCAACATAGGCCACTGACACTGGTCCACACTCATGCCGTGTGCTGACCTAACTGTTTTCATGCTGTCACTTTACAACAACAACAACAACTTATTTATAGTCCACCCATCTGGCGGGGTTCCTCCAGCCACTCTGGGCAGCTTACAGCATACAGTGGTACCTCGGGTTACATACGCTTCAGGTTACATACGCTTCAGGTTACAGACTCTGCTAACCCAGAAATAGTGCTTCAGGTTAAGAACTTTGCTTCAGGATAAGAACAGAAATCGTGCTCCGGCGGCAGCAGGAGGCCCCATTAGCTAAAGTGGTGCTTCAGGTTAAGAACTGCTTCAGGTTAAGAACGGATCTCCGGAACGAATTAAGTACTTAACCCAAGGTACCACTATATATAAAAACATAGTAAAACACCAAACATTAAAAGATAGGTATCAGTTCTCCATCCCTCTCAGTAGTGGTAGTGGCCTGCCATTGCCTATTTAGTGCATTACCTCATCAACAGCCACCACAGAAGAGTAAACACCAGTAACTGTATGCCTGGGCCTATGTGGTTCTCTGTGAAGGGCATGGGAACAAACCACAGCAACACCATAGTTTTGTGTTTTTGAGGAAGCAGGCCCTCTCCTGGTCACTTTCCTACCCCAGGAGATGTCCAAATTTTCATCCCAGCTGATATTTGGTTAAAAGCTTTGGGACGCCAAAATTTTGCATGGGCAGCTTCTGCAGCCTATTTCCAAAAGCTTTTGGGAACATTTGACTTTGCAGGCGCCTGGAGAAGGCTGTATGTGTGCATTTCACGGAAAGCAGCAAATCCCATGTCTGCTGAGGGTCAGCCAGAGTACAAATGCTGTTGTTACCCTGCAGCACTTCAGCTGACACAAAGCAAACCCAGATCAACTGGTTTGTGCTGGAAGTGCAGTGCAGTGCAGTGCAGCCACGCAGTTGGAGAGCAGATTACAAACCACTTCCTAGCACAGAGATTGCTAGACCTCAGATGGATGCTGTCAAAAAGTTATGTTTCTCCTGGATTTTAGCTAGTTTTGATTGTGAGGTTTGCAGTACTCAACAGGTTAAAAGATCCATTGATTCCTTAAAGTGCAAAGCCCAGTTTAGCATGGTGTGGATTAACTTCAGTATCCAAGCAGGCCAGGCAGAAGAAGACATTTGCATGCGAAAGGACAGTCAAAATGCCTCAGTGTTTCCCAGCCTTGGGTCTCCAGGTGTTTTTGGACTACAATTCCCATCATCTCTGCCCACTGATCTTGCTAGTTAGGGGTGATGGGAGTTGTAGTTTTCAGTTGGAGACCCCAGGTTGGGAAACACTGCTCTACCTGCTCCAGTGAGTAATATGTATTGTTGCCATTGTTTCCAAAAGGATCTCAGCAGCAAGAAACATTGTACCTAGACACTGGAACGGCTTATCAGGAGTGAACATAGACCACTGGTACCAAAATGTATGGGAAACCGCCCTACTGGAAAAGTTAGCCAACAAACTTAAATTAGCATGGGGACAAGCAAAGGAGGATGCTTTCACCCCAGTGTAGTTCCCCTTTATCTCATACACAGCACAATAGGACAATGACTTACCCCCCCCAATAGCATATGAATCAATATGGTTTACCTGACCCAACAACCTGCCCCCCACCATGTAAACAAGCCACACTGAAAGCAACTGAACACAACCAACCCAGCTCTGGATTCCCTAACCTCTCCCTCCCCCCCTCTCTCACACACACTATTCATGTGTAGGATCCCTACACTAACACTAGGTAATGGAATGAAAGAATAACACCTCCATCTCTTCTCTCTCTCTCTCTCTCTCTCTCTCTCTCTCTCTCTCTCCCTCCAACAGTACTTTTCTCCCCTTATTTGTCTTAAAAACAAAACAAAACCCTAATTACAAAAAAGGTTCTAGATTGCTTTTGAAGCAGGGAAACCTCTATATCTCCCCAAGGGTCTCAAGAGGCCATTCTGTACAGAGAAGTGCCCGAGAATTGCGACTTATAAGAACAGGGTGATTAATGCATAACCAGCAGCAACCTAGGAGCATAAGTTGCCTTGCTTTGTATCCTGTATTTTAAAACGGCAAGTCTTCTGCCCCAGGTGTGTGTGTGTGTGTGTGTGTGATACACACACACACACACACACACACACACACACACAGTCATGTTTCTGTCACTGAGGATTCTGACCAGCCTTTCCAAGCCCACGCTGATGGCTTGCTCTCACAACGCATGACACTGAATTTGCTTCAGTCCTCTTCTGACAGGCAGCCTTTATCCTCCTCAACAGAAACATCCGCAGCTGCACCACAGCAAGCCCTGGGCTTCAGGGAGTTACTTCATCACAGCTTGACAGCTGTGTCCCCTGACCATTATCTGGCGGCTGCATACTTCAATAGCAGGGCGAATGTACTGCATGCACTCCACTACGGAGCAACCTGACAGTGCCGCTTCCTCTCCCAGAGTATATCTTCTGCTGCTACTCAGCGTCCTAACAGTTTATCTGTGGTCAGCTTTCTTTACCCATTTCCTGCCAGCTGCTACTGGTCTTTCCACTTGCATTGCACAGGCGTGTAGGGCACTAACGCTCTGACTGTGCCATGTATTCACCGAGGTGGCATCCAGGCACAGGATTTCCTACCGTTGAGCAACATTATCGCTGGCCATCGCTGGGTTTTTCCCCTCCCCCCGCATAATAAACAAGGCTAAAGGAAGAGGGTTTCTCTCTCCCCTGCTCCACAGCCACCTTCCTCTTCCTTGCACTTTTGCTAAACAAGCCACAAGATCAGTTTTATTCAAGAGCTTAGCAGTACTGATTCTTTTTTTTAAATTTTTATAAGCGTTAACTTCCCACCCCACCTCAGGCACATTTCAGTGGCCTCATAGGATGACCTGTATAGTGGCAGGTATTCAGAGATGAATCCCTCAGGGCATTCCAGTGGGGTTCATAGAATTGCAGAGTTGGAAGGGACTCCAACTCAACAATTCAGGTGTGTGTGTGTTTTTTTTTAAAAAAGCAATGTGGAATGTCTGCAGGTGAGGCACTGGTTAAAGGCACAACAGGGTCCTCCTCTGAGGGTCTTCTGCTGGTTCCCTCACTGCGATAAGTGAGGTTACAGGGAACCAGGCAGAGGGCCTTCTCGGTAGTGGCGACCACCCTGTGGAACGCCCTCCCATCAGATGTCAAGGAAATAAACAACTATCTGACTATTAGAAGAAATCTGAAGACAGCCCTGTTTAGGGAAGCTTTTAGTATTTGATGAATTATTGTATTTTATTGTTCTGCTGGAAGTGGCTGGGTAATAATAATAATAATAATAAATGACAACATTACTATTTAGCTATAAAGCTCACTGGATGGCGCTGGGCAAATCATTATCTCTCAGGCTACAATATTGCATACTCGTCAACTGTCCCAGAAAAAACGTTCCTACAAGAGCATGGTGGCCATTTGGGCTGAGATCTCATCCTGAAAAAAGCATTTTGGGGGGGTTTGCAGTCTCGTGCAATGCCCCCAACTGCATGTTTTGGGCACCGTGCCTGGAAAAAAACAACTTTTTCCAGGGACACAATCTTCTATGGGTCATGTGACTCACATGGGAGTGTGGACCCAGAAATGACATCCTGTTGGATGGTATGATATTGTCCTAGCATGGAAATGGGGGCCACGTCTTGAACTTCTGCCTGCCAGGCAGCTCTTCAATACCCCGGAGCCCTGACAGGGAAAACATGGCAACCCTTCAAGGGCTTGTGATTGCATGCCGAGTCTAGGCAGCCATTAATTGTCCTACGTAATAAACTGGGCAAACTTATTTATAGAGTTGTGGCTACAGCTGGGAGCACACCATAAGCCTTGCATGCTGCTATTCCCTCTTTTCTTAGTAATATACTTTGATTTGCTGTAGTTCATTCCCCTCCACAGTCTGCTTTTTGTAGATAACATAAAGCACTTGCCATAGTGGTTGATAACTGAATGTACGAAGCATGACATTTTCCTAGATATATAGTGCACTACATGAATACTCTCCTTTCCTATCAGAACCTAGAAACTAGAGTTGAGTAAGGGCAAATAACTTGCATGGGTCCTTAAGAAAGAAGGCCGGTGAAGCTGTCTGCTACATTTCTGAGGCATTTGCCATACAGGCTAAAGGAATGCAAGTTTTATGCTGATGCCACGGCAAGACAGAAGCTGCCTAATGAATGGGCAAGCAGTAAAAGCTTGTTGTTCAGTAGAGGAACAGAGACCGCATCCAGACAGGACTTTATCCCATTCCTCCCCTTTGTTTCCTCACCTGATAATTTCCGTGTTTTGTGTCATCTTTCACACAACCCTCTTTTGGAAATACAGTCGAATACGGTGGAAGTTCAGCACTCATTTCCAGGTTAATTCTTTACAGAAAAAATAAATAAATCTGTCTGCTAACTCATAAGACCATGGGAGTTTTGTGTTGTAATTTCATTTTATGAAATTTGGGGTGGTTTTCTGTCATTACTGTTCTTTCCCACCATTTAAAATGAATGCAACGTGACAGTATATTGATTTTTTTTTTAAAGCAGCAATTCCGTAACACAACAGACAGTGCAGTGTAAAAGCAATGTCAGAGAAGTGCTAGCATCAGGAAAATTTACACAGTAATCTGCATGTCTGAATGCACCCAGACTGTCTTGAAACAACATGTGAGATTAACCACTTTCCTGAGGTGTCCAGGAGAGTCACCAGCTTTCCCCTTGACTGTTCCCAGTGTTTGGTGATTGGCCCCAAACTCCTTGCTCTTAGTGCAGCCCAGCACAGGAGGTGTTGCTGGTTTACAATTTCATATTTTAGTAAAGGGAGTGGACAAAGAGATTTTGATAGGTGCATGTGACAATTTGTAGAAAAATCTAATGTGTGTGTGTGTGGGGGGGGGTTGGGTCTCCCTTTTGGAGGAGCAAAAGCGGAAATTGTCCAATGTGTGACTTAAGGGGTTAATTCTGCTGTTGGTCTGAATGACAGCAGATTCTGATTGGCAGATAGTCAGTTAGAGATCTGATACCTGGAGTTTTGAAGAAGTCCCCCCCCCCTCATGTAGGTCTGAACCCTGAAAATAAGGCAAAACCCTCTGTTTTTATTTCCCCTCTAGTTATACCCTGTTCTTGTTCAGTTTACCTCAGGGAATTATTATCCCATTTCTTTTCACTCTGGACTCTTGTCTGCTTTATTCCAGTCACTCACCCTCTGGATCAAATGAGGGGAGCATGCAGGGAATGGAGGGGGAGCGACAGTACATATTACACTGTATATTTTTAAGAGCCCCATGCTTAGATTCTGTACCCCACTTTAAGTTTAGATCAACATGCACCTTAGGAATAACTGTGTGCATCCTGGGACTCAGCTGACAATAAAAGACAAATCTCTTGCAATGCCTCTAAGTAGAGAAAAAAGGGTAGACTGCAGGCTTTAACTAATCATTCTATGCAATGCCTTTGTTTTGTGCACTAAACATGTACTTGTTTTGTTTAGGAAATGTGGTTTAACTCTGGTATTTAGTTTGCATGCGTAGAAGGTGAAAAATGACTGATTATCTCTCTTTTTTGCATACATGGAGCAATATTGCTCTGAGAACTTTGGTTGAAACTAAACTAAATCTTCCCCTAGAGGATTCTGAAGTCGAAATGCAAAAGCCACAGTGAGGAAGTAGTGGGAAGTCCAAGTGGCATTATGGGACAGATATAGACAAATGAATGCATTTACGGTCACAGAGAATGATTTTGACGATGCACAGCTCTGAAGGTTCAAGTTGACTCTCTGAGATGCAAAGATTCATTCCATACATGCACTGCACAATTATTAATCTTTCAGAGTTAACTGGAATTAGAGTCTTAATAAAACGAGAAGGAAACTGTGTGGCCTACTTGCCATTAGTGTGGGCAGCTGCTTCTGAAAGCTGAAAACTTCATGGCGTATAGTTGGAACCTTCAGTGGCTGTTTCCCAGCAGAGTTTGTTCAAAGTTCCTGTCTCTGTAAGTGAATGTTGCAACAGGTTACATCTGATAAAGTGTGACCCACATAAGGCAAGCAAATTAAATTCATGCAAATGTCTATACTTTGTATAAGTAGAACAAAAAGTAACTGCGGATTGCCAGTTGTAACTATGGGCAGTTTCAAGGTATCTGATCTCTTACTGCTCCCATCTGCACAGCTTGCCACAAAACCATTGTTCTTTTTACAGATCCCCCTCCCCGATTACTTACTGCTATCAGTCAATAATTATACTACAGCTTCAAGAGTGAGACAGGGCTAATAATAATAATAATAATAATTTTATTATTTATACCCTGCCCATCTGGCTGGTTGCCCCAGCCGCTCTGGGCAGCTTCCAGCACATATAAAAACACAATAAATCTTCAAACATTAAAAGTTTCCCAATACAGGGCTTCCTTCAGATGTCTTCTAAAAGTTGTGTTGTTCTTTATATGCTTAACATCTGATGGGAATGCATTCCATAGGGAGGGCGCCATTTCTGAGAAGGGGCTCTTCCTGGTTCCCTGTAACTTCACTTCTTGCAATGAGGGAACTGCCAGAAGGCCCTCAGTGCTGGACCTCAGTGTCTGGGCATGGAGACCTAGCCACACCTCCTGCTGTCCCACTCTTTCACGCTCAGTCCAGCAATTTGGGTTTCCTCTAGATTGACCCTGGCTCTGCTAGGGTTGCCATATGTCCTCTTTTTCCAGGACACACCCTCTTTTACATGGGTAGAGTCATCCTAGCGATCCATAGTTAAAAGTAGACGTCAGCAAATATGTCCTCCTTTTTTGCTCTTCAAAATATGGCAACCCTAGCACTAAAGAGCAGGTTTGCCGCCACAGGCACATAATATCTGTGGCTGATGCAGGGAGGTCTAAAACAACTGACAGGAGACTGGGATTAGGTTGAATTAGGCCGCAACCCTATTGATTACAAGTAAGATTGCAGGTTTGGCTAATGCATTGGGCATTCTGCCTGATAGGAACCCAGTGAGGTTGACTCTGTGCTGGGGAGTCACCCCTGACATGAATTGTGTGCCACGACCCTGCATAGGCCTCCATTGGGAGAGATACATTGGCTCATTGGTGTGGACTCCTGGACAGAGTCAACCCTCCTGGACCCCTTTAACAGGGCACCCCCATGACTAAGGATCCAGCCCAATGCCTTATCCACCAAAGTTGCTACAGTTGCCCATGAGGTAGGTGAAAACTTGCAAGGAGAAAATTACTCCCTGGCCCCAAATATGGCGACTGAGTTTGATTGCATGGTGCATATGCTAACTCACTCACTCCCCCAGTTGGGTGGGCTGCTAACAGACTGGGTAGATGGGTGGCCTTGATTTGGATTCCATTGCCATTGGATTAGCTGGGACACAGGAGAGAGCTTCCTCTGTTGTTATGCCTGCCTCAGTTGTGAAATTCCCTCTCCTCGGAAGCTTCATCAGACCCTCCATTGCTGGTGTTTAGATAAACTTCAATATGGTTTTGTTTGCTGTCCTCTCCCCCCCTCCCCCCCTCCAGTGGACTCTGCTCCATTTTGTGAAGTTCTGGGTCTGCCATCATCTTTTTTTAATATTATTATTGGGTGCATTTTGTAGATAGTTCTAACTTACCTTGTGAGCTGCCTTGAGGGCAGAATAGAAATATTTTAATTAAGTAAGTAATCTACAAGGGCCTTAAGCAGGTTTTGCATATTTCACAGAAAACATTCAAGGGAGATGGAAACATGGGAAGCGAAACTGAAGAGCGTGTTTATAAGCACAAATATAGATTGATGCTGCAAAAGAGAGAGAGAGAGAGAGAGAGCCTCCCACCCCCACCCCCGCGTGGGGATGCTGACAGAATTATTTTGGTGGCTTGTTCTGAAAAATTCAGTCCTGTAGTGTTAATAGCGAGGAAAAGTCAAGCCCGAGATTGTGACAATGACTTTGCATTACATGCTGAATTCCAGGAGTTCGATAAGACTACAGGGCTGTGAAGCTTATATAGGAGATAGGGATGGCAGAAGCATAAAGGTAAAGATGTTGTTATATTGACTTCAGTAGTCAGGCTTGATTAGAGTTGGGCAACAATGATGAGCTGAAAGGATTCAGAATAAACCAATTTAAAGTGTAATTATGTAGGATTTGAGATATAGTGTGTGTAATTATTTTCTCTTGCTCATGTGTACTATACTGCAAGTGATTTGTTCTCCGGGATATAGGGGGAGGGAGAGAGGAAAACTGGGAAATGAATGGAAATCAATAGATTGCTTTAAGAGTGTTTTCTGAAAGATGGGATCCTTTTGTGCATGGCTAGACCCACCCTCAAGTGCAGAGTTGCTGAAAGAACGTAGAGTAACATTCTCCCGCTCCTCAAACAGAATATATTTACATTAATAGCAAGAGATTGAGGTGGGGTGGAGGGAATACAGCAGAATGCATGTGGAATGTGGAAATTCATTGTGTGTCAAGAATGGCAGAACCTTGTATTTCAATCCTGCAGAAGTTTTAACCGGATTAGAGAAGATAAATATACACCTGTGATGGAGTAGGTATCTTCTGACAGGTGAGAAATCCCAGTGTAAGGGGTAAGGATCTTAAAGGGAGGCATTTGGAGGAACGAGAAAGGAGCATCATGTACCTTGACTGGGGGACAGGAAACAAAACAGGGCTGGTTTAGAAGATAATACCTCAATCAAATAAGCCAAAATATGCACCACCTGATAACTATCCAATGCCAAGTATCCTTTGGGTACTTTTCTCAGTTGCAAAGCAATCTAGTTGTTCTTTACCAAAATTTAATTCCATAAACAATCCATTCTATTTCCCTTTGACATTTGTTCTAGCCCCCCCCCCAGTTTGTCCTATACAGTTGTACTTTGCGAGTCAAACACCTTGCGAGTCGAACGTTTTCGGCTCCCGAATGCCTCAAAACCTGGTTTGCAAACGTTCTTTGGAACCCAAACGTCCGTCACGGCTTCCATGGCTTCCACTTGGCTGCAGGAGCTTCCTGTAGCCAATTGGGAGCCGCGCCTTGGCTCCTGAACGTTTTGGAAGTTGAACGAACTTCTGGAACAGATTCTGTTCGGCTTCTGAGGTACGACTGTGGTTCTTTTTAAAACCTGATTTTTAAATACTTTTAAATGCTGCAGCTGTAATAAAGATAACCTTGGACCAAGTAACCACAGCTTCCAAGTCTGGATGATACAAGAGGCTATAGTTAATTGGAGATGTCCATGCA
Organism: Podarcis vaucheri; assembly: GCF_965113315.1. Classification (NCBI taxonomy): domain Eukaryota; kingdom Metazoa; phylum Chordata; class Lepidosauria; order Squamata; family Lacertidae; genus Podarcis; species Podarcis vaucheri. The sequence continues at coordinate 97,056,661 of NC_138761.1, forward strand.
GGAAGTCTGAAACTGGTGGTCTGACTCGATATATGGTAGCTTCCTTCGTTCCTGTGAAATATTGTATCCCTTAGGCACTTACAGTCTTTCAAACGAATATTAAACATCGAGTAACGCAGAGACTGGAACTTCACAAATGCCACCAGGCACTCTTTTCCACACCTCCTTCAAGACGACTGCAATTCTTGTAAGATTAGCAGGGGAATTGCAAACGGGAATGCTACTTTCTCCTGGTACAAGGTGGGAGCACTGAGTGCTGATAAGGCTTTCCCCCACTGACCCATATTCCTGGCTCTCCTCCAGGCACAAGGCTGGTGCTGCTGGAAATGGAGGTGATTAATGAGTTCGCTGCAAGCAGATAGCGCCATACAGAAGCACAGTTAATGCACCTGTTATTTCAATAACCTGAGCTTTAGCTGTTCCACTTTAAAAACTAATGAAGCAAACAACGATACGACACAGTTGTAGGCAGCAAAAATATGACAGGGAAAGGCAATTAACCTCTGTACTAATGAAGTCTTTGCAACATTAATACAGCATTTTTCTATACTGTAGTGCCTCCGTCTTACAAATGCCTTGGGAACAAAGGTTGTTTCTAACTCTAGACCAATTATTCTCCTTTCTATGGTCCTCCAGCAGCCCCACTCCTTCCCTTCCAAACCACTCTGAGAAAATTGCCTCTGCTACATGTCCACTCACCTTTCGTGATGGGTGGTGTTGTGGCCAGGCTTCTGGGCCCGTGCCCCCCTCACACCAACCCTCGGCTGTGTCATACCGGCCAACCAATGCCAGCATGGGGCGTGGCCGCGGGTGATTTAAACTGTGACGCAGCCGTGGGACTTCCCCCTTTTGCCTCCTCACTGGATCTGTTTGGATCAGAGCATCGTGGCACTAGCTATCAGATTAAAAACTCATTCTCATTCATTGATCATGTGAAGGCACCTGAGGTGGCAGTCTGTGGATTAGAGGGGCCATTTTTACTATATGTTTCCCTGGTCATAACCCATATACCTTTAAATTCACTGCTAAATTAGGAGATGAGGCAGCCACAGCTGTATCTGCCTTTTCTAGATTCCTTTTGGGTACACTTTGGCTGTGTACACACTGCCCCATCTGTAGCACAACAGTGTAGTCTTCTTTTTCAATTTAGAATCATTTGTGCTCATCTTCAGCATGCTGCTTTCCATCTAGACCAGCTTTTCTCAACTTGTGGGTCCCCAGATGTTGTTGAACTACAACTCCCATCACCCCTAGCTAGCAAGGCCAGAGCTCAGGGATGATGGGAGTTGTAGTCCAACAACATCTGGGGACCCACAGGTTGAGAACCACTGGTCTAGACCCTGCCATCCTTTCCAACTCAACATTTCTATGACTCTACAAGTTTTGAGACTCCTGCTTTTCAGGGGGTTGGAATAGATGACCCTTGGAATCCCAGCTATACAGTTCTATGATTCTACAAGGGTGGGTGTTCCTCTTTGAAATGTTTTGGTTAGGTCACCCATGCCTTTTCCTCCCTGCACATGCCCCAGTTGAATGGAAAAGGAAGTGGCAATTGCAATCTTTGTATATGCACACCAGCAACGCTGTGCAGCACTGCCAAGAAAAAGGAAAAAAGCACTTGGTCTAGATTGTGTGTGGACTATGTTAGAAACCTCCCTCCCACAAGTACTCAGTCTCCGTTGATTATCGAATACAATGCCATGTGTATGCAGTCATTGCCCACATGCCGTAGTGAGCAGTTTGAGAAGCGTACTACACTGCTGATCATTGGCGTAGCGTGGGGGGTGCCAGGGGTGCTGGCCGCAACGGGTGAAACATTTGGGGGGGCGCATTTGGCCGGCCCTCCTCGAGGAAGCAGGAACCCCACTGTCCTCGGACCTCCTCCGAAGGCTGGCGGTGGGGCAGAGAGACCTCCTCCCGCCGCCAGCCTTCGGATGGCTGCTCCGAAGCCTGGCGGTGGGGCGGAGAGACCTTCTCCCCGCGCCAGCCTTCGGATGGCTGCTCCGAAGCCTGGCGGTGGGGCGGAGAGACCTTCTCCCCGCACCAGCCTTCGGATGGCTGTCCTGAAGACTTGTGGTGGGAGCAGTGGCGTAGCGTGGGGGGTGCAGGGGGGGGCCTGCCGCAACATCTGGGGGGTGCACGGAAGAGACTCGAGTGCTAAAATCCACGGGTTAGGGGGCGCAAATTACTAATTACTTGCCTTGCCCCGGGTGCTGAGAACCCACGCTACACCACTGCTGCTGATGGGAGAGAGGAGAGGATGAAATGGCTGAGGTTGGGGCTTAGAGAAGCAATGGCTCTTGCCTGCTACTTCAGGGGCAAATTGAAAAGGACAACTGGTATCTAACTTGTGACCTGGGAACTCTGCTTTGTTTCTTCTTGGAACATAGGAGGAGCCTTCCTGGAAAGAAACATGATACGTCAAAAGCAATCATGCGCTTTTCGTAGCATCAAATTTGACCCAAACATTGTGGCAGGGATTACCTTTAATATTGCACCTCGTGTGGCTGTTTTAACCTGTGAAGTATAAGATAAAGTGAAATTCTGAGAAAATAGCAAACCCAAGGAGCTTAGATTCAGAACCATGCATGCTGTTTACATCTTGCATGACTAAAACACTTCATTTGCCCTCATAACCATCACAGAGGGGAGGTAATTTTTATTCCATTTTAGAGAGGGAGATCTCAGGTTGACAGAAAGCAATTTGCCCAAGGCCAGTTTGAAAGCTTAGTGACAGACGATGATATAAACTCAGATTTCTCCAGGGAGCAAGCCCACCATCTTATATAAAAGGTTTAGGCTGCCTGGGATTCTACTGTGGTGTTCTTGGTGAGTTGATCACGGCCCCAGAATTTCCTTCCACGAAAACTCTGCAAAGCTGAATCATTTATTTATTTTTTGAGAAGCATTGTAAGACATTTTATATGGCTTTACTTTTGATAGCTGGGACAAATTTGGAAAATAGGGTTTAGATAATTTTATATTTCACTTTGGGGTTTTGTTTTGGTATTTGTTCCTGCATTTCAAACATTTATACTCTGCCTTTATTTTGGGATACTCAATGCAGTGTTTTACAAAGAACCATAAATAGACATTACTAAAATGTAATCTAAAGTAGTTCTGAATCTGAGATTTAAAATCACAAAACATGCAGCAAAGTAAATCATGGAAAGACAGGCTGTTAGAGCTTTAAAATTTTCCCTTCTAAGTTTCTTCCAAAGCTACCTACTTCCCTTAGCATAGAAAGAGACCACATGTCTGGTAAGGTAAAAATGGCTTACTTATAAACACTTCAAAGGTCAGATTCCTGTGCTTTCCCATGAAGCAGCAAGAAAAGGCAGGCAGTACAACTTAGTTGCAAAATTAGTAAATGCTTCCAAATTGTTTTTAGAGAAACACAAAGATGGTTTGCTAAAGCCATGTGGTCTGGCCTTAGAGCAACCAGCCCAGACATCATTACTAGTCAGTTCACATAGTGGAAAAGGAGACAAAATGAATAGTTTGGTAACCCTTCCTCTGAAGGTGAGGGAGTTTAACCTAGCTAAGCCTGACAGGACAGCTTACTTTATGGTCCTAACCCCTCCATGAATTAGTTAGTGTTAAGCAGGTTGGCTATATGAGACTGGATATATACCACATATATGATATCAGGTGTAGGGCAGGGAGATGTGGTTTTGCCCAAATGGCTTTATACTCCTACACCAAAACCAGCATCTTGAAATTATCCTGGGAACTATTTGGCAAGTAGTACAATTCATTCACCAGTGGGGTAACATGTTGACATGACTTGAAGGAAGGAACTCTGAGCATGCTAGCAACCAGGTGAAATAACAATTAGACCAGTTCGCCTCAAGATACCTTAGCTGGATTCAGATTGTGACAACAAGAGGGAAGGGGAAACGGCACAGCCAGAGCAAAGAGCCAGTAGATCCAGTCAGGTTATTATTATTATTTTTCTGCCAGGAGACAGATGGGTGAGACATCCTGGCCATAGGAATCCTTTTGGCTTGAAACTGGCTGAGTGGTGCAGAGACCTGATTGGGCAAGGAATGGGACCTTGGCAAGCATCCTCTCTACAATGAAATGGACAGGAAAGAATGTGGCTTTGAGATTTGGGGGGAGGGGAAAACATTAAAAAAATAATAACAAAATTCAGATAATTTCATTTGGTAGAGCTAAGGTCTGGTTGCCCAGCCTCCACCGTGTTTACGTCAGTCACATATGCCATGGGGCAGTAAATCACTGATTTATTTGAACATGCTCTCAGTCATGTGTTAAGGTGACTGAATTAATTCAACAATTTGTTTTAGGCGTCAGCTGACATTTGCCGAGCCTTCACCAAATTGTCTCGCGTTTGAAATCCCATTCAGAATGTTGAGCCGTTACTAAATCAAGAGCGGTATCGCGTAACCAATGAATCGGCTGCCGAATATAAAGTAACAAAAAGGGTGAAGGTAGATGTCCCTTAAAAATCCCAAACAAAGCCACATGTCAGCTCCCAAAGCTTTGTTCTTGTGGAACAGGGAATCACATTGATTGATTGGTTTTATTGTTTTTAGCACATTTTCTTTTTAAAAAAACATTCAGTTTGGTAATTTTTTTAATGTTAGGCAGGTTAGTGGTTTGGAAAACGTGTTTGGCAGTCTGTTAATTAAAGGGAGAAATTGAAATATAAACTGATTATTTTTGCACTCCTCATTTGTGGATTTCAAAGTTCTTTTGCAAGCATTAATTAAGCCTCATAACATCCCACAGAGGTAGGTAACTTAAGTGTTGTTATCTTCATTCTGCAGGTGTGAGGGTCTGGGAAGGAAAAAAAAACGTGTTCTGGGTCTGAGCCTGTAAATCCCAATAGGTAAGAGTGAAGAATATTCAGTAGTCACAGGAAACGATAGGAATAAGTCTTGGTTGGCGCAGTTGGTTTTGGACAGAGGAGGCCCAAGATCAAAATGCTGCTCCCAAGATGGCCTCTGACGAATCATTATCTCTCACCCAAATTTTCTTATTTTATCTGTGAAGATAAAGTAAGATAAGACTATATGTAGTGTTATTTTTCTAGAAAAAGAGGTGCCGGGACTCTCCATGAAGACCTCCCTCATTCTCTTAGAATGGCAATGGCGCCCACCTGAGAGGTGCCGGAACTCACATCAGAGGTGCTGGAACTGAGTTCCAGTGAGTTCTGACTGGAAAAAAGATATGACATCTAGGGTTGCGGAACCTGAGAGGTCCTTGGAACATAGTTCAGACAGAGAAATTCTGTCACGTTTAGCTGTAGAGCGCCTGTAGCAAGACTTCGATGGAGAAAACTGCAAACAGACGGCATCCTTTTTATACCCCCCCCCGGGATTGTTACCCACCCTGAGCTCAGCATAGACTGAGAAAGCAACCTAAATGCACAGACCTCTGAACTGACCCCTGAAAGCATGTTCAGTCAGCCATACAGAGGATTCCTTGCAGCTTCACTGTTAAGAATCTTATTAAGAACCTGTAAATAGTCTCCGTAAGAACTGGTTGAAGAAAGAGGCAAACTCAAATTCTTGCTGAATGACATTTCTCTTAGCAACCTTCTATTGAATGAGATTTTCCAGTGCAGGGACAGGAACACCAACTATATACTAATGGGCTTTCCATAGCGCCTCTTGCCATTCACCAGGAAACATCTACACGCATGAGTTGCTGAAGAGGCACGCAACTATAATGTTTAGCAGCAAAGCCTGCCAACCAAGCTCCAGGTGGTCGGATGTAGAATTATTGTCCCCCATGTGTGTGTATCTTATCCTTCTAAACTAGCTGCATAATCTGAGGCATGTTCATGCAGACGCAAGTTCCACCAAGTTCAGTGGGACTTATTCCTTGGCTTTGGGGGCAACAGATTAGGAGAGTCTTCCAAATAAGACTACAAAGGTTGCTAGAGAAGTTTTAAATGGCTGACATTGTATTGCATTTTAAATATTTTGTTGGGAGCTGGCTGCAGCAACCCAGTCAGATGGGTGGCATCATCATCAAACACAGGTGTTGTTTTTTAAAAATACTTTTCAAATCTACTAAGTTCATAGTCTCAGACCCTTAAAGCCAGCCACAGGGTTTTTTTTTGGTGTGTGTGTGTGTGTGTGTACATGATTAACAACAGCCAAAAACCATTGGCAGTTTTAAAGGGGCGATTCTCCTGTCCCTCCCCAAAAGGAGAAGACATTTTGCTAAAAACCTGGCCACATTTACACATTACAGTGGTACCTCAGGTTATATATGCTTCAGGTTACATACGCTTCAGGTTACAGACTCTGCTAACCCAGAAATAGTACCTCGGGTTAAGAACTTTACTTCAGGATGAGAACAGAAATCGTGCTCTGGCGGTGCGGCGGCAGCGGGAGGCCCCATTAGCTAAAGTGGTGCTTCAGGTTAAGAACAGTTTCAGGTTAAGAACGGACCTCCGGAACGAATTAAGTACTTAGCCTGAGGTACCACTGTACGGTTATCCTTCACCTTATTCTGGTTAGACAACAACAACAAAAGAGCCCTTTGTGACCAATGGAAGCCTATCCTTTAGCAAAGAACTATTCACGGCATGACTTTGCAATGTAAGGTGGGTGTCCTAGTTTTTCTCCCCACCCCTGCCCAATAACTAGGGCTTAATTTGAAACAAGGATTGGGTTTGTATATATGTGTTTGAACCAGGAATGGGGAACCTGCGACCTTCCTATAGTGCTTTCACAAGAACTCCCACCACCCCTGACAACTGGCCCCTGCTGGCTGGGGATGATAAGAGTTGTATCCCAGTAGCATCTGTCTGGCCACAGGGTAGGGGGATATAATCCATACTGCAGTCTTTGCAGATTGCTATGGGTATATCGGACGCAGAAACGATTACATTTAAATGTGGCAATTTTTTGTGTGCGTACAAGGACTTGAGAACACAAGGAACCCTTGTGCCAGTGTTATATGTGTTGTCGATACAGTGTGTGTGTATACATACACACACACATTGCTACATTCTCATTGCACATCCCGTAAAACTGCAATTAAGAAGGATGCAAATAGAAAGGGTTAAAGGAAACGATCTGAGGCACAAATGGATCGAGCTTTGTGTGTGAGTGTGTCAGAGATCAAGAATGAGAATGAGTGTGTTTCCTGCTCACTGAAGACAGGGAGTGATATACATTCATTGACAAAGCAAAAAACAAACAAACCACCACCCAATTTTTATTCTTCTCTTTTGCATATTGCAAGTATGGCATTTCAATAATTCTTTGCATGATATACTGTAGTAATATGTTGGTGGAAGAGGCATGTGTAATTCCCATTTGCTCGAGGCAGCTATTGTTACAGAACACAATCCCCTTTACCTTTCGCTGTGTGGCCGTTTGTCTCTAGAGGTTAATGACATATATTTCTTGACGCGTTTGTCTACATGGGAGCTGCCTTGCATGAGAATTACTACTTGTGCATGGGAAATTCACTTCTCTGTTACTTAGGTTGGTGGGTTTTGTTTTGTTGTTTTTTTTTGCCACAGCTTGCGATTTTCTGTTAATCATGTTCAAATTCTTGTTAAAAACTCACCTCTTCACTTTGGTGTAGTCAAATTGATTTCCCTCCCCTGATTTCCCTTCTTTCCTTCCCCTTTCCTTCTCATGGGTGGCTTGTGGGCAAATCCTATGTGTTTTTATTTCATTTCACGGCTGTATGCTGACTCCAGGTTCTGAGGGAGAAGAATAACCAGCTGGGAACAACATTGGGGGAACCTAGTGGGCTTCCCAAGATGCACCTATCTGGTCACTGTAGGAAATTGGATGTGGAACCAGATAAGCCCTTGGATTCTTATGCAGCAGCAGGGGCCATTCAGTTTGTAACTTAAGGGTTATTTCCATCACCAGTAAGTCAGCTAACCCCAGAGGGTGGGGGTGGTAGTAGAAGTGTTGCTTAGCAACCTGGCATGGTAACATGGTGTTCGCTGAGGTAGCACATGCCCTGATTTGTTGTGTAGTTCTGAGGGAGTTTTCCTCTGCATGTTTGGTTGAATGAATCCTTGCTCTGTACAAAGCCTGGCCTAAGAAAGAAAAAAACCTCTCTCTCCCTTTCTCCTCAAATGCTTTTCTCCAGTTTCCTCACCAAAGTGTTAGCAGAATTTATCTTCTCTCTGGACCCCATCTGCGTTATTTAAGTGCTCACACTCACATTGTGTTCTTACATTTCGCTTTATGCAGGCGCTTCAGGAATACACCATTCATCCTCATCCTGAGACAGTATTTTCTAGGACATTAGCATCCCCCAAGCTTAGATTGCTTAGACTTTAGGTGCAATAACAGGACTGCACAGGATTTCATGGGTTACCTATTCTAGCTCTGTGCAACCAGGCAGCGTTCACTGAACACTTCCAGTTGTGTTTATCCAGCCCATCTTATGAAACTGCAAATGAAGGAAGTTGCACAGCTTGTGAGACAATGCGGTCTGTAGCCCAAATTATTATTTTTGTTTGCAGTCGAGAAGCTATCTTGCAGAAAAACCCATAGCCTGAACCTATAGAACAGCAGTTGGTGTGTCTTGTGCTTCTCTAGGAACTATAACACAGCGATGGCAAATGAGGGTTGACTCTCCCTCCTTTCTGTGGCTCTGGCAGGCTTGCTATGCAAATGGGCCATGAAAAAACCTGCTCCTTCTTCCTCACTGCCATTCCCATATGATGGGCTGAATACCCTTGCTGCTGGCAGCCGAACATACGAAGGCGCTATATAATGAGTCAAACAATTTGCTCATCTTGCGCAGCACTGTGTCAGCATGAGTTCTTCCCTCTTTCCCATGCCTTCCACCTGATGCCCTTTTAATTCGAGAAGCCAGCAGTAGACCCAGGGCTCAGATTTTTACTCATACGGATCATGCCCTCTGCTACAGAGGTTTGGTCTCTCCCCTGCCCTATATAGTCAGACCCTATCTCCCTGTATGCCCATCTTCTTCTCCTTTACCTGGGTTTCCAGGTGTCCACAGAAAGTGGGACAAGAAGGAGGGAGGCTAGTGAAGTTCCTTAGGCCAAAGAATAACCCAAAGAATGACTCAAAGAATAACATGTGACATGAGCATCTGTAAGAAGGTGCACCTACAACAAAACCATAGTGCTGGAAGATATTTGGAGCATTTTAGTCCAAGACACAGGGCCTTGTATATATCAACACACTTGCACACCTTGCAAGAAACTAATCCTTAAAGCTCCTCCAGGTGACTTACTCAACTGAGCATCTGTCCTGATTTGTTGGTGCAAAACTTAAAATGGTTTACTATGATTTCGTCCTTCTTTCTGAGAAAACTGCTATACTTAAACAACGCATACTTTTTATTTGTTTATGTAGTTGAACTCTTCTACTCAGTTGCTAGCTTGCTCCTTGCTCCTGAGTAGAAGACAGGAATGTTTTGTTCCTGTCTCCTTTATTGCGTTTGTGAGTCAGGTGCGCTTCTGAAGGCTTCGTACTGAAATTTTATGCTCAAATCAAAATAACTAAAAAACAACAACACGCCAAACCAATCCAAACCTTATGTGGTGATTTGCATGGCGGTGGTTTTATACAAAAGTGAGCATTCGTTCTTCATCATGGTTGGCTTGCAAGGTGTTTACACATATTCACATTAATCATTCATTCATCTCACACCTTTCAGTGCGTTTTCCTAGTGGCAAAATACTTTCTTTTTTTTAAAAAAAGTGGCATTGTTGTGGTAGGGCAGCAGAACACTTTAATCCACTTTAATTGCTCAAACCTAAAGTTTGGTGTGCTCTTGAATCATTGCAACAAAATAGTGACAGTCAGAAACAAGTTCATGCAAATTTGCTCCTGTTTAATAAATCCACTTCACATCCTTAACCCTCTTTCTCTGTACAGTTCACAGGAATATGGAGCAGGAGTATAGACTTCCCTTTTAAAAGGAGTACCTTAAAAGTGTGAGCAAAGAATTTTTAGCAAGGTTAAAGTTTCCCCTCCCTTTTCTTTTCCCTGCTGGTCTCTTTCCATTGCAGAGCATATTGCAACTAGCGCTCTAAAGTCACATGCAGACCATACATTTAAACAAGTGTTTCTCAACCCAGCTGTTGTTGGACTACAATTCCCATCATGCCTGACCACTGGCCCCCGCTAGCTAGGGATGATGGGAGTTGTAGTCCAGCAACAGCTGGAGGTTGAGAAACACTGATTTAAAACTCATGACTTCCTCCAAAGAATCCTGGGGACTGTAGTTTGTGAAGGGTGCTGGGTATTGTATATCTCTGAGGGGTAAACTACAGTTACAGTGGTGCCCCACAAGATGAATGCCTCGCAAGACGAAAAACCCGCTAGACGAAAGGGTTTTCCGTTTTTCGATGCGCTTCGCAAGACGAATTTCCCTGTGGGCTTGCTTCGCAAGACGAAAACGTCTTGCGAGGCTTGTGATTTTTTTCGCTTCCCCCCCTTTTTCTAAGCCGCTAAGCCGCTAATGGCCTTTTAGCCGCTAAGCCGCTCAGCCTTTAATAGCTGCTAAACCGCTAATAGCGCTAATCCGCTAAACCGCTAATAGGGTTGCTTCGCAAGACGAAAAAACCGCTAGACGAAGAGACTCGCGGAATGGATTATTTTCGTCTTGCGAGGCACCACTGTACCAGGATTCTTAAGGGGAAGTCATGTGTACTGAATGTATGGTGTAGATGTATTCTTTTTTTTTATAAAATTTTTATTGGTTTTACAAAGTTTTTAAATAACAAACAAACACTTAAAAAGACAAACATACACGTATAGTTTCATACCATATTTTCATAAGCCTCTTTTCTTGGACTTCCCCTTCCCCCCCCTTTCTGCATCCCAATGTCCATAATTTTTAGCAACTCCCAATTGTTACTTCCAACCTCTGTCATCTTAGTCTTCTCTATATTCTAACCTTATATCACTGTATCCCTTTGTCTCTGAAAACCACAACACTTTAACATTCATTAAGTTTATAATAGTCCTTAAGGTAGCTTTTAAATTTTCTCCATTCTTCTTCCACCGTCTCCTTTCGTTGGTCACGGATTCTGCCTGTCATCTCAGCCAATGTCATATAGTCCATCACTTTCATCTGCCATTCTTCCAGAGTGGGTAGATCTTGTGTCTTCCAATACTTCGCGATGAGTATTCTTGCTGCTGTTGTAGCATACATAAAAAAAGTTCTATCCCCTTTTGACACCAATTGGCCGACAATGCCCAAGAGAAAGGCCTCTGGCTTTTTAGGAAAAGTACATTTAAGTACCTTTTTCATTTCATTATAGATCATTTCCCAGAAAGCCTTAATCTTCGGGCACGTCCACCAGAGGTGATAGAAGGTACCTTCAGTCTCTCTACATTTCCAACATTTATTATCGGGCAAATGGTAAATTTTTGCCAGCTTGACTGGAGTCATGTACCACCTATAAACCATTTTCATAATATTTTCCTTTAAGGCATTACATGCCGTGAATTTAATACCGGTGTTCCATAACCATTCCCAGTCAGCTGACATGATATTGTGCCCAACATCCTGTGCCCACTTGATCATAACCGATTTGACTGTTTCGTCCTGTGTACTCCATTTCAGCAACAAGTTATACATTCTAGATAAAATCTTAGTATTGGGTTCTAATAACTCAGTTTCTAGTTTTGATTTTTCCACCTGGAAGCCAATTTTCCTATCCTGTTTAAAAAACTCCATTATTTGACGGTATTGAAACCAATTTTGTACTTTATGTTTCAATTTCTCATGGCTTTGTAGTTTAAGCTTATCTCCATCCTGTTCCAAAATTTCCCAATACTTCGGCCATCCGACCTCCATATTGAGTTTCTTCACTGCTTTAGCCTCCACTGGTGACACCCATCTAGGGGTTTTGTTTTCCAACAGATCTTTGTATCTTATCCAAACATTATATAGTGCTTTTCTAACAATATGATTTTTAAAGGCACTATTAACTTTGTCATACCATAAATATGCATGCCAACCAAAAGCATTGTTAAAACCCTCCAGATCCAAAATGTCCGTATTCTCGAGGAGCATCCATTCTTTCAGCCAGCAAAAAGCTGCTGCCTCATAGTACAATTTTAAGTCCGGCAGGGCAAAACCCCCTCTTTCTTTTGCATCTGTCAATATTTTAAATTTAATTCTGGGCTTTTTGCCCTGCCAGACAAATTTTGAAATATCTTTCTGCCACCTCTTGAAACATTCCATCTTGTCAAGAATCTGCAAGGTCTGAAACAAAAATAGCATTCTAGGCAATACATTCATTTTAATCACCGCAATTCGGCCTAACATTGACAATTTCAAATTTGACCATATTTCTAGATCTTTTTTGATTTCTGACCAACATTTTTCATAATTGTCCTTATACAAATTCACATTTTTAGATGTCAAATACACCCCTAGGTATTTCACCTTCTTAACCACTGTCAGCCCTGTCTCTTCTTGGAATTTCTCCTTTTCCATGTCTGTTAAGTTTTTTCCTAAAACTTTGGTTTTTTGTTTATTCAACTTAAATCCAGCTACCTGGCCAAACTGTTGTATTATTTCTAAAACCTTTTTCGTACTAGTGATTGGCTCTTGTAAAGTCAGTACTAAGTCATCTGCAAACGCTCTTAACTTGTAATGTTTAGCTCCGACCTGCACTCCTTTAACCTGCTGGTCATTCCTTATCATATTCAGCAACACCTCCAGAACTGAAATAAAAAGTAATGGGGAAATTGGGCACCCCTGTCGTGTTCCTTTTTCTATCTTAAGTTCCTCAGTTACTACGTTGTTTACAATCAATTTAGCCTTTTGTTCAGAATATACTGCAGCCATATCATTCTCAAAACCTTGGCCTACCCCCATCCCATGAAGGTTCTTCATCATAAAGCTCCAAGAAATATTGTCAAAGGCTTTCTCCGCGTCCACAAAAATCAATACTGCTTTAGTGTTTATATTCACCTCTAGCTTTTCCAAAATGTCTATTACATTCCTTACATTGTCTGCCAGGTGTCTTTTAGGGAGAAAGCCTGCTTGGTTCTTATGAATCCTTTCCATCAACACTCTTTTAAATCTTTTTGCCAAAATATCTGCAAAAATTTTATAATCCACATTAAGTAGTGATATTGGGCGGTAGTTCTTCAGTTGAGTCTTTTCAGTCTCTGTCTTTGGTATGAGTGAAATATATGCTTCTTTCCACGATTCAGGTGCCTTCTTTCCCTCAAGGATCTCATTACAAACTTCTTTTAATGGTTGAGTCAACCATTCCTTCAACGATTTGTAATATCTAGAAGTCAGTCCATCTGGTCCTGGAGATTTGCCCAGTTGCATGTTCTGAATGGCGGCCTCTATCTCTTGTTCTGTTATTCTCTGGTTCAGATCCATCTTACTTTGATGAGAGATTTTTTGTAATCCATATTTATCAAGGAATTTGTCTATATCTTTTTCATTTTGAGGACCTTGAGTATATAGCTTTTTAAAATAACTCAGAAAACAGTTTCTAATTTCATTAGGTTTGGATATATTCTTTCCATCCACTTCTAGGCTTGTAACCGTATTCAATTTCTGCCTTTTCTTCAATTGCCATGCCAGAAGTTTGCCACATTTATTTGCTGATTCAAATGTCTTTTGTTTCATTTGTTTTATCTTCCATTCAATCTCTTGGTTCATCAATTCCATATATTGTGTTTGATATAACTTGATCTCTCTTAGAATCTCCTGGGACTTTGGTTTTGTTCTTAATTTTTTCTCTCCTTCCTTTATCTTTTCCAAAATCTTTTCTTTTTTCTCATTTTGTTTTTTTCTCTTTATTGAATTTTGTTGAATCAAGAAGCCTCTCATCACTGCTTTACTTGCGTCCCAGATCACTCTCTTTTCCACGTCGGTCCTCAAATTTATTTCAAAGTAGTCTTTTAGGGTTTTTTGGGCCTTCATAAGGATCTCCTTATCTCGAAAGAGGGTGTCATTCATTCTCCATCTGAATTGACCAGTTGTTGTAAGTTTCATCTCCATCCTCACGGCATTATGGTCGGAGCAAGTTTTTGGGCAGATTTCCACCTTCTTAACCTTTGGAGCCATACCACTAGTAATCCAAATTTGATCGATTCTGGTCCAGGTCGTCATTGCTTGAGAGAAAAAGGTTCCCTCTCTCTCCAGAGGGTTCCTTGTTCTCCATATATCTATCAAATCCATGTTTTCCGTCATTTCGAAAAAAGTCTTAGGAAGTCTCCCTTCCTTGCTAACTGTTAGTCTTTGTGCCTTGTCCATGTTAGTGGAGACCACACCATTCATGTCTCCCATGATTATCATATTGTAATCCAGATAGTCCATCAGAGTTTCATGAAGTCTCTTAAAGAAGTCAGATTTACCTTCATTTGGTGCATAGATTCCCACAACTACAAATTTTTCTCCTTGTACTTGTATCTCCACTGCCAGATATCTCCCTTGTTCATCTTTAAATATCATTTTTGGGGCCCATTTCTCTTTCACATATATTACAACTCCTCTTTTCTTAACTTTATCTGATGCAATAAATTCTTGTCCTAGTCTTTTATTTATAAGTAGTCTCCTATGGGCTCTAGTTATGTGAGTTTCTTGTAGACATATCAAGTCCAGTTGTTCTCTGTTCAAAATATGAAACACTTGTCTTCTCTTCAGAGGCCCATTAAGTCCATTACAATTCCAACTAAGGAATTGCAGAGCCATCTTATTATTTTTCTGAAGCTCCTCCAACAGCTCCAAGTTGTTGCTCTTCTTCTGATGGTGGTGGTTTTTGTCCAAACGAGAGATTCAGAATGTCTAGTACTCTCCTCTGTTCTGCAAGTACGTCCACTGTCCCCTTCTGCAGGTCCTCCTGATTTCTTGCCAAAAATTTGTCCTTGTCTTGAATAGTCTTTATCTTCACCTTCTTTCCCCTGTAGTCAAATGACAGTCCTTGTGGAAATTCCCACCTAAAACGGATAGAGTTTTTCTTCAGCAGAAGAGCCAAATCCTTGTAGAAGTTTCTTAAATCCAGAATATATTTTGGAATATCTTTGAAGATCTGTATAGCTGAATTTCCAATTTGCAAGGCCTTTTCAAAGTGTAGTCCTAATATTTTGTCTCTTTCGTCCTTGGATCTAAATGTAATCAGGCAATCTCTCGGGGTCTTTCTGTCCTGCTTTTTGCCCAGTCTGAAAGCTGTTGTAATTTTGAATTCGTCTTCTTCAAGATCCCAGCAGTCAACAAACTCCCGTGTCAGATATTCCGCGAGATTGTCTCTTTCATTCTCTGGAATCAATCTTAATTTTAAGTTTCTCTCTTTTCTCTGTAACTCCCACAAGGCCAAAGTTGCGTCGTGTTCATAAACCTTCTTAGCGATCGGCTCTAATTTCTCTTGTGTCCCTTCAGCAGTAGCTTTGGCATCTTCAGCAATTTTACGCGTGGTAGCATTTTCCTCCACCAATTTATTTATTGATTCTGTATTCTGGTTTAGTCTTACTGATATTTCTGTTAATTTTTGTGTATTTTCTGAAGTCTGTTTTGTCAGAGACTCCAAAGATTGATTTATTTTAAGCAGGGCTTCTGTCACGGCATCCATAGAGACAGCCGTCCCTTTTTCTTGTCCTGTTGTTCCTGCAGATCCAGTAGTTACGCCTGAAATTGAGCCTCTTTTCTTTGTCTGTTGCTGCAGCTGTTGTTGTTGTTGTTGCTTGGTCTTGGCTCTTGTAACTATCTCTTCTTGTGAGCCACTCATGTCAAGGTCGTTTCCCACGGGAGCTATTCCCCGTTGGAAAATTCCACTGTCCCAAGCTGTGCCAAGTTTTACTTTACCCTCTAGGGGGAGCAAATCAAAATGGCCAAAAATAAAATGTCCAAGTACAAAGACAAAGGAGAATATCCAAAGATGTAAAAAGAAAAGTTTTTTAACACAGTTAAAGCAAGTATAACTGGAGGCTTGTAGCTACAAATTGCCACAGTTTCCCAATATATACTGTTTCATCTTGTGATGTACTGTAGCCAGGCACTGTATAAACTTTGTATCGCAGTATCACTTTTACAGGAGGAAGTCAGTTCAGTGTCCTATTGTCCTAAAAGGCAGACCGTTTCATACTTTTGTTAACTGAGACAGCAGAGGATTTTTACTGTAAATAGGTCGTGCAGTTACTAAAGTCTCTTTCACCTCCCCTCTGCCCTGCTAGCTAGAGGGGAGATCTAAGGTCTGAGTGTCCGGTTTAGTTATATAAAAGCAAGTTTCAACGGATGCAGATTTAGAGTTCCGTTGCTTTCACTTTCATGCAGTCGGGGGGAGGGAGACTTCCTTGATTTAACTTCCCCGCTTTTAGTCCGATTTTCAGAATTTAAAGGGTCCCAATTGTTTTCAGTTCCTACTCACGGGAATTCAGTCCAAATTTTCTTTCAGGAAGGAATCGGCGCTCTCCGCTTATGGCGACGCGGCTTCACTCCGCAGGCTGGGTGACGACTCTCAGCACCGCGCTCACTCCCGATGCCGCTCCGTAGCCTTTAAAAAGGCTCTTTCGCAGTACCGGGGGGCGCAAAGGTGCCCACCGAATCTCCTTGTTCTCAGGCTTCAGCGCCTGAGATTTTAGGGGTCCCCCGCTCGCCGTAGCGGGTAAGACCCGAACTTGCGGAGCAGTCCTTCTCCGGAGCTCGGAGGTAGGACCGCCATTAAGCGCTGGCACCGACCGGATGTAGATGTATTCTTGGCCATAGAGCCAAGAAGAGGTCTGAGGTATCTCAGTGTGAATACACTGAATGTGGGGCAGGTGGTGGAGGTCAGGGAGACAATGGGACTATTCCTGCCTTTGAGAACCTGGACTACAACTGTGTAGTCATAACTGTGTGATCAATGCCTTAAAAATGCTACTTAAGGGCTACACTAGACTTGTATTACTCTTTAATTTGCATGTTTTAAAAAAATGCAAATCGCCTTGGGATTGCAGCAGCAGCTGGGGGGGGGGAGGAATTTAACCCTTCCTTCCCCTGTTGCATTCCTGCGGAAAATCCCTTTTCTGAAGTTGCTGTTTATGTTGAAAGGAAATCCCCTTGTTGCCTTCTCAAGCATGTGTTAGATTTCTAAGTGGACCTATTCAGATTCTTCCTCCTTGCCCTCAAAAGTAGCTCTGTTAAGATTTTCATCTTTGTGAATGTTGAACTGGAGAGGGACACCATCCCATTCAAGATTCCCCCCCCCCCATTTTCTTTCAGCCACTGAAACTGCAATCATGGCACTTCTAATGACCCTTTTGAGATTCTCCTCACAATCTGGCACCTATTTTGTAAGCCTGGGTTTAAAGCCTTTTAAACGCTGCCCATAGAGAATGCTGAGATTTATTTTCCACTGTCAACGAAAGGGAAAAGATGGGGGGGGGGGAAACAGACTGTAACAGATCTTTGGTTCTTGCACATGAATAATAAGGAGGAACAATAGGTGCTGTATATGGAAATGATTTTTCTTTTGAAAACACTTGCACCAAGAGGGCTATAAATACAGAAATCTACTACAGGTGCTTCAGAATGCAGGGGTGCCAAATGTGTGCGCGGAGGTAAAGTGTGTTTGCTTTTATTACAAAGAGAAACCGTATCTTTTCTCTTTGAGACAGCCAAAGATACTGATATTAGGCTAATTATGTTGAATACATAAGTATAGTTGGCTTGAAACAGTCCTGTGGTTTGTGCAGGTGAATTGAAATTATCCCACTTAATATTTTAGTTTCTTGGCCTTTTCGAAGGAGCTGTTTTAATACTGTTCACTAGCAGTTGGAACATCCTAGTCATTGTGCTTTGCCTTCAGGGAGACTCGGGCCTTTTCAGGCAATGGAAAATTAACCATATTTTTTAATGTTATATTGGCACTAGTACTATAATGTACTTACTTATTAAAGTTTAGGGGATACTGGTGGTTATGTTTCCAATGAGTGCTTAATGTAGAACTGGTAAATGATATGCATTTATTTATAAGATTTCTTACAAGACTGCTACCAACCCCCAAGAAGCTTGGCTGTTGTTGTGAATTTGGGGGTATATGTGATAGTGTAAATGCTTCAGGCATCTCCTGAATGTTTCTTGTGAAACAATGATTCAGCAATTAATTAATTAATTAATTAATTATATTATTTATACTCTGCCCATCTGGCTGGGTTTCCCCAGCCACTTTGGGTGGCTTACAGAATATATAGGTAAAGGGACCCCTGACCATTAGGTCCAGTCGTGGCTGACTCTGGGGTTGCAGTGCTCATCTCGCTTTATTGGCCGAGGGAGCCGGCGTACAGCTTCCGGTACATGTGGCCAGCATGACTAAGTCGCTTCTGGCGAACCAGAGCAGCGCACGGAAACGCTGTTTACCTTCCCGCTGGAGCAGTACCTACTTTGACATGCTTTCGAACTGCTAGGTTGGCAGGAGCAGGGACCGAGCAACGGGAGCTCACCCCGTCACGGGGATTCGAACCACCGACCTTCTGATTGGCAAGCCCTAGGCTCTGTGGTTTAACTCACAGCGCCACCCGCGTCCCCTATAGAATATATAAAACATAATAAACCATCAAACATTAAAAACTTCCCAATACAGGTCTGCCTTTAGACGTCTTCTAAAAGTCTGCTTTGGATGTCCCTATTTTCATCGGAGAAATGTTGGAGGGTAAGAAATTGTTAGGATTCTATGGCTGAGATGGACATTACGTAGTTGAGATGTGCTGTTGATAACTTTCTACCCACCGGCTGCTATGCCAAAAAGTGGGAGGAGCTGAAAAAGCAATTTCATTACGGTGGTCCCCCCCTTTTTTGCTTGCTTGCTTTTTGCCTGAACCATTTCTCCTCCTCCAGGCGAAGGGACACCTGAAGCCGACCTTTCCTTCTTTGTCTGTCTCACTCTGTAAGGTGGAGCCTTTGTGGCAGCCTCCCGCTAGGCAACCAATATGCTGCCATGGAAGCAGAGGATATACTGATGAGCGGGGAATCTGCTCTGCACCTGTTTAAGCACCAGAACAAAAAAAGCGCAGGAGGTACTTAGCAAATGAGGGGCGCACACCTGTGTGTGTTTGTTTGCATTGTGCGTGTATGTGTGCGTATTAATAAAACCTCTTATATTTAATCATGTGCTATAAGTCATTTTAGAACTGTCAGGCTGTTTTTCAGCTTCTTGTCACCGTTGCCTGATGCATTTAATTAGCCCCGTCCTCCAGCTGACAAATATCAGCTGCTCCTAACTAAAAGGCACTTTCCCCCTTAAGTACCTCCCTCTGGCAAAGTGAAATACTAATTATGCCCCCCCCCTGCCCACTTCATTCCATGATTATTCATGGGTACAAATGTCACCACAGGATGGGACCCATATATGTCGCTGTCATAAAATGCTCAAAGTGGGGATTTCGGAACACCAAACTGCTTCAGGAGGAGGAGAAGGCATAAGGCTGCACTGCAGCTTACATGGCAGTCGTTTAAAACTGTGTGATTACGGTCAGGGCTCCCTCCCCCCAGCCAGAACTTGACAGAACTCGGTTCCAGCACCTCTCAGGTGGGCACCATTGCCATTCTAAGAAAACAAGGGAGGAGTTCACGGTGAGTTCCGGCACCTCTTTTTCTAGAAAAATAGCACTGGCATCGAAACGTGTGAAGGGCAGATGGGCATCCCGGAAACTCACCATGGTCACTCGCTTGAAAATGGTAGCACGCTTGAAAATGGCTTTGCCTTGGCACATGTCCTCATCAAATGCAGATTTGTGCCTGATATTCTCTCACAACATGTGTACTGTGGGAAGCTGGTACGGTGCAGGAAATAGGACTGCGATTCATGTGTGAAGCATCTGACATTCAGAATGGAGTTCCCCTTTGTTTACTTCAGAGTATGCCTGTCATCTGCAGAATTCAGGGCAGGTTACAGGGTTTTAGGATGACAACAACATGGCTACCTTAACTAAATAAAGGTAAGTAAAGGGACCTTTACAGTTAAGTCCAGCTGCGAACGACTCTGGGGTTGCGGCGCTCATCTTGCTTTACTGACTGAGGGAGGCGGTGTTTGTCCGCTGACAGTTTTTCTGAGTCATGTGGTCAGCATGACTAAGCCTCTGTTTACCTTCCCGCCAGAGCGGTACCTATTTATCTACTGGCACTTTGACGTGCTTTCAAACTGCTAGGTTGGCAGGAACTGGGACTGAACAACAGGCGCTCACCCTGTCGTGGGGATTCAAACCCCTGACCTTCTGATCGGCAAGCTCTAGGCTCTGTGGTTTAACCCACAGCGCCACCCGCGTCCCACCTTAACTAAATAAGAGTGGGTAAAAATGCAGGGTTGGAACTTCCAGTGGACTCATATTCCCAAAGTTTATAGGCGAGGTGCTATGACGTCAAAAGTGTCTGTGTCTCACATAATTCCAAGGTACGGGAATCTGCCATAGAGAAGGTTGTATCCTGTGTCACCAGCCTGGTAGTAAGACCAAAAGAAGGGTGTTCTCCCTCAGATCTAAGGACTCTGACAGGCTGGTGTGGGGAGGGTTGCCCCCAGAAGCTCTGGGTGGCTTCTGACAAATTAAATCATCACACACAGTAAAACATCCAACACCGAAGACTTCCCTATACAGGGTTGCCTTCAGATGTCAGATAGTTGTTTATTTCTTCGACATCTGACGGGAGGGCATTCCACAGGGTGGGCATGACTACCGAGGAGGCCTTCTGTCTGGTTCCCTGTAACCTCACTCCTTGCAATGAGGAGACCTCCATTAGTCATTTAGGACCTTAGAGGTCAGTACCAGCATTTTAAATTCCGCGCAGAAGACAATAGGCAACTGTAATGTGTATGGGTTGCTCGTGCGTAAGTTGCCGCCTCTCCAGGCTTTGTTGCCTTGCTAAACCTTTCAGTCTGGGCAGCCCTTTACTTCATGGCTGCCTCAGTCGCTAGCAGAATCCGTCAGTGGGCGTTTCTTAAATCTTTTCCAACATAAAAGTTGTTTAACACCCAGTCTCCTCCTACTCTCTCTGCGCGGAAGTCTTCTGCGCAGGGTGGGTGTGGGTAGCGGAGGACCCGTGCTCTCCCCGCTGGTGTCTGGTGAAGAGTCCTGGAGCCCTCTTGCCAATTCCCCCATCAGCCCCTCTATATCCCTGGTGTTGCGCTGATTTGCTTCCCCATCTGCGGAGCTGACTCTCTTCCTGCTGGGCCCGTCTCCAGCATCATTTGAGAGCCATCCCTCCGCCTCTAGCTCCGATGTCAGTTCCCTGACAGCAACCAATGTAGATCATTTAGAATTGGTGTAATACAGGGGCCGACAGCCCTTTGGGACCCATGGGCACATTTGCAAAATGGAGGAAATATTGAACAGCCAAGAACATCGTAAAACCTAATCCACTGGCTACAAGAGAAGGCTTATTTCAAGCCTAATTTCAGCAGGGGACCCTATGGGCGCTTGAACATCCATGGACATCATGTTGGTGGTCCCTGGTATAATGATCCATGCTGGCAATGTCTTGAGGTGGAATGTAACCAGGGCTATTTTTAAAGATGCTCCTTACAGGAGCTCAACTCTGGCACCTCTCAGATGGGTGCCGTTGCCATTCTAAGGGAACAAGGGAGAAGTTCACGGTGAGTTCTGGAGCCTCTTTTTTCTAGAAAAAACAGCACGGAATGTAACTTTTTTATAGTTAAAGTAAGGTAAAGGTACCCCTGCCCGTACGGGCCAGTCTTGCCAGACTCTAGGGTTGTGCGCTCATCTCACTCTAGAGGCCGGGAGCCAGCGCTGTCCACAGACACTTCCGGGTCACGTGGCCAGTGTGACGAAGCTGCTCTGGCGAGCCAGTGAAGCACACGGAACGCCATTTACCTTCCCGCTAGTAAGCGGTCCCTATTTATCTACTTGCACCCGGGGGTGGGTGGGTTTCGAACTGCTAGGTTGGCAGGCGCTGGGACCGAACAACGGGAGCGCACCCCGCCGTGGGGATTCGAACCGCCGACCATGCGATCGGCAAGTCCTAGGCGCTGCGGTTTTACCCACAGCGCCACCCGCACCCCCTTTTTATAGTTAAATAATCATAAATATTCTGTGAGAGGCACATGGATGCGCTGCTATAAAACGTTACTAATGACATCTTAATTTACTATTATTGCAAATTTGTCAGATTGCATTTGAAATGCTGTATTATCACGTCCCCTGAAATGCTATGGTTCTGTAGTTATGTAGAGCAATATAGTAGGGGTAGCCAATGTGGTAGTCTCTAGACATTGTTGGACTACAACTCCCATCATTCCTGCCAATTGGTCATGTTGTGGCTAGGCCTGACTGCCCCTGTCATATAGGGTCATGTTACAAGAGGGGGAGACATTGCTGATAGAATAGAGGAATAGAGAGAGGGCCAAAGTGTGTGGGGTTAAGCACAGGAGTGGCCCTGGTGCGCTTGTTTTTTGTTTGCTAAATAGCAGCCACAGAGTGGGGACGGATCCAGAATGGTGCTGGGAGGGGGGAATTTAACCATTTAGCCCAGCCACAATCCTGAACTCTTGTAGGACTTAATACATTTTGATTTAAATTTAGAAACACAATTTATTCATACACGTAAAGCAAAACACAGATCTCCCACCCTTCATAATCTGCGCATTTGCTCTCTGAAACTTTTTTTTGCTATGAAAAGGTACTTTTGCACAGTCCCATGCCCATGTTGCCATAAAGAATTAGCATTTATATGATCTTCTAATTAAGCGTGCCTTTTGGATGTGTCCCTAGCCACTTAGACGAATAAAACTATAATACTAATGATTGCAGCATTCGTTTTAATATTTCTCTGGGGACTCATCCATGTCCATTATTTTTGGGATGCTCTTCTAACATTGGTGTTGTGCCACCAGCTTCTGTTGAGGAGGGTTCACATGACTGAACAACGTAATTGTAATTGTTTTCCGTAGTATGGTACTGGGAGGGGGGTGGCAGCCATGACCCAAAGGTGTGTTTGTGTGTCTGGCAGAAGATGGATACATGGATAAGAAAGGAAGAAACAAATCCCACCACCCTGTTCTCCCTTCTTCGTCCCCTTACTGCTGATGAAATAATGTTGTTGTTTTTAAGGTACAGGTATCCTATTAAGTTACCTATGGTTGGTGGTTCGAATCCCCGTGGCGGGGTGAGCTCCCGTCCTTCAGTCCCAGCTCCTGCCCACCTAGCAGTTCGAAAGCACCCTTAAAAGTGCAAGTAGATAAATAGGTACCGCTTTATAGCGGGAAGGTAAACGGCGTTCCGTGTGCTGCGCTGGTGCCGGCTCGCCAGAGCAGCGATGTCACACTGGCCATGTGACCCGGAAGTGTCTGCGGACGGCGCTGGCTCCTGGCCTCTTAAGTGAGATGGGCGCACAACCCTAGAGTCTGTCAAGACTGGCCCGTACGGGCAGGGGTACCTTTACCTTTACCTATCCTATTAAGTTAATCTACAACATGAACCCGTCACAAAAGTTCAGGGAAGGCAGTGATAAGTGCAAAAATCAAGATCAAAATCCCTCCTTTTACATGTTTTTCAAAAATACAGTGCTACCTCGGGTTACAAACGCTTCAGGTTACAGACTCTGCTAACCCAGAAATAGTACCTCGGGTTAAGAACTTTGCTTCAGGATGAGAACAGAAATCGTGCTCCACCGGCGCAGCAGCAGCAGGAGGCCCCATCAGCTAAAGTGGTGCTTCAGGTTAAGAATGGACCTCCGGAACGAATTAAGTACTTAACCCGAGGTACCACTGTATAATATTATTTAAAATATTATTATTATTATTATTATTATTATTATTATTATTATTATTATTATTATTTACTTTTTAAAAAGCTACGAAAGCATCATAAGTGTTTTAAAAGATTTCCTGTCCCAACTTTCTATTTCTAGTCAAATGTGTTGCAATAGTTCTGAAAGTTGCCAGGGCTCGATATGGTCGTGGTGGTGGTGGTGGTGTTGCTGCTGCTGTTTATACTCCACTTTTTCCCCAGATGAGGTTCAAGACGGCTTACAGATAAAAAGAATAATCACCAAAAACATAGAAAAACCATTCACTGAAAACAACTTTTTGAATCAAAACTATATACACATATAAAAACTGTTTAAAACAGGGTCAGCAAACTTTTTCAGCAGGGGGCTGGTCCACTGTCCCTCAGACCTTGTGTGGGGCCAGACTATATTTTGAAAAAAATAATGAACAAATTCCTATGTCCCACAAATAACCCAGAGATGCATTTTAAATAAAAGCACACATTCTACCCATGTAAAAACACCAGGCAGGCCCCACAAATAACCCAGAGGTGCATTTTAAATAAAAGGACACATTCTACTCATGTAAAAACACGCTGATTCCCAGTCTGTCCGCGGGCCGGATTTAGAAGGCGATTGGGCCGGATCCAGCCCCCGGGCCTTAATTTGCCTACCCATGGTTTAAAACATACCAATAATTACAATAAAAACAGCACGGCACCAGTTCTTTAATTACTGATGACAGACACTGGTTTACAACTGAGTGGGCCTCCTTAGATATAGGTGGAAAGTTAAAACGGATTTGGGAAACACCTCTGCCCTGGCATGCTCATTGTGATGAGAATTACTACTACTACTACTACTACTACTACTACTACTACTACTGTTTTCTTATGAATGCTGTGGTTGTCAAACGTGCATGACTCAAGACTGGATAAGTGCCAAACGATTACGTTGACGCCGTATTACATAACCTTGCCTTGTGCTGTGTCCTGTGAGTGCAAAACTAATAAGGAGCAGAGTGACGTCACTTGACATGGGAGAAACGTCTCTTCCCCCTGCAAGGCAGACACATACCTGCTTACCATTCAAAGACAGAGGGAGCCTCTGATTGAAAGTTACTGAGGTGAACAGAATCACTGTGAGCACTAAAGCCTTCCAAACTGGCATACACGGTGGGTATCCAATCATTCTAATTATTTCCAAGTAATTTAGCATATCTCTAATTATAATATGAGGTCATCTTAATTAGAATGACATAAAATAATGTTTAATTAGACACAATTCCCTCTTTCAGATACTCGTCATGGATTCTAGTGGAAAAACCTTTGGCTCCTCTTCTGGGGAGCTCTTTATTCTTAATTTACATTTTTCCTTTTTTCCTCTTTTTTTTTGGTAACTAATTTCTTTTTAACAAACAAGGCAAATCAAGCCATTTGAATCTAATTAGTGTTTCTTCCTTGGCTCGTCATTCTCTCCCTGCTCCTCCCTCCTTTTATCTTGAGGTTGTTTTAATTTATACATGTTTGTTTGCATAATGGCCTCTGGCTCGAGGCTGGCAGGAGACCACCACAAGTACAGCGGTGGGAGCTCTGGGGAAAGAAGTGGCAGGCTGCGTCCTGTCCCATACGTTCCCGTGACACTGACATTAAAATCTGTCTTTCTCTCTCTGTGTGTGTGCTTGTTGCACATGCCAAGTTCTCGAACTTTTGTTGCTGAAGGCATCATTGTAAAGAGAGGGCTATCTTTCCCCCTTTGCATGTTAATGACACCTATATCTGTGCTCACAGAAGAAGAGAAGAAGAAGATTTGATATCCCGCCTTTCACTCCCTTTAAGGAGTCTCAAAGCAGCTAACATTCTCCTTTCCCTTCCTCCCCCACAACAAACACTCTGTGAGGTGAGTGAGGCTGAGAGACTTCAGAGAAGTGTGACTGGCCCAAGGTCACCCAGCAGCTGTATGTGGAGGAGCAGAGACGCAAACCCGATCCCCCAGATTACGAGTCTACCGCTCTTAACCACTACACCACACTGGCTCACAGAACGCACGTACGATGCTTCTGCTCCATTCCTGGGACCAGCTATAGAGCTGATGTGTCCTTCGCCCTGCATGATCTCCACGTTTTGGAGGTGATTTCTGTAGAGGATGTTCACGTGCAAACCTAGAACCACCTTCCTCAATCTGGTGCCCTCCAAATTTCTTTTTGTGCACAACTTTGACCAACTCCCACCATCTCCTGTCGGGATCTCCGCTCGGCCAAGCTGATAAAGCCTCATTTTCCTCCGGCCGAGTCCTCCGACGATAATTAACGACCTGAGCCTTTGATGAGCTCTCAGGCACATTCCCATTCAGCAGAGTTTCCAGCACAGGGAAGTGATGAGATTTATGGCTACATCGCTATGCTTTATTTCTTACTACGCAGACAGCAAAGAAATATACACCCTCTCTCTATGAAAGCAGAGAGCAACTGAAACAAAGGAATAAAGGAACAGGAAACCACTAACGTCACATCCGTCTCCTGTGAGACTTCCAATAGCCTGGAATGTCTCTGGAATGTAAACAGAGCCTTGTGACTATAAGCAACTGCACAGTGGCTAAACAGAAACTAACATCTCCGTGGTCGTCTGGACGTCATCAGGTTGGGGGGAAGATGCTTCCCTAGAAAAGTGAAAGGCACAGATTGCAGAAGCAGAGCTCATGTATGTTGGCATGTGAATGCCAACCCCCCTGTAAGGCATCACCACCAACATCTGGAGGAAGTGCAGTGATGAGCATGGCTGGTTATGGTCCATAAAGGTAAAGGTAAAGGTACCCCTGCCCGTACGGGCCAGTCTTGCCAGACTCTAGGGTTGTGCGCCCATCTCACTCAAGAGGCCGTGGGCCAGCGCTGTCCGAAGACACTTCCGGGTCACGTGGCCAGCGTGACAAAGCTGCTCTGGCGAGCCAGAGCTGCACACGGAAACGCCGTTTACCTTCCCGCTATAAAGCGGTACCTATTTATCTACTTGCACCCGGGGGTGCTTTCGAACTGCTAGGTTGGCAGGCGCTGGGACCGAG
Source organism: Podarcis vaucheri (assembly GCF_965113315.1). Classification (NCBI taxonomy): domain Eukaryota; kingdom Metazoa; phylum Chordata; class Lepidosauria; order Squamata; family Lacertidae; genus Podarcis; species Podarcis vaucheri. The sequence continues at coordinate 97,083,376 of NC_138761.1, forward strand.
CAGCGAGAGCGCACCCCGCCGCAGGGATTCGAACCGCCGACCTTTCGGTCGGCAAGCCCTAGGCGCTGAGGCTTTTACCCACAGCGCCACCTGCGTCCCGGTTATGGTCCATACCATGCTGTAAATCCAGCTGTTCATGGAATGGCCATTTGCACAGCTGGAGTGAAACTTAGTCTGGGCTAAGAAGAGGAGACTGGCAAGTTGGCAAGGCAGATGGAGAAAACTTTGCTTGGGAGTTGAGGCTTGGCCAATAGATGTGGAACTTGCGTACGTTCAGCATTTTCCAGCATAGAGGAACCTCTTTGGGATTTAATGGCTTGCGTTCTTAGACCCTTGTTTGGGAGTAATAACTTCAGAGATGGGTTAAGCTTCACTGAGATTCACTAGAAGTGGCTCAGTGAATAGGGAAAGGCTGCTGTTTACTGCTGTCATTCCTTCCCTGTGCTATGACCAGCAGCTCCTCAGTCTGCAGCCTGCCATTTACAAAATGGTTTTAGTATTCCAGAAATGAGTGGCACAAAGCATGTGAAGTGTAATGATATGTTTTCAGAGTGGTGGGGATTACATAATTGACTCTAATTACGATGGAATTAAATTTATTTTGTGCTTTGCACATTCAGTCAGCTTCTCAATTCAAGGTTCCTCCATTCAAGCTCTCTACGTACATGTCTACTCGAAATTATTCAGCGAAAATGAAAAAAACAACAACCCATAAATATCCAAAAATGGAATTTTACTGAGGCTGGAGTAAATTTTGCCAACGAGATCAGCCAGTGCTATGCATCACACACTCTACTTAAGCAGCTGTGTGTGTGTTAAGCACACACAGTATAAGTAGATTAATACAGGATGTATAAGATGATCAGGTAAGCCTTGTTGAGCACTAAGAAGAATATGTGGAAGTGTGTGTGAGATCATTGTTGAGACCAGGGGTGGGGGGACCTGTGGTCCTCCAGATGTTGGCAGGCTTTAACTTCCATGAGCCCCAGCCAGCACAGACAGGGATGATGGGAGTTGGAGTCCAGCAACATCTGGGGGTGGGCAGCAAGCCCCACCCAATGCAGTAGGCTGCTAGGTTGTTTGTTTAAAATAGTTGGACACCACCTGCAATCTCTGCTGAGCTATGATAAGATTTCAGGGGGTCCCAGGTGCTCATCCAGGGTCCGTGTTCCTTTGGAGGTTGTCATAGCTTTAAGAAAAATGATTTATTCACATACCTACACCTGAGTTTGGATGGAGGGAGTCCAGATCTTACCGCATGGTCATATCAAAAGGGGCTTGTTCCCCATAGCAGTGCAGCACTGGAATCCAAGGTGTCTCTCCCAGGCTCAATCTAGACACACGAAAGAAGTGTTTCAGCTTAAACACATTGTAAATTTAAACAGGGAAAACTGGTAGAGAAAAAAATAGGACTCCACAGCACCGTCTGGTGGCACAATGTTATATTGCATATACAGCGCATATAAATCGCTTTTACTTTACCAGTCGAGCTGAGTCCCCAGACTGCCCTCAAATTCACCAACAGACTCTTAGTACTCCAAATCTTTAACAATATTTGCATTCTGCCCTTTCACAGAGGGGACTGATTATTTCTTAGCGCCCTTTGTATATCTGGACAGCATTCTCAGAACAAAGGTCTGGGAATGAGTTAACCGTTTGTGCTTCACCTGATGCCTGCAAGAGCTAATTGAGAAATTTAAAAAATGAACAAGGCTCAGAGATCAGGTGGCATGTATTTGTGACTTCAAACGGAACTCATATGTGAAATTTGTGGGTTTTGTAACTTAAATAGGCAACTTATTACAGTGGTGCCTTGGGTTACATACACTTCAGGTTACATACGCTTCAGGTTACAGACTCTGCTAACCCAGAAATAGTACCTCGGGTTAAGAACTTTGGTTCAGGATGAGAACAGAAATCGTGCTCCAGCGGCGTGGCGGCAGCAGGAGGCCCCATTAGCTAAAGTGGTACCTCAGGTTAAGAACAGTTTCAGGTTAAGAACGGACCTCCGGAACAAATTAAGTTCTTAACCCGAGGTACCACTGTACTAAAATCAGCCACCTGATTTAGCATCGCTAAATGACTTCTCACTGAAAGCAATGATTAGGTCTATTGTGTGCACTGTTGACTTCTTCTGGACTGCACTAAAGCATTCAGTGTAAACAGAGTACTTTGTACATGAACTGTTAGAGCAGCTCATCTCCCCAGCTTTGTGTCCTCTGGATATTGCTGGACTGCAACTCCTATTATTGTTTGCCCTTAGCCACAACTGGCCGGAGAGCCACAGGTTGGAGATGCTGTAGAACTTTCAGAAAAATCTGCCTATAACCTGCCCCTCCCTCCAACAAAACAAAACAAAATAACAAAACAAAATCCCATGGACACTAGATCAGGACTTGCCAAGAGAACCAAACACCTGTCACATCACCAGCATGCCTGCTAGCTGAGACATTACTAAGTGGCAGCATTTGTCCTTTCCGGAGATGATTCAGGCTGTGAAGACTTCTGGTAGGGATGGTACAAACACAAGCTACTCGCTGGAAGCAGAACTAATGAGCAGTGTCACTCATGTAAGCATCTGGTTTGACAACAGATGCACCTGTTGGTAACTAAGTATTTTCCTACGTTATTTTATGCAGGAGCATCTCAACTGCTCACCTGTTAAAACCCTCGGGGATATTTACGAAGTTTCGTAAAGTTGCAACCTTTCCCCAGGGAAACTGGAGAATAGCACCCAGTAGACGGGCATCAGCGAGAGTTGAACCAGTGGGTGCAAAACAGAATTTATGGAAAGAACAGGAACCCTAACACAATTTCCACTAGGGAGAATATGATTTTTCACTAGGAATAATATGATTTTTAAGAGGTTCAGAAATGCATATGTTCCTCCAGAATTTTGGATTTTGGAACACAAGAAGCTGTCTTATATTATTGGTGCATCTAACTCAGTACAGTGGTACCTTGGGTTAAAGACGCTTCAGGTTACATACGCGTCAGGTTACAGACTCTGTTAACCCAGGAATAGTACCTCGGGTTAAGAACTTTGCTTCAGGATCAGAACAGAAATCGTGTGGCTGCGACGCAGCGGCAGCAGAAGGCCCCATTAGCTAAAGTGGTTCATCAGGTTAAGAACAGTTTCAGGTTAAGAATAGACCTCCAGAACAAATTAAGTTCTTAACCCGAGGTACCACTGTATTATCAACAATGATCAGCATCAATTTTCCAGGGTCTGAGGCATAGAGTCCTTCCCAGCCCTTCCTGGAGATATAAGGATGTGAACCTGGAACCTTCTGCATGCAAAGCATGTTCTATAACAAAGACCTTTACTCAGCCATATTTTTATATACTCTACTTCCTCTGGAGTTGTGTGCTTGAAACATGCTTGGATTTCTGTTCTCTGAGCAAGCCTTATTTGTTGACACCTTTCAAGTTTATTCTTTCTGTGCGCAAATTAAGTAATTTGCTTACTTCAATATTCTAGGAGTCCCTAGAATCATTCACCACTCTTTGGGGTGTGAGAGATGATGGCATCAGACAGGGTTTCTTCTGTGGTAACTCCAAAACTGTGAAATTCCCTCCCAACAGAAGAAGGGTCTAGAGTCAGCATGAGTATTATTTCAATTCCACGTTTCCACTTCCCCAATCTTAAGTTTAATTCTCCAAACATCAAGTTTATAGGTTTTTTTTAAAAAAAATCTTGTGAAAATTCATTAGAATTTTAGTGGAAATTTCCTATACTAAGCAGCTTTGCCTGATGTACACATTCTTGTAACAATTTCCTCTACAGTAATATAAAGCATTTTTTGTGTAAATGACTAATATGTTCATTTTTATGCACACTTTGCCCGGTGCATGCATTTTCCTACACACTAATTAGTTGCAGAACTGCGCTGAAAAATTGAAACAGGTGCTTTACAAGAAAATAAAATAAAAACCAGGAGGAAATTTATGAAGGATGGTTGCATTTCGGTTTATGCATTGTTGCAGCACGTATGAATGAGGTAGATTTGCCTTTAAATATGAACTGAACCAAGTTTCTCATCCATCCCTGCGACTCTTTAAATTGGTGAACAGTGTTTTAAATGTATGCTGTGAATGTGGCCACTAATGCAAGGTGCTGCAGGGGGTGGGCTCCCAAAAGCTTCCTGGCTGGGGTCTTCCATTCCCTCTCTCCTCTTTTTCTAGCCAATGGTCAATGGCAAGGGAAGTGAGAGGACGTTGTAATGTGCTGTGCGGTTATGTCTGTTCACCAACGACAGCTGCTGATTGGCTGCTTTTCCTTCAAAACAAAATGGGCAGTTTTTAAAGTGCAGTTAACCTAATGTGCCGTCTGACCTAAGGAAGACAAGAGCATGCTGCTGAGCCAAATTGTTTGAGCTTGTAAAGGTTACTACATTTGTCTGTTTTAACTTCTCTGGTGTACTTTCTGGCAGAAATCGAAGCACTGTTGTGATTGCCTTTGGAACAAAGGACCAGAGCGCCCAGTGGCGAGGACATTTATGAAGGCTCAAATATTGCTTAAGAAAGAGAGAGAGAGAGAGAGAGAGAGAGAGAGAGAGAGAGAAAGCTCTGCCCCCTCCTTTTCTTTGGCATTCAAAAAACAAAATTGGGACAGATGGCAGAAACAGACTCAAATTTCCCATGGGATGAAGCAGAATTGCTACAGAAGATCGGGATCAAACCTAACAGGTGATTCTGAAATCAAACTATCTGAAAACTTAATTTGCAGTGGACTGATAGAAATGCAAGACAGACTAAGAAGCATTCCACAATCTTGAGCGATGCTGTACACAGGAGAAAATGGAAGGAAGTAAACCACATGACCAAAGAAAATCAGGCACCATCTAGATAAGAATCAAGCAGAGATGTGACTCGTACAAGAAAACCTTTTATTTTGACTAGGGATGAAGAAGTGGATTTATAAACTGAATTTGGCGGTTCCGACTTGATCGATCTTCAAGCACCTCTTGCATCAAGCACCTGCCTATTTTTCCCCGACTGTAGGTTTTTATTTTTTATTTTTTTAAGGCCCAACTAATCATATGCAAAATTTTCCACATTATTTTTGTATATCATATGTATAATGCATATGAAAGAGTCAAGCTTCATGTGGTTCTGTATTTCTGCTGCATAATTTTAAAAGTATTAATATATAAGTATCTTTGCATGGCTGAATGTATCTGTTTATATTCTGGATACTTTAGGAAACGTGGAGGGTATATGCATACAGTTCTTGCTGGTATCTGTCTGTCTCAGGAGACATTGGAGGGGTCCGTTTTTGGAGGTTAAGTCAAACTGCTGGAAGGTTACAGCACCTGCTGTGACTGTAGAGAGCAATACAGGAGAGTTATGTTTTATTGCAGCTGGGGTAGATGAGGTTGCCCAGTTGAGCTGCTGCAGACACACCATGGTGTTTCTTCTCTCTGCGCTTCTCCCAGCAGTCATTCCTCCTCTGGTCACTGACTTCATGTCTTATTTGCATTGTTGTTGTTTAGTCGTTTAGTCGTGTCCAACTCTTCGTGACCTCATGGACCAGAGCACACCAGGCACTCCTGTCTTCCACTGCCTCCCGCAGTTTGGTCAAACTCATGTTCTTAGCTTCGAGAACACTATCCAACCATCTCGTCCTCCGTCGTCCCCTTCTCCTTGTGCCCTCCATCTTTCCCAGCACCAGGGTCTTTTCCAGGGAGTCTTCTCTTCTCATGAGGTGGCCAAAGTATTGGAGCCTCAGCTTCACGATCTGTCCTTCCAGTGAGCACTCAGGGCTGATTTCCTTCAGAATGGAGAGGTTTGATCTTCTTGCAGTCCATGGGATTCTCAAGTATCCTCCAGCACCATAATTCAAAAGCATCAATTCTTTGGCAATCAGCCTTCTTTATGGTCCAGCTCTCACTTCCAAACATCACTTCTGGGAAAACCATAGCTTTAACTATACTGACCTTTGTTGGCAAGGTGATGTCTCTGCTTTTTTTTTTTTTGGCATACATTTGCACACATCTTTGTAATGCAAAGTTGGATACAGTATGCATGTAACGATGCATACAGTATGCATGCAGTAATTCACAGGATAATTGTTCATATTTTTGGTGGAACTGGAGAAGAACAACAACTTGCTTCTCATCAAGATCAAGCAGCAAGATTGGGGTGGGTGGGGGTGGAAATCCATGTGTATAAGCTTGACGTTGAGATTTTCAGAAAGCCCCATCCCTAATTTTGAGACACACATACATTTACCAGTTAGGCAAAGATCATAAGATGACATGGATGGTCGCCAGATTCTCTGTACAGATCTGTACATGCAGACCATCCCTCGACTCAAACTGGTTCGTTAAGAAAATCCCCAAACTCGGTTCCATGGGTGACTCTGGGTCATCTCTCTGCGGTAGCTTATCTTAAAGTTTTAAGTGTCTATACGCTTATCACATTTATAATTTTTAAATTTATTGCTGTACATTGTTTCAAATGTTTGTTTTCCTTCTGGGATTGAACCCCCAAGTGTGTTTTATAAGCTGGTCTCCGACCGTAATAAATTATCTATTATCTATCTATCTATATCTATCTATCTATCTATCTATCTATCTATCTATCTATCTATCTATCTACCTCTATACCTCTATCCATTTACCAGATTCTGCAACTAACATCATTGACACGAAGAAAGAGGAACTGGATGCTTTTGAAGTGCTCTGTGGTGGCAACCAGAATGATCAAGGGGATGAAGCAACTCCCTTGTGAGGAAACATCTGGGGCTTTCTAGTTTGGAGAAAAGGCAATGTAAGAGGGGACATGACAGAGGCATGTATAATTATGGAAGGTGTAGACAGAGAAACATTTCTTGCAGTCTCTCATAACACCAGAACTCAAGGACATTCATTGAATGTTGGATGATTTAAGACAGTCAGTGGAAGTAAAAGAATGTTTCTTCTTCTTCTTCTTCTTCTTCTTCTTCTTCTTCTTCTTCTTCTTCTTCTTCTTCCTCCTCCTCCTCCTCCTCCTCCTCCTTGGACTTGTTAGTCACTTGTTACACAGAAGTCTTCAAGCAACTCACTACATATTTAAAAACATAGAATGCCATTTCTCAAGCTTCAGCAAAGGGTTTTCAAGAGCAGCCCATCTGCTAGTTCAAATTTTAGCAGCTTCCACTTAGTGCATAAATTAAATATACTAACAGCAGTCTCAATTTAATGGTGAGGTGAGAGAGACTTTGTCACCCACCCGCCTTGCTTCACCTTCGACCCCTGAGAACCTTTGTAAAGGAGTTGCTTTTAGAAGATCTCTGACGGGACTTCCTGGCCTTTGAGGTTGAGACATAAAGGGTTAGGTGTACTAGGTACTAGGTGTTCATATTTTCAGCTTTGGAGCTACTTTTGAATGGGAAGTTAGTGAGTATTTTCATTTCACCTATTGGTGAGCTTTATGCTCACTTAAATTTTGATATCTATTAGTGATTTTGATATCTGCTAATCATTTTTTTCCGTTACCTTGTACTGATAGTGCAAGTTTTATTATTTATCGTTGTTGTTTTTAGGCTGTATTTATGTGAATTGCTTTGAATACAGGTGTATTTGTGGAAAAACACAGTCCATAAATAAATTGAGTGCAACCAATTCTTCAACTATGGGTTCTTATGCAGACAAAACAGCACCATTTGGACACAAGAAGGAGGTATTGGCAAGCTTTGGGAGGAGCGACCCCAAGCTTCACAGAAGTACAAAAAATATTTGGGAAAAACTCAAGGGGGAGACACCCTAATGCAGCTCAGTGAGAACTGAGCATGCTGAGTAGAAACAGAATTCTGGCTGATTCTTTGGCGATGGAATGGAGCATCCTTGATCCCCAGTTTCGCCAGCTGTCCTCCCTTACTGGGAAAGAGGAAGGATCCCTTCAAGGCAATCTGATGGGAGATGGAGTTCCTGACTTCCAAAGCCCTGGAAAGCTTTTCCTCCTTCCATGTGTATCTACCAGTGTGGTGTAGTGGTAAAGAGCGGTAGACTTGTAATCTGGTGAACCAGGTTCGCGTCTCCTCTCCTCCACATGCAGCTGCTGGGTGACCTTAGGCCAGTCACACTTCTTTGAAGTCTCTCAGCCCCACTCACCTCACAGAGTGTTTGTTGTGGGGGAGGAAGGGAAGGGAGAATGTTAGCTGCTTTGAGACTCCTTCGGGTAGTGATAAAGTGGGATATCAAATCCAAACTCCTCTTCTTCTTCTTCCCCTGCTCCCCAACCCAGTCTGCACACAAGTGCTCGAAAGCTTAGCATCTCCTTATTGTACCGGGTCTGTGGGCATTACATAGGCACAGGTTTTGCTTACACCAGGATGGAAAATCTTAAATGACAGAGTCTAGAGAAGAACAGGAACAACAGCTACAGCTGCATGTTGATTTCCCCAAATGTAATTTGGGGCCAAGCAGAAATATAAGAGCATTTCTGGGTGTGTGCATGTGCGATGAGTTCACGGGGAGAAGGGGAATTCATGGCGGCTGGGAGGGAATCCCCCCTGCACTTTATATGTTAAAGAAATATTATTTTACATCTGGACATCTTAACCTCTAGAGTTACCCGTTTTGTGTTGCACAATTGGACATGCAGTGCTCTGAATTGAGCCTAAGGGCTTCATCGGGTTTTGACGCATGCACGCAAATGGTTGTAAGCACATTGCACCCAAATGCAATCTGCATGGGACAAAACATGCATTTTAACACCATAAATGTCATGCACACTATGGAGGCAGTTAGCAGCATTTTCCCATGATGATAAATGCGTATTTTCTGCCACATCTTTTGCAAAACAGCTCCTGTTAAATGTAACACCTTTATTAATTGAAAAAAGACCCCCACTATCCCTTTGTCAACTGAAAAATAAAGTTAAAAAATAGTAATGAGCAACACCCTGCCCTCAATAAATGCAGATATCACTCTGGACTAGGAATGGATGAATCTGTCTGTTTCAGGGTCACCCACTTTCTCATTTATCTCATCTTAAATTTAGTTCTCCACATTTCTGCATCAGTTTGCAATTTTTACTATACACATTTTAATGCAATTTTGCCTGATATGCACATTTTTGAACACAGTTTCCCCTAATTAATGGGTTTTAAATGTTATTTTTAGGTACACTTTCTCCTTCCTTAGAGATTTTTCAGCAGAGGTTGGATGGCCATCTGTCATGGATGCTTTAGCTGAGATTCCTGCATTGCAGGGGGCTGGACTAGATGGCCCTTGGGTCCCTTTCAACTCTACGTTTCTGTGATTCTGAGATTCATATACACATTTCTGTACAGATTACATGGTTGGAGAACCGTGTCACAAAACGAAGCCTGGGTTTAGCTAAAGTGGTGCTTCAGGTTAAGAACGGACCTCTGGAACAAATTAAGTTCTTAACCCGAGGTAACACTCTACAGTGGTCCCTTGGGTTAAGTACTTAATTCGTTCCAGAGGTCTGTTCTTAACCTGAAACTGTTCTTAACCTGAAGCACCACTTTACCTAATGGGGCCTCCCGCTGTTGCCGCACCGCCGCTGCGCAATTTCTGTTCTCATCCTGAAGCAAAGTTCTTAACCTGAAGCACTATTTCTGGCTTAGCGGAGTCTGTAACCTGAAGTGTATGTAACCTGAAGCGTCTGTAACCCGAGGTACCACTGTATTCAGTTTTCTCCTCCACCCCTGTTCTATGCTTCTTGTTTATTTATTACCTCGAAGGTGTTGAGCTCAATGCTGTAATCTGTCGGACTGAAGTAGCCGGTGTGGCGGTCGGTTCAGCACTTCTCTCTGTGCAAGATTTAATGTATCTGATGTCTGCATGACAGATGTCAGTCAGGGTTCTCTGGGGGGTGGGACATAAGGCAAAGACAGGCTTGGCTCTGGAGCCTAGCAGTTCCGCTGAAGTTCATTCGAGTCCTTTCCAATGAGATCCCCTTGGAACAACCTGCAGTCAAAGTCCAGTGAAGTCAATGAGATTATTAGCATTAGCTAAGATTAGTTGCCTGAGCAGACATTTGTGGGATCAGATCCTAAATTTACCTCTAATCTGCCTTTGCAGAAAGATGTACTTCATGATCTAGCCAATAGCCTCCTTAACTCCCATGATCCTATATCCCTGTGCTGCTGCTGCTGTTGTGCTGCTAGACACAAAATAGGTATGAAATGTTGCAAACCTCAACTTTGAAGAAAGTGCCTGTTACTTAGAGGTAATAAATAGGAACTAAATTTACATTTCTCTCCCCCTGTCTTTTGGGTTGTTGTTGGAAGCAATTTGCATGTTATGCTGCTGGATCCTAAAGTAAAAGGAAATGTGCTTGACGCTAAAATTGGCTTCGTGGCTCCAGTTTCCTCAGCTCGGCACCACCTGCCTCTAATCAAACTGTCCAATTACTGGAAACAATTGTTTTCTTGCCTTCTGGGAAGTAAAGACTTTCCACCAGAAAAAAAAGCCTGCTTTGCAAAATGTTCCTTTTTAACCAAGATGCTTTCATAACTTAAAATAAAATCAAATAGCACAATACTTGAATATGGGATGCAATTAGGGTTTGGATGGGAGGACCCTGCAGGACCGACAGCTTGGCTGTGTGAGATGGCACCGGGAATATGCAAGCGTTGCTAATAACAGCTGCAAAAATAGTCAGAGTATCCTGTCTAAAGCCGGAGCAAAGCATCAAAGAGTTATCTAGGGTGTAAAAGCAAGATCAGAATGATGCTCCAATTAGTCCATATGCTAATAGGGCTGATTAATATAGGAAGGCAAAGTTTTCTGCTGCCTCTGTGTGAAAGGATAATCAAGGGCTCTCTTTGTATTGCAGATAACTCAGTGGAAATTTTGCTCAATATGTGTCAAGTGCCAAAGGCAGAGTTGTGTCAGCTGATGCAGCTCAGCTTTCTGTCGATGGCTCCCCCAGAGACATGCACACTTTTGCCCTCTTGCATGGTGGAATTAAAAACCTGCCTGACTCGGATTGTGTGCCACGAAGATAGAATCATGACACCTAGCACGAAATCCCAAGAACACAAGCAACTTAAAGCCATGTTGCTAGGCCACATGATGGTAGAGGCAAATTTGAAAATGTGTCAGCAGTTTTAGTTTAAAATATAGGGGAAAGTGTCTGTGTCTCTGTGTGTCTAAATGGGGTAAGCACAAGATGACAAAAGCACAGAGCCAGTTCATTTGGCAAGTAAGAATAAGAATAAGAATAATATTTATTTTATACCCCGCCCACCTAGTTGGGTTTCCCCAGCCACTCTGGGCAGCTTCCAGCACATATAAAAACATAATAAAATGTCAAACATTAAAAACTTCCTGATACAGGGCTGCCTTCAGATGTCTTCTAAAAGTCATGTAGTTCTTGATCATCTTGACATCTGATGGGAGGATATTCCACAGTGAGGGCACCGCTACCGAGAAGGCCCTCTACCTGGTTCCCTGTAACTTCACTTCTTGTAGTGAGGGAACCGCCAGAAGGCCCTCAGTGCTGGACCTCAGTGTCCAGGCTGAACACTGGGGGTGGAGACGCTCTTTCAGGTATACTGATATAAACAACCAAGCTACATGTTTCTGTCTACTGAGTGTTTGGTTTCGTCCTGGTGATGACTAGTATGCTGGAGGTACCTCTGTTTAGCAGTTGTTCCCTGAGTGACACACACATAATAACATAGTTGAAAGCAAGCATTTCACTTACCTCAACAATTCCAAATAGCGGTGCTAAGAAAACGTCCCATACCTTTCTATACATGGTTGGCAATCACATTAAAGTACGTCCAAATATTAGGAGCATGGAAATGAAAAGGTCTTTGCTTGGCTACAAAAAGGCACAGGAGTGGTCACTAACCAAACTGTGTGTGTGTGTGTGTGTGTGTGTGTGTGTGTGTGTCTTCTGCGTCGGTGAGGGGGCAGCACTAATGAGAATGCCTTTTTGTTCCACCCACCCACCTTGGCTTAACTTGTAAGGGGACATGGAGATGGTCCTGTGTTGACAATCTCAGGACTTGGGTAGGTTTATATGGGAAGCAGCAAGCCTTCAGTTATTGGGGACCCAAGCACGGTTGGTGAGGAGGTGTGGCCTGGGAGCCAGGCAAAGAGCCACATCCGGCCCCCAGGCCTCAGGTTCCCCACCCCTGTGCAGTGCATTGTATGCATGCAGGGAAGGTTGCGCCATGTCGCCATTATGTCCCAGCTATCACCTTCTGTTGACTGGGACCATCCATGTATGGCTAATATAGGGGCGTCCTGGGTTAGTATTATTTTGATTGGTGGGTGGTGCCATGGTTAGATAGGTGTGGATACCTATAGACGTCATTTCTTCTGCAGCTACTACGCTTTCCACTTTGCCCCTGGGAGCACGCAGGATCACAAGGAAGTTGCAGCACTGGCGTTGCTTTCGTGGAATGGTTGCCAACAGCACACTAACTTTCCTTGCACCAGGTCCTTTCTTTACTAGAAACTTGCCTCTCTTTCCCTTTGTTAATTAAAAGTGAAGCATGAAAAAAAAAAAAAGATCAGAACTGCTTTTTAAAAAATGAAGAGTGTGGATGTGTACTGAGGACACACAGGGGCATTAGCTGTATTAGAAATATCAGCAGTCGGGGCTGTACTTGAATCACCAAGGAAGCATTAGGCTCACACAGCGGCAACGGAAATTATATACATTATATTCCATAAGGGTTTATCTTTATCCTTATGACTATTCCACCCCCACAGATCCATCCTTTCTAAAGCCCAAAATTGTGCAGCAACAATACCAGGGATTTATATATGTGTCTGTTGACATGTACTATTTAGCAACTTTTGTTTATCTCTTAAGAGATGGGGGTGGAAAGAGAGGCATTCTTCCTCGCGTATCTGAGCTTGTTTTAGTTACACTTGAGTGGCTAGACTTACTACATATGTGTGTCTCTCTCTGTGTGTGTGTTTGTGTGTGTGTATCTTTTGCAGACAAAGACTGAACAGTTCACATACAACAATAAGGATTTCTGAAAGTCAAAATAATAAAAGCATTGGCAGCAACAAGGGTCAATGGGAGGGGTTTTAAATAATAGGTTTAAATAATAAAAAGTATGTCCATTCAAACCACTATACAAATGGAAGGGTAGACCGAAGTTGATAGAATTAGGGACTGATCTACTTACTTTGAAGTATAGGCAATAGGGTTTGCTTTTTGTTTTTTTAATCCCATGTGAGAAACTCCATGCATGCAGTGAGCGAGTCCATGAGAGAATATTTTTGCATAGCTTCTCTCTGTTATGCTAGTTTCCTATACGCACATTGAAAAATATGATCATTCCTCACCTACAGGCTGAAGTGGTACAGTTCAGAGTTCTGCCACTCCAGTCTATCACTTCATTCTGCGTAATTAAGAATTTATTGATATTTTAAAATGGCATTCAAATACCTTTTTTTTTAAAACTGTGGCTTTTCGTGACTGACTGTCTGACAGCTCTGACAGTTTTTAGTTTGACTGTGTTATGTTGAGTATTTTGTCTAACTAGTGCCGGTTGTAATAATTTTGAACGTGCCTCCGTAGTGATGTCAACAAACTTCAGAAGAGATAACATTACAGCGACAACCTGTGTTGTGCACCTGATAACTAGATATGATCTAAAAGGCATTAATTTGAGACTAATGAATTTAACACAGATATCTCAAGGAAGCTCAGTGCGGTTCTCTCATGTGACATTAAGACAGTGGATCACATAGTGCAAAGAAAAGAATTGAAAAAAGGAACCAAACAGAAGGCTAAAATATTGGGATTTTTGCCTGGGAAAACTGCAGATGGGACTGGTGTGTTCCCCAAGTTTGGTCGTGATGGGTTTCTGGTTCTGTAAATTGTTCTTAGATCTGGGTGTCTTTGAAGAGCCCTTTTGGACCTTTGGGGCAGGGGAAGTGGGAGAGAGATGGGGAAAATCTAGAAATATACCTGTGCACAGATAGGCGTCATGGGCTGGCCACATGGCCCTATGGATCGTTTCTGAGCCAATCATGAATGAGTAGTCAATAGCAGATCTTTAGGAAGGAACGTTATATGGAAAATGGGGTATAATGGATGCAACCAAAACATACATTTGTCCTGAACTGTGCTTAATACATTCCACAGCTTAGACCCGGAATGCTGCCTTTCCCAGAAAATGCCAGGTTTCATCCTGAGACTTGTGATATAATAACAGAATGCCTCTGAGTACCTTTCCCCAGCTCTCTAACTGGGAAGTGTTTGTGAATCAAAGGGCTTGGTTTCCAGCCCATTGGTATGACCACCCCACCGGTTCTGAACAGAATAGCTAGCTTAATCAACTTACGTGTGATGTATGGAACAAAAAATCATGGAAGACGGCCATGAAGTAATCATCACTTCAGTTCAGGCCTTGCAGAATGGTTACACACCAAACCAAGTGGAACTCACCAGCCTTGAATTGTGATCTATTGGAGCTAGCAGATGCTTGTAAGTTTCTTCTTCATTCAATGTTTATATTTTATAGTAAGAGCAACTTATTTTAATAATTGTTAGAAGGGGTGGTAGCTGACCTATAGAATTTTGATGTCTATATGCACTGGGGTTGACACCTGCAAAAGTTGTTTGACAAGCTTTTTTACACGGATAAATAGGGCAGATGCAAAACTGCATTGGCACGAACTTTACTAAGTAGGTTCTTTGTGGTAACATGCAGGAAGTGAAATTGTTTTCAGGTTGAAAGTATTTCTCAATTATTTCATGCACCAGTAATCTTTAAGGTTTAGGCTTGTTTGGTCTCCCTTTTAGTCATTTAAGTGAGATGAAGTTCCAGATGGCAAGGGGGAGATTTTGAAATTTCCCCTGGAACCCACAAGCTTCTACCTTCCCCTTCCTGTTGCTCAAGTTAGTAATGAAAGTTTCGGGCAAATGCCACATCTCTAATTAGTTTGTTATTGGGTAGTTTTGTGGCGTTCACTAGACCAGTCTGCGTGTCGTAAACCAAATGGGCTTTCCATCTCCCCAGCGTCAAATAATGCTCAGCTGGCTTTCAGTTTTTGTCTGGCTCGCTCACAGTCAGTTCAAGACAGGGATGTCTGAATAAATCATTGATGGGGGACTTGTGGCACTCTAGGTGTTTTTGGACTACAACTCCCATCATTCATTATCTTTGGTCATGTGAGTTGATGGTGGGTGTCAGGGTCCAGCAACCCCCGATCCTGGAGTAAATGCTTGGTGGTGTGGCCCAAAGGATAGGAACACAGAACACAGAAAGCCACCTGCAGTTGTGAAGGGATGCATACTTGTTTATTATTGATTTGACAAATGTCATTCCTCGCCTTTCAGCTCCAAAGAGCTCCCAGAGAAGGAAGAAGGATAGAAAAAGTTGGAAGGTTAGTGCCACCCCCATGTCCCCTGCTGTAATATTCCAGCAGCATTAAAAACATGGAATAAAAGTTTAAAAGGCTTGGGGTAATAGAAAGAATGCAGCAAACCTTCCAACATTTCTCCAGTGAAAATAGGGACATCCTAAGGAAAAGTGGGATAAAATCAGAATTGGAGATGGCTTCTGTAAATCTAGGACTGTCCACTTGGCGGGTCTGAATACAGCCAATTCAGCAGAGTTGGGGATCAAATCCCTATTCACCTGACAGCATTATGACACCAGGAGACCTGTTTTTGCTTGTGCATACAGTCAGAATAGCCTTGAATAGCATTGCACAAAAACAAGAGAGCAAGAATATTCCAGCAGCCTTAACAAGACAGAATGAAAGTTTAAAAGGCTTGGAGGAAAACAAATTCGATTAATAATAATAATTTGTTCTGAAAAGACATAAGGCTCTGCGCTACGTACACTTCTGTGTGGAGAGCATACTAAAGCATGCTACAACAAACCTTATTTTTGCAGGCCACCGTCTATGGTTGTAACATGGTCTTTCAAAATAAAAAATAAAAAATAAGTGACTGTAGAATTTCCTTCCATCCTAAGAGGAAACAGCAGCAGTGACTTATAGGAATGTGATCTGTTGGAACTGCAAACACAGAGGCTGAGCAAATATTTAGCATCAGGATCTTAAAGTGAGTTAAGCTGGCTCAATGTCTACGAGGTATTTACTTCCTTTTGTAGTTCCGTGTCATATCCTCATCATATAAATCCATTCCCTTAAGTTGGTGCGAACGTTTTCTGCTCTTTTTTGTTTTGTTTGTTTATAGCCTGCTTGGAAATGTGGGTCATATACATCTCGCCCAGATCCATTTGCTCTTTGCATCTCTATCTATATGGAGGTGAGGGAGAGGAACAAGCCGCTTACGATTTCTCAAGCTACCTCTGGTTTCAGCGCATCACATTTCCAGACAAAAGCTGAATTTAGGGTTTCTTCAGAAAGCAATGGCTTAGCCCTGAGACCAGAAAGAGCAAGATTATGGCAGTTTCATACTGAGGTGTATTCTTGGGTAAACAGAAATGTAGAATGTCAGTGCCCCAGGGTAGGCATTGACTGGGGATTGGGCTGCATGGATACACTTCTGCTAGTTACAGACCTTCCAAGTGTCCCTATTTTCCAGGGACAGTCCCAGATTTACAGACGCCATCCCCCTTTCTGTTTTGACCCCAGAATGTCCTGCTTTCCCTTACGTTGTCCCTATGTTCATCAGAGAAATGTTGGAGGGTATGGAGTTATGCATTCCCCAAGCCACGGAGAGATATAACCTTTAGAAGACACCTGAAAGCCGCCCTGTATAGGGAAGGTTTTTAAAATGTTTTATTATGTCTTTATATATGTTGGAAGCCTTCTAGAGTGGCTGGAGAAACCCAGTCGGAAGGGCTGGGTAAAAGGTAATGAAATTATCATTATGGAATAGGACATCCCTATTTTCATTGGAGAAACGTTGGAGGGGATGCATCTCTGCAAGGTATTACATATAGTATCATAGAATCCTAGAGTTGGAAGAGACCACAAGGGCCATCGAGTCCAACCCCCTGCCAAGCAGGAAACACCATCAGAGCACTCCTGACATATGGTTGTCAAGCCTCTGCTTAAAGACCTCCAAAGGAGGAGACTCCACCACACTCCTTGGCAGCAAATTCCACTGTCGAACAGCTCTTACTGTCAGGAAGTTCTTCCTAATGTTTAGGTGGAATCTTCTTTCTTGTAGTTTGGATCCATTGCTCCGTGTCCACTTCTCTGGAGCAGGTGACATTAGGTGTATGGGCAGGCAGGTGTAGTTTGGGGAATACAGCCTCATGGACCAAATTAGAACCCCTAAAAGACCAGGTTTGACTCATGGGCCAGAGTCTCCCCATCCTGCCTTAGTCTAACCCACTACCACAGTGCAGGACCTCACAGTCACAGCTCAGTGTGTGCTGGGAGCAGATTCCTCATGTAACAGATACACACTCAATGCAAATCTCATGAAAAGATTTCAAATGATTCCTGTCGGCTTCCATAGATTAGATGGATCCACAAATGTTGACATTATGCAAGCCGTTCTCAGTTTTGTGTCAGGAGAACAATGCTATGAATGTATAGGCTTTTTGCAACAGTATTTCTTTTCTGCTCTGTAATTAACACTTGCAGACGGTTTGGTTAGGTACATTATGAGCTGGTTGTAATATAAGAACACGAATGGAGTAATAAAGCAATGTGTATGTATTATGTGGTGCTCAGTTTACTGCCGGTTGAATTTTTTTAATAAAGTGTTTGACTAAAGAGGGCTTTAATGCCCTAAAATGAAAAAGATGTGTTTATTCCTCAGTCTTGGACTATGAAGGAGCAACAACAACAACGACAACAACAAAATCGCCCCAAGTGTCTGCAAAACGATAAGTTGGCAAAATAAATATTTGGATGCTGACTGTAAAGAAGTCAAATGAATATTACCAGCGGTGCTTTGGGGATTTTGAAAACAACAACAGCAGCTAAGAAAACCCATTTCTCTAATGAGCACAGTTTGTGATTCAGAATCTGGTGGATTTTTGAGCCGCGTCCCCTGCGCTTTCAATACATGCTGCAACATCAAGTGATGGCACACATGATCTGATGCTTGTAGTCGTGGCTTTTACGTCCCCCTCGTCCCTGGGCTTTTATAATGGGGCTCATTCACGCATACAGCTGTCAATCATCAAGTGCAGAGAAATCAAGTGATTTATGTGAAACCTGCCCTTTAGAAAAGAACTGCTTGCTTTTTGGTTGCTTTTATACATATTTATCTCATCTATTTCATTGTTTTCACTTATTTATACAAAGAGCAATAACCAACATTCAACAACCCCCCCCCCCCAGCAGAAGCACCAAGTGCCAAAATGTTAGCGCTAAGCTTTGAAGCAAGGAACCAGTGGTCTTTGGGATGTCGTTGAACTCCAGTTCCCATCGTAGCTGACCACCGGCTGTGCTGTTTGGAGCTGAGGGGAGATGGTACCCAACAGCCCTTATAAGGCTGACAGCTCCCAGTCCTAAATAGCTTAGGGCCACTTCATACATTTAAAGCACCTCCTCCTGGGAGCTGCAATTTGTTAAGGGGAATTGTAGCTGTGTGAGAGGCAGGGCTCCCCCCCCCAAGCTGGAACTCAGTTCTGGCTCCTCTCAGATGGGCGCCATTGCCAGTACAGCGGTACCTTGGTTTAAGAACATCTAAGTTTATGAACAACTTGGGTTAAGAATGCTGCAAACCCGGAAGTAGGTGTTTTGGTTTGTGAACTTTGCCTTGGAAGCAGAACATGTTCCACTTCCAGTTTGTTCAGTGTGTTCCATTTGTAAATTGAGTCCCCCGCTGCTATGGGAAAGCACACCTTGGTTTAAGAATGCTTTGGTATAAGAACAGACTTCCGGAACGGATTAAGTTCGTAAACCAAGGTACCACTGTATAAGAGAACAAGAGAGGTGTTCATGGTGAGTTCTGGCACCCCTTTTTAATAGCACTGGTGAGAGGTAAACTATAGTTCAAAGGTTTCTCGTGTGTGTGTGTGTGTGTGTGTGTGCGCGCGCTTTAAATGTGTACACAGCACAGTGGCTTCCATGATACTCCACATCTCCAATCATTCTTCGTAGCATTTGCATGTCCTGGCAACCAAGGGGAAACCACTTGCAGATGGAGGACCCCTCCATGGGTATAGCAGAATTCTTGCAGCTGTACAAGATGAGGTTAAGTGCGGGAGACCCCCCCTCAAAGCCAAGGCACGGCGACGGGTGTTGGGAGGGGGGAGGTCAGAATGTGGACATGAAGTCTTTGAGGAGGAGAGGAAGGAGTAGATTGTGAGCTTTGTAAAGCTGCCCACTACAAGGACATGGACTGAATAAGGAGATTGTTATTAAAAAGCAAAAAAAAGCGAAAGCTTCTGTAATCGATAGGGTGTATCTGTTGGAAAGGTCTGCATTGTAAGGGAGAAAGAAATACTGCAGCGAGATCTTCTCGCAGGTGGAAGCCAAGTGTTCAAAGAAAAGGGTTTTTCAGCACCTGCTTTCCTTATCTAACCTTTGCAAGTTGGCATTAACAAGTTCCTGTTTATCCTTCTGCTGCAATCGCCGCTGCTTCTTGAAGGAGCCGACCATGAGAGGGATCTTTTATATGCCAGGTTTCCATTAATGGGCAATTGGCCTTAGATTTTATGGCACTGAGTAGCACTTCCTTCTTTAGTCTCTCACCCTCTCCCCCCCCGCCCCATGCACATGTTTTGGGGATATATTTCCATAGGAAAGTTGATAGGTATACATAGACTGGGCAAGTTGTTGTTAGATTTTATTTTTTTTGCACTTTTCACATTACAATTATAAGAGAACAAACTGATCCATGAGAAATAAAGAAAAGAAAGAAACCAAAAGAAAGAAGAAACAGAAAAAGAAACTACAAATTCCTGTTTCACTGCTATATCTTAACTTTCATCCCCTGCAGAGGAAGGTGTGTCCTGCAAGCTCTCACCTTTCAACTTCATCTGTATACAGTTCTTACCAATACAGTGGTACCTCGGGTTACATAAGCTTCAAGTTACATACGCTTCAGGATATAGACTCCGCTAACCCAGAAATAGTGCTTCAGGTTAAGAACTTTGCTTCAGGATAAGAACAGAAATTGTGCTCCGGCGGCGCGGCGGCAGCAGGAGGCCCCATTAGCTAAATTGGTACCTCAGGTTAAGAACAGTTTCAGGTTAAGAATGGACCTCCGGAATGAATTAAGTACTTAACCCGAGGTACCACTGTACAGTTATTGGTAAGTTGTTGTTGTTGTTTCTTTTAAAAAAACCAAGACCACACTGGAATCGTGGAAGACCAGTGTTAACTAAAGCCCAAGGTGCTGCACAATGCAAACAGGAACTCCAGGGACTTTTATTTCTCTCGCCTGTGCTGCTGGCTTAGCAATATCCTCGGGTGACAGTTTTGCAAGGGGTCATGGGACCTTGGAGCGATGCCAGCAGCAGCATTGGAAACTTGGCTCGCTAATTACTCCCACTGCCTTTCTCTCCCTTTCCCTCTCCTACCCCACCCCACCCCACCTCTCTCTCTCTCTCTCTCTCTCTCTCTCTCTCTCTCTCTCGTCACCTCAGTTCAGGTAGTGAAACCAACATGTTTCAACATGTTCTGGCATGTGCGTTCCATTTGCGGCCTGCTCCCTCTCCCCTCACACACACACACACAGAGAAAGAACACATGCAGTATACTACAAATAACAAAAAGCTCTCTCTGTACTCAGCAGTGCATCACTGCAGGTGTAGAATGTGTCCCAGCAGTGTGGGTGTGTTGAGATAAGCAAACTTCCACTTTTTTGGGGTGGTGGTGGTTTGGTTGCTCACACTGAGGCAATTCTTTCTGAGCTGTGCACACATAGCAGTGAAATCTGAAGGTTATGGGGGTGGGAATTTTGGACATGAGTGAAATGGCAACTCAGGACTGACTCAGGGGTGTTTTTCTTTGAAAAGTGGTTTGGAAGAGGGAGCAAAAGTTTGTTTGCTTCTTTTCTTTTTTTAAAAAATACTCATGAGGTAATCTAATCTCCTCGCTCACCTGCAGGTGCAACAGGGATGGCTCACAATATACAGAAAGGAGGAAATTCCTTGTTGACACAGGTGATCAGTGCTAAGTGGCCAAAATTGATAGAATAATATCAGTGCTCTCCAGCTACCAAAAGCTGCCAATTTCAACCTACCACAGTGAGGCTGCTTTCTCCAGCTCCGTGTTCCACAGGAAGGTGATCCTGCAGCTTCTTTTCTAGGGGGAGATGATGGTGATTATAGCTAATTTCTTACTCCTCATGAATGCTCTGATCCCTGAATGCAAGGTGCTGTACAGTGCAATGCAATGCAATGCAATGCAATGCAATGCGATGCAATGCAATGCAATGCAATGCAATGCAATGCAATGCGAGAGACACTAGGCCTGCTAGGTTTGATGGACCATAGGGGGAGCATGGAGAGAGGAGAGGAAGGGGGATTCCCATTGCAAAGGCAGAAATTCTTGCACAAATGGGACAGCAGTGTTGGCTATAACAATGTGAAATGCGATTGATAGCAGGAAGTCTGCTGCATTTCTATGTGAAGTTAAAATACATACAGATAAGAACAGCTTTACCTCACTATTTACAGGCACCCATGTAATCTACTACTGTACCCATGTAATGTACTAACCACAGAAAGAGGTGCAGTTCAAATCAACATGATGGGGATTTCTCTGTCCCAGCTGCTGCCAGCCTAGAAGTTTGAAAGCATACCAGCGTGAGTAGATAAATAGGCATCACTGCAGCGGGAAGGTGCACTCTGGCACTCGTCACGGTGTCCCGTTGTGCCAGAAGCAGTTTAGTCATGCTGGCCACATGACTCTGAAAGCTGTCTGTGGTCAAACGCCGGCTCCCTTGGCCTAAAGTGAGATGCGTGCTGCACCCCATAGTCGCCTTTGACTGGACTGGACTCAACTGTCCAGGTATCCTTTACCTTTACCTACCTTTTGCCTACCACAACTTCACGCTCATGCTGAACTACAGTGGTACCTCAGGTTACATATACTTCAGGTTACAGACTCCGTTAACCCAGAAATAGTACCTCAGATTAAGAACTTTGCTCCAGAATAAGAACAGAAATCGTGCTCTGGTGGCGCGGCAGCAGCAGGAGGCCCCATTAGCCAAAGTGGTGCTTCAGGTTAAGAACAGTTTCAGGTTAAGAACGGACCTCTGGAACGAATTAAGTACCGAGGTACCACTGTACTGTAGTAGTTCCATGAACAGAAGTGTTTAAGGAGGTCACAAGGACTCTCAGTTGTGTGTAATACTAATATCTGTTGATCCATATTGTGAGCTGCTTGGTTTATGGTTTTTACTATTTAATGACACGGTCAGGCAGATAGATGCCCTCAGCAGGTCTATTGACAGAGATGTATGCTGGACTCACCTGTTAGAGAGTTGGGTTTCTCAGACTCTGGTAGTAAAGGAAACACTCATCACTTCCACAAGTATAATTAGATAAAACAAACAAACTTGTACAGTAGATTGGCCTCTCATCCGGGGCCTTGAGGCAGGTATATCAAGCCATGTGACATGCAGGTAGTGTTGCAATCTATTGTTTGTTCTAAATCTCAGCCTCAGGGAACAGGCAATTAAAGATAAACATAGCCCAGGCATAAAATAAAAAGAGCATCCTGGCCAGGCCAGTCAAAAGATCAACCAGGTGCGGAGTGATAAAAAGTCTTTGAATTGTTGCACCCAAGAGAAACAGGTGACTGGCAATTGTGCTCGCCCCCTCTCTCTTTTCTCCTCCTAGCATTAAGAAGCATTAATGTTTGAGGACATAGTTAGTCCCTCTTCAAACTGCTTGTGGGTAAAGTGCTATAGCTCAGTGGTAAATCACATGCTTAGTATATATAGAAAGTCCCAACTTTGATCTCTGGCACCTTGAAAAAGGACTGTGAAGGACTCCTGTCTAAGGTCATGGAAAGCCACTACCAGTCAGCATGGACATTCTATGCAACCTCAGTCTCCAAGCCCTCACCTAGGGTTTGGTTTCCTTGGAATGAAGACCAGCAGAGACTGTGGTGTCCTTAGGATATGTGGTTATATTTACGCATATATACAACCTGAGCATAGGGTAAAAAGGGTCTCACAGCATTAATACACCAATCGAACTTGCTTCCCCAGTTAGATTCCATGAGAAACCCTGATTCAGCTGAAGGTTGAAACATGTCCTCTACCTGCAGCTTCTAGCTTGCTTCCAGATTCAAACCTACCCACCTTGGCTATAGTTCTCCTTGTAGCAGCTAGGTGAGCAGTGTTGGGGGGAAGGCCCATCCATTTGTTCTATGGCACAGAGCAACCTCCTTGTGCTAAATTGTGGTCCTTAACTAGCCAGCCAAAGCTAGTTGCCAAAGGGATTTGGTTTGGTAAGCTTGGGATACAGGATCCCAAGAATTGGAAGGGACCTAAGATACCAGCCAGACCGACCCCCCCCCACGCCCAGTTCATAACAGTACTGAACTAGATGATCCAATGGTCTGACTGGGCACAAAGCACTGCTCATCTTGACCCATACATGCATAAGCATACATAAAATTTAAGGTGGCAGGAGATGCAGCAGGAGTTTAGAAGATGCTGTGGTGTCTTCCAGGAAATCCACGTGTGTTGCTGCAAGAAACAACAGGTTGTGTTCAGCTGAGTTGCTTGAAGGATGGAGGGAGGTTGTATTCAGCAGATGTCATGCCACCAATAAAGAATGGCTAGACTAGAGCAACTGCCTGGATTTAATTTTTTGAAGGTAGGTTGGGGCGAACATGAGAAAACAATGTACTTATTCATAGTTTCTGTTTCTGATATATACTGGTCTACATACCCTTTAGTATCCAATTAGCATCATGGCTGCATGGACCATACCACATCAATAATAAAGGGCTTATCAAAATGATTCATAATTCAGTCTTCCTTGGGAAAGATGCTTATCACAAGTTCCCCTTCTCTCCCTCATACTGTCCCCTGAGATTTGAATCATCGGTTCTCTTTTGTGGTTGATATAAAGGTCCTCTGGGGTTGGTGAGTTATTGTTTACATGGGATTTTTTACATGATAAATATCACAGAACTTTTTAACGGCGAGGCTGTTTCGACAGAACAGTTTATTGTACAATGCTGTTTCTCATTGCAGACTGGTCTCCTTCGAGGGGGTGAGGGGCATGCTGGGACATTTATGGGTCCATAAATGCAGGCAATAAAGGAGGACCAAATAAAACCCAACTTTAGGCAGCTACTACAGCAGTTTCTAGGTGCCCTCGCCATGTCCCACAGTCCTCCTGTGAACATTAGGCCTCAGCATCGTAAGAGTTTCCTCAATACTTGTTAGCAACTGTTCACACCAATCAGGCAAGAGTGTCCGTTTCCAAAAGCAGAGCTGAAACAGTGTACATCACACATTGCAACGCTCAAGTAGTTCACTGCAATAGTCAATAGTCATTGCACATTACACAAGCTGGCAAGTTGTGCCTACATTATGAGCAAGGCCATGCATTTGTCATGTATGTATTTATAGCTCTGTCGGTACAGCATGAGAGTCTTAATCTCAAGGTTGTGGGTTCAAGCCCCATGTTGGGCAAAAGATTCCTGCATCTCTCTCTCTCTCTTCATCATAGTCATTAAGAAGGGTAAATCCAATTTAAAAATCACTATTCTGCAATATTGTCAAAGCCGTTTTCTGGATTAGCTACTTCTTGGCATCCTTAACTACTTATTTTAATTGAAGTAACCTAAAAGTTACTGTGGGTTAAACCACAGAGCCTAGGGCTTGCTGATCAGAAGGTCAGCAGTTCGAATCCCCGCGACAGGGTGAGCTCCTGTTGCTTGGTCCCAGATCCTGCCAACCTAGCAGTTCGAAAGCACGTCAAAGTGCAAGTAGATAAATAGGTACCACTCTGCCGGGAAGGTAAATGGCGTTTCCGTGTGCTGCTCCGGTTTTGCCAGAAGTAGCTTAGTCATGCTGGCCACATGACCCGGAAGCTGTACCCGGAAGCGGCCAGTAAAGCGAGATGAGCGCCGCAACCCCAGAGTCAGCCACGGCTGGACCTAATGGTCAGGGGTCCCTTTACCTTTACCTAACCTAAAAGTTACCTCACAGTGCATCAGTATCAGAACCACCTAACACTCGCCGATGTGAACCTATATGTATGGATCACAGCTATTAAATCATTTTTTTAATGGGTGAATGGACGGCCCCTGCCCCCCACATTTACTTTGACTGCATGAGGAGGGGAGGAGTGTAAACATGTATGGCTCTCAGCAGCCCACTTATGAAGTAGTGCAAGCATGCAGTTAAATCTGTTATTCTCTATTTTTATGATTTTGCCAGGCTCAACCTTCATTTGAAACGAACAAGGGATCCGATCCTATATACATGTAGAGATAGAAGCCTTGTAAGAGAAGGAAAAGAATAAGACAACTAATTCATTCCTGCCCCTCATGCATTTGGACCTCCTAGATTTGAAAATGGTTGTTCTAAAATTTTCAGTCCAGTTGTCTAGGGTATGATTCTGATTTAGAATTCCAAGCTTGTCCTCCAAAATGCTTGGAATTTCACACAAGTTTTTGTAGGTTATTAGTAGAATAATATTCTGTAGCCATCCAGCAAAATCATGATTAACTGCGACAGCGCTTTGCAGAGTTCCACTTGATATCCCTGTCCAACCTAATAATCACTCTTTTGAGTAGGGTTCATCCACTAATTTGTTGCCTATATTTTAGTGCTTTGATATTGATATCTTGGCATGTTTCAATTTTCATATAAATATCTAGAGAGAGAGAAAAAAGTCATAGGACTGGTTCACATACACATATACTTTGCTTGATCCCATCAGCTGATTTATCGCTACTTGATGTGTGAAATATTCACACTGGAAAATGTAAACTGTTGTCGTTTGCAGTACACAAAAAGAAGGTCCCTCTGAATTCAATGGGAAGCACACACTTGTTATGGTGCTTAGGATCTGCACATGCAAACCATCACTGGATGTGTGTTTCAACTGGCAATGAACATTCTTGTGAGAACCAGATGGGGGAGTGGAATATCTGCTACAACCGCAGGCATTTGAAAGCTTAGTCCTGAACACAAAAAAGCCGTTTCAAGTAAGCAAACCAAAGTCCTTTCTGAGCTTAAAGTTTAGGAAGGCCCTGGGATTCCATGGCTAGAACATGTGGGAAGTTAAAGAACTTCATACTGATCTAAAGTCTGAATTCGCCCAGAGTGGCTGGGGAAACCCAGCCAGATGTGCAGGGTATAAATAAAATCACCATCCTCATCCATCATCGTCACCATCATCTTCACTTGACCTGCTCCATCCCCACTCACCCGATAAGCTTTTACCTGGTCTCCTCTGGTGAATAATATTTGGCCGCCAGGTGACTAGGCAGGCAAGCTTCACATTTCTCTCTCCCTACTCCCTGTTTTTTTAAGCACATAAATGACTCATCATATTTGTTCTTCTATGCCTTTGCTCTTAATAGACAAAATATAACGTATATTGTCGGGGAGATTTTGGCAAGAAAACATCACTTTCCTTGGCCCTGAATGTCAAGCTCAAACCGAGCATTAAATCTTATAAACAATGATATGACAAAGACATTCCTCCCTCTTGCTGTTTTTATTACAGTATTGTCAGGCTACAATTTATTGTCTGCATTGTTATGCAAAGCAAGTATCTCAAAGCAGTTTAATAACATAAATTAATTTAGGCCTGTATTTCAAAAAAATTGTGAGTTAAATTTCAGTGTTAGTTGTTGAGGCATCCGCTCCCCCTCCACTTGCCCTGGAATTTGATTACAAGGAATAAGTTGTATTGTATTGTTTTGCATTGTATTGTATTGTGGGGGGTCCCTGAAGTTTATTCCTTGCTTAATTGTCAGTTGTTTCTTAGAAGCATTTGGAACTGGGGTTCACATTTTGTGAGAGCCAAATTCATGGACAGTATATAGGACCAGCACATGAGAGCCAGTGTGGTGTAGTGGTTAAGAGTGGTAGACTTGTAATCTGGTGAACCGGGTTTGCGTCTCCGCTCCTCCACATGCAGCTGCTGGGTGACCTTGGGCTAGTCACACTTCTCTGAAGTCTCTCAGCCTCACTCACTTCACAGAGAGTTTGTTGTGGGGGAGGAAGGGAAAGGAGAATGTTAGCAGTTTTGAGACTCCTTCGGGTAGTGATAAAGCGGGATATCAAATCCAAACTCTTCTTCTTATAACTTGAAATACATTGGGCCTCAATATATTTGTGGCCTCTGACATGCATCCCTCCTTTGTTGCTATGTTGATGGATCTCCTCCCCCCCCCCAGTATTTATTTAGAACTTCCCACTACAGAACATCATGTTTCATCTCTCATCAACCAGCAATGAAGGATGCCAATAATGATGACCAAGGAGACAATAGAAAAGCTGCTCCTCCGCAGGCAAGTAGAAGTTGAACTGCTGAAGTTTTTCTCCATTGCCGCAGTTTTCCCCATGCCAGGAAATGTCATGTTGCTTGCTCATGCAAATTAGAAGCAAAAGTGTGAAAGGCATGGAGGTCAACATTAGATGGCGCTGGAGCCAATGACAAGGGGAGTTAACTACCTTATTTTTCGCCCTATAGGACGCACTTTTTCCCCTCCAAAAATGAAGGGGAAGTGTGTGTGCATCCTATGGGGCGAATGCAGGCTTTCGCTGAAGCCTGGAGAGTGAGAGGGGTCGGTCCCGCCGGGCTCCCAAGGCTTGTGGACAGCAGCCTGCAGCCCAAAACCTGGGGAGCACAGCGGAGCGCGCCCCGGGCTTCGGGCAGCTCTCCGCAAGCCTTGGGAGCCCAGCGCAACTTCCCACCGGACTCCCAAGGCTTGCGGATAGCAGCCTGTTCTGGGGGCTGGGGTCGGGGGAAGCTTGGGCTTCCCCCGCCCCAGCCCCACGCCTTGGGGGGGAAATAATTTTTTTTCTTTATTCCCCCCCTCAAAAAAACCTAGGTGCGCCCTATGGGCCGGTGCGCCCTATAGGGCGAAAAATACGGTAATTCTAGTTTTGTTTTGCTCTTCCTCTCTGTTGACTTCTATACAGGTAACAGTGAGAATAAGGAGGATGAAGCTCGTAGGCAGTGACAGGGCCCTAGGTAGTTTGTAAATAAGAAGGAAGGCAGGTTAGGTAGCTAGCTGAGGACAAATTGAGGTGATAGGACACCAACCCATCTGCCTTAATTGACCAACCTCAACTAGTTCCTTGAAATTCTTTCAGGTAATGATTTAAGCATGCAAGAGCCATGTCAGGAAAAAGTAAGAAGCTGAGCATTATGAGCAGTAGCGTTAATCATTGCAACATGTGCCAGATGAAAATTTGCAGTCTCAGCAGTGTGCTCTCCCAATAACAAAGAACAAATTGCGGGGGATCATGGCTACATGGACAGAGTTCCTCCCGGATTTTTGGGGGACTAATTTCTAACTGGACCGAAACTTAAAATAGTAAACTGTCCAGAGTAACAGTGGACAACTGGCCAATGTATTTCTAGATCTACCTGGAGATGCCAAACATTGGGCCTGCAACTTCCTGTATGCAAAGCATGTGTTCTACTGCTGAGCGATAGAACTGCCTCGAAGTTCTTACCAAGTGTGAAGAAATGGAGTTGGTTGGATAGGCAGAAATCCAAGCATCTACAACAGGGGCATTGGGTCAACCTGGTAACTGGCCCATCTATCTGCTATTACCTTCCTAAACTGAGTTATGGAGTCTCCACTCTTGGAAACTGGCTCCAGGAGTCTAGCAGTGCCCCACTGCTGTGTTTCTGCCCTGCATGCAGAGCAACAGTTTGCCAGCAATTTGCAAAATTAAAGTTAGAACAAACAGTTTGTTCAGGTGGAGCCATTAAATCTGCTGCTGTTGCAGGTCTCGAAACTACTGGAAGTAGTGAAAGCTGGAAGGAGATTTGGAATAGATCGCCCAATAAACTGGTGTATTTATTTACATTGGCATGGTTTTCTGCTGTAGGGAACCCTGTTCCAAGAGGTGTTAGTCTGGGCATGGTCAGCACTGGCATAGAGTTTACATAAAATGAAGATTCAGGAGATTACTGGGCACAAGAACAGGCTTCAGGAACATTATAAATGTTAAAGCACTTAAGAATGTTAAGCCAGCAAGATTGCCGTTTGCTCTGAGCATTCTAAACACCTCTTTGGAAAAGAGAGTTTTGGCATTTGTTCTGGAACCGCCAAGACAGTGTCTCATTGTCCTCAGGGACTGGGCTGTGAGATGGCCGGCAGCCACTGATGATATGTTTGGCAGGGACCTCTATAGTTTTCAGAGACCAATTGTTTGCTAGGACCCAACATTGCCACTGTTCAAGCTGTGAACCAAACTACGTGAAGACAGAAATTCCACGTTAACCCCAGAAGCTCAGCCATCGTTGTTGAGCTAAACTGTTCCACTTGCCCCCTTTGTCTGTCTTCTGCTGGCATTGAATGCGGTGCACACTTAGCAGAGCCTTGTTCCAACATGATTCATTGGAGGGGGGGGTGTCTCTCACTCACCCCAGTTCCTTGCACAACTGCTTCACATACTGCTGGAATTATTATACTGGTTCAATATGTTTGAGAGTACAGTGGTGCCTCGCAAGACGAAATTAATTCGTTCCGCAAGTCTCTTCGTCTTGCGAGTTTTTCGTCTTGCGATGCACGGTTTCCCATAGGAATGCATTGAAAATCAATTAATGCGTTCCTAGGGAAACCGCCTTCAGACCAGGTCCGGGGACAGTCCGTCCCCGGACCTCTTCTGAAGGCTGGGGGGGGGGGACAAGGGCTTTTCTTCCCACCCCCAGCATTTAAAAAACCCCGGGACAGCGGAGGACTTCTCCGCTGTCCGGGCGATCTTAAAATGCTGGCGGGCGGCATTTTAAAATCGTCCCGGGACAGCGGAGGACTTCTCCGCTTTCCGGGGCGATTCAAAAGCCCTCCGGGACAGGCAGGCAGGGGGGAGCAAAGGCTTTCGCCCCCCGCCCGCCTTCAGAAGGTGTTCCCTCCCCCCCGCCCGGCTTCGGAGCACCGTTCCGGAGCCGGGCGGCGGCGGGAGGTGTTCCCTCCCCCCCGCCCGGCTTCGGAGCACCGTTCCGGAGCCGGGCGGCGGCGGGAGGTGTTCCCTCCCCCCCGCCCGGCTTTGGAGCACCGTTCCGGAGCCGGGCGGCGGCGGGAGGTGTTCCCTCCCCCCCGCCTGGCTTCGGAGCACCGTTCCGGAGCCGGGCGGCGGCGGGAGGTGTTCCTGCCCCACCGCCCGGCTTCGGAGCACCGTTCCAAAGCCCGGTGGCGGGTGGAGGTGTTCCCGCCCCACCGCCCGGCTTCGGAGGAGCCTTCCGAAGCCCGGCGGCGGCGGGAGGAGGTGTCCCCGCCCCGCCGCCAGGCTTCGGAGGAGGTCCGAGGACAGTGGGGAAGACGCGCTGTGCTTCCCCGCTGTCCCTGAGATTTCCCTATGGGCTGTCGTCTTGCGAAGCAAGCCCATAGGGAAATTCGTTTTGCGAAGCGCCTCCAAAACGGAAAACCCTTTCGTCTAGCGGGTTTTCCATCTTGCGAGGCGTTCGTCTTGCGGGGTACCACTGTACAAAATAGCATATCTCCTCTCAGAGACTGTTCTTTAATTATTATTATTTAATTATGTTCCCCATGCCCTGTGCTTGCATGTAAACTTACTACGAAGGTTTGAGAGCTGAAGCTGGTTTGTGCCTAGTGTATTTTGCAAGATCAGGTCCAATACTAATAAGAATCAGTTATTCAACCTATCTGCTGATAAATGATGATACCCAACCTGCAAATATATTCCAGGAACCTAGCTATTAATGATAAGATGGGGAATATGGAGGAGAAATGATTTTGAGGAGATATGGAAGGTTTGCAGAATTGGTACTGTTAAAACGGAAAGGGGTCAAACCATCGCGAGAGATGTTGACATTTTGGGAAGTTGAATAGTTACAATGGAGTGGTCTTGGGGATGGGGGTGCATATTTTTATTTATTATTATTAAGTAAAGGGAAAGGGACCCCTGACCATTAGGTCTAGTGGTGGCCGACTCTGGGGTTGCGGCGCTCATCTCGCTTTATTGGTCAAGGGAGCCGGCGTACAGCTTCCAGGTCATGTGGCCAGCATGACTAAGCCGCTTTTGGCGAACCAGAGCAGCGCACGGAAACGCCACTTACCTTCCCGCCGGGGCGGTACCTATTTATATACTTGCACTTTTTGACGTGCTTTCAAACTGCTAGGTTGGCAGGAGCTGGGACCGAGCAATGGGAGCTCACCCCGTTATGGGGATTACTTTGTTTAAAATTTAACAAATAAAATATTTCGGGAAATCTTAGCAAGAGGTCACTGAGTCCACATTGCAACGGTGAAGGAGAACAAACGTAGAAAAAGGTAACTGCTACATAAAGGTTCCCAGTTTTGAACATTTCTCTTCCATTTGTCAACTGAGCAAAAAAAAAGGTAAAAAAAAGGGGGATACTTAAGGTACAGTACGGTAATTAAAAACCAATACATATAATAAAATTATTCATCATCATGGAAGAATTAGTTCAAAAGCAGGAGAACAGAGATAAAAACTAGAACTAGGTTATGATTAACACGCCAACATCCCTAAGAGGGAAATTTCCAAAGTGCTGGACTTTTTAGTTTAGGGGGCAAGCGGGGGAAAGGCAACAGAGGGAGATAAGATGGTGATTATGTATGGCATGGAGAAAGGGGAAAGAGACATGTTTTCCTCCCTCTCAGAATACCAGAACTCAGGGTCATCCAATGAAATTGGAAGAGATTCAGACAAAAGGAGATTCTGGACAGTTTTCTTGAGACAAACAGCACACAGCTAATTTATGGAATTCACTTCCACAAGATGAGGTGATGGCCAGCAGTTTAGAAGGCTTTAAAATGAGCTTAGGCATATTTGTGGAGTGGGGGTGGGTGGGGAATCTGCCAAAGGCTACTACTAATGCTTATTTGTTATATCCTATGTTTTCTTCAGGGTTAAAGGCAATGTGAGAGGGCTGCTGCTTTCACGTCCTACTTGTGGACATGTGGGAAGCAGAATCCTGGGTTAGATGAATCTCTGGTCTGATCCAACAAGTAAAACAGGAGATTTAAAAGCCTAGCGAGGGGTGCGGAACCTGTGACCCTCCAGGCATTGTTGAACTCCAACTCCCATCTGCCCTGACCACTGGCCTTGCTGGCTGGGGTTGATGGGAATGCGAACGAGCATCACCTTGAGGACCAGTTTCTCCAACTCTGGCTAAAAGGTGCCAAGAAGGACATCAGTGGCACTGCCAGGTTAGCTTCACTGGATAGTGCATCCCAGAGATGAGATGCCACCACTGAAAAGACCCCGCCTTGGGTCACTACTTGTGTCATCTTTGATGCCAAAGGTATCTGAGGAAGATTTCCTAACATCTGGGCAGGGGGGCAAATTAGAAGTCAGCAGTCCTTAAGGTATATACTAGAAGAACATGTGTGTGCCTGAACATTGCATTGCAAGATAAGATCCCAATGCACCCTGATAACTTAGGGTTTTTATCTCTGCCTTGTAATGTTGGAATTTTACCTCAGGCTACCTAGCCCAGCTAATAAATACTATGCGTGTTGTAATATAGGTGAGGAGCCTTTGTCATAAACAATCTAGCCCATCTAGTCACAGAGACCGACCAGGTGCCTATGGGAATCCTGCAAGTCAGGCATTAGCAGAACAGCACTCTGCGCACCTGCAGTTTCCAGCAGCTGGCATTCAGAGGCACGATGCCTCCAATCCTGCAGGTGGATCATGCCCATCATGGCTAGTGGCCCTTGATAGCCTTGTCCTCAAGGAAGTTGTCTACTCTTTTAAAGCCATCCAATTTGCTGGCCAACAATGCATCCTATGCAAGTTCCATTGCTCTGATGTCGCCAGCCCATGCCTTGCCCTTGTTAGTAGGTCAGTGGTCAGGTAAGTCTTCTAATAAGAAAAATAAAATCTGCTTGGGGGAAAACACACAGAGAGAAATCAGAATACTAGTGGATCAACATGTTTACAAACGCAGGCTGGGACCGAAAATCTCATTCCACCCTCAATTTCTTGAATATAGTTTCTCCTCTGAAAATGGAGGCTGCTTTTCTGCTGGGGAAGAAGTATTTCAGGTGGAGGGGTGTGTGTTGCTGCTTCCCTTTTGGGATATTCTCAGGGTATGTAGCCAGCGGTAGAAAGAGTTGCTGGCTGCCAGCTGTACAAAGAGCCGTCCACTATTACAAGCCATGCACAGCTTTTTTTAACATTAGAAAATTTGAGGGGCAAAGGGAATGGAAAACCTATGGCCGCTTCATTAGGTTAAGCATGATAAGTAATACAGTGGTACCTCGGGTTAAGTACTTGATTCGTTCCGGAGGTCCGTTCTTAACCTGAAATTGTTCTTAACCTGAAGCACCACTTTAGCTAATGGGGCCTCCTGCTGCTGCCGTGCTGCCAGAGCACAGCTTCTGTTCTCATCCTGAATCAAAGTTCTTAACCTGAGGTAATATTTCTGGGTTAGCGGAGTCTGTAAGCTGAAGCGTATGTAACCCGAGGTACCACTGTCACCCTCTTCCTCGATTTTTTGGGCAGGGTTTCACTTGAACTGTACCCACCAACCCACCCAGTAAATGGTTGTTTGTTTGTTTTTAAAGGGATCTTCCAAAATTGCAGTGACACCAGACTAAACACTTATCATTGTGGCTGAAGGCATTGCCTGAGACTGGGAAGGAGAAAATGACTGTCAACTGACCAGGGGGAAAAAAGATGACCTGGTCTGCTCCTGTGCCTTTACAAGATCTTGGCATGATGTAGTGGATGTGTTTTCCATGGCATGGTATAAGTTTTTATCGCCTGCTAATTCCTTTAGATGAAGCTGCTGTTGAAAGAACAGCAGGGTCTGGCAAAAGAGTTGGCAACCCTAAAGAAAACCCTTTGTTTTTGCTCCGCATATGGAGCAGGTCACTAATATCAAAAGAACTTTTAACTTGAAAGGCGCTTAGTTTGGCTGCCCTTGTTTTTGAGAACAGGCAAGCCCAGAGATTGACTTGAAGGTTTCCCACAGTAAATACATTATAGGCGGGTTTCATAGGCTACTGAGACCTTTATACTTCCACCTGCACATTATGGCTCTAATAAACACATTATCAGGTCATGAAAATGATGGCAAACATGTGACTGGAGGATCTGATAAGTCAGAAGCAAAGATTAGCAGGTCCTCATCTCTCTCCCCCGCCCCTCCCTTCTCAGGGAAAAAAATGCTGCAAGAGATTCCCTTATTTAAAACAATTGCAGCATGTGGATTTACTGCACTTAAATCATTACTGGCAATTAGCACGTGTCAGAAGGTTGCAGCTGGCTCCAATTACAGGTAAGATTTTAGAGATTTGAACTTAATTGTATGCATGATAGTGGGAGGCTGGGGGGCACATGCCAGAATAAATGGTATCACACCTCTTTGAAATGGGAATGTTACCACCTTTATCATTTTCACTTGACTT